>NC_090927.1:1149982442-1150607442 GCF_040938575.1 Ambystoma mexicanum
CCTGGCAACAACAGTAACTTGGAAAAACAAAGAATCTCTGAACACGGCAGCAATCGTAAACACCTATTGGAACTCTGAGGCAACTACCGAAGGAAAATTAATCTCCCTGTGCGAGCAAACAATCGACGTGGCTATGACCACGCATCTAGTGACCTCTGTACTCCTATGCGGCGACCTCAATGCAGTCTGCAAAACACAGAACAAAGGCCAAGTAAAAAACTCAAAACCTCCGGCTGAACAACGAGGCAACGTATGGCTCGATTTTATCTATTCACGCGGGCTTCACAACCTGAATGACGCTTTTACACAGACAAACAGAATACCTACCTGGGAGCAAACAAACTCGGCCTCAACGATTGATTATATCTTTGTCTCACAGCCGCTTTTATGCGTTACCACCTCGTTCAAAGTGCGGCGCACAGTAGCAAGCGATCACAACTTACTAGAGACATGCTGGCAACTTCCAAGTAACAAGAAGGATTGTGCAAATCTACAAATCGAGCCCACCGCTCAGGGATCACGATTAAAACTTAGTGTCGCAGCAATCAAGGCCTTAAAGTTAAAATACAAAGCAAAGGTTCAACTGGAAAAAAGCAACCCAGCAGACTATCAACCATTGCTAGCACCACACATGCAGCTGAGAAAAAGTTCAAACGTGTTAAGAACCTGTACAAACCACACATACAACAAAGAACTAGTCGATAGAAGACGCGACTATAGAAAAGCGCTGAGATTAGCAAAAAAACAGCAACTAACAGACGACTATACAAAAAACAAAGTTCTGAAAATAGAATACAAAGCCTGGGTAAGATTTCACAGATACAAACTGTATCAGCGGGACGCAGAAGACATCACAAAAGCGCTCGCCACGAACAACACAAGAGACTTCTGGTCTTTATTGAGAGCCATAGACCAGCCACTGGAAAACCAAATCTTGAACAACATTAACCAAAACACATGGGAAAAGCATTTTGCTGTAGTGTTCAAATCGGTGATAACCCGAAAGCACAGAAGTACTGCAACAAGGACTCTCGAAGTGGATCAATCTGGAAAACACAGAAGACATTCTAGAAATAATCAAAAAACTAAAAATTTCAAGAGCACCGGTCCGGATGGCATCACCAACTTTGAACTAAAGACTCATCCTAAGGAGTGGGCTGACTTGCTAAGTGTCATCTTTCGGCGTTGTGCCAATACAAGATCTCTACCTACATCTTGGACAAGAGCCACAATCATTCCAATTTACAAAAAGGGAGACTTAAAAGATCCCACAAACTTCCGTCCAATAGCCCTACTGGATGTCATGGGAAAAGTCTACGCATCACTGCTCCTGAAGAAATTTCAGACCATCTCCAAGCTGGCTTTAAAAAAAACGCTGGAACTACTGGAGACATCATGGTCTACAGCATTCGGAAAAGCAAAGCCCTACAATGCAAACGTCGTCTGTTTCTAGTGTTCATGGACTTCACCCAAGCGTTTGACCGCGTCGAAAGATCTCACTTGTGGAAGAAACTAAAAGCCTGGAATTATCCAGAAGACATATTAGCCCCAATTCAAGCCCTACACCACAACACCTCGATGAGGGTTCACTTGAGTCGCGAAAGAGAACTATCGGCAGAAATTCCCATTACACGAGGGGTGAAACAGGGGTGCCCGCTGGCATCAGCTCTTTTTCTGGCCTATATTGGGGACTTCCAAGAAAGCGAGAAGCTGATCAGAGCTTTTCCTCCAAAAATTGGCAACTCGGCGATTGGACGCCTTCTTTATGCCGACGACCTCACGCTATTCGATCAGACCCCAATAGGACTGCAACGTCAGCTCAATGACCTCCTACAGTGTGCACATGAAAACTTCCTCGAAATCAATCAAGAAAAAACTAAAGTTATGATCTTACAAAAACATGAAAAGAAAATCAATGACACAAAATGGCACCTGGGACAAGCAAAAATTGAGATCGTCCAAACATTTAAGTACCTAAGAGTACACTTAGACAGTTCGATGCATGAAACCACCATGCAATCAGTGCTGTATGCAAAGATCAAAAAGTTAGCGGCACAGGCAAAGGCCATAGACAGCAAATTTGGGAAGTTTCCCTCATTCCGACAACCAATTTTTATAAAATGAAGGTGGTGCTCGCTGTAACTTATGGCACTGAAGCAATGCCAATCATTCCAAAGAAACTATGTGCCAAACTCGAAGCCTTATTCTGGCGCCAGGTGCTCAAGCTCCCTAATTCAACCTCAGGAGACGCAATAAGACGCAAACTGAGCCTCCAGTCTCTAGAATGCACTGTGAGCTGCAACACAATTATGTTACACAATTATGTTATACAGGAAATGTAGAATGTCTAAAAGTAACAAAATCTTTAAGATGATCAAACGCAAGATGGATGCAGGCACATCTGATATGCAGGCAAATCTGATATGCTAACAAATTGGCAAAGAGAAAACAAAGCCCTACTTCACACTCTCGCATCAGACGAGGAAGAACTAATACACAATCCGTGCAGAATTCTGTGTAAAATGAAGGATGCGAATTGGGCAAAGACAACAGACACAGCGGCAAAACTACATCTCACTTCACATCTTCCAGTCAACACGAAAAAACGGAATTAACTGCAACATCTAATAAAGAAATTCCTGAATAGACTAGCTCGCAACCTAATATTGCGAGCGCTCCTAAATTTACTGAAAACAAATGAAATTTTACATATCAGAGGTCTTGCACAATCTGACAGATGTCGATTTTGCCACAATACAGCGCCGCCTTCACAAGAAACAATCCGACACTTACTGATGGTTTGTCCTGCAACTCGCGCAATAAGACATTGATATCTTTCCCATTTCGCCGGAATAGACATATTACAAGAGGAAGAAACATGGTGGTGCAGGCTCATCGGAGGCGACAGAACAAGCCGGCAAATCACAACGGCAAAAATTATGGAGTACATCATCGACAATCTGCTTGAGATGCAGCCGTGATCAGGTTGAAAGGCGGTCATAATGACAGCAAAAGATTCAATAACTCAACACGAGAAACACAAGTTGATTGAACATTATGCGAATGGGCAACAATATTGTAAAAATCTTTTTGATTAAACAATAAAAAAAATAAAGCCGCTTTTGATACGGTCATAAGAACATTGGTATTAGAAAAATGTGGTTTGAATCCTGGTATTGTACACCTATTAGAAGGATTGTATTTGGGCACTACTGTGAAGCTGCGATTGAAACAGGAGGGTGATTTGAGCAAGAGCATTGCTACAAATCACGGCCCGAAACAGAGTTGGTGCTCTCTTTATAACCTATATGTGGCGGATTTAGATGAACATATGACAGAGTGCCAGAATTTTCCTCCTTGCATAGGTCCTCAACACATAGCTTGGTTGACCTATGCGGACAATACAATACTTTTGGATTCAACCGCCATAGGCTTGCAACAATCCATGACTGAACTGGAGAGATATTCTGAAGAAAGAGGCACTGGGGCTACCAAAATGCACTCCAGTTGAAGTTATAAGAAGTGAATTAGGACTCACTGCACTCAGCACTTTAACAAATATTAATAGCGGCATCTTTTACTTGAAAATGAGAATCGAAGAGGACATGGTGGAGTCAATGTATAGTAATTTCTTTTTAAAATGTTCTGTGTTATAGTTCACAAGGAATTTTTCACATATAAACTGCATAAAACATCAGGATGAAAAGAAACATGTTACAGGCATGATTAAAAACACGAACATCAACTTTTTTAAAGATACTTCATTTAACTCCACTTTTTTGTGTCTGGAGGAAAGGCGTTTTGGAGTTTTTAAATGGCATGGCTATGAGGTTGACACTTCTGTTCATTTTACATTGGCAACAAAGGAAATGAAAGATAAAGGCCTATACGTGGGACAGAGACAATTTATCTTGCTGTCCTCAAAAAGATGATATAGTAGGTATTTTTTTCAGGCCTTCCTTCTTTTAGCTATATAAAGTGCATTCGCAATAGCAAAGTACCTCGCTTTGTCCTGCTATTGCAATTAGCACTATTGCCTACATCATCAAGATTGGGAGCCTGGAAGAAATGTTGCTACGCAGATCATTGCTGCAGACTTTGTAATTCTGAGATTCAGACTGCCAGGTATTTATTGACTGAATTCTCTTTGATTAAACCAGTCTTTGATAGAGGTTACACTAAAATCAAGTTTCCTTTGGAAACAATATGTTCTGAGCAGACATGGGCATTTCTTTATTCAGGAAGCAGCTTAGTTCTCAATTTTACAATGTACTATATTTGGACTGAGGTGGAAAAGCTATTTAAACCTTTTTAGCAAGGTATTTTTTTATAGGTCTAGCACTATGAATTCATTATGGCTTTTATTCAATGATGTACTGATTTTATATATTGATTGTGTTATTTTATAGTGTTAAAGGTTTTTTGTAACTATAGAACACGTTAATAAAACATGTAAAAATGTGTTTGCAGCAAGCTACCAAGAGCTGGATAGCCCTTGGTTGCATTCATCTGTTCCAAGCTACTGCAGGCTAGGCTGCTGAGAGCTAAAGAGGCTTTAATTGCAATCCACTGCTGTAGGCTACTGAAGATGAAGCTGGCTTGATTGAACACAGCTGCCCGAGACTGCGATCAGCTCCACCCTGTTGGGCTGTTGGCTGAGAGGCCTCTATAAGCTCATTTCGAACAGAAGCAGTTGGTTCAGTCAACTGCTTCCACTAGGAGTGTGTGCTTCTGTGACCAGTATTTGAACCTTTCCTGAATGTCCCGATTTTAGCTTTTGAATCCTGTTTCTTGTTGCTGCTTTGCACTGCGTTTTGCAGTCTGCTTTTACAGTCTGCCTGTTTTTTAACCTTTCCTTGATTTCCAGCTTTCGATTTCTGAAACCCTGTCCTGTTTTGCTGTTAAAGACACTCAGTTCTTTACCGATATCTTTTCTGACTTTCTGTAAACACCCTGTTTTCTGTAAGCATTTCTGTTTCAAAGACTTGTCCTGTTTCTGCCTAGCTTTTCTCTCTCTCTGCAATCCCAGTCTCTTCAAGTTTTCCTGTTTGTTCCTTACCTGCAGTATTACTAGATGTCAGTTCATAGTTCTACTGCCTGTTCATAAGTAGACTGTTTCCTGAACCCCCTCGTCTTTGCTATTTTGGGAATGACCTGTTTGTCCGAGTCCTTTGCTTTGTGTGTTCTAATATTCCAGTCTCTGCTTTGTACTTTGTTTCTCTACTTGTCCTGTACCTGGTTATTTTCTTCTATGCTGCTTTCTACCTGTATTACATTTTGGTCCACTGTGGTGCCTCAGCTCTGTATCTGTTTACAGTGTGACCCGTGGGTTGGTCTCCGTTCAGGTCAGATAAGGGAAAAACTTCTGTTGTCTTCATCTAGTCCATTGGAGTCTTACCTGCCTCAGTATATGGTCTCCAGTCTCTTCCGCACATCTAACTCATGATGCTGCTGTGTGACAGTTAAAAGTAATCTGCTTCTACCGATTTCAAGGGCTTTCCCCAAATCCTCAGAGACCCCTTACCGAAAGGGAAATGCCAGTGCTGCAGCCACAGACGGTGTCTTTGTCGGGCCCTTCTTTAGTTTTGAAATGGTCTGGCACAAGGTTGTATGACCTTTCTTCGATGCCATTGTACTGGCTACCCTGGGCACGAGTGTCAATAGTCTAGTCGACAGCGTAGAGGCCAAAGCAGTACCTGCCATGGTTTTTTCAAACAATTGCACCATTTGTTGCTTGAATTCTTCCTACTCAATCCTTGTTGCAGTCTTGAAAGGGTAAGACTTACCCTTTTTCTCGAGTGAACCTGAATCAAGTCTATACCTACACTTCTTTTTTCTTCTTGTGGGAAAAGGATGAGGAAGAAGAGTGGTGGGAGCGCTGAGGATCGACCAAGCATGAGAGCAAGACCTCTTTTTGCCTTTTGCCTTCCTTGTCATCTATTCTCTTGGTGTGAGCCCCTCTGTGTCAACTCACGAGGATTTATTTGCCAACATGGCTGACGACTTAGAAGGGGGCCAACTTAATGCCAGTTTAGCTGAGTGCTCCCTCAAGACCTTTGGAATCATGGACAGATATGAGCCACGCTGCTCTGTGTGATATTCCATCCGTAGACACAACGCACAAATGTTGTGCGGGTCAGTGATGAACATTTTCGGCAGATCCTGACCCCTGCAGGTTTGGCCCAAACATACTGACACCTCGGAATTTGTAGCACGATCCATGTTCCAATTAGTACACTGAGTGCATAGAAAAAATGAACTGAGGTGTACGTATGATTGCCAACATCATGCCTGGAGTCTAGGCAGGGGTGAGTAGCAGGAGTGAGTAGTGGTGACATTTTCTGAGCTGCTGATGGGATTATCTATCAAAATGAGGAATAACTGGCAGAATGCAATCCATTGAAGGAGGGCAGCTCCACCTTGTCAGCCTCTGATAAAGTACACTAATGGATTATGGATGTCTCATCAACTGCTGAGCCTTGGGAAGGAGCCCCAAAAGTCAAACAGCTGATCTGAATACCTGAAGGGGATTCTGTGAAAAAAAACTGCCAGTGAAATGTCCTGATTAAAGTGAAAATCTGTGACCACTTTTGACAGGAAATTAGAAAGGTAGAAGAGCATCACCTTTTCCTTTCTTTATTTTATGTTATTGTTTGAAGGGCTGTACAGGTTGTAGATAGCCAGCGTTTGGATTGCAGTACAATGAGTTGCAATCTGTGCATTAAACTGTGCCTTCAATGAGATTAGTCCTTGGACAGTTGTTGAAAAAACCACGTTTTGAGAGATTTGCAAGCATTCTGAGCAAATACCGGGATCGAGTTCCAGAGGGTGGGTGCGTGAGGAGAAGGATTGTTTGCAGGTTCTCCGATTCCAGACGAGTTGTGATTCAAACCAGTTGGTTGATTTGCTGGGCAAAGAGTGTGCCACCAGATATGTGGAGCTTAGCAGTCAGAGACACTGGCGTGCTACTTGTGACTGCTTTATCAATGATACGTGCAGTCTTCAACAGTATCCTGGCCTGGAGAGGAAGTAAATTTTGTTTCCATAGGACAGGGATGATTCAGTCAAATTTCCGTGCACACGAAAAAAGGTCTGCTGCTGCGTGGTGAACTGCTTTTAAGGAAGCCAAGTGAGTGTTTGAGAGCCCCATCAGTGTTTCCTCCCATCGATGTGCAAGACCACAGGGGCCTGCACTACGGTCTGGATGCCCTGCGGCGGGACGAGGGACTTGATTTTGCTAAGTGTGGAGATTTGGAGACAGGCAGTTTAGTTATTCCTGGCTATGTGTTTCTGGAAGGACCAGCTCCTGACGATGGTGAAGTCTAAGGATTTTTCTGAATCTGAAAGTTGCGTAATGGATCAGTAGTTTGCCAGGTCATCTGGGTCTAGGGTTGATTTTTTCAAGAGGTCATATGAGACTGGTCTTGAGGGTGCCCGGAAATGATCCCTCAGTGAGGGAGGAATTAATGATTCTGAGGAGGGCGTTGAACACCTGTCCCATCAATTATTTAATGATGGAGGCCGGGATGATATCAAGTAAAAGATGGGTTTGAAGGAAGCAAGCATTTTTAGGTCTGTAGGAGAGAGGAGAGAGATTCCGGACCAGGGGGGCATTGTGAGTGCTAGGGGGTGGGGTGGGAGGTGGCTTAGGCTACCGATGTGGGTGGTTGAATCGAACATCCCTCAGATTGTCTATTTTTTCTATTAAAATGTGTTGATTCTGTAGCAATTTCCCTGAGTTGCTGGCACCTCAGGGTCAGATGAAGGTTTGGTACAATGCTTTACTACGTCGAAGAGGGATTTGCTCCTGTTAGAAGCTGTCATGATGGTGGTAGAGTAATAAGCAACTATGACCTCAGTTATCAGAACCCTATATTTGGCACAGGGAAATCTCCAGAGTGAAGGTTTTTATGTCACTGTTTCTCTAGGGCTTTGTTGTTGGAGGCGAGCTCAGGGGTGTGCCAAGATGGTTTGGGCTCAGCGTGGGGGTATCAGTATCCACCAGCTTCATAGCAGAGTTGTTGAATAATTCTAGGAGGAACGAGGCATTGCCTGTGGCATGGAAGTCTGAAGTTTGCTTCTAGCTCATTGACAGAAAAAAGGCTTTTAATGAGTGGCACTGAGTGAGAAGGCGTTTAGCCTGACCATTGTGGGCCGCGATCGAGTGGGTGATTGACAGTGTGATGGTGGCATGTTCAAACCAGTTGATTGGGATAGCGTCTACACAGGAGATGAAGGGGGAGGATGTAAAGACTACATCTACTGTGTTACCTTTGAATAGATCCATGGACCTTAAGCAAATTGTGCCCCTCTGACTCCATACAACAGTGTGAAAAGCATGCTTGGCTGTCGGTGTGTGAGCGTGAGAGACTCAGGGGTGTTAAAATATCAGAGAAAGACATAACAAGCGTTTGCTAATTTGATAGATGAGAGTAAGTTGGAGAGGTTGTCAATAACTCCTGTGAGGCAGTTTGTAGCTGAGGTGGAAGGTGATGGATTCCTTGTGAGACAAAGGGAACCAGCAGGCGAGTAATTTGAATGAGCTTGCTATGGGAGAAGGGATGATGGTGCATGGCCAATCACTCCTGTGGATTATTGGCAATCTACCTCCTGCCTTTCCTGGCCATACAGCAAGTTGGATGCAGTAGCCTGGGATAAGAGGATGTCGAAAACATGGGGGGAGCATTGGGGTAAACCATGTTTCAATGATGAAGAGGGCATCAAGGCTGTTGTACAAGATGAGGTTAGCGATCTCTGCAGCGAGTGCTGCGCAAGCATTGATCTGCAAGAGGGGATGTGTGCGTGAGATTTGTGGGTGTTGGAGGGGCGAGGGTGATATTGATGAGGTCAGCTAGAGTAGTTTTCTGTGGCTGCTCAGTGTGCTTGGCCTTTGAACCCTAGCAAGTGTAAGGATGGGCTGTGGTGGAGGAGACACATGGTGATGTCTTTTGGCGAGTAATTGTGTAATGACTACTTTGTAAGTCAACTGCAAGATAGTGGGTCTGACCCATGGCTCTATCAAGCCCAAATAGGTGAGGTCCTTGTTTTCGTCCGTTTTTGGATGAGGACGTCTAAGGATGATCTGTCATCCTTGTTGATATGACAGGGCCATCGCCATTGGATCCAGTTTCTGGGGGTGGACAGTGAGGGAGGATCACCTGGATGGAGGGTCCTCAAGGAGTAGAAGTGGGACACTGATGGGGTATCCTTCTTAAAACACCTTTTCCCCATCCTACCCCGTAGGATACTCAAACACTCTACACCCCATCTCCTTTCTGATATGAACACTCTCGCACAAAACGAAAGACTACGGACAAACACCAGAGCCGTTTACCTGACATGTCCGAATACAAGGGTCAGTCAAAGTCAGGCAAATGACCAGAATCACACACACCTGAAGGCCCTTTCCCTTCCCCACAGGGATAATAGGTGGTGCACAAGAGCACAATAACATCAAGGCAGACAGCATGACGAGACAGCTATCCAAACACAGCAGTTCAGGAGGAGGAGAAAGGCGACGAGAGGCTGACAAGAAGAGAAGCGACCTTGCCCTTTCCGACCCAGACCAGCGAGACCTCCGTGGAAGGAAATGTAAGACCGTGAGCAATAGCCCAAGCGTGTTGCAGCAGATGTCAACGGTGCACGGAGCATGCCTACGCTGATAAACAGGACAGGGGGAGATGCCTGCTACCGTGGTACCGGCCTTGACTCCAGATATAGTGAGAAGCCAAGCGGTTCATCACAGCCGGTGAGTGGAAGGGGAACTGATAAACCGAACTGTGTTGAATGAAAGTAGCAAAGTGGCACATTGAGGAAAGTTCAAAGAACTGTAAATTGTTAAGGGAAGACCAGCTGCAGAGGGGTCCGGCACCAAGTGGGTGCGTACTCGAGAGACTGTAGTTGACCCCGTATTGATTGAAACTACTGACGCAAGAAGGCTGTAGGAGAGCCGCCAAGGAAGGTCAAAGTGGTCATACAGGGGTCTAGCAAAATCTCTGTACAGTTGAAAGTCTTTGACCGACAATCCATTAAAAACATAAGGGAAGTGAATCCCGCATCACAATGGCAAGAGTGAACCCGACAGAGGGATGCCAATAAAGAGGGGCGAAACAGTGTGTTGACGAAGGTGAACCCGGCAGAGGGATGTCCATGGAGAACTGTTAGTCATTAAGATTTGTGAATGCCAAGGACAAAATATCTTTGCAAAAGCCAGAGTGAACCCAACGGAGGGAGGCAAACACTTGAGAAGGATCTGAGAAGAGGGAGATCCAAGGGTGAAAGGTTGTCACCAAAATAACTGTGAAAGCAAAAGAGGAAAGCTTATGAATAAAAGGCAGAGTGAACCCGACGGCAGGAGGCCAATATTCGCGAACGGTCTGAGCCCGGCAGAGGGAGGTCCAGGGGGCGGAAAACCACTACCCCATCGGCAAATGGAGGCAAGAATAAGAGATCTTTAGAATACAAGCCAGAGTGAACCTGACTGGAGGGAGACATATATTCAAGAGGGGTCTGCGCCCCGGAAGAGGGGGACCCAGAGGTAAAGAAGCATCACCTCAAGTGTAATCAGAAAATAACTTTTTATTTGTGGTTTGGACCTATCAGATCTTCGGAAGTAGAAGATGCAACCTCTGAAGATCCTGATATTGATAAGAACTGTTTGAGAGATCTGCCCCCGGAAGAGGGGGATGCAGGGGAGAAGCCATCACCAACGTACATCTGGAACAGAACCTTTTGTTTGTTATTATTGAAACCCATCAGGTCCTTGGGGCAAGAGACTTTTTTGAGAAAAGACACTTAACCACCGAAGGTCCTGATATGCGAAGAGGAACTGTTGTCTCGTGCTCGGAAAGCTCAAGAGTGTGCTGTGCTCAGGACTCCTGCCTTGTCCCGTGCTCACAACATAGGGAAGGGAGAACCCTGGCTAACACATCCTGACTTATCATTTTGTGAACACTTCTTTCTTTCTTGTGAAACCATTTCCCACACTCTTTTTGTATTTAGCCTAAGGATTGGCAATAGGTTTTTTAGTATATGCCCTTTTATTTTAACACAACGCCACTAGGACTGCCGCCTTATTATTTGGTGGTCGTAGCTCCCATCTTAGCTTTAGGTTTAGATTAGGTGTTTTTCCAACCTACCTATACAGTTTAATAAACACCCTTGAACTGTGATCACTTGTGTCTGTCTATTCTTGATACCATTTCTTCCTTACAGCAGGCAGACCAATATGATGGGTAAGAATACAAGAGTTGAAATTAGGAGTTAAGTAGCGTGAGAGGTCAGGTATGGTCAGGCCTTACTTATATTGTTGAGTTGTAATATGCAGGTATGGGCAAGATTGGATATATGAGGAACAAAAGACAAGTAAGCGTCAAAGATTAACACCCAAGTTGCAAGCAGTAAAAGAACAAGAGAGAAGGAGGAAATTAGATGGGTACAGAAGTGGAGTGGAAGAAGAGAATCTCTGTTCTTGAGGTATTTAAGTGTAGAAAATGGTTGTGCATCCAAGACTGGACTGGACTGCAGCGAAACCAGAAGGAAAAAGTAATGGGGAGCGAGTCAGAGAAAGAGGAGAAAGAAACAGATCTGGGAGTCATCAGCATAAAAATGTAAAGACAGCCCAAAATGAAGAAATTAAAGTAAAGGGCAAAGGACTGGACCTTGGAGGACACAGAAGACAAGAAGTGGAAAAGTAGAAGAACTTTTCCCAGCCCAGGAAATTAGGAAAAAGCAGCTATCAAGATAGGAACAGAATGACTGTAAGACAGACCCAGAGAATACAAGAGAGGAGAGGGTGGAAAGAATGGTGGGGTGGGTTGATCAGCGCTCTTTCCCCATTTGTATGGCCTCAATGCGCTTTGTAGTTGGAACACCCTCGTTGACCGTAGTCAGTGTGCTGGAGGTTCTAAGAGTTTTAGATTAGGAGAAGCATGTGGCCTTTTTCGCCGGACTAGGACTTAGATGGCTGGCTAGGTTCGACTAAGCAGCCCAGGAGTCCTGTAGAGTGGGAGAGAGGCCTAGGTTTCAAATACAGTGGGTTTCACTATGTATTGGGCAGCTATGACCTAGGTTTCACAATACAATAGGTTTCGCAGTGAAGTGGGCAGATATGATGGTTACACCTAGCTTTGAGAATCCTGTATAGTGGGAGAGAGGCCTGTGTTTCACAGTGCAATTTGGGAATGGGAGAACGACCTAGATGAGAGAGTCCTGTGTAGTGTGAGAGAGGCCTAGGTTTCACAACAATACAGTAGGTTTCACAATGTAGTAGCCAGATATGGCGAGTACACCAAGATTTGAGATTCCTGTACAGTGGGAGAGAGGCCTAGGTTTCAAATACAGTGGGTTTCACAATGTATTGGGCAGCTATGACCTAGGTTTCACAATACAATAGGTTTCGCAGTGAAGTGGGCAGATATGATGGGTACACCTAGCTTTGAGAATCCTGTATAGTGGGAGAGAGGCCTGGGTTTCACAGTGCAATTTGGGAATGGGAGAACGACCTAGATAAGAGAGTCCTGTGTAGTGTGAGAGAGGCCTAGGTTTCACGAAAATACAGTAGGTTTCACAATGTAGTAGCCAGATATGGCGAGTACACCAAGATTTGAGATTCCTGTACAGTGGGAGAGAGGCCTAGGTTTCACAATACAGTAGGCTTCACAGTATAATAGGCAGATATGGCCTAGGTGTCACAATACAATAGGTTTCACAATGTTGTAGGCAGATATGGCGGGTCCACCTAGATTTGAGGATCCTGTACAGTGGGAGAGAGGAATATGTGCTGTATAATTTGCGAACTGGAGAACAACCTAGATTTGAGAGTGCTGTATAGTGTGAAAGAGGCCTAGGTTTCACACTATAGTAGGTAGATATGGTGGGTTCACCTAGGTTTGAGTATCCTGTAAAGTAGGAGAACTGCCTAGGTTTCACAATACAGTAGGTTTCACTGTATAATAGGCAGATATGGCTTAGGTATTAAATACAATAGGTTTCAAGCTGTAGTAGGCAGATATCAATCAAACAATGAAATAGTTTCTTCTAGAGCGCACTATCGCCAAAGGCATCATGGCGCTGACAGGAGATACAGAGAAGAGAAAGGGGCTGGGAAAGGATTTGCCTATGTGAAAAGGAAGATCTTAAGTTCTTTCCTGAACGACGCAAAATCAATGTTAGTTCTTAGTTGCAGAGGCAAAGGGTTCCACAGCCTAGGCCCGGCCACAGAGAAGGCTCTTCCACCAACCTGTTCCATTCTATATCTAGGCACACACAAGGCAGGGTTTGTAGATTTCAGAGTTTGGTTTAGGTTGTAGCTATGGAGTTTCTCTTGAATGGCTAGGCATCCTTTGCCATTTCGTGCACAATTAATCAAACATAATGATTTAAATTTGACGCTCGCTTTGATGGGCAGCCAGTGTAGAGATTGTCGTGCCCTGGTTACCCCACTTCCAAGGGGGACATGTTTCACGAAGCGCTGCTGCATTTTGCAACACTTGTAAGCGATGGGTAAAATAGGACGGCTGTGCTAAGTAGATTACGTTGCAATAGTCAACGCTACCATCGACACCTGCAGTCACAATCTGAGCATGACATTTTTCAGGCACTAAAGGAAGAACTTCCTTCAGTTGCTCAAGTTTGAAGAACACCAGGCCACATACTGCATTCACTTGAACCTCCATAGACAAAGATTGAGATATTTTGATGCATACCTTTTAGGCCATTTTTGCTGGCTCAGGAAGGGATCCCAATGAAACTGGCCAAAGCGCTGAGGTCCAATTACCAGCTTCCTCTGCTGGTCCGATAATCAAGACCTCCGTCTTCCTGCCATTTAGTTTAAGCCAGTTTGCCTCGATCCAACCCCAAATTGCCTCCAGGCAATTTCTAATGCTCTCACCAATATCTGGCTGGCCTGGCTGTAGCATGAACAAGATTTGGGTGTCATCCGCATAGGAAAATACCCTAAAAACAAATAGGTGGATGAGTGCCATCAGGGGGCGAATATAAAGGTTAAAAAGCAAAGGAGACAATGCTGAACCCTGAGGCACCCCGCATGTTACAGCCACCAGGAACGAGCGATAGGTGGGAGTGAGACTATTTGAGAATGGAAGACCAAAAACTTCTGAAACCAATCCAAAACTGTCACAGAGAACCCGGTTTCCTTCAGTCTAGATACCATAATCCCATGATCAATAGTATCGAAAGCGGCCGACAGTTCCAGTAAAATAAGACCTGCAGTGGCGCCCACATCTCTGATCATGTTAAGGTCATCGAGCACTGGCACGAGAACCGACTCCGTGCCCATCACAGGACGGAAACCCATCTGGCAGCTATCCAGAATCGTTTGTTCTTCCAAGAAGTCCGTGAATTGAGGAGTGACTACTGCTTCCAATGGTTCGGTGGGCACACCTAGATTTGAGAATCCTGTATAGTGGGAGAGAGGCCTAGGAATCACAATACAGTGGGTTATGCAATATAATAGGCAGATATGGTGGGTACACCTAGATTTGAGAGTCCTGTATAGGGGGACGGAGGCCCAGATTTCACAATATGATAGGTTTCTTGAACACACACTAGCGGGTGTGAGGGATAGTGTCTTTCTTTACTGGTGGTGTTGCTGTGTGGTGGGTTTAAATGTTGGGTTGGTTATCAATATCTGTGAAAAATTGTTCCTACCTTATCCATTGACGCTGGTTGACAGCAGCCTGTTCCTCGCTTGGCGCGTCTGGGCACTACAGCCGGCAGCCACCGCCGGTATGAGTGTGGAATTATGCCTTTGCAACCATCTATGGACAGTTCAGTCCTAATGTGGCACAGACTAACATTCACAGAATCTATCTCAATATGGCACTCTCTAGATGTGATGCAAGGCAACATTGACAAATCTCTCAGAGTGCTACGCAGGCTAATATTCACAGTTCTATCTTAGTGTGGCGCGGGAGAATATTCACAGTTCTATCTCAATGTGGAGCAGGCCAATATTCACAGTTCTATCCCAACTAGATAGGGAGTGAATCAATGTGACTTTGTAAGCAAAGAAAGTACAAAGTCATTCGAAGATAATGAAGAGACCAGACATGGTTCTGGAGAGGAAGATGACTGAATTTGGCTAAGAAACTGAAATAAGCAGCCAGTTTGGGGAGAAAAGGATAGGATCAGATTGGAGAAGTACATATTCTTTTGCTGAAAGTAGGTAGAAATCGTAGGAGAGATGCAAGGGAGTAGCAAAAGATTATGAGCATAGTGTGTTTCTTTCCCATTTCTGTTCAGCCTGGCTCAGGGAAGAGCAGAGAGATAGAATAGAAGGGGTGAGCCAGGGCTGCGTGGGCTTACGAGAAGCATGGAAAGACAGAGTAGGGTAAAGAGAATCAATAGTTGCCACAAGACCAGAGTAAAGAGAGCATAATCCATCATTCACTGACTGGAGAGAGAAGAGAGATGGAAGGGTGGGTGGAAGAGATATAAGTCAAAGCACTAAAACGGGGAAAGATTACAAAGGGTAAAGAGAAACAATACGGTGCAGGGGTGAGAGTGAGTGGGAAAGAGTGAAGGATAAAAGATAGTCAGATGCAGGAAATGGAGCAGCAGTAACAGAAGTGGTTGGTGGAATTGAGGAGAACATTACATCAATGGAAGAGTCTGACATGTGAAAGGGTGGGTAGTGTAGCTGGGTCAAAGAGTCAAGTAGAAAGAGAAGTGAAGACGAAGGGTGGGTGGACGAAACAAGGAGATTGAAGTCTCCAAGATGAAAGAAAAGGGAAAGAAGAGGGCAAAGGGAAGGAAAGAAGAGTTGAGATTGTTGCAAAAAGAGGAGAGACCAGGTGGACGATAGAAAATAAGTGGGGGGTTAGGTTAACAAAAGGAGCTATAATGACATTCAAAAGAGTAAAAGTATGGAAGAGTGGAAGAACAGGGGGCACTAGTACAAGAATAATGTAACAGAAGGCCAGATCCACCATCTCAACCAGAGGTACGGAGACAGTGGGGAAAGGTTAAACAGGTAAGAGAAGTAGGAGGTAGTAGTGTCAGAAGTAGCCATTCATTTTTTTGTAGTACAAATAAAATGTAGGCACAGATGGAAAACAGTATCTAGAATTGTGTGGGTTTTATTGCAGAGACCATGCACTTAGTAGACCCATGGAAAAAGAGGAGGAGCAAAGTGAAGATGCAAGATAAGGGAGGAAAGGGATAGAGATTAGACTGACCAACCAGATTATGCGACACAGAAGGAAAATGCCTCTGACCACTCTGGGCGGACCAGAAACATGAAACAGTAGTGGGCATTAAAGAGGAAAAATAGAAGACAGATAAATACAATCAAAGAGAGAACAAAAGGTTGCCAAGAGATGCAAATAATCAATCGGATAGAGAGCAAGGAAAGCTAGCAAACAGGAACAAATTGGATGAGTTCATGCTCTTGGAGAATACTGCTGCTAGAGAACGGACGCCCAGGGGCGCAAACTGACACAGATAAGTAGTAGGCAAGGAAAGACACATGATACAGTCACATGATGTTGGGGAGAGACAGGTGGGAGGGGCTAGTCTGGACCCGCTGCGGCCTAATTAGAGTGCTAGAGGAGGTGTGGTGGGGTGCAGGGAATGTGGGGGAGTGGGGGTGTTGGGCAGCAGACGCCCACCGCAGCCTCAGTGGCACCTGAGCAGCAGTCAACTTGAGTCCGGTCGGCAAGATGGAGAGGGCAGCTGCAGGGCACTAGGTCTCTGATCACAAGAGGAAGATTGAAACCCTCTCAAGGTGGGTGCACTCTGAATCTGTCCGACCAATGTGATGAGGAGGAAGATTGCTTGTGAGCCTGTTTGAAAGTGAGGCTGCTTGAAAGTTATCTTTTAGTGTGTTTGCTTTTCTCTGTTGAGCTCATCTGTGTAGGAGTGGAACAACTGTAGCCCATCGACGAACAGTGCCTGGACCTTTACTTGGGCCTCTCTGATGAGCTTTGTGCTTTTAAGCCAGGTTCCCAGGGCAGGCTCAGCCAAGAGGCATGCATCTGGCTGCCGTGCCAACGCCGGATGCTCCAGGCACTAGCATGTCTAAAGCAATAAATACTTGGTGTTTGCAATGACTGAAAAAAAAGCATCCCTCTTGTCATTTGGTAGATCAGCCATAAATGTGCCAATATCCTGCCAAAGGTACAGGTTACATGTGCTTGCCAAGAATGGCATCTGCATCCATCGGAGGAAGGGGGATCGCTCCACTGGAGTACACCTTTTTCATTGAGCAAAAGTGTAAAGCCATCGAGTCTCTGCATGTTTTGGACTACAACCTCCATCAGCCATAGCCAATGGTGAGGGATCATGGGAGTCATAGTCCAAGGTATCTGGTGAACCGAAGGTTGCCGACCCCTGCCCTTGAGCTGCACGTACTTTCCTCCTTAAAATAGATATCATGAAGAGGTCAGATTCCCCTGGGTGAAAGCTGCAGACACCACTACAAACGGGGTGGGTGGTGGGAGGTCTAGGGAGAGGGGGGTTGTGACAACCCCAGACAAATCTCATCTGCAAGAAGGCAGAACTTTGCTTCTAATTTGTTATTCATCAGAGGATTTGATGCGGAATCTCTCAACTTCCTTGCCTCACAGAGAATGTCTGGTTGGAGAGGGATCCCGGATTTGTCTTGACGCCCCAGCAGGATGGCTGCAAAAGTCGCAGATTGCACTTGCTTTGCTCCAGAATGGGGAGCACTAAAAACTCCATAAAACCTCCCCAGGTATAAGTGAGGATATCCAGTCTTTGGTCCCTGAGCAGCTGACAGTGGGGAGCTGGTGTTGATGGTGGAGCTTGTGACACTAGAGGCGTGAAAGTGAAGGAGCCACTGTAGAGACAGTGGTTGATCAGCCCCAAAATTCCAAGGCTGTGGGGGTTCGGGCGAGTGTGCCTGTGGAATGACTTCTTGCACAATGTCCCTTAAGAAGTACCCATGGCCGGAGCCATCTGCTTACATTTGTGAATCAGCGACAGCTCAAGCAATGGGGCATGCAATCCACATAAGGGCATAGGTTCTGCAGTTATAGCCTGCGGGTCGGTTGCAATAAGGAAAGACTAACTATGGATAGCGCCTCTTGGCAATAAAGGTCTCAGGAAGCCTATATTGCAACAAATAGGTTGTAAAAGGGAATTCCAGCCTGAAGACGAAGGTGGAGATTAATCTTGCCTCAAGGAAGATCCTGGTCTGGCGCCACTTGAGGATGATAGATTCTTCCTTTACTTCTCTAGGTCAAAGTCCACCAGCCTAAAATATCCCTTCAGAGACCATGGGCCTCCACAGTTGTTTTGTTCTTAGATTTATGAGCAGTCTTCTTGTGGCTTGCATCTTTTGCGGCTTCTTTTATTGTACACTTCGAGAGATGGCTTCTGAGCCAGGCCCCTTCCACCTTAGGAGGATGATACTGCATGGTTCATTTTAGACCCGTAGCCCCGCCTTCTGCTGGTCCAACATGGCTCCATCGTGACTTTGGGAGGCTGATCTACAGATGGAACACTTCCTTGCGTACAGTGAACCAAATGGACCACAAAGTGTGAGCTGAAGTACACAGGCAATGTGTATTGGGAGAAATAATGTGCCATCAGCCGTTCTCTGTGCCTTGTGTCGGCCCAATGGGACGTCCGAATGAAATTGAGGGCCATCTCCTACAACGTTGTATATAGGTCCCGAATGCCCCTCCAAGCAATGCTTGGGAGAGGCTTCTGAGGACAGGATATGTAGAGTAGGCTTATCTGTTAAATGGCATAATAAAGACTGCCAAAGCAGCCCCTAAGGCCAAGGCCCGGGAAAAGGCCCAGAGCTACTCTTGGTACACACATCGGGAGCCTGTGTTGGTAGACACACTCTGGGACCCCTACTTCGGTAACGCTTCAGAGGAAACGAAGTACAACATTGGGGACCTGCGAAAATAGAAATTGGTTTACCCGTGACCACCTCTGGAACTCTAACTTCTGCTGCCGTGTCAACTTGAAGATCTGCTGTCACCTATGCAGCAAAGAAGCAGGGTTGGGAGAGAGATAAGGAATGACAAAAAACACAGGCGGGCCAATTATGCTGTGGGACGGGGGAGCCACATTCCGTACACGCAGAGACATCCCCATATGCATTCATGGTTTACAGAGCCCTCTCGGGCTCCGCAGGCAATACCGGTGGCAGCGCTCTGCCCAACTGTGCGCAAATGTGTCATCTGCAGCACAGGGAACCCCAACCTGCTGGGTCCTCTGATATTACGACTGGAGGACTCAGCAAGTAAGGCCTCTTTTTTCCCCAGCAAATGATGCCACATTGCTCCGACACCAACACTGTTGGGCATTCAGCTGTTCACTGTCCATCTCAAAAGACTCTTCATGAAGACGGGAGTCATACTGTCCTTCATGATATGGATAGGATATGTCATTTATAACGCGCTTAATACCCAAGGGTTTCTAAGCTCGGACCCGGGAATCGAACCTGCGGTGCTCTGTGTCGTCTTGCTTCCAAGGCGAGCATGTTGCCCCTGAGCTATCCTCCCGAGACTCTGTGCACCAAAGTTCTTACAGCCTAATGCTGAGATGGAGCCTGTGGAATGCTCAAACCCTCTTCCTACTTGATCTGCCTAGGGTTGTGCTACTAGCTGCAGCACTACCTATGCTGCTGTGGTAATGACACTGAACTTATGCCACTGCACTCCTTCTCAAGCCGGACACCTATCTCTGACTCCAATTGCACTGAAGCCAGGGGTGTTTCATCAAGCTGTAGTTATTGTGATGCCCTCTACTGCAGCCCCTCCACTCCTAAGCAGCTCTCCCAAGGATCTCTCAGTTTTCTTCGCCCCTCGCCACAGCGCACCCCATTCCTCGTGGCTCTTTGGGCACTTGAGGCCATTGCTACAAACGGGTGTGATGCTCCCGGGTCACAGACCAGCCCATGAGCCTTCTTGTAGATAGGTCCATGGACTTTATATTACACTATATACAGGCTCCACTTACTCTTGAACTATAGACAGGACCCACCGGCCTTCCTCATCTACACCCGTTCAGGCAGCACTCGCTCTCCTAGAACATACATTGAACCCATGCACCCAACCGTGTCCTGAGCTGCAACTTATGAACCTGAAACCACAGTCTACCAGCGATCATGGATGGTCAGCACTCAGCACCAAATCCTAACCGAGTTCTTGCTGAGCATTCGAGAGGGTGATCATTTCTGAACCAAGAAGAAGTCCAAGCCAGGCAAAGAAGCCGGCTGGATGCTAGCAAGTGACTGAAAAAAGGAACGGACTAGGCACTATATCCATGAGACCATATACTACAGACCAGAGAATTAATAAGGGCACTCCAAGTCCTATAACATAAGCATGTGCACTGTATTATTAGCTCCCCATATTAACACGTTGAGTCTAGTCACCCCCTTTTTAAGCGTACGATTCCTCCCGTGCTAGTGCCTTAAACTACACTAGTGAGTGTGAGGTGGTGAACCCTCCTGTGTGTATTGCCCCTTTAAGGGGATGTGTCCCTTCCCCTTACATTGCCCTTTTAAGAGGGGCCATGACTGCGTCATGGCCCAAGCTAATAAAGGGAGCCCTGCAGGCACTTGCGTTAGAACGGCTGCAGACTCCGTGGAAGGTTGGTCTGAGTCCGTGTCTCCTTTACTGATGTAGGCCGGAGGCCTACACGGGGCGGCACAGGCCTGCAGGCCCTGTTGCCATGGGACCCTCGTGCCAGGACGGTGGCAGAGGCCCGCATGGTCAGGAGCCTGGCAGGCTGTGTCCCCCACCCCGATGGCGCTGACGTCCCCTAGTGCCACGTGGCCTGCCGGATGGACATGACAGGCCCCAAACTCCCACAGGCGCTGGGCCTGTTTGGATCCTGTGAGGAAGCAGCACCCCGGGGGCGCCTGCCGGATGGACATGGCAGGCGACCCCCAACAATGACGACGAGGGCTGGAGCCCATAGCGGCGTCGGCCGCCAGAGGTATGGAGGCGCTGGGGTGGCCCAGGGCCCCGGATGCGTGGGCCTGGGCCATCTGGTGCCACGGTTCGCAGTGCGGTGCTAGCCATACGCAAGGAGAAGCGGCGTCGGCTGCCACATCGAGGAGATGGTGCTCCCCTCCCGTCGGAGGGAGGTGAGCGGCCCGCCCCCCGTTGAGGGCGACATCCGCCGCGTGGGGAGGAGGGTGAGCAGCCCCTCCCCACCCAGAGCCTGCACAACGTGGGGCGGCTCGGTGCATGCAGCACCAGCCGCAGTGGAAACTTGGAAGCGGCCTCGGCCGCAGAAGAAGAACAAAAAAAAATGGAAAGCGGCATCGACCGCGCAACAAGCCACAACAAGAAGGAACGAGTGCCAACCCCACCGCAGGCCTTTATTGGCCTGCGCATCACTGCCTGGGCAGCGCCCGGGCCACCATACAGTGAGGTGGGCCTGCGGCGGTCTGCGAAAGGGAGGGATGCATCCGATCCCCTGGGGCAAGCCCAGCCCCTGCGGCACCCGCCGAAAAGGAAAAAATAAAAAAATAAAAAAATAAAAGATGCCAGACTGCCTCTGGGCTCTGCCGTGAGGGGGAGGTGGGAGTAAGCCCAACACCTGTTGAGGAAAGCTAAAGAAAACATCGGGGTTTGCCTGCAGCCCGGCCCTTCCGGAGGAGCTGACTGAGGCCCTGCTGCACCCCACACACAGACCCCTCTCCCGAGGTACGTCAGTGCTGCCGCGACTCCACCAAGAATTCGCCCACTCGGGGAGAGAAGATGCTGCTTGCACAGGAACGAGCTGGAGGAGGTGGGTGCCCCGCCCGCCCAGCAGGCAGAAGCGCCACACGGCTGCATCGTCTCAGGGCTGGATGTCCAGGCCCTGCAGGTGGTGCAGTCATTGCGCTCTGTGTGGGAGCAAGAGGAACATGATGAAGTACTCATCATTTGCACTACAGGACTATGGGAGGGAGCTAGCCTGCGGCCGAAGAGGATGACACAACCTCCCTCCTGGGGAGGAGGAAAAAAAAAATGCTGCGGCCGAGGCTGAAAGAACAGCTTTCCCCCAACTCCTCGGGTGGAGAGCTAAGCTGTCCGTGATACAAACTAAGGGACGGTGAGTGCCCCCCACCCCCGCAGGCTCACCCTGCATGCCCCCACGCAGTTGGAGCTCTAGAGAAGGACAGGCTCCCTGCAGGATCCCGAGGCTGACAGAGAAATGGAGGCGAGTGGCCTGCGCACCTCACCCCGCAGTACAAAAATGCACGTTGCCGCCTTAATCATAACCCTTGCACGAATGGGGCAAATGGATGCGGCGTGGGTCAAATGTGCCGCTGGCAAGGCATGCCACACGGTCCTGGGCCACTAATCCCAAAGGGCTCCAGGTCTCCAGTCAGGAAGAGCTTAATTACAAGTGATCTGCCCACTAGCCGACAGCCATGCGTCAAGAGAGCAAGGCTCTACAGCAGCACCAACAATGACTGGGGCGGCCTCCACCGTATGACGACCACCCTTAAACTCCACTGAGTTCCACGTCATGAGCATCTGGGCATTCTGCGCTCTAAGCACTATACACATCAATAACTGCGCCATGCATGAGAGGCTGCACACAAAGGACTGAACACCACGCACCTGGGTCGCCAGGCCAGTCCTGCATGGCCAGTCGGATGAAAACCAGTGCACTGAACCAGCAGTACGAAGGCAAGGCCAACGGGACTGTAAGAATTCACCTCCCGGCATGATGCCATCATGAAGAACAAAAATGCATGCTCTGCCGGAGCTGAGGCGGGGTGAAAAAGATGGCCCTCTGAAAAGCCTGGGGCAGGTGGCAGTGATCAGTTGAAATACCCCAGAGAAAATTGAATACAGGAGGTGGCCCCAAAAGGGTTCCCTGGCCCTGCGGTGAATGGGATAGGACTCCATGTCAGCACAGGCATATGATGTGCCAGTAGGCATGTCAGGTGCTCACAGCAGCAGAGGGCTGCCGTCAGACCCGGACCCCCAATGGCAACAACAGGGACGGAGGGGCGTCAGGTCTCTGTGCCAGGTAGGGAAAAGAAGGAGGTCTCTGCACAAAAGGCAGCCCTGTGCTAACAGAGTATGTCATGGACCCAACACTAACTGTGGCCACCCCGTGCCTGGTGCTGTGGGATTTTCATCATCATGCTCCTCAGGATTCACAGCCATGAGCACCGGGGTGTCCGGCACTCTGTTCACCGCACACCCACTATCAAGCAGGGGATGCTGCCTGCGTAGCGTGTGCTAAAGCGATGACCCTCTGGCACCGGGGAGGAGGTGCTAAGCACGGTCAGGTGATTCGAGAGATCGACTCCCACCACTCATCTGGGATGCCAGTCCAGTCCCGCACTGCCAGCCGGGTTAACACCCATACACCGCACCAACAGTCGAAGGGTGTGGCACAACAAGGATGAAGGTAATCACCCCGGAGCAGTGCCACCTGGAAATAGAACACCCTGAGGTGGAGAACACATTGCCTGCCCTACACGTGGCCTCAACACCATGCCGATAGTGTCCCCTATGGTATTGTCTGATGACCAGGGAGAAAGTGGCCCTGACTACCTGCCAACGATTACACCCTGGCTTCTTGCCACTAACTTCCCTGCAGGTCATCCTGTCGAAGGACCAGGTCAACGTGGGCTTGGGGGGGTACCTACCGGCCCCCTGAATTCAACATGTAGCTGTGATCTGACCAACGAACATGGGCGTCTCTGTCACCCGCCGCAAGGGTCAAGTAAGGGTTGCAGCTCCCCAGGAGTGCTTGTGCGCCCTCACGTGCCACTGGAGGACAGCACGTCGCGGACTGGAGGGCCATTGCCAAGGAGGGGGGTGAGTAATGTCCCACTGTCCATACCACGTAAGCAGGACGTCGAGCAGCCTGAGCGCCCAGTGAGCTGCGCCTCGCTGAAATGCCCTAAAGTCAAAGGACTAGGCTGATGCGGCCCCTGGCGCGTGCCAGGTGCGGTTTTGGTGGTAGTTGAACTGCACCATCAATTGACCTGGATCCTGTGAGAAGATTCCTGCACAGACGGCCCCCAACATCAAGGGACCTGGACTGGGGGGAGTAGTGACTCCTGCACAGACTGCCCACACCATCAAGGGCCTATGCCGATGTGGCCCCTGGCATCACCCGCCAGGTGCGGCTTTGCCGGTTTTGAACTGTACCATCAACGGACCTGGTTCTGGGGAAGTGACTCCGGAGTGGACACTGAGAACAGTTGGACTGGCCTTCTGCAGTCCTGCCTTTGCTTAAAGTGGACTCAGTAAACATGCATCTTGATGGGGGAATCTGCATGGCATTTACAGGCTGGAAGTGGTCTCAATAAAGGACAGTGATGTGAAGCTGTGCTCCTGCGGTTAGTGGGGATGCTCTATATGGTACCAGTGGTGATCCGTGAGCGTCATGCAGAGGTGGCTGGTCCGTAACCCAGGTTAATAAAGGGTTGTAGCGTGCGGTCCAAATGCCAACCATCCACCGGGGACGTACCCCTGTGACCATCACCTGAGGGTAATGGGTTGGTAGGTGATGTGTATATAGTATATAAGAATGTGAGACCATATGGGTGTCATGAGCATATCCTGTGGGTAGCTCGTCCCCTGACTTTGAAATAGTAGTGTTCTGTAACGGGAGAGGGGAAAATCAGTTACAGTGTTATATAGTTTGTTTGGTTTTATGGAAAAGGAGGGATGTGAGGTGGTGAACCCTCCTGTGTGTATTGCCCCTTTAAGGGGATGTGTCCCTTCCCCTTACATTGTCCTTTTAAGAGGGGCCATGACTGCGTCATGGCCCAAGCTAATAAAGGGAGCCCTGCAGGCACGTGCGTTAGAACGGCTGCAGACTCCGTGGAAGGTTGGTCTGAGCCCGTGTCTCCTTTACTGATGTAGGCCGGAGGCCTACACGGGGCGGCACAGGCCTGCAGGCCCTGTTGCCATGGGACCCTCGTGCCAGGACTGTGGCAGAGGCCCGCATGGTCAGGAGCCTGGAAGGCTGTGTCCCCCACCCCGATGGCGCTGACGTCCCCTAGTGCCACGGGGCCTGCCGGATGGACATGGCAGGCCCCAAACTCCCACAGGCGGTGGGCCTGTTTGGATCCTGTGAGGAAGCAGCACCCCGGGGGCGCCTGCCGGATGGACATGGCAGGCGACCCCCAACAGTGAGTGTGTGTGTTGGTCTCCGTCACGCCAGTTGCATGGCGTACACTACGAAGGGAATGGTCTCTTAGCGCTCTTAACTTTTCGGTTACTTAACAATGGTACTCATTTTATTGTAATGCTGGTTATTGAACTTTTGACTCCTAGCTCAACGGATCTCTCGTGTAAGCACAGTAATGTGGTGAGATAGTTTAGATGTTTTAACATTACATGCATCAAATGTGTCGTAGATACCCAGAACACTTACCTTATACACCTGTTAAACTTCACAGACACATTTCAATATCCTCTGCATGGTGACTCAGTGGACCGATAACTGCTATTAAAGATATTCTTAGCTCTATACTGCCATCTAGTGGTTCTATAATGTATCAACGCACATGTACCGCGTAAATTGCTGCATATTCCAACGGAGCCCGGTGATATGCATGAAGCTATTCCACTCCCAGGACGGTATACCCACCTTGTTATTGCCTTTACTGTATAAATAGCTAGCAATAATGTATTATTCTAATAAAGAATTCATAATGGCCACGAACTCGTATTTTAAGTATTTTACTTTTTTGGGTACTTGGAGCAAAGATGTGGTTGCCAATTACGCATTAAGAGATTCACATTACTTAAAACAAAAGCGGCTTTACAGAAAACAAAGCCACTGTTTAAGAGACCTCAAATAGATAAGTTAACCAACAAAAATAGAGTTATGGGGTGCATCGTAGATTCAGGGGTCCATGTCAAAATATAAAAGTGTACTTCCAAGCAGGACCTAACTTCTAAATGCACCATATTCTGAAAAAGAAAGTGTGTGGCGTACTGATATGAAAGCCTCGGCTCTTGCATTGGCCTTGGTGAGCCTTCAGTAAAGCAACGGTGGCACTGCAAGGACATAATGCATGCCACTGGTGACCCATTAGAAAAGCAATAGGGCACTGCAAGGGCGTTCTTCTTGCTAAGCCCTGGTTGTTGCAGGTCAAAAAAGGAAGTTGGGAGGGTGCGAATTGGCGCCGATGGAGATGGTCGCTTGACTGTACTGCTCCGCCAGTAACTTTTTTATTTTGGTTCTGCATCGCCATTTAGTGACTTTTATGTGGTGGATACCTGCTCACAGTTTGTGCTGTATGGTCCATTGTTTGCTCACATCATTGCTGCTGCAGCAAGTTTTGTTTCCAACGTCTGGTCCTTGGAGGCGGGGGAACGACTGTTGGCTGCCACTCTTCGTGAGAAGTACAGACACAGATATTACTTTAACTCGCTGATCTGACTGGATTGGGCCCTTGGTGTAACTAGGCTGCCACCTCATGGGCAAACAGGAGGTCACAGGCTATTCTTTTACTGCTGTAATTATTGTTTGCTCTTCGTCCCTGCATCGTTTTGGTTCACCTTGTATGCCATTTTAACATTATTAAGCTACCGCACCGCCCTGTGTTTAAGGGTTTGGGACTGCATTTGTTCCTGCACAACGTGTATTCTTTCCGATAGAGCCCGATAGGTCTGTTCTCTATCTACCATGTCATCCCGCAGAGGTGGGCAAAAAGTCCCTGCGGGCACCAAAGATACCCAAGTTCCTGCCGCCTCAGTTACCCATAAAAGGCTGAAGAGCGATTCCCCCCTAGAGCTTCCTGCTCTAGATTCAAAAGTGGATGTTCTTCTGCAGGAAATTAGGTCTCTTAAACCCTTAATTGAAGCAACAAATCAAAAACTTCAACAACTTGACGACAGATGAATTGTCTTTTAAATTAGGATGGTCGAGATGGAGACCTGAGTCAGTTATGTTGAAGACACCGTTCCTAGAGTTCTTCACTTAGAAAATGCAGTTAAGAGTTGCAGAAGCACCACGAAGAGTTGTAAAAATAGACGGGGACGCAATAATCGTTGCATTTCTGGCCTTCGGGGGTCTGAAGGGGAATGAGGCTATTTCTTTCTTACAAAAATGGTTGCCTGCGCTGCTTCGTATCCCCCAGAAACTGTTTTTAACATCCAACGGGCATATCTCATTGGGCCCTTAAAGAGCAATCAAGAGTCCTCCTCAGCACCACGCACTCTTATCTTCCTTTTGCTGGAACATACCCAATTGCGGTTCATCATCTCTAAAGCCAAGGGAAAAAAACACCTTGTTCTGGCATGGCAGTCGCATTTATATCTCTCAGGATGTCACTAAAAGGACTGCACAATGATCTTTTCGACCTGCTTTGAAGCAACTCAATGCTCAATGATATGATATGATAGGTTATTTATTACGCGCTTAATACCCAGCGGTTTCTAAGCGTGGACCCGGTTCTTCCAAGGCATGCATGTTGCCCCTGAGCTATCCTCCCAGGACAATATGGTCTTTATCATCCTTGTTCATTCAAGGTTACCCGTAACGGAAGAATGTCGGTCTTTGATGATCCTACCAACCTCAGGTCTTTTATTAAGTCCCTGAAAGCCGAAAATATGGATACTTCGACTCCCCCTAATTCTTCAACCACACGCACTTGGCTCCTTTAAGTTGAACGGTTATGTTCTCTTTTCTATATATAAGCGTTGGAGATTGTTGACGTTTATTGGTGCTTACTCGGGCGGGTGTGCTCTGGAGGAGCCCATCTGCATAATAGATCTGGTGTGGATCCTATCTGGTGTCACCTAGCCTCTCATTTCTTTTAGCAGTTTCCTTGTTTAAACCTGACTATTCCTATCTATTTTAAATACACATATATATATATATATATATATATATATATATATATATATATATATATATATACACATATACATAATTTTCTCTCTAAACTTTACTGTAGTATTTATACTTGCGCTACTTTATATTTTTCAATGTGTTGTCAAGTATTTACACTCCCCCACCCCCTGTGTGCTAACCTCATGTGTCAGGCTATTTTTTTGCATTGGTGTAGCTTCCACTTTTATGTACTATTGTTCTTATGGTATAATTGCCATAATATTCTTGTTTTATGATGTCTGCTATATTTGCAAATGTATTCATGTATATTCCTAAATTTTTATTAAACTTCCATAATAGTGTTTAAATGTATATCTTGGAACATTAAGGTTTTTAACAATCCTATTAAAAAACAAAATCATTTCTCACCTTAAGAGGTTCAACCCATCGGTAGCCTGCATTCATGAAACCCACCTCTCCATCGCTGAATCCATGAAACTTAAATCATTCTGGGTTCAAGTTGTTATAGCTAGTCCTGCTATAGGGAAAACAAATGGTGTAGCTATATTATTTAATAAAAATGTGCACCACAACATTTGATTTCTGGTCTCTGATAATAAAGGGAAATGGATTTGGGTGAAAATACAGATTGAACATCATGTTGTTACTATTTTCAACATTTATGGCCCAACCAAACCTGACCCGATGTTCCAGGAAAGTGTTAAACTAATTATCTAATAATCCTGCAATTCAACCTCACTAATCTTATTCTTTCTGGTGATTCTAATATCATTGATCAATTTATGAAGGGGAGATCCAAATGTATTTTCAAAAGCTCCAAGTCCCATAAGGCTTTTTCCCAGTGTATTTCGAAGTGGGGCTGGTCGATACATGGAGGCTGTCTCAACCCCTGGATTTAGACTTCACTTTTCATTCCCTCCCACATGACTCCTTATCACAATTAGATTATATCATTGCTGTGAAATCCTCGTCATCTACCAATGTGGACTCTTTAATTGGTAATATAGGTATTTCAGATCATGCCGTTACTGCTTTTGAGCTTAATGATATCTGAATTCACTCAGATGGCTGAAGCCTTAATAACTTTACACTTCAAGATACCTTGTTTATTCAGTCCTTCACCAACTTCTAATTATTCTCTAACAGCCTTGAATGTGATACATCTACAGTTAACAATTGGGATGCTTTTAAGGCTGCTATGAGAGGTCATGTCATTAAGTTTATGGGCAACCGTAAGAAAGAGTATAAAACAGACTTAGATGCTCTTTTTCTCTAACTCACTAATGCTGAAAAGATTTACTATCAAAGACCCTCTGAGTTTGGACATCGCAATGTTCTTACCTTGCGGTTTCAAGTTAACAAAAAGTTATCTGAGCTAGCGTCCGGTGTCATTCTAAAATGCCGAAAAGGAGAAAACCTTTATTTCATACATCAAAAATAATTCAGGTACGACTGTCACTAATCCTACTCAAACATTGGATGTTTTTAAAACACTCTACTCCAATTTATATACTCCTGATAATTAATGTTGCTTCTTCAGATGATCTTAACGCCTTTTAAAAAATATTAGTAGAACATCTTACCCCACAGTAGATCTCAGTGGTTTGGATGGTAAAATTACTATTGAGGAAATCAATCGTACAATTAGGGACTTAAGTAAAGGGAAAGCCCCTGGCCCCGATGGATTATCCATTGAATTTTTCAATCACGTCTCCAATTCACTCTCCACTAAACTGGAGGCACATTTCGCCTGTTTTTAGATAAAGGGTTTTCATCAGGTTCATTTGCTAAAGCGTTATTCATTCTTTTTCCAAAAGCTCAAAAGGATGCTCTTCTCCCAAAGATTTACAGACCTATTTCTCTGATTAATGTTGAGTGTAAAATCTTTGCCAAGGTATAGCCAATAGAATTGAATCTTTCTTATCGAAACTAATTAAGCCCGATATGTTAAAGGAAGGAATATCTCCTCCAATACGAGACTCTTATTTGATGTCCTTTATTTAATTGCTAAAGATAAAAAGAATATAAATGGCTATGCCACATTGTCACATGCCGAAAAGGCCCATTCACTGTGTTAATTGGGATTATCTTTTTCAGGCCTTGCATTGGCATGGATGTGGTGAAGGTTTTATTTCCTAAGTCAAACTTCTCTATTCTGATCCCAAAACCTCAATTTTTATGATTGGTCAATAGTACAATTTTTTTCTCCCTCAAATGAGGGACTTGGCAAGGGTTCCCCCTATTCCCTATTTCATACATACTGTCCCTTGAACCTGTATTAGAATATATTAGGAAGGATATTCTCATCGCAGGCATTCAGTGTGGTGAACATGAAACTAGAATTGCTGTGTACGCAGATGATATTCTTATTTTTCTCAAAAATCCTAGGAAACATCTACCTAATCTATTGTCTGTGTTAGATGCCTTCTCTTTGGTCTTGGGCTATAAACTCAATAAGGACAAATCAGAGGTTTTACCTCTTAACTCTTTCTGTTTTAAACATGATATTGATGCATTTGGACATAAGTGGTTTGACAGCACTTTTAAATACTTGGGGCTACAGTTGACCTCTTCCATAGCTAGTTTTATTAAACTTAATACAAAAGCCTTCCTTGATTGACTTTCTGAACTGTCTTCTGTTCGGTCCCCTTTGTATCTATCTTGGTGGGGCAGACTAGAGACGATTAAGATGATGCTCTCTCCTATTGTATTGTATTACTTGCAACTACTGCCGATCCCCCTTCCTGCCACATTTATTACCTCTGTGAATCGTATCCTAACCAATTTTCTCTAGGGTAAAGGTAAACAAAACCAAATTGCAATTGCTAAGCTTAGGGATTCGTATGAGAATGGGGGTGCTCGCTTCCCTAACTTTAGGTGTTATCACAATGCTTTTCTACTCAATCTCGTACATGGTATGCTCCGTCTGATGTCTATGGACTTCCCTACTTGGCTTTCATTAGAAAAACAATTGGTTTCCCTAGTTAGTTTGTGGGATCTGGTATATGTATTTGGTCCTTTTGTGTCCACGTTTTTCGAGTACCATTAAAGCCTCCACGTATGCCCTTACGCTTTTTTTTATTCCTGACCACTACTCCCCCCCCACCCCCCAAAGGTTTTCGCAGTACTTATGGCATACCAAATCTATCATTCATAATAATAGAATTTAACATCGAAAGCTATGGATAAATAAAATTAGATTTATTCATCAAATATTTCAAGATTCTAGTTTAAATTCCTTTTCTAATCTCAAATAGGTATTCTCTCTTCCCTTATCGGAGTACAATTTTTTATAACAACTGGGTTAATGCTTTTCTCAACTAAATGGATAATTTCATAACAAACAAGCTAGTTTCTGTTTCTGCTAGACTACTTATGTTAATCATGCCATCCAAGGTCAAAGCTGCCCTTATGTATAAAATCCTCCCCGTTGATAACATTTCCATTGTCAAATGGGCTATTCAGTACCAGTGGCAGAATTACTGTTTCATGGTGTTTGATGACAACACATGGTCTTCGTTATGGGCTAAGGTGAAACGTATATCCACCTCTGCTAACATTACACAAAATGTTTTCTTCTTCCTACACAGAGCATGTATCACTCTGAGGAAATGATATAAGACTGCGCATGGTTCTGATGGAAATTAGCGGTTCTTGTGGTAACACTTTGGGGTCCTTCAAGCACATGTTTTTCGACTGTCCATTTATTCAAACATTCTGGCATTATACATGGTCTTCCTTGAAAACTATTTTTAAAGTCAATCTTGCACTTTTAGTCAACATTTTATTGGGTACCATAGCTTTGCGTGTGCCTTTGTCTGATGATACATGTATACTGTATGATTTATGCATTGCCATGGCTGTTAAGTGCATTACTGCTAACTGGAAACAATTTCATAGCCTTTCTATTACAGGGTGGTGGAACAATGTGTGTCAGGTACAAACAGTGTATGGCTGCGCACCTTAATATGATTTCCAAATAATTATATGACATTTCACAACATGTCTACACATGGCTCATTAATAAGTATTCTCTTACATGTATTCCAATCTACCTAAGGCAATTTTGCATTATCAGGTGGTTTGTACACCAGTGTATGCTGGTTTGAGTTTAAACATACCCGTCCCCCCCTTGCTGGTTCTTCTTTCTTATTGTATTGTGTTAGTCTCTTGTCTTCCCCCGTTTCCCCATTTTAAACTTCCTTATGGTTTGTAGTTCTGATTTACTGGCTGCAATTAAGTGCTACATTTCTGAATATCTCATTATTTATCCCATATATCTCAGCATTATACTCTTGAATTCTTTGCTCATCGTTTCCTTTTCCTGATGCTGGTCATATTGATTTTTCATGTTTTTGATGTTTTTCTGGTTGTCATTGCTACTATACCTCTTTACCATGATGCCTTTTTCTGTTATTTTTGGTTGACATATCCTTAACTAATAAAGTTACTCACCTTAGTGACTACCTTACTCCTAGTCCATAGTCCCCTTTCCTCCATACTTACAGACATTCCTCTGTCCTGTGGGACGGGCCAGAAGCACTTGGTAAAAAGCATCACAATTTTCAAAAATGTGTCCTTCCTCTTTTTATGCGGGGTAACGCACGTGGCCATAACCCCGCCCTCCGTAGCTCCGCCCAGCGCATCGCCCATCAGTCCTTTTCTATCGCCAGGTCTATGAACTTTAAGCAATAACAGAGGAAACGTTTTAGAGGGGACGGCGGGAAGGCGTATGGAGGAAAGGGGACTATGGACTAGGAGTAAGGTAGTCACTACGGTGAGTAAATTTATTCTACTCCTACGTCCCGTCCCCTTTCCTCCATATTTATGGGAGATTCCCAAGCACTTCTCACAGGTATTACGGGTGGATGGAAACTCCTTACTGAAACAGGTTCCAAGCAAAGCTTGACCGAACTGAGCATTAGCCCTGGAGCTTAGGTCCAGACAGTAATGCTTACAAAAAGCCGATGGGGAGGCCCACGTAGCCGCTTTCGCGATGGTCTCCCAGGGAACATATTTTTGGAAGGCAACGGCAGCTGCCTTGCCCCGCACAAGATGAGCAGGAATTCCCTTTGGGGCCCGAAGAACCTGAATGGTATACGCCTCAGAAATACACGCAGCAATCCATCGGGAGATGGTCGCTTTCGAGGCCGGCTTTCCTTGCGGATTTCCAAAGGTCACAAAAAGCTGTGAAGAGTTCCTAAGCTCAGATGTTCTGTCCAGATAGAACTTAAGGGCTCTTCTAACGTCCAGGCAGTGCAGAACCCTTTCGGCCTCTGAGGCCGGGTCTGGGAAGAAGGCAGGCAATGAAATTGACTGATTCAATGAAAATCAGAGACCACCTTCAGAAGAAAGGCGGGATTCGTCCGCAGGACAACCTTATCCTTATGAAAAGTAAGTAATGGATGCTCCACCAACAAGGCTTGAAGCTCACTTACACACCTTGCCGAAGTCACAGCAATCAAAAAGGACACTTTCCACGAAAGGTACTTAAAATCGACAGTAGCCATGGGCTAAAAAGGCTTATGACACAAGGCTGTAAGGACCACATTCAAATCCCACCTTGGATGCAGGTTGCGAACAGGAGGATAAAGATGCATCAGGCCCGCAAAGTATCTTTTAATGACTGGATGAGACAGTGAAACCAAGCATTGGTCAGTGGACAAATAAGCGGCAACAGTCGATAAACAAGTCCTGCAGGACAAGACATGAATGCCAGACTCTGCCAGATGTGAAACAAAAGACAGCACCATGCCGATAGTAGCCTCCCTGGGGTCCAGCTGCTTAGCCAAACACCAGTGGCAGAAACAAAGCCATTTACTGCTATACTGAGATCTTGTAGAGGGTTTCCTGGCGCACAAATTGAAACGCTCTAAAGATCTGAACTCAGGCACCAGGCCGCCAAGCTGAACAATTGTGGGGAGGGGTGCCACAGCTGCTGATCGCTCTGATGAAGCAGATCGGGGACCGGCGGAAGCTTGAGCGGCGGGCACACAGATAGATGCTGAAGCTCCGAAAACCAAAACCTGGCCGGCCACCAAGGGGCTATGAACAGCAGGGAGCAATTCACTGTATTCCATAGCTTGCAAAGCGCCCGATGGATCAGAGGAGGGGCGGAAAAGCGAAGGCCTTCATGTTGTGCCATGGAATCTCGTGAGCATCCCTCAGTGAGGAGACTCTGAGCCCGTTCCTGGAGGCATACAGGGGAAGCTTCCTGTTTGTAGACGTTGCAAAGAGGTCCACCTCTGGAGTGCCCCAACAGCGAAAAATATCCGAGAGGATCTCCGTGTTCAATTCCCATTCGTAGCTGACAACTGCTCGTTGGCTGAGGGCATCTGCAGTGATATTCAGCTGGCCCAGGATGTGTACTGCTACCAGCCAGATACCATGTTGAATGGCCCATTCCCAAATCTGAATGTCAAGATCCACAAGAGGAGGAGACCTGGTACCCCATACTTGTTGATATCGAACATAGACACTGCATTGTCCGTGCGGACACGGATCACCTTGTTGACCATGCCTGGTTTGAACGCTTTCAGCGCCAGGAATATCGCCAAGAGCTCCAGATAATTTATATGAAGCTGTCTGTACTGTGGCGACCAAAGATCGAAAACCTGAAGATGATCCAGCGTCGCATCCCAACCCAGAAGTGAGGGATCCATCGTGACTGTCAAAAGTGGCAAGGGTCCTGGAAGGGAGCGCCCACAAACAGATTGCCGAAAGACGACCACCACAAGAGGTCTGCCCTCATTTTGGAATCTGGGTCCACTGCTTTAAGCCATGAGCTCTGAAGAGCCATCTGTGTCTACCTCATCTTGAGACGAGCAAGAGGAAGAGCCAGCACGCACGAAGCCATGAGGCCCAGAAGCCTCTGGAACCACCAGGTCGACATGCTCTCCAACTGCATAAACACCTGACACGAGGCCAACAGATCAACCATTCTGTCCCCAGTCAGGTACACTCTGCAATCGATCGTATTCCAACGAAAACCCAGGAAGATCAAGTCCTGAGAGACTGTCATGGAGGATTTCCGCCAGATCACTGACAGACCAAGGTTTAACAGGAGCTGGAGGAGAGACTGAAGGTTGCTCAAGGCTTTCAGTGGACAAGGACTGCGCAGCAGCCAATCGTACAAATACGGATACACATGGATACCCTGTAGCAGAAGATAAGCTGCGATGACCGACATCATCTTTGTAAAGACACGCGGTGCCGAGCTGAGACCAGACGGGAGCACACGAAACTGGAAATGCTCCTCCCCATGGAAAACCGTAGGTATTTCCGTTGTGGGCTCCAAATGAGGATATGCATATAAGCATCCTGAAGGTCCACCACGCTGAGCCAGTCACCCTTCTGTAGAAAGGACTTAATCTGACAGGGGGTGATCATCTTGAATTTCTCTTGGGGCAGAGAAAGGTTGAACTGGGAAAGGTCTAGGATGGTGCACAGGCCAGCCTGGTTGGGTTTGGGCACCGTAAACAGATGGGAGTAGAAGCCCAGCCCTCGCTCCCCTAGGGGAATGGGTTCCACCGCCTTGAGATCCAGAAGCTTCTTGACTTCGGCTCTGACAGAGGGCGTCCCCGTCTGCTGGAAGGCAGGATTGAAGGGTGGGGTAGGGGGAAGGGGCAAGCGGAAGCCCGCCCGAGTAACAGACAAGACCCACCGATCCTCAGTGATGGTCTTCCACGCCTCCCAGTGGGACGCAATGCGCCCTCCCACCGGGGTCTCGTGCGAGCGCCAAAAAGCCTCATTTAGCGGGTTTCTCGTGGCGTGACTCCCAGATCCTGAGGAGGCAGCAGAGGACCGAGAGAAAAATCGGCCTCGCTGCTGATGCCGACGGGAGTTTCCAGCTGGAGGATTGACACTACGTGTCTTTCGATCCATAAACCCCCGAAAACCACAGGAGGACCGAGGCTGCAAGGGCGTTCTCTGAGCCCTGAAAGGAGGTTTCACCAGAACGGACAGGGACTTGGCTGTCTGGGTGCTGTCCTTAGTCTTAGTCAGCTCTACATCCGTTGACGAATGGAACAGTTCTTTGCCATCAAAGGGCAGGTCCAGAACTTTATCCTGAACCTCCTTGGAAAACTTTGTGGCATCAAGCCAAGCCTGACGAGAGGTGTCCACGCCAAGCATGAGGCTCCGAGCCGAGGTGTTGACATGATGCACCGCAGCCTCAAGCATATCCTGCGCCAAGACTCTGGCATCTGACAAGCCAGCCTTAAAATCGTCCAGATTGTGCGCCGCAATGAACTCATCAAATTCCGACAGACCTTTCCACATTTTCATATTCGCCCCCCCCCTAATACGAGCTCTGCGTTCGCCTGGCGCAACTGCAGGGCCGAATTAGCAAAAATCTTTCTCCCCAAAGAGTCAAGCAACTTATCCTCTATGGCCAGAACCTGAGCCGCCGCAGTGGACAACGCTGAAGCTGGCCTGGATTGAAGAGTAGCAGCCGCCACCACCATGGAGGAAGGGAGCGGACAAGAAACTAAGGCTACCTCCTCCGAAATATGAAGCCTATAACGTGCGCCAATATTTTTCTTAATGTGCAGTCCAGAGTGTGGCTTTTCCCAGCCCTCGGAGACCAGCCAGCAACCATAGCAGACGTGCCCTTTCAAATGATTTCAACTAAGGCATCCATGCCCTGCATGCATTTGTTTCCTAACTTGCACAGGCGTTAAGTTTATCCTGACGTCCAGATGCTCGCCCACTAAATTGTACCACGACAAGAAACAACCGCTTTTCCTTTTCTACGGCATACACACACTAAGCCGTTTCAGAGCATTCCTCATGACCTATGTCTCCCTGTGGGTGCACTTGACCCATACTGTTGAGACATCTGCCGACACAGAAACACATTTTCAGCACACAGTAGAAAGTGCTTTGGCGATTGGACTAATAATCCATGGGGTCTCATCTACATCAGACACAAGCTTTACCATGAAGAAATCCTATGTCCTGAAGATGGCCACTATACTTATTTCCGAATGGACACTTGAGAAAATGTCCAATCTGGGTTTTGGCCGAAACATGTCGACACTTTATATCTCTAATAGCGTCTAAACACAGTCGCAAATTTTGAAAGTTTTTCATGTGAAAGGAGGATTCATTAATTTTCCACTTTTTTATTGTATGTCTTATTGTTCAGACAGATGTTTATTGTGTTTTTCTTGTGATGTACTGATGTATGAATATGTTCTGTTTTTAACATTTATTATTAAAGTGATATATATATTTTTTCTTACTTGGGTTGTTGAATATGCCTTTCTGCACCAAGAAGTCTCACTGTAATGTTTACTTTGGTAACATTAGTATGTATGTGTTAATGTGCGTGTGAAGGTAATCATTCAATCTCTACTACCGCTAAGGTCGCAGTAGTGAGGGGTAATCAATTCTCTGTGCTTCACGCACCATTTTGTTCCTTGACCACTGTCCCCCTTGAGAATTGTTTCCCCGAAAACAAAAAATTGGGATTTTGCCCTTTCTTTGTATTCTTTTTCCCAGACCTTACAGACCTCAGCTAAAACATCCTTTTGGAAGGACAAGCCGGTACACTCCTGAGGAGACAAGGTGAACGCCCCAGAAAGCACTCCTTCTTGCGGAGGGGGTGCCTCAGGTACTGGAACACCCAGGAGAACCATCATGTCCAGTACCCAGTCATGGAACGCCCTAACAGAGCGGGGCTGGTCATCGCCATCCTGATCCCCTTTGAGTGTCATCTAACGCGTCCGGATCGACCTGCATCACGTCTGGCTCTGCCGAAGACTTGCCTATTGGAGACAAGGGCGGAAGGGCTGGAGGTGGGCCAACTGGTAGAGGTGGGACAGCTGCCATAACAACCGGTACTACAACGGGAACCTTCGGCACAGATTTCGGCACTAGAGGGCAGATCTCTTTAAAAAGACCTCTGAAATATTCCTTCATGGGGTCGGAGTGCATGAGCTTCTGAAATGTTCCAAAGAAGGCATTTTCCGCCGAAGGCTTAGACACTGTGGCAGGCAGAGGCCTCTCATGCGCCACAAGGGAGAGGGCTGCCAAGAGGGGCCCTCACCAGCCGGGTTGACATAGATCAATGGTACAGACGCCGCAGGGAGCGAGACCGAGTGCTGTATTGGCATCTGAGCGTTCCAGTCATAAAATGGATGAAACGGGGCACAAGGAAAACGATGTTCACCTGATGAAATCCTCCCAGAATCCAACGCGGAAGGCGTAGGTGTAAGGGAAGAGTCCAAAATGTCTGCCGTAGTTCGCGCAGGAACAGGCGCCATTTTGCCAACACCTGAGGAGAACTGTGTCACATGTGTGAGTGAGGCAGGGGTCTACACAGACAGGTCAGGGGTCTTGACTTTAGCTTTGACGCAAGGAACCTCAGCAGAGACGGTACTGTGTGGCCTAGGATGTTTCTGAGACATATTATTAGCCAAATTAGCCTCTGAAAGAGGAACCTCGGCCACGCCGGCAACAGAGGAATTACGGTCAACGACATCCCTCTGTGCCCCCTCGACAGAACCGGTATCACCACTAGAGTGGGACCGATGAGGAACACACCTCGCCAACAAGACCTTAACAGGCCTCTCAGTTCTGTCGGCCACCTTAGCCTCTGATAGAGGAACCTCGGACCCGAGTCCGGTAACAGCTCCCTCCGAGGGGCCTCGAACCTTGGTTCAGTACAGAAAACCTCAATCGAGTACTTGGGGCCCGCCCCGGTGTCTGTATGAGAAGTTCCAGACAAGGAGACCTCGAAGCAAGCTCTGGTACCCACCACCTCAGTAGAACTGGGCCGTTGAATAGCCCCCACAGGGGGGGGGCTCGGATTGCAATCTGGTGTGAGCAGGCCCCTTATGGAGGCCCTCTGAGACAACGCTGGTACTTTTCTTAGGCCTGGAATGCACCTTAGGGGAAACCCCAGTAACAGAGCTTTTGAAGCCCCTACAGGACTGGGAAGACCCTGGGAAGAAGTCCCCCGGTCGGGGTGCCCTAAAAACTAAAGAACTTACCGGGTGTCTCTTCTTCTCATCGATGAAACTCTGAAAATGTGGAGGAGGAATGTGCTGAAACACCTCCTCCCATCGCTCCAGACGATGTTGAAGTGCCCGGACCGAAAGGGAATCGTAGTAGAAGCATGAGTCCCACCGGTGATCTGGACCCAAACACTCTAAAGAAAGAGTATGGGGATCCGCCCTATCGAAGAGTCGTTCGCAGGAAGAAGAAGAAGGAAAATCTAACAGCATAGACTGACTACCACGCGACTGTTAAGCCAGAGCAGGAGAGAAGGACACTGGAAGGAAAAAATCTTCCGATGATGCAAATGTGTCCAGTCCCGAAAGTGCGGAGAAAAGGACTGATGGGCGATGCGCTGGGCGGAGCTAAGGAGGGTGGGGTTACGGCTGCATGCGGTACCCCGCGTAAAAAGAGGAAGGACACATTTTAAAAAAATGTGATGCTTTTTACAAAGTTTTCTGGTCCCGTCCCACAGGATGGAGGAATGTCTATAAGTATGGAGGAAAGCGGACGGGACGTAGGAGTATGATGAATTACTGTTATTTAACTATTTGTATGCTCAAACTTTAAAACAAATTATTAAACAAAAAAAAGAAGTTAAAATACGGCACCTGTGAGATGCATTAACATCTACCGCACGTTTTCCTTTCACAATTAAGGCATTTCCCATACTGCAGCACCACTTTAATAATGAACTGAAAACTTAAGGATGCTTTCGTAAATCATAAAAGTGTCAGTCCTAACAAATCCTTGCAGTAATACAGCTGTACACGCTGCCCCCACAATGACATATTTTAGCAGCTTTTGCTGCTGGAAAGCACAATAGCTCTCTTCCAAAACTTCCACCCACCTCTGAATGGTGGTGCTGGAAACTGGAGTGGTGAATGTCAGCTTTCCACACGACATTTCCCACGAGCTTAGATTCAGGCCCTCAGTCTGAAATGAAGCATGTTAAAGCACACATTTTCTAATTTAAGATGGTTAAAAAGCACCCCTAATATGTAAAGTCTAACAACATGGATAACAGCTGAGTAGAACATGACATACTGGATGAGCAAAACGACAGATTTCAAGGGAATTTTCGAAAGGGACCACGATGCCCTTTGCTAAAAATATATTTTAAGTAGTGCAATGTGAAGCACTTTAGTTGCACATTTAGAAACGGGTTGTTGCGAAGATAAACACACACATCACTGTAGTACAGCAATCTTTTTGGAAAAAAACGGATGAAAATTGAGCGCTGCCCCACCTCTCATTTTCGCACGGAACTCTTTATCCCTCCACCACAATCTCTCAAAAAGTCCAGTGGTTGAGTCAGAATGAGCACCCGACACCTACGAACTACCACGTGCAAATGCGGTTTGTGGGGCGGTGGTGGGTGGGGGGGTTTGCAAGGCACTGTTTGGTCACTCCTCTCATAGGCAGGGATAATATTATAATGTTGTCATGCAAGCGTGAGGACACAGCAGAGAGCTGAAGCCAGCAGCAGACCGTTGCCGATGCAGGCAGGTAAGTGGATTAACACAATGTGCACGTGTTTGGGGTGTGTGTATAAAGAGTTATATAAAGGGTGCAAGTGTGGTAGTGGCAGCATGTGTGGGAGCAGGTGACAGGTGTCGGAGCAAGTGCGCGTATATGCGTGTGTATTAATGGGCTGGGCAAGGGAAACATGAACAATTATTCAGTATGGCAATGTTGGCATATGTTGGGCACAACCAGCACGACGATTTGTAATTAAAGTGGCAATAATGGCATAAACTGTGTTTCTCCAAGCAATCCTCCGTTGTGGAACAGTGGCCAGAAGATTGTCTGGAGCCTTGAGCACACTATCAAGGATCATACAAAGACAAAAAGAGAGCAGGATTTGAATACAGATCCTAGCTAAGTAAGCAAGATGCTTACAGGAAGCCCGTGAGATTTTATTTCATACACACATGACACAGCAGACAGAATTGGGTCCCTGAAGATGGTCTATGGACCGAAATGCATAGGAAGACATTTAACTGCCTGTGTCTTTGGATTGAACACCCTTTCTTTTAACTCTACATTGATGTCATGAGAAGTTTATTTAAGAAAATAACACAAATGGTTGTAAAAAATGTTTTCTGAATTAAATATCAATATCAGTAATAGAATGTGTTAATACACACATGGGGCCTCATAAGTCCGGTGGTAACCTAAGGGTACTGCCGGCGGACAGAAACACTGTTTCCACTGCCTGATATCGCAGTGGCCCGGCATATCAGGCGGTGGAAAATGTTGTTCCCCTTTTACAAGGAGCCCCATAGGACTTCATGGGAGGGGGGAGACGGAAGCAGCAACACCATTGCTAACGGTACCGGTGCTTCTGTGACAACTCTGCTTTCCAGGGCTGGTGTGCCTGGCAGGTCAGACCTGCCCGGTGCACAAGCCCTGGAGAGCAGAGTTGCAGTCTGCCGGTCTGGAAAGGGTGCCGGTACTTTGCTAATGGCACCCTTATTTCCAGGCCGGCATACTCATGAGGCCCATGGGCTCCATCCAACTTCCTAGGTTACCCAACCTAGGATCCATTATCCCATTACATCTTATCTTTAGACACAGAACACATAGAAATATGTTGCAAAAAGCTGTGGTGACTTTGGATCTATTGGAGACTGTAAACTGTGGAACATTTACCAATTTTCTATGTAATTTTGAAATATGTGCTGTAAAATGCACCATTTCAACCCATGGTTTAATTTAAAAAAAAACTTTACTGGGGAGAACATCACTGAACGTACAAGGTTTAGGTCCGCTGGTTGGACTCACCCCTATTATGAGAAAGTGTCTATGCTTTTCCCATACAAAAACAAAAGATCTGCCACCAACATAAAACGAGTATACAGACGCATGGCATGCATTCTCTCAAAAGTCCACCCTCCCCCTTCAGGGGAACTTCATGTAGCTCCATCTACAGGGTTCCAAAATCCAAATCTCTACCTACATTTTACAGGACTGAAGTTGAATAGTACATTTTACCTTTATAGACTATTTATGGGGAAACGATATCTTCAGATTTTTCATTCACTAGTCTAACTTTAAATTGAAAAACATTTCAAAATGTGGCTAGGAGGTACCTCTGAGGTAATAAAGTCCCTCAGGGGCATCTGTGTGAAAACTAGCTTCGTACAGGTCTCTAAGATTCTATGGCCCTGCCAGAAACACAACTAACCAAAGTACTTGCTTCCCACAAACCAACCTCCAACACCTAATACGATGCTAAAAGACCAACTTGGCTAAAGTCCACTTCTGACGGCAGTCTTCATCTACACAATCTCTTTCTAGCACATGAACCATCTGAGGTATTTCAGCAATTCATGCATTACACCCGCCACTCCAAACTCTCCACCCAACAAATTACATCTACATGATATGCCCTCACCCTCAACACATGATCACAAGCATTCACCTTCACAATTGGTCAAGGGTCCCAACATTAACTAAAGCAGCTGGCCTTTCCACACACAATTTCTTTTAACTCCAAAACAAATGCATTAACCTTTTGTGACCTAATTTCGCAAATGTAATTCGTACAACATCACCAGACTGCTTATTAACATCCTTCCCTGCATTTCTACTAACCGTTTTCATACAACTTTCTTATTGAACCAGTTTCCTTCTTGGATCTTCAAGATCTACAGCTGCACCTTATCTTTTTCAGTCTTTGCCGAACTAGGTTACAGCTCTGGAAGTCTTACAGCCTCAACATAGAACAGGGTGCGCCATGAAAAGCTTAAAAGGATATCTGTACTGCTTCCTTAACTGGCAAAGAACTGACTGAATCCGACTATCAAAGCATTCATCGCTCCAATCGACCTGGGAGTTTTAGGATGAAACTGTACATGCTAAAGAACTCTTAGATACAAGATATCAAATTGACACAGTTACTACTATCCATTTTGGGCCATTTGTGCGATGACAAAAAAGAAATTGCTTACTTGGAGAAAAAATACCCCAAACCCTACTCTCACCAAGCAGCCTTGGTGTTTGCTGTCAAGAGTCGTGAAGCTCTCATGTGGACTGCTGGGCCCCTTAGGACATAACTCTTTTGTTTGACCCTTGTGCGAGGACCCACCATGGTATGAGACGGGTGCAGCTAGCGAGCGCTTTGCCCTGCTCTCTGGGCTGAAGGGGGCTCCTGAGGCCATGGCCTTTTATGAACCTCTGCCGAGGCGAGACCATTTTACAGTTTCAAAGGGAGCATCCAAGATGCAACCTGGGAATGGACAGTGCATTCGACCCCCTGTATGGGCATCTTCACTGGCCAGTAGTTGCACTGAAAAGATATATGTTGTGAGCAGAACCTCAAGTAAGATTAAGAGTATTGCACAGTTTACTCCCTAGTTGTGTAGGGAGTACAGGAAGCAAATACCGTTCCCAAGGGGGGATATTTGTTAAGGTGACTAAATAAATATTTGAACTCTAAAACGAATATCATTTTGTCATATTTGCTTCTTTTCAGCTAGCAATTACTACCTTAACGTTTGTTTGTTTATTTGATTCCATGTGTTACTATCCTCGCAAAAATATCGCCACATTTTTTAGGCGATATTAAGGCATGGAACCTGCGGGGGACACCCCTGCAACCCCTACATTATTTTTAAAAGGAGCCGGAGACACCCCTGCAACCCCCGCTTCCAAAAAAACCCCAAAATGACCCCCCCCCAAAATATTGCATATGGCCGTTCTAGACGACCATATATACCCCAAAGCAATTAATCAATTCCCCTCGTTCCTTGACAAAATCTCGCTCCGAGATAACCCAAAATCTTGGCGTGCACATAAGTAACATTTATGTACAAGGTGCAACCTTTATATGGAATTAGGGTACAGTTCCTTGGCTGTCTGGTAATCTTTGCGTTAACACTACGAGCCCTCCACTTATAGACATGATGAAAAACACACACTGCCATCCAATTACTACATCTTGGGCAAAGCAAGAAACCCTATCATGTCTTAATTAAATACATTTCATAATGATTAAATCTTGTATTAAAAATAGTGTATATCAAACTGGATACATGAAATGAGTGCCAATGTCTTAATTTCCTTATTTAGTATGTTCACGTTTGCTTCTTTTTCAACATTTCTAGTAAACCTATACATCACAGATATCAATCTTTGCTAAATCAAGCGGCATGCATTGTGTTCAATGCTTCTGATTTTACTTGTACCAGCCCTTTTCTCCAGGACCTTACAATACAAGTGCACATTCTATTAAAAACTGCAAGTCCTTTTCTATTGAACTTGGCCCCTTCCTTTCTCAGTGCTATTATATTCTCATATCAACATTATTGTCACTTGAGATCTAAAAATGCTTCTCTGTCAAGTGTTCCTTGAGTCAATCTTTCTTCCGCTACAGAAAAACAATGAACATAACATAATTAAATTCTGCTTGTTAAATACACAGGGTCCTAGGCAACAGAAAAGGACTTATCAACATTACTCAGAAATGGAAAATGGTAGAGGAGTCTCCGGTGGCACTTTGGTGAACCGAAGTGTGGGAAGTTTATAAGATGTAAAGGATTACAGCTATAAACAGGGAAGAGTTCCTAACATCTTTGGGGGTGTGGCATCCCATTCAACCGTTCATGGATTAGAGCGTGTAATACCATACTCATGGGTATTCCAACTTCCGGGGTCAGGACCAGAGCTTCAATTATAGCAGCAGTAAATATACAATCAAAGAAAGGCGCCTGAATGCATGTGCAGTGTTAGGGAGGATATTCCACAGACCTCTGCTAAGGTATGCAACAAGATCTATCCTTATCCTGAATGAAAGAACAGGGTGTCCACCGAGTTTGATCAAAACACTCAAAGGGCAACATAGCAGAGCAGTCAGGCTTCACTCTTGGCTGCAACTAAACTACAATTAGTCACATCCATTTAGAAAACAACAACAAACATAATAGAGTAAATCTTTCTCTCATGTATATATTTTTTCAAGGAAAAACCTTTAGTTAGAGAGACGTTAAGGTGATAACTTAATGCAAGAAAACCCTGGAAATTCAGCTAAATCCACCTTAACTTTGCGGCTCTATTGCGTAGACTATGACCACAATGATGACATCACATATCACATCACTGATGACATCACTAATTACATTACAACAGTAACTGGCATTGAGCATGGCCTTTAGCCATGATCAGTTTGCATGGCCAAATCTATTTAAACACATGAATGGGTACCAGTCATGGCTTTCAGCTATGGACAGTGGTAACAACCGTCACCCATTTGCACTAACAGGCTACCAACCATAGATGTTGGCCTCTACCAGTGAATCCAGCTTTCAAAGTTTTTTTCCTTGAATTTCAAGGGTTTTGTTATTCCATACATAATGAACATTATTAATACAGACAATTCAGCTAATCAAAACGCTGCATTATGTCTAGAAATTAAAAAGAAAAAAGCAACTGGACAACCACATTCCCCCCAAATAAACCTGTTTTTACAAAAAATGAGTTTGCATATGTACTTAACTTTTTAAAGTATTTACATGCATATGTACTGTTCATGAATAGTTATTAAAGTGTTAAAGTAACTGTCAATATTTTTTAAAATAAATATTTCCAAGACTAGTGCCCATATATATGTGTATATATAACAGGGCGTGTAGTTATGGTTAAGTTGCTAAACTCATAGGAAGATCACTTTTTCGGCGGCTTATAACTTCGCTCCCCCTGGAGGAATCCTCACCAAACTATGCAAAAAAAAAGTATATGGCCGGCTTTGAAGTTGTTTGCCAAGTTGGGTGAGGTTTTGTGTCAAAGGTATAGGGGGAGGGTCTCAATATTTTTTTTCCATATACTGAATGGGCAAAATCTTTGCGCACGGCTACAGCCCGAATGGCTGGACGGATTTTCACCAAATTTGTGGCACGAGCAGGGGCTTGGGTCAGAAAGCGTGCTTTTGTGTGTTTGGTGGAAATCGGACCAGTACTTTTGTTGCAAAGAACTGAAAGGTATGTCCCAAAGAATTAGTGCTATCTGGGTCCGAATTTCCCTGTTTGCTCCGCGGACCGAACTCTCATTGGCCTACGTTACGCCGTGCTGTCGGCAAACATTGGACACGGCCGGTGGTTGGCTGGAGGGAAAGTGCTGTGCGTGAAAGGTTTTGGGAAAGAGAGAGAGAGAGAGAGAGAGAGAGAGAGAGAGAGAGAGAGAGAGAGAGAGAGAGAGAGAGAGAGAGAGAGAGAGAGAGAGAGAGAGAGAGAGAGAGAGAGAGAGAGAGAGAGAGTGTGTGTGTGTGTGTGTGTGTATAGCAACTAATGCATTGCGTTCATGGCTGGGCCTCTTGTATGTAACTGTGTGGTCACTAAAAGTAGTCATATCTGCAGCTGCCCCGGCGTCCCTTTTCCCTGTTTGCCGTGCGGTCAAAAATATGATTGCACTGCAGAGTACGGTGACGTGTAGTGCGTGAATAGTTTTAGACAACGCCGGCATGTTGTTTACAAGGGCAGTGCGACAGCGAAAGGGCCTGGAAAACAGTTTACGGCATCTGGTGGTGGGAAGAAGGGATGGAAATGGTGGGGGAGTGGGAAGTGCTGCAAGTGATACATCTCATTAGAAGAAGACAGTGGTGTGCCAGCAGTATCCGTGCATACTACGCCAATTCACGGTTATCTGAGCAGGCAACAATCTTGTGTGGTCATTGGAGGCAGCCTTCGTTATGGCATGCCAGGTGCAGCAGCGATGTCTTTCTGTGATGAGTGGTGGCAGGCACATTTGCAGAAGGGGAGTGCATTCCACAAGACATGCACATTTACAGATCGGTTGTACTATGGTGTGCTGTGTGTGGTAAGTCTGTAGCTCCTTTCATGCATGGCTGCAGCCCTTGCACAGAAAATATTTCCACTGGTTGAAAAATTATGTCCACTGGTTGAAAGTTTCATGATCTCTGCTTCCAAAAGATCAGGACTTGCCCGACTCCCTTGGAAGCAGACCCATAACCCCGGTTCCGAGTGCCAGCCAGTCCCAATTGGGACCTTTTGGACCCTGTCCTGGCGCCAGTGGCACCAGGCTCATAAAGATGCCCAGTCCCAGCGCTGGAAGCGCCGGGCTCATAATGCTTGGGAGGACTTACCTGCAGCAGACCATGCTGCTTACTTACCTGCCAGTTGAACCCCTGAACCTCTTCTGTTTGGGACTACTTTTCCTGTTGGGTGGGGCAGGAGCCACTCCCTAGGTTCAGAACACTGGAACTCTTCTGGAAAGCAGGAACTCTTTTCTTACCTAGGCGTGGCTGTGGAAGGAGACACCTAAGCACTACAGGTGCACTATTTAAACCACACCCGATGGATGAATCTTGCTTTGCGTTATTCTGCATTCTCTGCAGCAGAACGCTCATCGTGTCTTCTGCTTCTGATCGTGGGCCTAATGGAACAAAGGCTTACCATCCTGGAATCCAGTCTTCAGCAGCACCTGCAAAGACAAAGAAAGAACAGGTTAGCACTACGGTCTTCAGTGGCAGCGCATCTCTTACCTGGTCCATCAGCTGTCACCAACGCCTCGCGCTGCATTCCGGAAACTGAAAGACAAAAGCTTACCAGCTCTTCGCACGCTCCGGAGGCCTTCGGCGCTGCATCCCGCATCTGAAAGACAAAAGAAGGTGCGTTTAAAGACATTGGGCAACTTTATTACTCACGTGCCATTACTCCTTCCCAAGCCGAATCCAGTGGGTATTCCAGCAACCTTCAGCTTCTCTAAAGCTCCGAACTTGTACCTGCAAGATAAAAGGGACAGTTAGTGCGCATCGTGAAGCAGGCTACAAGCACTTACTTACGTGCTTCCAGGTGCTTCTATTCCTCACGCGGGTTCGATCCTCAACTCTCATCAGCCCGCCATCCGCCATCGCCGGAACCCTGCAAAACAAGAGATATCATTACCAAAGACTTTTAAGACATTTGAAGTGCCCAGAACTTACCGTTCGTGCAGTTAACGACGGACAGCAGTCCTGTGAGGTCAAGAGGCCTGCACCCTTATCCAGTGAAGAAACTGGTTACGGCACCCTGCCCCGAGGCAGATGGAGAGCTCGGCGTTCACTTACCTAAGGTGAGGGCGTTAACCTTTGGGGTTCTACAGGAGAAGAGAAAGGGAAGAGGAGAGAGGCACCCAATAACCCCAGTTCATTAATCCCATATTTTCTATCTGCAGACATCTTACTCTTCGAGTCAGACATACAGTGCACAGAGGTCCAGCCCAAAGAGCCAACCGTGTGTTACACATCACCTTTGAAGATACGGCATTCACCCAGTCAAGACCGGCGCCTCTGCGGGAATCAGGTGAGCGTTACAGAACGCAAAGCCCACCGCAAAACTCCCACCCAGGCGCTATGGAAACCTTGGATACCGACCAGCTAGCCCAGTTACTTGGGGAACTAAGAGCAGAAGTGCATGCAGCCCGTCAGGAAACGAATGCTCTAAGAAGGGAACTGATTATTTCCAAGGAGCGAACAGACGATCTCGCTAGACAATTGCTACAGTCACAAGCCAGACAAACTCCGTTACCCGCATCAGGGGCAAATCTTCCTTCAACATCCTCTACGAACCCAGTGCAGATCAACCTACCTGGGAATGTACCTCTGGCTCCGCCCGAACGATTTTCTGGTGACCCAAAGAGGTTTGCAGTATTTATTAATCAGTGCCGGTTGCACTTCTTATGCCGGCCAGCAGCCTTTCCAAATGATCAAGCTAAGGTAGCTTTCGTGCTTTCGTACCTTAGTGGCAATGCGGCAGACTGGTCGATCCCTCTAGTTAATCAAGATGATCCGGTTCTCCATGATTTTCAAGCTTTTCAGCTCAGTATGGAAAAACTGTTTGCAAGACATTCACAGGGGCAGGCCTTGGACAATGAGCTCCTTTCATTGCGACAGGGTAATCAAGACCTTTTGGCTTATATTGCGTCTTTCAACAGACTGATAGTGGAAACTCGATGGCCTGAGGACAAAAGGATTACGCTGTTTTATAGAGGTCTACGTGGAGAGCTCAAAGATGTGTTAGCCCAAGTAGTGAATCCCCCGCAAGACTGTTCGGACTATATTGACTTAGTCGTTCAAATTGACCACAGACTGCAGAACAGGAAGGCCGATCGTTCCAAGTTTGATGCTCGAGTATTTTCCAAACCATCAACTCCTACCAAAGGAGTAGACTCCGAGGAACCCATGCAAATAGGGGGCCTGAAAGGACCACTAACACAAAAGGAGCGGGAAAGGAGAAAACAGCTGCAATTATGCCTCTATTGCGGAAACTCGGGGCACTTTCTTCGAGACTGTCCGGTGAAACCAGCCAAGAAGGCAGTAGGAGCTGCAGTTACCAGGGTCACAAACTCTGAGCAGGGAAACGACCTCGCCCGACAAGAATAGAGGACCTCTTGCCGAGCGTTAAAACCAGTTCCGTGACCTCGCATTTCGTGATACCTATGGTCCTCATTAGCCCTGAACATCCGGATCGATTACATGCGATTGAAGCTTACGTCGACAGCAGTGCCATCGGCAATTATGTGGATCATGAAATGGTTTTGAGGATGAATCTGACTCTTTGTCCAAAGGCTGTAAAGGACGTCATTACTACGGTGGATGGCACGGAGATAGCCTCCGGACCAGTAACGCATACCACCCAAGAAGTGACGCTAGTAAGTCAAGATGGACACCATGAGAAGATCGTGTTCGATGTGATCAAGGCCCCTCAGTTCCAGATTATTCTAGGAATTCCTTGGTTAGAGAAGCACAATCCTCAGATCGATTGGCGAGCAAGAACGGTTCAGTTTCCAGAATGTGTCTCTACTTGTCACCCTCCACCTGGTGTTGCACTGGCAGCAATTTCCTCGGAGGCTCCCCAGTTACCTCCTGAATACCTAGAATTCCAAGATGTTTTCCGGAAGTATCAGGCTAACTCTCTACCTCCTCATAGTTCTTATGACTGCCAGATAGACCTGATACCTGGATCTACTCCTCCTTGTAGTAGAATTTATGCCCTCACCGAGCCTGAGAATCTTCACCTCCAACAATACCTGGATCAATACCTAGCGAATGGGTTTATTCGTCCTTCCAAGTCCCCTGCTTCCTCAGCTTTGTTCTTCGTTCCAAAAAAAGAAGGGGACCTTAGAACTTGTATAGATTATCGCGCCCTGAACCAGATCACCGTTAAGAATGGATATCCGTTACCTTTGATCCCTGAACTCCTGGACCAAGTCAGAAAAGCATGCATATATACAAAGCTGGATCTTAGAGGAGCCTACCACTTGGTACGAGTAAAAGAGGGCGATGAATGGAAGACGGCCTTCCGCACCAAGTATGGGCTATTTGAATATCAGGTCATGCCCTTCGGACTTTGCAATGCCCCGGCCGCCTTTCAATATTTTATGAACGATGTCCTCAGAGAGCTCATAGATGTGTGTGTTGTTGTTTACATTGACGACATCCTCGTTTATTCTTCATCGGAAACTGAACATCGGAAACATGTGAAAATGGTCCTCGAGAGATTGCGTCAACACAAACTTTTCGCTAAGTTGGAAAAATGTGTTTTCAACGTGACTGAAGTTGAATTCTTGGGATTCATATTATCACCTAGCGGAGTGCGTATGGATTCAAAGAAGGTTGATGCAATTCTCAAATGGCCATCGCCATCCTCCGTAAAAGGTGTTCAAAGCATGTTAGGCTTCGCTAACTTTTACCGCAGGTTTATCCCCGAATTCTCTCGAATAGTCCAGCCCATCACCGCCTTGTTAAAGAAAAACAAACGTTTTGAATGGTCTACCGAGGCGGAACAAGCTTTCCAGAATTTGAAGACTAGATTTATCTCTGCACCGATCTTAAAACATCCTCGCCCAGAACTCCCCTACATCGTTGAAACTGATGCTTTGAGCCTTGCCATGGGGGCAGTTCTATCACAAAAGGACCCAGTAACCAATCAGTTGCATCCCGTGGCATTTTGGTCCCGCAAATTCTCACCTCCTGAAATCAATTACACTATTACTGATAAGGAACTTCTAGCTATCAAGTCCGCCTTTAAGGCTTGGCGGCATTATCTTCTGGGGGCCCGACACACTGTTACTGTGATTACAGACCACCGAAACCTGCAATATTTGAAAACCGCAAAAGCTCAATCCTCTAGGCAACTCCGTTGGGCACTATTCTTTGCCGAGTTTGACTTCATAATTACCTATCGACCTGGTACAAAAAACGGTAAAGCTGATGCCCTTTCTCGGATGGGAGTGGAAGAACATTTGATCAATCCTAAACCTGTACCTATCATTCCCGAACAAAGAATTCTAGGTGTAATCGCCACACAATCCATAGAGGAAGTTAAGGATAAAGCCAGGCTACTGGTAACTCGAGCAGACATACAGAATTGGCATCTGCACGGAAAGGACTTTACGGTGAAGGATAACCTATTATATTTCCAAGAACGGTTATACCTGCCCAGCACAGATTTACAGAAAGATAATCTCTTGTTATCACGATTCTTTAATGGAAGGACATCCCGGTATGACCAAGACCTCGGAAAAGATCAAGCGCTACTTCTGGTGGCCGTCTTGGAAAAAAGATATCAGAGACTTTATAATGTCCTGTGGAGTATGCGCCCAAAACAAGAGTCAAAAGGAAAAACCAGCCGGCCTCTTACGCCCTATTGACATCCCGCCTCGCCCTTGGCATACGCTTTCTATGGACTTCATCACCGATCTACCTCCCTGCTCCGGATACAATACGATCCTAGTAATCGTGGACCTATTCTCCAAGATGGCGCATTTCATTCCACTCAAAGGCTTACCAACAGCAGCAACTCTGGCCCGAGAATTTCTCGAAAACATCGTACGACTGCACGGTTTTCCTTCAGTTCTAATTTCGGATCGAGGTAGTCAATTTATTTCTCATTTTTGGCGAAGTTGCTGTCGGTCGGCTCAAATTGATGTGAGACTTTCGACCAGCCACCACCCTCAAACCGACGGACAAACCGAGAGAACCAATCAAACTCTGGGACAGTATTTGCGCTGCATGCTACAACAAACTGAAAAAACTTGGAAAGATACCCTTTGGATAGCCGAATATGCCTACAATAACTCTGTCTACTCGGGAACTGGGAAGACCCCGTTTTTTCTTTTATACGGTAGCCACCCTCGAACCTCGGAGTTGGATCCACACCAAGATCTTGGAACACCAGCCGTAGACCACCTGCATTCTACAATCACCCAAGCCTTTAAGGAAGCCGTTTCTCACCTTCAAAGGGCTAAAGAACAATACAAGAAAGGAGCAGACCAACATCGGAAGGAAGCCCCCCAATATCAAGTAGGAGATCAAGTCTGGTTATCCACCAAATATCTACCTCTAAAAGGACCACGCACATTCAACCCAAGATACCTTGGTCCCTATTCCAACACTACCATAGTAAATCCAGTAGCGGTCAAGTTGGACTTGCCCCCTCACATGAAGATACATCCGGTCTTCCACGTCTCTCTATTAAAACCTGTGCAACCTCAAACCCGACTAACTACATCTCCAAAACCTATTCTAGTTGATGGGGAACTCGAGTTTGAAGTCAAAAGCATCCTGGATTCCAAGATCTCCAAATCTAAACTATTTTACCTGATTGACTGGAAAGGCTACGGTCCCCAAAAAAGATCCTGGGAACCTGCAGAATATGTCCACGCGCCTCGTCTAATCAAAAGATTTCATCGAACATTTCCTAACAAGCCCAAACCTCCGGAGAAGCCCGGTTTGGGAGGGGCCTTGAGGGGGGGTGCTGTCATGATCTCTGCTTCCAAAAGATCAGGACTTGCCCGACTCCCTTGGAAGCAGACCCATAACCCCGGTTCCGAGTGCCAGCCAGTCCCAATTGGGACCTTTTGGACCCTGTCCTGGCGCCAGTGGCACCAGGCTCATAAAGATGCCCAGTCCCAGCGCTGGAAGCGCCGGGCTCATAATGCTTGGGTGGACTTACCTGCAGCAGACCATGCTGCCTACTTACCTGCCAGTTGAACCCCTGATCCTCTTCTGTTTGGGACTACTTTTCCTGTTGGGTGGGGCAGGAGCCACTCCCTAGGTTCAGAACACTGGAACTCTTCTGGAAAGCAGGAACTCTTTTCTTACCTAGGCGTGGCTGTGGAAGGAGACACCTAAGCACTACAGGAGGCTATTTAAACCACACCCGATGGATGAATCTTGCTTTGCGTTATTCTGCATTCTCTGCAGCAGAACGCTCATCGTGTCTTCTGCTTCTGATCCTGGGCCTAAGGGAACAAAGGCTTACCATCCTGGAATCCAGTCTTCAGCAGCACCTGTAAAGACAAAGAAAGAACAGGTTAGCACTACGGTCTTCAGTGGCAGCGCATCTCTTACCTGGTCCATCGGCTGTCACCAACGCCTCGCGCTGCATTCCGGCAACTGAAAGACAAAGGCTTACCTACTCTTCGCATGCTCCGGAGGTCTTCGCACTGCATTATGGCATCTGAAAGACAAAAGCTTACCAGCTCTTCGCACGCTCCGGAGGCCTTCGGCGCTGCATCCCGCATCTCAAAGACAAAAGAAGGTGCGTTTAAAGACATTGGGCAACTTTATTACTCACGTGCCATTACTCCTTCCCACGCCGAATCCAGTGGGTATTCCAGCACCCTTCAGCTTCTCTAAAGCTCCGAACTTGTACCTGCAAGATAAAAGGGACAGTTAGTGCGTATCGTGAAGCAGGCTACAAGCGCTTACTTACGTGCTTCCAGGCGCTTCTATTCCTCACGCGGGTTTGATCCTCAACTCTCATCAGCCCGCCATCCGCCATCGCCGGAACCCTGCAAAACAAGAGATATCATTACCAAAGACTTTTAAGACATTTGAAGTGCCCAGAACTTACCGTTTGTGCAGTTAACGACGGACAGCAGTCCTCTGAGGTCAAGAGGCCTGCACCCTTATCCAGTGAAGAAACTGGTTACGGCACCCTGCCCCGAGGCAGATGGAGAGCTCGGGGTTCACTTACCTAAGGTGAGGGCGTTAACCTTTGGGGTTCTACAGGAGAAGAGAAAGGGAAGAGGAGAGAGGCACCCAATAACCCCAATTCATTAATCCCATATTTTCTATCTGCAGACATCTTACTCTTCGAGTCAGACATACAGTGCACAGAGGTCCAGCCCAAAGAGCCAACCGTGTGTTACACATCACCTTTGAAGATACGGCATTCACCCAGTCAAGACCGGCGCCTCTGCGGGAATCAGGTGAGCGTTACAGAAAGTCGGTACCACATTGGAGCTTTGTGTGTGTGGTTTGGCTGCATTGCACACATTGTTGATTGCATGGGTGTGGTGATTGGTAGAACATCGTACAGTTGTCTGTGCATGGGTGGAGATGCTGCAGTGACCAGTCGTGTACTGTGTCCACTGGGTGCACTAATGGAATAGTGTAAATATGGAAGAGGTTACAGTGAAACTGGTTCTTACATGTGCTTACGTAGTGTGCATTGCGCGGATTAGTAAGTATTGCAGTGCACTATGCAGTATTGCTTGTATGCAAGTACTACAGTGTGGGGACAGGACCAATGTTGCAACGATTGTGTTTGGTTGGCATTATTACACTGGTTTCTGAATGGAGGTGGGTAGTGCTGCCAAACCCTGTGGTATGTTTGTGCATTACGGTAAGTGGAACATGTGTGCTTGCATTCCTGCTTTAGGGTGCAAAGGTTTTGTAGAAGTGCTGGTGCCTATGTTGCATTTCTGAATTGTGGCACATGCCTACATGATCGCCTGCATGGCTTTGTTATGTTGTGGTGGGTGTGGGCAAGGCCTAGACTGTTGGGTGCATGGCCATAGGCCAGGACTTCATCACAGCCACAACAATGCAATGCAGTCATGCACTTGTCAGTCTGTCTGCATGTCAGGTTGGTGACTTGTACGCAATAGTTGTAGAGGACATTGTAGACTTGGTAGAGCAGCAGAAGTGAGCTGCTATGCGTACATTAGCATACGGTGCACATCATTGCCCCTGTTGCACAATAGGGAGCCACATGTCACCATTTGCGTTTGCTATGGTTAGGCCCTTAGAAGACCCTTGTTTTATGAAGTGCTGTAAAATATGGCAGCATGAAAGGATGTGCTCAACAGCACACATGTAAAACATGGCCAATGCACACAGCCTCCTACATACCATTCACTACACCTGCACCCAACAGCCTAGGCCACCACAAGATAATGCAGCCATGCAGTTGTCACTCTGCATGCATTTGAAGTTGGTGACTTTTACACAATGGTTGTGGAGGACATTGTACACTTGGTAGACCAGCGGAAGAGAGCTGCTATGTGTAAATTAGCATATGGTGTACATCATTGCCCCTGTCGCACAATAGGGCACAACATGCCACAATGTGCATTTCATATGGTTTGCCCCTTTTAATCCCCTTGCTTTTGGTAGTGCTGTAAGATATTGCAGCATGAAAGGCTGTGCTCAGCAGCACACATGTAAAGTATGGCTAACGTACACAGGCTCCTACATACCGTTCAGCACACCCAACGCAACGTTATGCAGCCATGCGCACAATTATGTGCCCTGGGTGAAAGCTGGCAGGCTCAATTGCAGATGGGGAGTGAAGTGCACATGACATGTAATGTAAAATATTTCATTTTTTCAATGGGAAACTTTGGGCTAGCAGCAAGCAGTGCAGCTTTTCATGTCGCTTCTTTAGTACCCACAAGAACACACCTGGGCAGCCTTTCTCGCTGGGCTCCCTGTTCCAACCTGCCCAATGGTGCTTGGCAAAACAGTGCAGCCATCCTTTTGTAGCTGCAAAACGCAGTTTTGATGCGAGGCAGTGGTGCTCAAAGGAGCCAGAGCAGCCATTTTGCTGTTAACTGCTGAAGTGCAGCTTTGTTATGGATGGGAATTCTGCTGAGTAGATCAATGTATCCCACAACATTGGAATATGTCACAGCATGAACAATTCTCCCCAGCTGTAACATTCATGCCTTTGTGCTCTTCTTGAAAGTAGTGAAAATGTTTTGTAGTTAGTGTTGCACACTGACACTCTTCAAAACGCTGTGCAACAGGTAAAGAATCCTCTTTCTACAGCGACCCCCTTTCCAACCGATTCAACTACAGTGTTTTGCACAGTGCCACGTCTCCCGCCCTACATCCTTTCATTGGTAATACCATTGTTCATCTCTAAAACATGCTTTCTTTATTTTCCTTTTTTCCTTTCCCAGTTCATTTCCATTTATTACGGTCTTCTGATAGACGCCACAGAAGGAACGGCAGGAAAGGCCCGTTACAGAAGGGCCAGCCCCTGCATGGATACCATAGGGGACGTGCCGAGAGATGGAATTATTGGGTGCCCCTCACCTACATAGGCATCAGACATTGTCATGCTCCCGGAAGGACCCTTCCCACGCACATTTCCAAGTACCTTCCCTCTGTAGAATAGCGCATTGCAGTACATGCACAATACAACACCCTTTGCCGGGTAAGGGTCTGTAGCGCGGCATATGGTCTGCAAGGATGTTTTAGAGCTCCGCTGCCCTACAGGAGTGCCCCTCTTGTTGCCCGCAGCAGATGTGGCAAATGCTGTACATGAAATTACTGTATGTAATTTTTGGAAGGGCGGTAGACTGCCCACTGGTCCCTTGTGCTTTCATTTCAGTTGTCGTCACATGCAGTACAAACCCTTTATGCTACGCCATTAGTCTTAGGAGTAGCATTGACGGAGATGCATACATACATACAAGAATGTTTACAACAACGGAAAATAGCTTAATTTCGTGGAGCATGAAGCCATTTATTTTGTGCGACCCATGCAGTACAGTACTTTTCTAACCACCGCTAACATGGTTTGTGCTCAGCACATTCTGCTGTTTGCTTACTTGCCTTTACATGCACTACTATGTGCGTGACTAAGCCGCACCACCTTTGCCATTTTGCAGACTCACTTCAAACTGCCCCACCTGCAGTTACATGTTTTCTTCAACTGTATGGCCCGCAGGTGACCTCTTGACACTTTCCGTCACACTGCTCAGTGCAGACACTATGTGTCTGTTTCACGGGTCATGGAAAGGCAAGCATCACATCAATCAAATTAACGCGACATTTAACACACCCACGTTACACTGCAGGTTGCTGTTCCTTGTTTATCAGTGGGCTTCATACAGTCAGGTGTGCTTTAGCCACACATTGGAAAGTTTTCAGAGCCACCCACGTAGTCGGCAGGAGTACTTGAAATGCGGTAGCCTACCGTATGTATCCGTAGGGCTGGCGACAGGGGCGGTGTTACCAGCACACAGTGGATGACCTATGCATGGGTATAGGTGTGGAACGCATACACGTTCGCTCCCACAACTATTTAAAAGTGCATTAGAAGATGCAGACATGCAGCCACCAATGGAGTCCTATGGATACTTGCTGTGTGATTGCACATACGCCAACCAGGTGCAGTCTCCCTAGGAAACGTCCATATTGCTCATCTGTAGTCATCTCAGCCAGTACTGTGCGGCACAGATTCACCATGCAACGTTAACACAAAAAGAGAAACTACTGAAAAACTCACCAACATTTACCATGTACATCTGTAATTGGTAAGATACACCAACACTATTCGGAAAAGGAAGGGGTAGCGCAAATGGATACATACACCAGACAATTTGGCCTTTCCACACCTTTATCATGAGGGCAGCCGAGGAATCAGTAACAAACAGTTGTCAACGTAACGTTATGGTTCCGTTGCAGTACCAAACAGCTATTATCTTTACAGAAAACACTATGCTAAAGCAACGTTCTGGTTACAGTGTCCTACTAAAAACCTATGAAATTCACTAACAAAAACATTGTTAAAGAGACGTTATGGTTAAGTTGCACTGGTAAAAACTCATGCAATGCAATTGACAAACGTTGTTACAGGGATGTTATGGTTACAGGTAAAACCGAAAAAACCCCGAAATGCACCAGTTATGGTAAGCTAAGCAACTATAACTCGCGCCACCACTGTGCACTACAAGGACTAACACCCATAACATCAAAGATGCCATCACAAATCTCATTGATGACATCACAGATGACATCGCATGTGCTTTTAGTTTTCATGGAAAGCCTCCAGAAGGGATTGCTATTGTAATGGTGGCAGAAAACTATCACAGCTCATTGGAAGAACTATCGTGAGATAATGAGTTCATTGTGCAATGCATTGCTATACACATCATTGTATTATAGACTTCCTTGCAATACATGAACCAACTCATGTGGACACGTAGCCATTGTCTGCACCATGCCCCATAGAAGTATAATCTGGAAAATCTTCCCATGTTACATAGTGAAATCATTAATGCTTTCGTTTTAGATTTCGGGTACTGTGAAACATGTAAGATGTAGCTACCATTGCCTTGATAACTACATAATTGCAGTACTTCACAGAAAACAAAGACACCACAATGCATAGAAATATGAGAATATATAGGGAAATTAATGTAAGCAAACAAGGAGCAGTATTACCGGAAGGTGTTCATAACATAACTGATTACCTTCATGCACAGAAGTGTTTTACGCTTTCTTCTTGCCCTATATGCATCATCGTATCATATGATGTGTGTGAACCCTGAGGAAAGGGAATAGGACAAAAAGTTAGAGGGCGAAAAGTCTGAAGCCCAAAGGTCTGACCCAGATTTCTTTGTATATATTTATATATGTGGGAGGTTGGGGGGTAAACGCTAATGAAAATGTATAGGGGTAAGGTGCGGGGGGTCTCCACCCACATAAATATTTGCAAAGAAATGGGGAAATAAAAGAAAAATAATTCAGACATTTGGGCTTCAGACTTTTTAGTTCGGTCATTACATGCAGATCCGAGGAAAGTAGTGCAAGAACATATGAGAAGGGTGCCGTACACCAAGATAGAACCTTTTGAATTGTTACTTCCTGACTGATGGTGAAGAAACGCACCTGGCCTAATTATGACAGTTAAGAAAAAAGGGGCAGCCAGACATGTGATGTCATCAGTGATATCAATGAGATTTGTGATGGCATCTTTGATGTCATGAATGTTAGTCCTTGCAGCGCACACTGGTGGCGTGAGTTATGGTTGCTTAGCTTACCATAACTTATGAATATAGTTTTTTTCCGGTTTTACCTTTAACAATAACGTCCCTATAACAAGGTTTATTAATTGCATTGAATATATTTTTACTATTGCAACTTAAACCATAACGCCCCTTTAACAATGTGATTGATAATATATATATATATATATATATGAAGGGTGGCAGGGCGCTACTCTGGGTCCCAGCTGCAGTAAGCTCAAACAGGATGTGGCAGCAGGGAATTCTGCTAACTAATGTAGATGGAGCCAGCCAGGATTCAACCCTCCCCCCATTTTTAGTATTAGCCTCAGTGGGGGGGGGGGTTACCATCAGTATAGCACTCCAAAGTACACACATATATATATATATATATATATATATATATTAAAGGAAAACACTTTAGTTGCAGGGATATTAAGGTGAGAACTTAACGCAACAAAACCCATGAAATTCAGCAAAAGCCACCTTACCTTCGCGCCACCTGTTGTGCAGCCTATGGCCACAATGACATTACAGATTACATCACTGGTGACATCATTAATGACATTATGCCATCTCTGATGACATCACTGATGCCATCACTGGTGACACTGCAAATAACATCATATATGACATCAATATTATTTAACTAATGGCATTAGACAAAAGATCGATCTAGTTATTTGCCCATATTTAGACCACCTTTACGTTTCTTCATATGCGATATTAGCATTTTAGAATAGTTCATAACAATGAGTTAATTGTTTAAAACAGTTAACTACACATCATTTTATCACTACTTGTGAAATACTTGCGTAAAAGATATCTGAATTATTAATAATACACTGCTTTGAAAATTCCTGTTAGTGAACATGTCTTACATATAGTTTGCAAAGGTAGCGGGCGCCCCTCTTTCGACAGAACAAGGCCGGATAACCTGTTCAGTGGTTATTAACCACTTCAGAGTTCGCAGCCACTGCTTTTACTCACTGTGTCTTTCACAGATGGGAAATATCCATTTGCATATCAGTCTTTGTCCTGCCCAAGGGCAGTCCAGCACCGAAATGCAATGGCAATTCCAACCTGAACGAGAGTACCACCAGCAACCCCATACACGTGTTTCACCCTTGTTGGGGATCATCAGTGAGGTGAAGCTGATGCCTCTCTAAGCACAGTGAGAGGGAGACCACATCTGGTTGCCCCCAGGAGACCTAGGGTTACCAATCCCAGGTTCCTTGAAATTTTGTTTGCAAAGGTAGCGGGCGCCACTCTCTCGACAGAACAAGGCCTGATAACCTGGTCAGTGGTTATTAACCACTTGAGAGTTCGCAGCCACTGCTTTTACTCACTGTGCCTTTCACAGATGGGAAATATCCATTTGCATATCAGTCTTTGTCCTGCCCAGGGGCAGTCCAGCACCGAAATGCAATGGCAATTCCAACCTGAACGAGAGTACCACCAGCAACCCCATACACGTGTTTCACCCTTGTTGGGGATCATCAGTGAGGTGAAGCTGATGCCTCTCTAAGCACAGTGAGAGGGAGACCACGTCTGGTTGCCCCCAGGAGACCTAGGGTTACCAATCCCAGGTTCCTTGAAATTTAGTTTGCAAAGGTAGCGGGCGCCCCTCTCTCGACAGAACAAGGCCTGATAACCTGTTCAGTGGTTATTAACCACTTGAGAGTTTGCAGCCACTAAATTTCAAGGAACCTGGGATTGGTAACCCGAGGTCTCCTGGGGGCAACCAGACGTGGTCTCCCTCTCACTGTGCTTAGAGAGGCATCAGCTTCACCTCACTGATGATCCCCAACAAGGGTGAAACACGTGTATGGGGTTGCTGGTGGTACTCTCGTTCAGGTTAGAATTGCCATTGCATTTCGGTGCTGGACTGCCCCTGGGCAGGATAAAGACTGATATGCAAATGGATATTTCCCATCTGTGAAAGGCACAGTGAGTAAAAGCAGTGGCTGCGAACTCTCAAGTGGTTAATAACCACTGAACAGGTTATCAGGCCTTGTTCTGTCGAGAGAGGGGCGCCCGCTACGTTTGCAAACATGTCTTACATATATTTGGCACAATCTGTATATACATTTACAAATAAATTAGCATAAATAGACAGAGACACATGTTAAACCCTAATTTACTACGTTTTAAATAAACATATGTAAATACTCAATTGTTTTATTGTGAGAAAAATGTGTACACGTGTCATTGTCTAAATGACATGAGAAGTGCTTTAAAACAAGAAACAACGATGTATTAGGACATATTTTAATATTTCCATACATGAGTATTGAAAAAAAAGTGATTAATGTACATTTATATATGTATTGAAAAGAAATGTACTTACCCCTGGTAACGTTCTTTCAACTGGATGTTCCTCCCACATATTCTTCATCTTTTGATATCTTCATTTCCAGCTTCAGCTGTTTCGGAAAACATTTTCGCCAGAGGGCGCTGTACGTCGATGCAGTCGACTCGATGTCCCTCGAGGGCTCTCATCTCAGAGTCGACATCATCGTCAGTATATATAGCACACGCAGCGCCCGTTGGCTTCATTTCTGTTTTTACACCTTCCTCTTGCAGAAATATCAGCATCAGTCAGTCCCAGACAGTACTAGAATTTCAAAGCGCGTAAAGTGTAAAGCCTAGAAATTCTCCAGCAGGGTAGGTTGGGAGGGGCTATGAGGAAAACATGGGAGGAACATCCAGTCGAAAGAACGTTAACAGGGGTAGCTAACTTGTTCTTCGAATGGATTTTGTCCTCCAACGTATTCCTCATCTGTTGAAAGACTCCCAAAGCAGTGTTAGGTTTTGGAAGATGGAGTAAGAATTGTCATGGATTGAATGTAGGAAAAGCTTTCCCAAATCCTCCTTCCTGGCTAGAGGATGAATCCAGACAGTAATGTTTAGTAAATGTGCGAATGGTAGACCAAGTGGCTGCCGCACAAATGTCTTTTATAGGCACCCCTCTTTGCAGAGCAGAAGGTGTTGCCATGCCCCTTGTGGAATGAGTGTGGGATCTTTCCCGGCCAATCTGTAGCATTCTGTAATAGCAAGAATTATCCATCTGGACAAAGTTGGTTTTGTAACTAGAAGACCCAGTTTGTGTCCAGTATACCCAATGAAAAGCTGGTCATGTTGATTTATTGTTGCCATTTGTGAAATGTAAAAGCTCAAATGCCTTCTTGGATCAAGACTATGCAGCCTTTCCTCTTCCTTGCCAGGATGAGTAGACAGGATAGGAAGTACAATTTTCGTGGAAGCGTACTAGATAAGGTCTGCAACTCACTCACGCTGTGGGCTGATGTCAATGCAACTAACAGAATGGTTTTGAAAGTTAGTAGTCTTAGTGGACATGAATGAAGTGTCTCAAAGGCAGCACACATCACATGATTCAACACAAGATTAAGGTCCCAAATCAGTACTTGAAAAGGTGTAGGAATGAACACGTTGGTGAGCCCTTTAAGACATTGAATGATTACTGGCATCTTGAAATAAGATACCTCATCCAATTTGCGCTTGAAGATTGAAAGCACTTCCAAATAACCTTTTATTGTTCCAATCTTGAGCCCCAGATTTGCTAAATATAACTAAGAAGATAGCACCATAGGTGTATTGCATTGAAAAGGAGCCACACCCTTTTCCCTACACCAGCTGCAGAATCTATTCGAACGGCAGCGGTATAAGGATTTCGTTGCTGGCCTTCTGGCTAAAAAGAAAAATCTCCATTAAAACATGCGGGAGGTACCAATACTTATATCTCAACCTCTCAGAAACTATGCGTAAAGGTTGAATGTCTCGACCTCTGGATGGAGAACCTGACCCTCCTCTCGCAAGAGAAGGTCCTCCCTTTGCAGACGACGCATTGGAGAGCAGATGGACATGTTCAGACGGTTCGGGTACCACGTCCTCCTGGCCCAATACAGGGCAATTAGGATCATGGATTTCCGTAACTTTCTCAACCTCCTGATCACGTGAGGAATGACTGGAGGAAACATGTACAGCAGTGAAAACTCCCAGTCCACTATGACTGCATCTCCTACAGCTCCTCTTGGGGGAAATTCCTTTGAGCAGGACAGTTCGCACTTCCGGTTGACACTGGTCACAAACAGATCCACTTGAGGGACTCCTCAAAGGGTGATGATCTCTTGAAGGACTTAGTGAGCTAGTTTCCACTCATGGGAGACTGTGCTCTACCAGTTCAGAGCGTCTGCGGGCACGTTCTTCTCTACGGCTAGGTGAACTTCAGACAGGGAGATTCCTTCTTGAATTACCCAGGACCAGAGCTGCATTGCCTCTCTGCACAGTGGTAGTGACTCTACTACACCTCTCTTGTTGAGGTAGTGCATGGCCACTGTGTCGTCCGTCATTATCAGGACATTCTTTCCACATACAGAGGGCAGAAAGGCCTTCAGCGCTAGTCGGATTGCCCTCAGCTCCAAAAGGTTGATTTGTAGTTTGGACTCCGATTCAAAGCAATGACCACTGACTGTCAGATGGTTGGCGTAAGCTCCCCATCCAGTGAGTCAGGCGTCTGTAACTACTGTTATCTCAGACCATGGTTGCCAAAAAGGTTCTTCCTTCAGAATGTTGTCCTTGCAGGCCCACCAGAGGAGATCCTGTGCAACTCTGCTCGGAACCTGAAGTAGGTCTGTCATCCTGCCCGAGAATTGAGACCACTGTGTCCTCAAAGCCCATTGGTGGGATCTCATCCTCAGGTAAACCTCTGGCACCAGAAAAAGGCAGGATGCCCTGAGGCCAAGCAACCTTAAAAAATCAAATGCCGGAAGACGCTGGAATTTGGAGACCATCTGCTGCATGTGTTGAGCTCTTACCTCAGGTGGCAAGGCTTTTCCCAGGGATGCATGCAGGACTGCTCCAATGAATTGGAGTCTTTGAGATGATATCATGTGAGACTTCTTGTAATTGAGGGAGAGCCCAGCCTGTGAAGAGAGTGGCAGGTGATGCTGAGATGTTCCAGGGCCAGTTCGGGGGAACGTGCCCTGATCAGCCAATTGTCCAGGTAGGGGTAGACGTGAATCCCCCCTCGCCTGAGACTTGCTGCGTCACCGCCATCAGCTTGCTGAAAGCACTTGGGCGGAGGTAAGCCCAACTGATCATGAGAACAGCCAACAGCGAACCTCAGGTACTTTTTGTGTTTGTGATGGATAGGCACATGAAAGTGAGCACCCTGAAGGTCCAATGACAGTAGCTGTTGCTTGGGCGGGCTTTACACCTCTACCTCGTCCACCGTGAGGGAATCTTCATTGGTCCCATTGATTAGCCAGTCCTCTTGTTCTTCCAACTGAGTAGTAGAAGTGAAAAGGCTTACCCCTCCAAGATCATCCACTGGCGTGAGACGGTTGTGGCTGTTTGATGGCAGCATCAAGGGTTTTGGCTGCCGCCTTCGAGGTCTGCAGCTTCTCTAGGCTTTCATCAGTCCTGCTGCCAAACAGCTAAGTGCCATCAAAGGGTATGTAAATGAGTCTGGATTGCACATCCGGTGCAAAACCAGACTTCCTCAACCACGCAAACTTGCGTATTACTGTGCTTGTTACCATGTCTCTGCTGATACTATCAGCCGAGTCCAGTCCTGATTGCAGAGACTCACACAGCATCCTTACCATCTCCTACAATATTCAGGAAGCTGTCTCTCTTTTCCCTCTTCGGGAATATGGTCAGCCACCATAGCTACACTGTCCCACAGGGTGAATGTAAATTTTGCCACGCCCAAGTGGCGTTTGCAGACAGAGCCATGCTCCCGGCAGAAAATACCTTCCTAGCTCAAGCGCCAAAACGCTTATCATCCCTGTCTGGTGGGATGGTTGTATAAGCAGCCTGTTCGGAAGTAGCTGTTGCTACCTAAACTACTAGGCTCTCTGGTGCTGGGTGCTTTGATAGGTAGCTAGGGCCGATACTTGAGGGCCTGTCTTTGGTGAGGTTTTTATTTACCAATGGGCTTGATTTGGGAACCTCCCAATTTGCCATAACCCTTTTTTGATGACGGGAGAATGAATCCTTCTGTGGACCTTTATCAAGAATATCTGTCAGGTCGTCCTGCTGAAATGGTCAAGAAGGTATGCCCCATCCCAGAAAATCTATAACTCTGGTCATAAGGTATCTATGAGAGGCATCTGCGTGGTCTGCTGGGTCTGGCTTGCCAAACTCACGTTCTGGTGATGTGCCCACACCACCAGCAGATTGGAGATTGTTTTACAAATCATTTAATCTGGATTCCTCTGAAATGAGGCTCTCTGGGGCAATGGGTGTTCCAAACTTCAACCCAAATGGTGGAATGTCGTGGTGGGAAGGCTCGCATTCCTCAAATGGATGACAGACTTGAACAAATTCTTTTTTGGCCAATGCTTGTAGGATGTTTCAACTTGTTTTGAGCTTGTTGAAGGTTTAGTGGGCAAAGGCGTCTATGGCTCCGACCCAGATGACGTTGAAGGCTTCGACACTAACGGCGTCGACGACCTCAACGCAGATGGCGTTGATGGTCTTGATGCTAATGGCTTCATGGATTTTGGCAGTGATGCAGCCTTTGAAGGGCTTGATCCTCAACTTGAAGTCTTCAGTGATTTATTGTTGTGTCGAGGGGTTGTCCAGGGGCTTCGGCCTACGTCCCGTGGTCGAGGGTGCAAGGGATTTAGCCTTAGCCCTTTCCTCATCGGCTTTCGATGGCGCGACAGTAGCATGGCTTTTTTCTTTCTCTTTCAAGGGTGTCTGGCCTCCTTCGTGAAAATGTTTAACATTTCATGCCTGAATTCTACACACTGGGCTGGAGTGGAGGATTTGGTTGGGCATGTTATTCTCACTGGAGAGAAATCTGATGAAGCCTAAGAAGTCGACCTATAGTGCCTTTCCTTCACCTTCTTCGAAGAGGACAAGGAATTATGTAATCTGCTTCTGGAGCGAGAACGCTTTTTCGATCTCTTCCTTCAAGGACAGTCACCTTTCGCCTCGCCGGACAATCTTTTGTGTGAGTCATCGATGGGGATTTAGTAGGGGGCCTAACCATGGCTAATTTCCTTTTACGCTCTTTCAGAGCCTTACCAGTCATGGACTGACAGGAATCACAGAAGGCCATCCTATGGTCCACGGCAAGGCATCACAGACCCACACAATGAGGATCCATGAGGGACATCTTGGTGCCGCAGTCGTGGCATTTTTTTTAACTTGGTCTTCAGGGTTGATGGTGTCAAAGACGAGGCCATCCTACTATAGTATCAAAGATTTTGTCACAGAAAATCGAAGCGTGCCATATTTCTCGAAGCGTTAGCTATCGTGGAAAAATAGAAGTGAAGCTAATGGGCACTGCGGGTCCTATATATACTGATGCAGACGTCGACTCTGAGATGGGAGCGCTTGAGTTACATTGAGTCAACTGCATCGACGCACAGCGCCCTCTGCCAAAATTGTTTCCAAAGCAGATGAAGCTGGAAGGTAAGATATCAAAAGATGAGGAACATGTGGGAGGACACAATCCATTCAAAGATGTCATTCTTTGACAGTCTCGGGAGGATTGCTCAGGGGCAACGTGCTCGCCTTGGAAGCAAGATGAGAGAGCGACACAGGTTCGATCCCTGGGTCCACGCTTAGAAACCTCTTGGTATCATGCGCGCTATTAATAAACAATCATATCATATTATATCATATCATTAGTGATGTCATCGGTATAGTCAGAGGCTGCCCAGCATGGGGTGCACTCAGCTGAATTTCAGGGGTTTTATTGTGTTAAATTCTCGCATTAATATCCCTACAACTAAAGGTTTTTCCTTGGATTTCAAGGGTTCTGTTAGTCCATAGATGTTTGCCGCACATGGCCAGTGGCCACGGCCTATGGCCATGCCCACTGTATTTTTTAGAACATTACCAGACCACTAGCCTTGGCCGTTGCCCATGGCAGGTGGGCATGGCCACTATATTTTAAAACACTTGCAACCCATCACTCAAAGTTGTTCATCAATCACAAACTGATTTTTACCTCTTTTGACAGTGGTATTGTTATGTATACAATGTTTCAGGCTTTGAGAACTCACAATGTGTTTAGGCAATGCGCAGTGAGATTAAGTTATTTCCAGAGGATCACACACGTTGGTCAGGCAGCATGCTACAATCCCTTGTTTTATGACTGGTCTCTTGGTGACTGTTGTGATGCCTAACCCAACCCCAACTAACTGCATTTAAGCAGCACTGAAAAGGTAAACAAATGACCGGCTGCAAGAATAACACATGCCCAGGTACATTTGCCTCAAAGCAAAAATCCAAAGCTGGCATCCATGAATATACGCACAGTAAGTTAACATATTTTAAATTAAAATATACAAATGTAGTTCATTAGACCTTCTCTTTAGAAGAAAGTGCACAAGACAAAATAGCATTGGACTTTTAAAAAAGCAATGAACACCAGAAAAATAGCCTGAGAGCAAATGTTTAATTAAATATGCTGGCAAAGTATAAAATGTGCTCAACATTTAAACCCATCAATCTGTCGTGAAATATTCCCTGGAAAACTAAATCCCAATATGAAACAAGTCCTTGTGCTCTTATGAGTAAGCGTCGGGACTGGGAACAGGACAACCCGAGTAAAATCCTGGTAGCCCAAATACTTGAGCAAGCTTGTCAACCTTAAAAAACCCAAGGGGTTTTGTTACGCTGTCCACCCACATGTGTCCTTTACTCTTGCCCTGAAAAGCAGCCACAATCAGGGGAAAATAACTACACCAATGTCCAGGATTGCAAACACTCTGGCCACATCATGGGCGAATACTCATGACTTACTTGCCCTCTAATCATTCCCCTCCTCACTCCTATGTCTGGCTTTCAACAATACTCTGCTTTAAAAAGATAACTTGAAAAGTACACATACCATAGTGTCACTCAAATATATAAATCCTTATAGAACTATGTTAGCTAAAAAGTGTACAATTGTGGCATTATTCCCTCCATCTTGACTGGGAGACTACAAATACCAGAATGCAATTCAGCAAAAGGTAAATTAATTGTCTCCAAGTGCACATATTTAGAGGACTGACAGTAGCAGAGTTTTAAAAAAATAATGTGAATACAGTGTGTTATGAGATATTTAAAACTATGAAAACACACAACATTCAGGACTGTCTCCCATCCATGAAGTAACCAAGATTGACCCTGCTTGGTTTCAAAGCAAGGAAGAATCCTGCCTGTCAGGCTACGTTGCTCTAAGTGGGTTAATTTATTAGGCAACATGTCCCCTGAGGGTGCTGGCCCCTTCATTGCTTTGAAGCTCAGCAGGGCCGGTCCCGGTTACTGCATGGATGGGAACCCCACTGTAGCTTTAAAAATATCTTTTTAATTTTTTTTTATTGTGTCTAAAAGATTGCAGGCTTTGAGAACTAACAAGGTTTTTAGGCAATGAGTAGTGAGATTAAATTATTTGCTGTGGATCACACACTTTGGTTAAGCAGCATGCTATGCTACAAGCCCCTTGTTTTATAGCCGGTCTCTTGTTGACTGTTGTGATAAATCACACAACCCCAACTAACCGCATTCAAGCAGCAAGGAAAAGGTAAAAAATTACTCGCTGCACGAACAACATATACCCAGGTACTTTTGCCAACATAGCAAAAATCAAAAGCTGGCACCCATGAATGTACGCAGAGTAAGTGAACATATATCTTAAAGTGAAATATACAAATGTAGTTCATTTGACCTTCCCCTTAGAAGAAAGTGCGCAAGACAAAATAGCAATCAGACTTTTTTAATTCAAGGTAATGAACACCAGAAAATTAACCCGAGAGAGAAAATGTTTTAACAAATGTGCTGGCAAAGTATAAAAGGTGCTCACCTTTTAAACCCAGCAATCGGTTGTGAAATATTCCCTGTTAAACAAAATCCCACTACGAAACAAGTGCTTGTGGTCTTGTGGGTAATTGTCTGCACTCGGAACATGAAAACCCGAATAGAATCCTGGTAGCCAAATACTTAAGCAAGCTTGCTAAACTAAAAAAAAAAAAAAACAAGGGGTTGAATCAGCCCTCTGAAAAAAAGTTACGGTGTCCACGCATGTGTCCTTTTACTTGTGCCCTGAGAATCAGACACAATAAGGGGCATATAACTGCACGAATGTCCAGGATTGTAAACTCTTGCCACATTGTGGGCAAATACTCATCACTTAATTGCCCTGTCATTCCCCTCCTCACCCACATGTCTGTCTTTCAACGCTACTTTGCTTAATAAAAATAACTTGAAAAGTACTTATACCATATTGTCACTCAAATATATAAATCATTATCGAACTATGTTAGGCAAAAAGTGTAAAATTGTGGATTTATTATCACATCTTTACTCTACAAATACCAGAATGCAATTCAGCGAAAGGCAAAAGAATGGTCTCCAAGTGCAATACTCTCAAGGACTGAAATTAACACGTTAAAAAAAAGAATGCAGATGCCATGTGTTTTCTTAGTGTGTTATGAGATATTTAAAACTAAGAAAACACACAGCATCTGGAAATGTGGACTGTCTGCCATCCATGCAAGATTTACGACCAACCCCTTTTAGCTAAAAACCGAGAGAAGGTGCCTGTCCTCGCAGGCCACTTTGCTCTAAGTGGTCTTTGAAATGGTGCTAATTTGTAAGGCAACATTGCCCGAGGATGCCAGTCACTAACTTGCTTTGAAGCAAAGCAAGGTCAGTCCTGGTCACTGCCTTGATGGGAGTCCCAGATGCCTATTGTGGTCACTGCACCTGTCAAAATATATTTTAAAAACTTTTTTTCTATAGCCGCAGGTACCAACTTCAGGTAACCTTGGCTATCTGTAGTTATTTTATGTATGTACTACAGACGACCGCGGTTATCTGTAGTTTAATTTAGCCACGAATATCGGAAAAACTGCCAGAAAACGAAAATGCTTTCATGCCCCCCCCCAGGCTCTCACCAAGTGCCCCCATCATCTGTGACAGCTCCCCCCACTCTCAGATGGCCTCCCCTCCTCCCCTGCCCTATCTCCTACAACACACACTCTTTCTGTGACGCAGTTTGCTTTGAGGTGTCGGCTATTCAAGGTTACAGCCGAGGTTACAGAAAAGCTTTCCGTTGCAAACTCAGTCACCCTAGACCTTCTCCATCTCCCAAATTTCACTTGGTGACTACTAGTCACCCCCACCTCTAGACTAATAACATTTGCATTTATTTTGATCTGCAAATGGTTTTTCACTGCTATTCGAATATCCTCTACTACAGCCGCAGCTATCGCTCGCATTGAGAAAAAAAGAAGATGGCGGCCGTTTAATTTCTAAAAAAACCCGATTTTGGCAATTTACCAGAGATATAAATATCTATTTTTGAGATGGGGGCACCCCCTTAACCGGCAAATAATAGAATAATGACTGCACGGAATAACCCCAAACCACAAAAAGGCCTCTATTAAATGCTTTGTGCCCAAGTTGTTTTAGACCTGGACCAAATCCGTCAAGCGGTTTGGGCTGTGTGGTTTGGCAAAAATGTACCTGGGTTGTCTATGGTAAAATTAATGGGAAGTAGGTCGCAACTTTGGAAAAAAAATGTTTTGTCTTCTTAATAACTTTTGTACTTGTTAACGTATCTTTAACAAACTTTGCAGTCTGGGTGGATGGAGGGAGGACGCGAGTCCCTTATCCCTTTCAAAATTTCAGCCAAATCCGTTACTCGAATCAAAGGTTATTAACAACAGAATATCAGAATATTTCGAGATTCCTATGGAGTCCAACTCACCTTAACTATAGGGCGGTTATATATATATATATATATATATATATATATATATATATAATATATAATGTATATTATGGCAGAGATGGAATGAAACACTTGAAAAACCTCACAGCATTACATCTTACATAGCACCTCCTGCAGTTACCCTGTTATCTGTGCCTCTCTGTACCCGATTTGTAGTTTTGCTCATGGAGGCATGTATTGGATGTTCAACGCCCCCACACATTAGTCTTTAAGGTCTAAATGATACTGCTTTAAGTTGGGCAGGGGTCAGTAAAACTGGAGAGCAGGGAAGAAAAAAAACAGCTCGGGAAGGCAGTAGGGGATGGTTAAGTGTCAAGTCATTGTATGTGCAGTCCAGTTGAAACTTGGTATGTCACACCAGTCCCTTTACAACATCAGTGGTTGCACAATCGTCAACTTAACAGGCTTGTGCGTCTAGAAATCTGAAAGAGGGGATATACGGATAGTTTAACTGTTAGGCCTGTGACCCGTGGAGCCGAGTGTGGTAACTATGTGTCATATACCATATTGTGATTGTGTTACATCACAATCAAGAGGAAAGGGTGGGGTTTGACCAGAGACCTGGGCACTGAGAAGGGCACTGACAAGACTCTAGGAACTTTTCAGCTGGGTCATTTTGAGGGCAGATGGGGCTGTGTTGGAGGGAATCCGGCAATAATTCATTGCCTTGGTGGTTGTAGCAGACACTAATAAGGTTGTTTCGTATCCTTTCTGATGTCGTGATGTATATCTTAAATGAATCTTGTGTTGCAAGTTGAAGCTAGAGGGTTTTGATGGTCAGTCCCTTTGGTATCAGATTTTGCCTCTTGCATTTGCTCAAAAAGAAGAGATTGGTATTTTTCCAATAGTTTCTTAAGCTTCATTTTGGTGCATTACACTGTGGTATATCTTCCATATTTTAAGTTCAGTTAATTTGTATCGTGTTAACCAAGGTTTTAATAGAACATTCATCCAGACGAAAACGTGGCAATACCTTAATTAGACTAACAAAGTAATTTATTTTGCATATTTGCAAGCTGTTGTGGAATGTCTCCACTTCCTCAGGCACAGATGCAATGAAACATTTGGAAAACATCACAGCATTACAGCTTACATAGCTCCTCCTGCAGATACCCTGCTATGTGTGCCTGATTTGTAGTTTTGCTCAGAGAGGCATGTATTGGATATTCAATACGTTAGAAGGCGCACATATGCTCTCTCTCCATCTCTCTTTCTCCGTCTCCTGTGGACCGTAAGTAGGGGCATGCAGTGTGCATCTATATCTTCCTGGCTTCAGTTATGCTCACGGTGGAGAAACCCGACAAATATTATAAATGCTAAGGATTACTGTAACATTATTACCTCCAAGAATACAGCTTCAAAGGGCACTTCGTCCTCTACACAAATGAATGTTGAAACTGTTACGCTCACCTGGTATCCACGGGGGCGCCACACGATACTGGGTGGAGGTCTAAGCGCCATCTCGGACCCCTCTATGCTTGGTTATATGCCAGACGTTGAGTAGCGCCTATAACAGGAGAACGGAAGGTTAAGATACTGGTTCTGTGATGGGTGGACTCCCACCTCCCTCTGGTCTAAATCCCCTTCTTTGGGGTTATTGCTCACCTTAGGTTTTTGTGCGTTGAACTGTCCGTCCTGCGTCTCTGTGCAGGCTCGCGTGGTTGGTGCGGGCGTTCCGGGGACCTAGTTGCTTCACTGGTCCATGTGCCCGTATGTCGGGTCCAGACCGGCTGTAACTCTGACTCTGCTTACTGTCTTCCAGGTGAGTTATAATGTCTTTTCTGTCTTTATTCTGTCTCTTTCTTTCCCTCCGTTTTCTCTGTCTTCTCGGCGTCTTGCTCCAATACGCTGTTCCCTAACAATGTCTCTTTGTTTTCACAGGGATGGTTGCGATCTCAGTGTTGCCGTGCCGATGGCGAAGACCACGGTGAGTTATTGATGCGTGGAGTGCTGCGCTGTTTATTTATTTATTTTTTTTAAATTTCTTTATTTTTTTTTAAAAATGAACAACAGATATAACATACAAACAAATAACATAACTGGCATGTTGGCATTTCTACGGGTTTCTTCTATGGGTTCAATTTCTCTGCGCTTTCTGGCGACCTTGCCATCTGCGTCTCTGGCTGCTTATGTGGGCAGGTTCGACCCTCCCATTTATACTGTCTTTTGGTTGGTTACCCGTGCTCCACTAACTTGTACCCATCATTGTTCTCGCGCCCGCTCGGGGCTTTCTTCTTCCTTCCCCTCTTGGCCAAATAAATCCTGTACCAGGGAGTCCCATGCAGCTTTTTTCTGTGCTGTTTCTCCTCCCCCCCCTTTGCACTGCTCTTATCCACACCGCAGTTTCCGCCAATGTCCACTTGCGGAGGTCCGACCACCATGACTCTACGGTCGGGCCTTCCCTTGATTTCTAGGACATCGCTATCCTTCTTTTGGGCTAATATACATATCAGGTCTTTCATCTTTGCTAGATGCATCCCATGTCTGCCTCCTCTCGGGAAGAGGCCCAGCAAGTACCTCTCTGGGTGCTGAGCCAGTATCTGGAGTCCACTGTCTATTATTTTGGCTGCGATACCCTCGCAGAAGGTTTGTATAGTTGGGCAGGTCCAAAACATGTGGAGCATGTCTGCTTCATCGGCTGAGCATCGGGGGCACTTAGTAAGATCTCCCTCATACATCTTGTTCATCCTCTTGAGTGTGAGGTACGCCCTGTGTGTCACGTACAGCTGTGCCTGTCTGAACCTTGCGATCCTAGACATTTTCTTTGGATATTTTAACACCCTGCCCCATTCTTGGTCGCTAAAAGGCCTGTGTAGTTCCTCTTCCCAGCTCTGTCTTATGTGTAGCTCTTTCGTGTTACTGGCTCTTAGCATCAGTTCGTATAACCTGGAGGTTGTGTGCGTTCCCTCAGATATATCATACCATGTGTCTAGCTCCCCTGTGGCGTCCTCTTGGTACTCCTATTCCGGCCATCTTTTCTTGATTGTGAGGATTATTCTGTTTTGGAGGATGAATTGGCCTTCGTGTATATCATGTTCCTCCACCATCTCTTGGAAGTCTGCCCACCTCTCTTCTCTCCGCAGATCCCCAATTTGCGCTACACCTTTTACTTCCCACTGGGTTCAGTATATTTCCAGCGTATTTGTGTCCGTGCACACAAGGCCTGCAAGAGCGATCTGTGCCGACTGGGAGTCCTGTGTCCCTTGTAACTTCCACGCTCTGTTCCATAACCCCACTGCGAGGCTAAGTAGGCGTGGTAGGGTCCTGAGTAGGGGTTTGTCCAGCCATAGTATTTCTCTCAAGTAGGATGTTTTTAATGTTGGTTGAAAGAGGATTGTGTCGATTGTCTCTTCCTCTTCCAGCCACTTGACTGGGAATTGCAGCTGCCCTGCTAAATAGTACTTTTGCCTGCTTCTTCATAGTCTCTCTGTAGGGTTTTCAGCGCAATCCTGCTTCTCTCCCCTGCCCACAGGAAGTTCCTGTTAGGACACCTACCTGTGCTGGGCGGCGGGGCCCTGGGGGGCGTACTGGTTCCTGGCGTTTGTACCCACGTCTTAGATTGTGGGGAAGACGCGTCGCTCCGGGCACAGTTTCCCGGCGGATTTGCTCTGTCCTGGCCCGTGTGGGGCACGGTTGTCGTTCGCGCATCGGTTCGAACGGGTTTGCGTTCCAAACCTCGTTCGCGCGGCGACGCCTACTCGCGCATGCGCATTGCCGCGCGATTCAAGCCTCGTTCTCACACAGGACCGCTATTTAAGCAATCCGAATTGGTATTCCCATCGCGTCTCAACGCGGTTGGTTCCCTTCCGCCACGCTCCCTGGTTCCGTGATCCGTTGGTCCTGATCCAGTGCCTGGGCCTTGTCCTTTCTTGCCCCAACTCCCCTCTCTGGCCTTTCCTTCCCCTTCCTGTCCTCTTGTGTACTCCTGTCTCCTTCCTGGGGGTCCTCCCTGCTTCCATCCTTGCCTGTATTGCCCGCCTCCTGCTGAGTCTCCTGTGGCCCTGGACTGCCTCTCCAGCTCCCCGTCTTGTTACCTTGGACCCCGGCTTACCTGCACCTGTATCTTAGACTCCTTGCTTACCGGCATTGATTCCTTGGACTCTCAGCTTGCCGGTATAAGCTACCTTATACCATCCTGGATAACTGCTTGGGATACTTTGCCGATACCTGCCAACAACATCTACGACCTTCCCAGTCAGTGCTTGCACTGTTCTGACGCCACGTTAATCTTGGGAAGCGTCATCCGTGGCGTCAGGAGCGGGCCCCAGTTCAATCCTGTATTACAGGACGGATCCGGGGTTGGTTCTTTGCGTTACTACTCTTCAGTTGCGAAGACTTCATCAGCTACGAGTCTACCTCTACCACGACCTGGCTACCTCAGCACGCAAGACTTCTGGTAATACAGGTACGCCCCGTCCTCGGGATACGCAACTTAACAGATTGAGACGCCTTATCCCCAGTTCTGTGACGGAGATGGAGGAATCCCAGGTGATCCATGACGAAGTTAGAGCTTTAAGGGCAGAAATGGCGGTATTACGTCAGGAGAATCTCAATCTCCGCCAGATGGTTATGCAAGGAAACCCTGTGGAGACACCCATGGCTACCACCGCATCCATGAAGTTTGATGGTGATCCTAGGCGTGTGGCGGAATTCTGCAACCATTGCAGGATACATTTTCTGTTCCGGGCATCACATTTCACACAAGAAAAGGCTAAGATTGGCTACATATTGGGAAACCTAACTGGAAGTGCCTTGGCTTGGGCTTCTCCCTTGGTATCAGCTAACAGCCCCATTCTCAACGATTTCGTGGCATTTGAGAAAGCGTTTTTGGAGGTATTCCAATCTCCCAATTTGGCAGTTACGGCACAGAATCAGTTGATGGATTTAAAACAAGGATCCAGTGATATCATCACATATATAAGTCGGTTTCGTCAATTGGCTACGGACTCTCAATGGCCCGAAGTAACGCAGAAGACCCTGTTCAGACGTGGCCTAAGAGAAGAATACAAAGACGAGCTACTTCACATACCCGAACCTGAGACTCTGCCGTTGCTCCAGGAACAGGTCCTGCGTATTGATCATCGCCTGGCCGAACGAAGAGGCGAAAGACGTCGGTTAGAGAGGTTCCTTCCCCGACCTCTTCCTCAGGCTGGAAGTGCACCCGTCAGTTCAGAGATGGGTCTAGAACCCATGCAGCTAGGAGCACTCAGAGGACCATTATCGGAGGCTGAGAAAAGACGCAGGAGAAGTCTCCGTCTTTGTTTGTATTGTGGTACAGCTGGACATTTTCTCAGCGCTTGTCCGTTGCGACCAAACAAGAAGGTGGGAAACTAGGAGGCCTGTCGCGACAGAGGAAGGCAGTGACAGGCCCTTCGATCTCTTCAGTCCTTCCCATTCCTGTGACGACCCATCCACCCATGACTCCGGTGGCTCTTATGGCTCTTCAGATCCGGGTTACCTGGCAGAGTAAATCAGTGATCGTAATGGGTCTTCTGGATTGTGGAGCCTCAGGTAATTATGTGGACTTTGGATTTTCCAAGAAGAACGGGATACCGCTGCTTGACAAGGATTGTGTTACCTTGGTGGAGGTAATTGATGGAACCCCGTTGGCCTCCGGTCCAGTTCGTCAACATACCGGAATTCTACAACTCCAGATAGCCGAACACCACGAACTGATTTCTCTTGACGTGATTAAATCACCCTCATACCCGATAATACTGGGGTTACCGTGGCTATTACATCATAATCCCATTATTGATTGGGTTTCCCGTACCCTGACCTTTGCTTCCAATCGATGTAGTCGGGAGTGTAACACCTTCGGACCTAGCACCGGATCTTCCACGATTGCTACTCAGACAGAAGGATCAGGACCACTTCAAGTATGTACCTTGTCTTCGGTACCTTCCGACTACAACGATTACCATGAGGTATTTTCTGAACCTGGTACCATACCTCTGCCACCACACAGAGACTTTGATTGTGCCATAGATCTACTACCCGATGCAGTAATTCCTCATGGCAAATTGTATTCTCTATCACCCCACGAGAGGGAGGTCCTGCAGGAATACTTGGATGACTGTCTTCGGAAAGGTTATATAACACCTTCTAAGTCACCTGCGGGATTCCCTTTGTTCTTTGTGAAAAAGAAGGAGGGCACTTTACGGCCTTGTGTGGACTATAGGCAATTAAATGACATCACACGAAAGGATCGATATCCATTGCCCCTGATACGCAACATTATGGAGTCTTTACGGGATGCCCGTATATTTTCTAAATTGGATCTCCGAGGGGCATACCATCTAGTACGTATCAAGCCGGGCGATGAGTGGAAAACGGCTTTTAAGACCACAGCAGGGCATTTCGAGTATCGTGTAATGCCGTTTGGTCTGTGCAACGCTCCAGCCGTTTTTCAACGGCTGATGGATGACATTTTCTCGGATTTGATTGGTGTGTCCGTATGGGTCTATCTCGATGATATCTTGATATTCTCCAAAGAGAAAGAGGAACATCTACGTCATGTGAAGGAGGTCCTTGGTCGGTTACATCACAATCATTTATACGCCAAAGCGGAGAAATGTCTCTTTCATCAGAGGACTATCGAATTTCTTGGATATGTTATTAGTGAATCCGGAATACACATGGATCCTGCCAAGGTAAGGGCGATTCAGGAATGGAGACAACCTTACGATCTGAAATCTCTTCAGCGTTTCTTAGGATTCGCCAATTTTTACCGGCGTTTCATACCTGCCTATTCGGAAGTAGCCGCGCCTTTGTCTGATTTGACCAGCAACAAGACTCCGTTCAGATGGACTACAGCAGCAACCAATGCTTTCAAGAGACTGAAGGAGGCATACAGTTCTTCCCCAATTTTACATCATCCGGATGAGAACAGGCCATTCATCGTGGAGGCGGATGCTTCCGATTTTGCGGTTGGGGCTGTTCTTCTTCAAGACGATCCTCAGATAGGATTGGAGGTTCCTGTTGCCTATTATTCCCGGAAGCTAACATCCAGCGAACGGAATTATGCAATCATTGAAAAGGAGTTATTGGCCATAAAGATTGCATTCGAGGAATGGCGTCACCATCTTCTGGGAGGAAGATTCTCTGTGGAAGTACGTACTGATCACCGGAACCTACAGTATCTACGTTCCTTACAGTGTCGTACTTCTCGTTTGGCTCATTGGGCCTTGTTCTTCTCCCAGTTTGATTTCACGATTTCCTACATCCCTCAGTCACGTAATTTGAAGGCTGACGCTCTCTCCCGCTCCTTGGAAAACAACGTTGAGCCAGATCATCGAACTCAACAATTACTTCCTTCCAAACACTTTTTGTTGGTCATAACTCAATGCTTGGATACCATTCTACGGGACACTCAAAAGGACCCCAAGTATTCCTTATTTCTTCAACACCCTTCTATTAGGGAGAACGGTGGTCTACTTTTCTTTCACACTCGGTTATACCTCCCCACTGAAGTACTTCGGACCGCCGTCCTGCAAGCATTACACGACTCTATGATCGGGGGACATCGCGGCATTCGATCCACTCAGGAACTGGTTTCTCGTCAATTTTGGTGGCCAGGATGGGCCAGGCAGACAAGAGAATATGTGGAATGTTGCCCAGTGTGTGCCCAGGTCAAGATTCCACGAAAGAAACCCATAGGACTTCTCCAACCCACCGAGAGAGCACCTTATCCTTGGCATACTATTGCCACCGATTTCATCGTGGACCTCCCTCCCTCGGAAGAAAATACATGCATCATGGTAGTCATCGATAGTTTTTCTAAACTAGCCCATTTCATTCCATTCCGGAAGGTACCTTCAGCCGGTAGTATGGCTCAGGCCTTTTTACATTCTGTTTATCGCTTACATGGACTTCCTGAGAAGATTATTTCAGACCGTGGATCACAGTTCATTTCTGCCTTTTGGAAACAACTCTGCCGTCACTTGGGTGTCCAGCGTGCTCTCAGTTCCGGCTATCATCCACAAACCAATGGCCTGACCGAGCGGACAAATCAGACTTTGGAGCAATACTTACGCTGTTTTTCCAATGCTTCTCAATCCAACTGGGCAAAACATCTGGATCTAGCTGAGGTGGCTTATAACAATTCCAAACACTCGGCCACTGGAATGAGTCCTTTCTATTGTTCCTCAGGTCTACATCCCAAATTGATTCCGTGTCATCCTGTTCCTTCCAGTACAGTTCCCTCCGCTGATCAAATGGTTGCTGTCATCCAGAAGAATCAGACACAGGCCACAGGAGCTCTCGCCAAGGCGTGTGCGAGTATGAAGGCACAGGCTGATAGAGGTAGGAGTAGTGAACCAGCTTTTCTGGTTGGGGACATGGTATGGCTCTCTTCTAGAAACTTACCAGTACGCAATCTCCCAACTAAATTAGCACCCCGTTTTCTGGGACCTTTTCGGGTAGTTGGACGGATCTCTTCTGTAGCTTTCAAATTGGATTTGTCGCAGTCTTGGCGGATTCACCCCGTCTTCCATGTGTCTCTCCTCAAGCCGTTTCGGTCTGATCCGTACGGTCGTTCACATTCTCGGCCTGCGGCCATTGATGTGGGGGGCACTCCGGAATTCGAGGTACAGGAGATTTGTGACTCCCGTTTCTTCCGGGGTAGGCTCCAGTTCTTGGTGGACTGGAAGGGTTACCCTGCTTGTGATCGGACTTGGGAACCCTGTGTGAACATTCATGCCCCCCGTCTACTACGGGAATTTTTTCGTAGGAATCCTTGGAAGCCGGGTGCTCCGGGTCTTTCTGGTGGGGAGCATAGTGTTAGGACACCTACCTGTGCTGGGCGGCGGGGCCCTGGGGGGCGTACTGGTTCCTGGCGTTTGTACCCACGTCTTAGATTGTGGGGAAGACGCGTCGCTCCGGGCACAGTTTCCCGGCGGATTTGCTCTGTCCTGGCCCGTGTGGGGCACGGTTGTCGTTCGCGCATCGGTTCGAACGGGTTTGCGTTCCAAACCTCGTTCGCGCGGCGACGCCTACTCGCGCATGCGCATTGCCGCGCGATTCAAGCCTCGTTCTCACACAGGACCGCTATTTAAGCAATCCGAATTGGTATTCCCATCGCGTCTCAACGCGGTTGGTTCCCTTCCGCCACGCTCCCTGGTTCCGTGATCCGTTGGTCCTGATCCAGTGCCTGGGCCTTGTCCTTTCTTGCCCCAACTCCCCTCTCTGGCCTTTCCTTCCCCTTCCTGTCCTCTTGTGTACTCCTGTCTCCTTCCTGGGGGTCCTCCCTGCTTCCATCCTTGCCTGTATTGCCCGCCTCCTGCTGAGTCTCCTGTGGCCCTGGACTGCCTCTCCAGCTCCCCGTCTTGTTACCTTGGACCCCGGCTTACCTGCACCTGTATCTTAGACTCCTTGCTTACCGGCATTGATTCCTTGGACTCTCAGCTTGCCGGTATAAGCTACCTTATACCATCCTGGATAACTGCTTGGGATACTTTGCCGATACCTGCCAACAACATCTACGACCTTCCCAGTCAGTGCTTGCACTGTTCTGACGCCACGTTAATCTTGGGAAGCGTCATCCGTGGCGTCAGGAGCGGGCCCCAGTTCAATCCTGTATTACAGGACGGATCCGGGGTTGGTTCTTTGCGTTACTACTCTTCAGTTGCGAAGACTTCATCAGCTACGAGTCTACCTCTACCACGACCTGGCTACCTCAGCACGCAAGACTTCTGGTGATACAGGTACGCCCCGTCCTCGGGATACGCAACTTAACAGTTCCCTGCTATTGTGTTCAATTTGGTGAAGAAGGCCTTGGAAATACTATATGGGATATTTGTGAGGTAATCTAGCAGGCGTCGGAGTACCACCATTTTCAAGAGGGCCGCCCTACCAGTCATTCCCAGTGGCAGTGTTCCCCAAAATTTCATAGACCTTTGTGTTTTTTCCAGGGCTGCCTGCGTGTTATGTTGATGAGAATCTGCAGTGTCATGATGTATCTCTATTCCCAAATATCGGAAGGAGTGTGGTGCCCAGGTTAAGCCCAGGTCCGGGAGCTCTGTTGGGGGAACCTGCTTCAGGCCAGCCAGGGGAAAGATCAAGGATTTTTCTTTGTTGACTGCTATACCGGAGAGTCTAGTGTATGCCCCAATTGCTTCTAGGAGGCATGGCAGACTGGTACGTGGATTCCTACAAAAAGCAGCATGTCGTCTGCATATAACGAGATTTGATGCAGCACTCCGTCCAAGTCTATCCCTGTGTCTCCATATTCCGCCCTGAGAAAAACCGCCAGCGGTTCAAGAGCCACAACATACAACATTGGTGACAGTGGACACACCTCTGTGGTTCCCCTATGTATTCTCCATTCTTCCGAGATATACCGACCGGTCTTTACCCTTGCTCTGAGGTCCTTGTACAGTAACCTAATCCATCTGAGGAACCCTTCACCGATGCCGAAATGGGCGAGGACCCTCAGTAGCCACCCCCAGTTCACCGAGTCAAATGCTTTGACGGCGTCCAGGGACACTATTGCGCATTCCCCCTATCTCTGGTTTGTCCCATCTATCACATGATGTAATCTGCAGAGTGTTCCGTCCTGGGACATAGCCTGTTTGGTCAAGGTGTATTAAGGTGGGTATTACTTGTTTCAGGCGGTTGGCTAGAACCGCCGTGAGTATTTTGGCGTCTTGGTTAATGAGGGAAATCGGCCTGTATGCAGCGCATTTCGTGGGTGGTTTTCCTGGTTTGAGGATCGGTACAATTATTGATTCCGACATGCTGGTCGGTAACTGTGCGCTTTCATATGCGTCTTGGTGTGTCTCTAATAGTTTCGGGGTGATGGTACATTCGTATGTTGTATAGAACTCTCCCGGGAGTCCGCCTCGGCCCGGGGATTTGCCGTTGGGGAGCTCGGCGATTACGCTCTCTATCTCCTCCACCGTGAGTGGGGCATCGAGTATTTGAGCTTGCTCTTCTGCTAACTTTGGCAGCCTTATCTCTGCTAACGCATCTCTAATGTCCTCTGGGTCAATTTCTGGATTAGGGGCGTACAGTTGCTCATAAAAGCGGGCAAATGACTGGTTAATGTGTTCTTGGTTCCTGATCTCCATCCACGTTTCGTTTTCTATGACTATTATGGGGTCCCTTTTAGTTTCTTGCTTGGTGAGCCACGCCAAGAGCCTACCAGGCTTATCCACTTCCGCATGCAATCCTTGTAGATACCTCCCATAGTTCAGCCTTCCCAGTTTCTCCCATAGCTCTATACATCTTGTCCTCAACTCCATCAACTCCCTAGGCTCTTCCCCCACCGCCTCTGCTCTACGCTCCTCTGTCTCTATCTGCCTTTCCAGTTTGTTGAGTTCTTCTATGGCTGCACCTTTCAGCCCCCCCATCCTGCCAATAGCCGCCCCCTTATCACAACTTTAAATGCATCCCAGAGTGTAGCGTTACTTTCTACGCTTCCCTCATTATTTTCGAAGTAGTCTTCGATCACCTCCTGAAGGTGCTCCTCAAACTTTCCCTCTCCCAAAGCCTCTGCCCAGAGTCGCCATGTTGGTATCGGGGCTCTCCTGTATCGGGACTCTCCTGTGTGTATGTGCCCATGTTGCTAGTATCAGGGCATGGTCTGAAAGTGTGCGGGCTTTGATGTTAATCGCTGTAATTCCTGCAGTGACTCAGTGCCTGTGAATATATAGTCTACTCGTATAAATGTTCCATGGGGTGCGCTATAATGTGTGTACCCTCTTTTCCCTCCATGTACCTGTCTCCAAACGTCCTCCAGCTTCAGACAGTCGAGGGCTCTGAGCAGCTCCTTGGCAGGGGGTGCTGGTTTCTTGTGCTTGTCGTCCGACCTATCCAGGAGCGGGTCCAAGGTGCAATTAAGGTCTCCGGCCCAGATAAACGTAGCTTCCCTGTACTGGGACAACTTGGGTGCTAGCTTCTTGAAAAATTCCGTTGCATCGTGGTTCGGAGCATAGGCACCAGTCTGCCTTCTGAGTCAGTTTCTCGTTTTATGAGCTGGAATGGCACCCCTGGAGCGATCCATATTAGTACTCCTCGTGCATAATTTGAGTACATGGCACTATATACCTGTCCTCCTCATTTCTGATCGACCTTAGCCTGTTTCGCTCGTGTCAAATGCGTCTCCTGAAGCATAGCTATCTTCACCTTCATCTTATTCAGCCAGGCGTAGACTCGCAGCCTCTTGACATATGCATTAAGTCCTCTCACGTTCCAGGTTGCAATTATTAACTCATCCGGACCCATGTGTACTTATTTGATCCGGCTCTGTCGTCCCATAGCCTCTTGCTTGTCCACCCTCTCTTGTGCCTGCTCTTGGTGCTGCTGGAATTATCCCTTTATATTTTTTGTTATCTGCTCTGCTGCCAATGCCTTTCACAAATCATTCACACAAGTCAATAACTCGAACTGTAACTAACTAAAGAACTGATGCCCAGCCACCCTCCCCCTGCTCGGGTCTCGCTGCTTCTCTTGTCTAGCTCCTCTGGATGGAGCCGACTCACTGCAGTGTGATGCCGTAAAACTGACATCCGCACTACCTTACGCTTTTTCTTTCCTCTCGGCTGACGCGACTGGGTAGAACTGGTTGCTCCTTCACATTTTCTTTTCTTCCTGACTCATGTATTTGTCAAATGCTCGGCGTTGTTGCTCCTAACTATCTGCAGACTCTTTCACCGGGGCTGATTTGCATCGTTGTTGCTATTTCTCCGCCCTAGCTGGGGGATCCCCTGAGCGTCCATCCATGTGTGGGCCTCTTCCGTGGACTCAAAGAAGCATGATGCAACACCTTCAGTTTGACCGGGAAAAGGAGCATATATCGTATTTCTGCTCTTCTGAGGCGTTCTTTTGTAGGCCCAAACTGTGCTCTTTGTTTTTGGACCGCGGCTGTATAGTCCGGGTATATGGTGACCCTGGAGGAGCCCCTGATGATCTCTCCTCCCCCCATGGAGAATGCTAGTATCCTTTCTCTGTCCTTAAAGTTCATAATCTTGGCGATCATCGCTCTCGGCGGGGGGCACCGGGCCAGAGTCTCCTGGTTAGGGCTCTGTGCGCCCTTTCCACCACAAAATTATGGGACAGTGTCCCAGCTCCGATCTCCTAGAGAAGCAGTTTTTCGACTTATTCTGTGGGGTCGTGTCCTTCCTACCCCTCCGGAACTCCAATTATGCAAACGTTGTTCCTCCTTGCCCTACCTTCCGCATCTTCAACTCTTCATTCTAGGATACTGACTTTCTGCAGCACTTCTGACATTTGGGTCCGTGTGACGGCGACGTCTGCAGAGTTTTGTTGCACCTGCTGCTCTGTTGTCGTTACTCTGTCCGTCAGGTTCCTTGCGAAGGAGGCCAACGTCCACCATAACTGTATCTAGTTTCTGTTCTAAGGATGCTTTCAGGGCTCCTATAGCAGTGTCCATCTTGTTTTCAAGGGATGTCTTTAGGGAGGCAATCGCCTCCAGGATCTGGCCATCCTTTCCGTTTTCTAGTTGGTGCGGGGTGCTCCTCTCCGCCATTGCTGTGTCCGGTGGTTTCTGCTGTTTATCCCCCGATATTTTGGCAAAAGTGTCCATGCTGATTTGTTTGGTTTTTCCTCCGTTTTCTTGTTGGGCATGGCCGCTGTGCGTATTATACTACTCCTGCGTGCTTTGCTTGTGGCCCGTCATGAGGATCTGTGTCCGGCTAGCTGTGGTTTCCTTCTTTCATTCTCCCCCGGGCTTATGTCCTCGATGCTTGTTGGTCCAGCCTCTATTGCCCCGTGGGACAACTCTCCAGTGGGTGGTGGGGCTGTGATTCGTATTGTCCGCCTTGTCCCTGGGGGCTTGTGCGTCGGGAACCCTATTCTGTCGCAGTGTCTGTAGGAGGTCTCGGCCTGGTTTGCCGTATTATTCTAATATTTCTCCCCCTTTTTTTATATTTGCCTGCGTATCTGTGTCTTCCGGGGTGTGCTGGGCGCCTCCCCCACCACTGGGCCACGGACGCGTCTATGGAACAGGACCTGCTTTCGTCTCGGCCCCCCTTCCCTCTATCTCTTCCTCCATGCTTTTATGGAGCCGCACCACCTGCCGGTTCTTGGCTGTCCTAAGTCCTTGAAGGAGTGGAGGGGCGCTCTGGCTCCTCCCCACCAGCCTCCGCCTGTGGCACAGATGCCTGGCCCCGTGTGCGCTGCTGCTTTCTCTGGAAGCGGGAGGAGAGCGGAGTGGGTTCTTGTCGCTGGCTCACTGTCTTCTGCGCGGGCCGGCGACGCCTCGCCTCAGGTGTCCCTGCGTGCATCTAGGGTGACCGGGTTCTTCCTGTGCCGTGGCTTCTGAGGAGGTCCTCTCGGCCCCAGTCTCACTTCTGCGCCTCTTCTCCTGTGTCCGTTCGCCTGCCGCAGTCGTCCTCTTCTTCCCACTCTGTAGCCGAGTCCACGGCTTCCTCCAGTTTCATTTCAGATCGCCACGCAGGAGACGTCCCCTCGGCGGGCCGCCATCTTGTTTCTCATGATCGGCTACTTCTTTGGGCCGTTTCTCCTCAATCCTCGGTCCGATTTTCTTCCAGAATCGGGTCGAGTGGTCTGCAGATGTTCCGACGCCTTTTAGTCAAATTTGGGCTGATTTTAGTCAGTTTACGAGGATCGTAGCCAGGATCTTAATGGAGCTCTCCAGTAACACATCTCACCGCATGGCCGCTTAGCCACACCCCCCCTCCTGCGCGGTTTATTAGTGTTAATTGCTAACCTGTGTTCTCTTCTCTTCTTTATACAGGTTGCAGTGATGTTCCGGAGTGATGAGCGATCGAAGCGCTGCTTGCCAAGGTAAGTGCTTTGTTAATGCTGACCTTGTTCCTTCTCCCTTGCAGGTTGCGGCGAAACCCGCAGATGGGCTAGGTAAGAGAAGCGCAGGGTGCTGCCAGGACTCGCTGCTTGCCCAGGTAAGAATTGTCATTAACGCTGTCCTTGTTTTTTTACCTTTGCAGGTTGCGGCGAACTCCGGAGATGGGTGAGGTATGCGAAGTGCAGGATGGATTCAAGACCAGTTACTTCACAGGTAAGTGTTCTTGCTTGCTAATGCTGTTCTTGTTCTTCCAGGTAATTAATGGAATCTGGATCTAGGGCTTCAGGATTGGGCCGCCGGAGAAGCAGGTGAGCAGGAGCTGGACACGGTGAGCGTTATGCTGCAGGAGTGCAGAATAATGCAAAGCGTGTTCTGCTGTTTGGGTGTGGTTTAAATAGCCCAGGTAAAGTAGTTCCAGGCCCAGCCACACCCAAAACACTAGACCACATGGCTTGGTTCTAAAGAACTGAGCTGTGTAATAGGCCTACATGCTGGATTAAGGTCCAAAACTGGTATTGCTTTATTCCTGATAATGAGCCTGGTGCCAAAGGCACCAGGACTGACTCCATGTATGTTTCTGATGGAGTTTTAAGGCCCTTGGGCCCAGTGTGAAGGGCTTTAGCTCCACTTCTGACAGGGGGCTGTTATACCTAAGGGGGTCAGGGGCATGGATCGTGACAGAAACGCTCACTAAAAAAAAATTGAAAGAATGATTACTAAATGGCCAACTCTATATATACCTGGTGGGGAAGGTTGGATTTGATAATAAGTATGGTTATGCCTATTGTTTTATATACTTTGTCAATGATTCCTGTTTCATTTACCAAGGCTTTCTTTAAGAAGTTGTACTCATTACTTCTCAATGCTTTGTGGAATAAAAAAACACCAAAAATTGCACTGAACCGATGTAAACTCACTAAAGAATTGGGTGGAGTTAAATTACAGGATTTTATAGCATTAGTCCTTTATGCTGCATCAATTAACTTTATGTCTGCAGTCTACAAACAGGTCGAATGAGAATCCCATGTGGTATGAAACAGATCATATTCTCCCTCCCCTTTCAATCTCGAAATTTGTAAATATGACCGCTTGGCCTTGCTCTAAATTGTTTCCTTTCCTTCGCTTTCTAAAAATTGCTTGGAAAGTACTTATTAATTCTGCTTCTAGATTGACTGATCGTGATGGCATATGCTTATGGTATAATAAAGATCTTCACAATAAAATAGGTTGTGCTCTATTCATAGATGGTATCAAAGGAATTTCATGTAATCATATGGTATATTATAATTCCTTAATACCCTATCATACGCTTGAGTAAATATTTAAATTTAATTATTCTGATTATAGTATACATAAGGAAGTTGCCAACATTTTGACTGCAACGCTACCAAATCTTCAACAAAATGCTCCCTCGATTGCTATCACTCATTCGCTCGGGAAGGAATCAACAAAAGCTGCTACCTTTTACACATTATTTGGCTCTAATGAAAAAATCCTTATTCTAGATTCCCCCAGTATTAAAGGCTGTGAGAAAAATCTTGCATACAGTTACTCTTCTGAAATTTACAGAAGGATTGGTTGCGAACGTTCAAAATCGCTAGAGCTGCTAATAATAATAATAATAATAATAATAATAATTTGGCATTTATATAGTGCTAAGAACCCTCAGGTATCTGAGCGCTGCTTATTATTACCCACGGTGTGTGGTGCTCATTTATCGACCTCGCAAGGATGAAAGGCTGAGTTTGGCCCCGCCAGGATTCAAACCTGCGTTAGCAAGCTCTGCACGGATTTCAAAGCGAGCGCTCTACTCGCTGTGCCACTTGACCGGCTAATCTTACCTAAACTGCCTTTTTTATCTTGAACCTGACTTACCTCACCTGTAAAGCTGTCGAAGAAGGAAGCTGGCACAAGGGTGGCATGTTTGTTGCTATAGACTTTTATTGTAGTGGAAAAAACCCTCAATATCCTATCTCTAAGAGGGGTTTCCCTGCCTCAAACTAATACTAAAGGATGTCAGAATGTCAGTCGAAATCAAAAGTCTACCATCCTGTGTCACAACCTACTTCAATCCCTTACACTACAACTGAAGAATATTATGATCCAACAGAAAGCTCCTTCCAGGAGAATGACTGCCTTTTTCTGGCATATGGGTGGTGTTCCCCCAATGACCTCTTGAAAAAAAGTACCAGGGTAATGACTCCCTTCTCCTAGCTTGTAGCAAACTAACAAAGGTCTTTCCCCAGGAGAATGACTCCCTTTTCCTGGTATAAGAGTGGTGTTCCCAATATGTCCTCTTGTAAACAAATGCCACAGAATGACTCCCTTCCCCTGGTTGGTAGTTCCAGCACTTTAACTTTCTGGACCAGTAGACTGGCTCCCTTTTACGATAACTTTTTCTCACCACTAGAATGCCTCCCTTCTCCTGGTGTTTGAAAGCTTTTGTTCAACTTGGGTTTTGTCTTGGCACTCTTTCACTACATCAGCAAAGTACTCATATCAGGATCCGAGATCATTCTGTGGTGGTCAGTGGGCTTGTGTCAACCACTGGTACGAGGAGCGTTTCCTCAGATGCACTTCTCTTCTGTTGGGGTCCCAGACCCTTCTCTGGTGGTTAGCAGACGTATCCCTGCCACTGGTACGAGGAAGATTTCCTCAAATGCACTCTTCCGTTCGGGTAGGGTCCCAAACCCTTAAGGGCCCTCTGATAGGCCTTAAGCTTGCCCCGAAATGAAACAGAGACCTCTCTCCTTCCCCCATGTCCCTACCGGTCCATCCGTGCTTCCCTTTACCTTCTGGGACTTGCTTGCACGGTACAGGTCTATCCAGGGACTGGGGTCAGTCACCTTCCTGCTACCTGCAGCTGTCTGCTTCATTACTGCTTCAGCAGCAGCTTAGCGTGTTGTGGTTCTTTGAAGTCTCAGCACAATTCGGGGACCTCGCCGGTCCACCTTCTTCTGTCTGGAGGTCATGCCACTACCTCACCTATTTCCTGCTGGGCTCAGTCCTGACGACGCAAGGACAGTCACAGACTCCCCTCAGCCCCTCACCAGTGTCCTCTGCAGAGCCCTCTCTTTGGGTTGAGTGCAGACTTCGAAAACTCACGGTTTCTCTGATAAGGAGGGAAGACGTTGAGTCCTTCTCTTTCCACTTCATAGGGCTTACTACGCCTCAGCATAAAATCAACACCTGTTGTCAATGGCTCCTTGGTATTCCTCATGCCTCCTGTGAGCCACCTCGTCTAAGTTCTAGCACAGTCAGTATTCCACATGTTTTCCATGCTCTTCTTCATCCTAGTACTTTCTGTCTTGGTTGTACCCCTGACAATACAGAAATATATTGGTTTACTTTCAATGTAGTGGTCTGAAATGGGGGGGGTAGTGCCAAGGCATGTGGGGTGTGACTTTCTACAATGGGTTGTACACAAAGTGGTCGTCCTTATCCCCAGACGGGGAGTCCCTCCCCATGAGGTCCTCCTGTTTAAAACCACCCCTAGGGGGACTATTGGGTAGTGGCCGCAACGCCCTAATCTCATGGGAAAAGGCTCCGCCCTTGGGTAGAAATGATGATACCTGACGGATGGTCACACACACACCAAAACGAATTTCAAGGTTTGCACCCAATTCACAAAGTCTGTGTTGGTCATGCAAAAATCAAAATTCAGATATTAAACACTATATATTTCAATGTTTGAAATATACAGTGTTTAAAAGTAGAAGATATGTTTTGGGGAAGGTATTCACATGTTTTGGGAAAAGATAAGGTCAACATTGCAAAGAATATTTCACTTTAATGCTCAACTTAGCTTAGTTAACTTCTGAATCTTTGGAAAGACTGACATTGCTGACATCTCTTCCCCTTCAATTATTTATTCTATTTATTGTTATAGGTTTCTACCTTATTATGTCCAATTGGAAATTCTTTTATACATTGTCATATTGTGCTTGGTGGAACTAGATGTGTTATGTAAATAAAGTCACATCCTATTATTGAAAATTGAATGCTTTCATAGATTTCCTTAATGCATCTGTGTAATTTTCATCCATTAAATGATCATTATATAATCCCCTGTCTTTCTCCTTGTGTGTCTTGTATGGTTAGTTGTATATGTTGTGTTCCCCCTGTTTGAATTTATTAATTTATTAACGTTAGTATACTTATTACTTTCATTGTATGGAATGAACTGTATATTTAACTGAATTATTTTCAAGTATTTATCTATTTTTGAACTTGATACACTGATCTGCTCTTTTAAGAAGCTATTGTTTAATAACTAATTCTCTACCATCTTCATATGTTACTACATTTGTATCTTAATTATGATGGTTTTAACTATTGTTTGTATTATTTATCAAATACGTAATACAAATTATTTAAAAACAAAAAAGAATACAGAGTTTACTGCAGTGTTTCACTGTAGTAAAATCTATAAGGTAACACAGGTACTTTTTAAAATGTCAGTGTTTGTTCTAGAAACTCCAGGGCCCCATACATATCGCAGTTCAGTTAAGCAGCCAACAACTTTAGGAGACACCAGGATATTTGTTGAGGCAGCAGGTGGGTTGTCCCTGGTATTATAACATGGAAATGCAAAAGAACACTCTTCTCTGCCCATGGATAAGAAATATAAAATTCAGACGCTTCAATATCAGTGTAAAAAACAACTTTATTCATATTCACACCTATTCTTAAGAGTAGGTAAATTCTACAAAGATGCAGAAATCACATTAAACCAAAACACAATACATATAAGACTTAACAGAATCCCACACATTAAAACCATTGCTACAATACAAAAACCTCAAAGTGCAAAATACCATTAAAGTGTTCCAGTGTCTGTAAACAGACTAATTTACACTTCAACCCTAAGGTGGTACATTCAACTTCTTCATATAGCGAGAAAGGTCCTACTGAATGGAACCACTTTGTTCTTTATATGAAACTTCTTCTGTAGCACACACTGCCCTACATGTTTTGATTCCTACACTTAGATTGAATTATGGAACTTCCTCAGGGGCCACTTCTGCATATCCTTAAGCTTTAGAGAATGCCCTAGCCACCATTCAAGATATTCAGCTAATTATTCTAAAGAAACCCCCTTCATTTATGCATGCTTTACTCAGTGGTCGAAGTGAGCGGGAGCGGTCGGGAGCGGTCGGGAGCGGTGCTCCTATACTTTTTTAAATTACCTTTTACAGCTCCTACACTATTATTTTAAAAAGAAACCGTTCCGGAACGGTTTTGTTTTAAAATAAATGTGTAGGAAGCAGTTGAAACTTGCACTTTCAGTGCAGTGCACTGAACATTCCCTTAAACTGCAGGCGCATGCATTTGGGGGTTTATACTGTGCATGGGAGGGGGTATGGCGATGGGGTTTGCTGGGAGCGGTGCAGACCTGTAGGGAACATAGCTCCACTACTTCTTTTCGTACACTTCGACCACTGGCTTTACTGCACCTCACATGACATCATCTTCTTTTACCCTAATTATGTGTCCCATTTTGCACTGCACCATCAAGGGTTTCAAAATCTTCACCCTCGCTTGTTTTTACCATCTGTCCGCAAAATATGAATCAATTGCTTAACAGAAGGGGCTGAGTCATTCGGTAAACTATTTATTGCATTTTTCACCACCTGCTTGTGGGGGCTTCAGCACATTCACAGGGTGGACGAACTAATATGGCACTAGAGGAATACTAGTCTCCTCCATATGTATAGCTTGCTATAGATAACCAATGCCATCCATGCACTTACTTAATATGTTGTTAACGTTTCCTACTTCATTCTTCTCCATTAGTCTGAGTGCTTTCCCTTAGGTATTCTATGCACCTGCAATAAACCCAGTTGGCTTGCTTGGTCCCTCAGTATGCTCAACTACATTGTATCATTTAATTCTCCTCTCTTTTTCTTCCTAAATAATGTCAATGGCCTTCACTTACTTGTTTAGTTTCCACGTCGACAGTTTCTAATCTCGGTCAGTCTTGCTCGTCCCACACACTGTACTGCACAGTGCCCTATGCTCCAAATCACATTATGTAAATATGTGATACACGACTTTGATTCATATGTCTACAAAGCAGCTTACATAAGCCAGCCCCATCTTGACCTGTGTCAAGTGGAGCTTACAAGTGATATACCAATGCCTTACCTATACAATATTGCAAAGCAGTTGAGTTTCTTTATTTGAACACACTATCATCATTCAAGTGCACAATCCCAACTAAATTGTATTGAAATGTACACACAAGAAATATTTGGCTTAACAAAAAAAAAAGACTATGGTGAATCACGCATATACCTGCACATTCTTATTTAGACTAGGATATCAGTCTGGTATAGCGTCCTCAGCTTCTGACGTTATGCCACTCGATGGATTCACTGAAACCATGGTGATTGCATTTTGCGCAAAAACTCAGTTCTGGCTCTTTTCTTAGTAAACAATCTCTATCTGCATATATCTTTGCCTTTCACAACTTTCAACAGTACAGTCCGTTTAGCTCAGTTCAGTTAGACACCTTAAAAAGACCACTTAAACTCCTTCAAAATGTTTTAAAAAGTTCTCTGATAGGAAATAATTTGGCCAACTTCCTGCATTTAGTTGCATAGTTGCTTAAGTTCCCTTTTTACCCTAAAGGCGCAGCAGAAGATGCATCCATCCACAGGGGTTGCCAGAGAGGAGGAGGTGCAAGAAAGGTTCTAACACAGAGTTCAAGAACCAGCCGGTCAGATGAATGGTTAAAGAGGGAGCCCAATTCCCATTCCGGACAATGGAAGTCAATGGTAGGGGGACGTCAACATGCCACTACTCCCAGACCCAGGTGACTCCTGCAGATGGAACCATGCTCTGACACTGAGCACACCCGCCAGATAAGTAGCCACTGGATAGGTGTTCTGGATGGCCCAAATCTCCATTGCTATGTGGCAAAGGCTGCAGAATCTGTTTCCTCGGTTTGTTCACATAGCACACTGTGGTTGAATTGGATCCATACCCTTACACCCTTTATTAATGTAAGGACCATTTTGAGAGCTAGGAAGATTATCTTGCACTGTAGTTCATTAATATTTTATAATTGGTCCTGTCCTGACCAAAGATCGTGTACCTGAAGGGCATCCATGAAGTCCAAAACCCCATTCCAAAAAAAAGACACCTGTCACAATAGAGAACAGAGGGGTTGGTCCCTAGAAGTGAACCTCAGTCTCAGATGGTCGGATTGAACCACCAGCCCACTACATGTTTCACTTGAGTCACAATTGGTACAAGGGTTAATTGGGCTTGTATTATCAAGAATGCAGAATAATTCTTTGTGCAGATGTCATTCTGAGCATGGCAATGCAATCACCAATACCACAAAAGACGTGAGGCCCAGAAGCCTGTGGTAGTCTATTGCTTGGACCACCTCTTTCTGCATGAAATAGTTTCACAAGCAAAAGATATCCTGAATCCTCTACTCCACTGGGAAAACTCTACCTTGAGCAGAGTCCTGCCAGAAGCATATGTACTTGTGTTTTGTTAGGAGAGAGGTAGTTGACATTTTCCAATTTGCAGATAGCCCCAGAGAGTACGCTAAAATAAAGGGTGGTGTTCAGTGAGTGAAGGATCACAGGAGGGGAGGCTTTCTGATGAGCCAGTTGTCCAAGTAGGGGTAAATGTGTATCCACTCCACATGTAGAGAATAATGACTCATATTCGTAAAAACATTTTAGCTGAACCCAGGACTAACATAAGAACTTTGAATTAGTAATGCGCTCCTTCTGTGGCATACTGGAGTGATTTTTCTGTGTGGGACCCAAATGTGTAGAAGGAGGTCCTTAAGGTTTATGACACAAAGCCAACCCACATTTTTCACTGGTTTTGGAATCCGTGATGAATAACCGTGTTGAGATTCTCGCACTGTTGGAAATTGCTGAAATTCGCAAAGGCCGGAAACGTACATGACCCTGCTCTGTCCCCTCAAGATTGCAAATAATCAGTAGTAAAACAACTGACAAAGTTTTGATGTTGGAACTTGCTCTTTTTGCTTGAAGAAGAAGCAGTTTCTGGAGCTCTAGATGCAGCTTTGATTTAAGTTTTTTGGTAAGAGGAGTGGGAGATCAGTCCATAGGGGGAAATAGAGGACAAGGAACCATTTCATTATGACAATGTACAAGGGTCCTTTGTTTTTGCCACCCTTTCAGGCACAAAAGAAGCTATGTGAACACCCACTGTTGTAGTGTGTGCTCTTGATGCAACTGCCTCAATTTTAAGGCTTGTCTGACGGGTCTGAGGCGGAGTATCAGACCCCACTTAGTGGTAAGCTGTTTTTCACCTGGCTGGTAGGTGGCAGATTCCCTATGTTCCTGTCTGTCCATGAGTCTTGTTAGATACACCGTGAGACCTGGTATGATCTAGCCCTATCTTTACCAGTCACCTATATCTTTGAAGGTGGTTTGCAAAATGTAGAGAGACTTGGCCATCAAAGAGCTAGATTCCCCCTTTTTAGGATCTGATCCGTTAATGAGATGAAAAGCTATATCACATCGACAGGACAGAGATCTGACCTTCTCCTGAACTTCAAGGAGAGGTTTTGTACTGTTGAGCCATACTCGCTTTCTTATCTCTGATCCAAAACAAATGCCCATGAAGGATGTGTCTACAAGTCCGTTCAACAATAATAATACGTCAACAGAAATCAAAATGGCCTCTGCGGCCAGAGCAATAATATTGTCCATTTTGTCAGCTGGCAGGAAATCTGTGTTTCTGTAAGTATATTACAGAATTCTCAGATTTCAAGCAGCCTAGACAGTGTCTATATTCACCGGGCAGAGATGTAGGGTGCTGTCAAGGCATACATTTTTACCTAAATGTTCCTGTAATTTCTCCTCTTTACCACCTGCAATGATGGATGAAGAGGGGGCAGAGAAAAATGTATGGGTGGAACTCCTACAATGTGACAGTGCTGCCACAACCAAAATTGGGAAGGTGTGATTTGAACAGTGGAAGAATTTGCTTGTCCATTTGTTGAAAGGATCAATGGAGTGAGAGGACACTCATATTTTCTTCACATCTTTCAGCACGTTCTTCTGCAGCGGGATCCATGTCTTACATGGTAAGACTGCTCCTAAGTATCCTCTCTGATCCGTTGCCAGTCCTGGGAATTCTAGGACCAAAAACTCCATAATGTTGAAGAGTCTTTCATTGGATGCCTCAACTCCTATCAGGGTGTCCTCTACTCCTTCCGCTACATCCTGCAACAAATCAGCGGCGTAGGCCCTTTATCAATCGGTTCATCGCCCAAAAAACCCACCAATAACGGTGGTGGTGGCAGAGGTGGGACTGGAGCCAGCAGCCCCAGCCATAGCAACTTTGTGTCGAACAAGTTACTTATCTGGTAAAGTTCTTTCAATGGGATGTTCCTCCGATGTATTCCACATCTATGACAGGTAATGTCCACAGCTGTGCTGCTTCGGATTTGTTTTTCCAAAATCTGTGGCACCAATCTCCTGCCAGTATGACTGCAGAAAGCCTTGCGGAAACGTAAGCTGCAATCGCATAAGAAATTCTTAGTAGCGGGGCAGGCTGGGAGGCTTCGATGTGGAATACGTCGAAGGAACATCCCATCGAAAGAACGTTATCAGATAAGGTAACTAGCTTGTTCTCAAGGGGATTGTGTCCTCCGACGTATTCCACATCAATGACAGACTCCCAAACCAGTACCAACATACAAGGTGGCAAAAGAATTAACAATTTAGAATTTTAGAATGCCCAATTCAAATTGCTTAATACAGGACTGCCTTACCAAAGGCCAAATCCTGCCCATGGATGGAGTCCAAGGAATAGTGTCTCACAAAAGTATGGACAGAGGACCATGTGGCTGCTTTGCAAATATTGTGAATCTGAACACCCCTCTGTAGAGCAGTGGAGGCACCGATACCCCTAGTAGAGTGAACCCATAAGCCTACTGGAGGGTCCTTTCCCGCCAACCGGTAACACGCAGATCGTCAAAATGATCCATCTAGACAATGTCTGTTTGGAAACAACCTGACCTAAGCACCTTCCAGCATAACCAACAAAGAGCTGATCGTCCACTCTGACCCAGGACATCCGTGAGAGATAGACACTCAAAGCCCTTTTAGGATCCAACCTATGGAGCCTCTCCTTTTCCTTACCAGGATGTGGAGGAGCATAAACCGCCGGAAGGATCACCTTCTGGCTCAAATGAAATTCCGACACAACCTTCAGAAGAAAAGAAGGCGCACCCGCAGGACAACCCTGTCCTTACGAAACACAGTAAAGGGTGGCTTGGTGGAGAGTGCCTGCAACTCACTCACTCTGCGTGCGGAAGTAACCGCAACCAAAAATACAGTTTAAAGGACAACAGTCGCAACGGACAAGAATGTAAGGGCTCAAACGGAGCTCCCATTAGGAACTTTAAAACCAAATTCAAATCCCATCCCGGCACCTGCGAAGATGACAGTGGAAACACATTAGTTAGCCTTTTTAGAAACTGAGAAATCAAAGGGATCCTAAAATAAGAACATTCCTCAGACGAGCACTTAAATATGGACAGCGCTGCCAGGTAACCCTTAATGGACCCACTTGCAGGCCCCTGTGGGCTAAAGAAAGCAAAAAAGACAAAACCAAAGGAATGGAACATTGGAAAGGATCCACATTCTGTACCCTGCACCAGTCACAGAACTTTCTCCAACAGCAACGGTACAGGGATTTCGTTGCGGGCCTTCTGGCCGAAAGCAACACTTCCATCATGTCTTCCGGGAGGTCCCAATCCTTATACCTCAACCTTTCAGATACCAAGCATGAAGGCTGAGAGACTTGACCTCCAGATGGAGAACCCGACCCTCCTCCTGTGAGAGCAGATCATCTCAGTAGGGAAGACAGCGTGGAGGGCAGATGGACATGTCTAGAAGATCTGGGTACCACGCTCTCCTAGTGTCATGATGCCTGCCTCCAAGGAGCCAAACCAGGCCCGGCACCCTCAGAGACAGACACCATGCATTCAAGGGAAGTCCCAGCAGCCCCAGATGGGGGCCCTTTGGACTCAGTCCTGGCGCCGTTGGCGTCAGGTTCATAGGGGACATTGCGCCAGGCTCATACAGAAGTAGGTTGGGAGTAGTGCTTGGTGTAAACTTACCTGTGCAGACCATGCTGCAACTTCCAAGACTGGAAGGAACTATTTTTCTAGGGACTAGTTGATCTCTGGGGTGTGACCGGTGGAGGAATACATATTTCTAGGGGAAGAATACATACCTGGAACTACTTGAAAGGCTATTTAAGCCACACCCAAGCAGCAGACCACGCTTCGCGTTGTTCTGCACTTAGCAGCTGGACGCTCACCGTGCCTGCTCCTGCCTTGGTCCCCCATCACGCCTGCCAGCATCCTGGAAACACCTAAAGAAGAAAAGGGAAGAGAACAGGTGAAAACAAGAACCTTACCTGATACATCTGCACTCCGGATTCTGCACGCCGACGATACTGCAAAGGCGGCAAACATTTTAAACGCGCATCGCGTCGCGCGCAGCTTGCTGCATTTCACTCACTTGCATGTGGCGTTTGAGTTCTGCGACGTCCATCCGGAGCTTCCACCGCCATCCAGCACCTATTGGAAGGAAGGAGAAAGAGAGGTGAGAAGGGAAACACGAATCTAAGTAGAACTTACCTGTGGTTCAATTCCCTCTCCGCCTTCGGGTTTGTGCCATACCTTCGGCATCTCAGCACCCCGGCCCCTAAGGGGAAAAGAAACAGACATTGTATTAGTGAGAGCATGTGAGAACATTAGCAATACGCTCACTCAAGACTTACCCATTTGCAAGAGAGACACAGCAGCTCTTTTCGGGTCGGCGCCTTACCTCCGGCATTGCCGTACCCTGGCCCCTATGGGGAAAAAGACATTGGACATTAAAGGAGATACTTAAAACTGCAAAGGAATCTCTCATCGGAATTCTTACCAGAATTTGGCTTCATCCAAATTGTCTGCAGCCCGGAATCTTCTCCAGCACCTGCGAAAGAAAAGAACAGATGAACATTTGCGGTACGACAGGAATGGACAAACTAGTTTAAACTCATCAATCCAGTGAAGTAACTGGAATCACAACGCGCCCCTGCATCAGAAGCAGGATGGAGAGCTCGTCATTTTGGTCCCTAAGGTGAGTCTTCGCAGGGAATCCCAAAAGGGTTTCACGGAGGGAGAGAAGGGAAGTGGGAGGTCGGAACATCACCCGCAGACTATTAACCCTTCCTTTTCACACACAGTGGGATATTCCTCCGAGCCAGAAAAGCCAGGTTGGGGAATCCAGCCAGTCCATCTTCCGGGTCTTACGCATCTCTGCAGAAGAGGTCACAGCAGTCCCAGCCACGCCCGCGCCTCCGTGGGAGCCAGGTGAGCGTTACACCTGGCCCATGCCGGAGCAACGAGAATCATCCGGAAACCGAACCTCCGCAACCTCTGCAACACCTGCAGAATGACGGGGACTAGAGGAAACGCGTACAGCAGTGGGAAGGACCACTCCACTACGAACACATCCCCTAAGGCTACTCTTGGAGGAAATTCCCGCAAGCAGAATCTTTTGCACTTCTGGTTGACACTGGTGGCGAAGAGATCCACTTGTGGGGTTCCCCAAAGGTCGAGGATCTCCAACAGAACTTCCTGAGCCAGCTCCCACTCGTGAGAGACCGTGCTCAGCCTGCTCAGAGCGTCCATCGCAATTGGTTTCGTCTCCGGCCAGATGAATTGCTGAGATCGAAATTTCCTGCTGGATGGCCCAGAACCAGAGCTGCATCGCCTCCCTGCATAAACGGGAGTGACCCTGCGCCCCCTTTTTTGTTGAGGTAGTGCATGGTCACTGTATTGTCTGTCATAATCAGGACATTCTTCCCCCGCGCAGACGGCACAAAAGCCTTCAGGGCTAGCCTGATGGCCGCACCTCTAACAGATTGATGTGGAGTCTGGACTCCGATAGAGACCAACGGCCGCTTGCTGTCAGCTCGTTAGCATGAGCTCCCCAACCCGTGAGGGCTGCGTCCGTCGCGATTGTCACCTCCGGCCAAGGTTGCCAAAACAGAGCTCCCTTCATCAGATTGACTTCAACAGCCCACCACAAAAGATCCTGTGCGACCGAGGGCGGAATCTGAACGGGATCCAACATTCTGCTGGAGAACTGCGCCCACTGCATCTTGAGAGCCCACTGCAGAGATCTCATCCGCAGCCTGGCCTCTGGCATCAGGAAAATGCAGGATGCCATGAGGCCGAGCAACCTCACGAACTCGAACGCCGGGAGATTCTGGGCACGTTGAAATTTGTCCACCATCTGCAGAATGTGATGAGCCTCACGTGGGGAGGCGAACACCGCCCCAAGGATGTGCCGAGCACTGCTCCGATGTATTGGAGCAGCTGGGAAGGTGTCAAATGAGACTTCTTGAAATTGAGGGAGAAGCACAGCTTGTGAAGGGAGTGGCAGGTGACGGACAGATGATCTAGGGCTTGCTTGGGAGAGCACGCCCTGATCAACCAATCGTCCAGGTAGGGGTAGACATGAATCGCCCCCTTTACTGAGATACGCTACCACCACCACCATCGGCTTGGTGAAGACCCTCAGGGAGGAGGTCAATGCGAACGGCAGGACCAGAAACTGAAAATGCGAGTCGCCAACCGCGTACCTCAGGTACTTCCTGTGCATGGGATGAATCGGCACATGAAAGTAAGCATCCTTGAGGTCGAGAGACACCAGCCAATCCTGAAGTTGAAGGGCCTGGAGGACTTGAGAAAGAGTTACCATCTTGAACTTGTCCTTCCTGAGGAGCTTGTTCAGCCCATGCAAGTCCATGATGGGTCTCAATCCCCAGTCTTATTTTGGGATAAAAAAATAAGGGGAATACCATCCCTTGTTCCTCTGCGCTACAGGCACCAGTTCTATGGCGCCTTTCTCCAGCAGGGATACGATTTCCTGCGCAAGGCGCGGATCCGGACGTTTTAAAGAGAGCTTCCCCGGTGGATTGTTGTGAGGCCTCTGCCGGAAGGGAAGTCAGTAGCCGTGGGTTATGATCTCCAGAACCCACACATCTGATGTAATGGCACAGCATTCGCCAAGATGCTGCACAAGTCTGCCCCCAACTAGCGAACCATGGGACATGGCCTCATGACTGAGATGACACGGCTGCGGCAGTGCCTGAGGGCAAAGAGGCAACTGCCCGAGCAGCTTTGGCACCTCGAGTACCTTGCTTTCCACCTCTGGTACTCCTACGGAAGCCCCTTTGACTGGCAGTTCCTCTCAATCTACCAGAGGAAGAGTAGTACCGAAAGGAACCTCCCCTCCATTGCTGTCCCCTAGGATGAAACTGCGAAGGTTGACGTACTGCAGCGCTCAAAGACTTCGCTGCAGCTTTGGAGGTCTGCAACCTCTCAAGGCTCTCGTCAGCCTTGCAGCCAACATATGCACACCATCAAAGGGCATGTTGAGAAGCCGAGATTGCACATCAGGAGCAAACCCTGACTTCTGCAACCACGCAAACCTGCGTATCACGGTGCTCGCAGCCATGGACCGACTGACACAGTCTGCCGTGTCCAAACCCGACTCAACGGCTTCACACATGGCATCCTTGCCATCTTGCACGAGGGCTAGTAAACCATCCTGTTGCTCCCCTTCGGGAATATGCTCAGCCACCAAAGATGCACAATTCCACAGAGTGTGAGTGAATCTCGCAAAAGCACAAACAAAGTTGGCTGCCTTCAAAGCCATACCACCAGATGAAAATACCTTCTTCGCCCAACCATCAAAGCGCTTATCGTCCCCATCAGGAGGGATGGTAGGGTACGCAGCCTGCTTTGCGGGGGCCGTAACCGCCTGCGCCACCAAACTCTCTGGAGTAGGGTGCGTCGACAAGTAGCAGGGGTCACTACTGGCTGGGCGGTATTTTTTAGAAGTGACTTATTCACTGCTGGGAGACTCTCCGGAGCAGTCCAAGCCGCCGCTACCCTTTTTTGCAAAGCCATGTGAAATGGCAACACCGGGTCAGTGGGTGGACCTTGGTCCAGGATGTCCGTCAGATCATCCTGATCAAAATCAACTGGTGGAGCAGACCACCCCAAGTATTCAGTCACCATCGACATGAGACACCTATAAGAGGATTCGGCATGCGTCCCCAGCTCAGGCCTGCCAAACTCCACCTCCGGAGAGGTGTCAAGACCACTGGCGTCATGCAGGAGCTGACTGAGTTCCTCCAACTGACTGTGCCCAGACACAAGGTCATCAGGATCATCAGGAGGCACAGCCATCTCCTCCTCAGACCCTTCCTCCACCTCCAAAATATAATCCAAAGGTTGGAACAAATCCAATCTGGGAGGAAAAACAGAGTAGGGCGCAAAAACAGGCCTTGCAGAGTTACTGAGAGCCTTCCTCAGAGGTTCCACAGCCTTCCGGGGCACCTCCGGCAAAACCTCCACAAAAGGCGTTGAGGGAATCGGCATCAATGTCGAGGGACGCGCCAACAACCTCTTTGAGGGCAGAGCCCCAAGATGGTCCCTCGATGGACACAGCATTGATGGCGTCGATGCCTTCCTCAAAGGCTTCACAGGTTCCAAAAGTCTCGATGGCGTCGAGGACCGGGACCTGGCATGGCGATCTCTCTTTTTCCGAGCGGGACCTCGACGGCTCCCGATGATCATGCCAACCGCCCGAGCCCGAAGGTGTGCGAGTGGTGGACCGAGTCCGTTCCTTTCCAGCTTCTTTCGAAGGCGCGGACGGAACTGTGCCTTGCGATTCAAAAATCACCAACATCTGTCGGCAGAATGAATCCCATTCGGCCGGCAACGAAGACTTGGTGGGACAAGACAACCGTCTAGCGGAGTCCTCCTCCGACGAAGACGGGGAAGGCGACCGGTGACGGCACTTCCTAGAATGCGACGAGGCAGAGGAATGGTGGGAACCACTCCTAGACCGAGACCCCCCTGTACTTTCGCCGTCACAAAGAGTCGCCCCTCGAGTCATCGGTCGAAAGCACAGCCGACTTCGACTTATGGGGCTTAGACATCCTACCTACGTTCAATTTCTTCTTCTGTTCCTGCAAGGCCTTAGATGTCAGGGACTTACACTCCTCGCAGTCGTCGGTGGCGTGGCTTTCGCCGAGGCACCAAAGGCAGAAGTTGTGGACATCCGTGATGGACATCTTCAACCCGCAGACCCGACACTTTTTAAAGCCTGAATTTGGGGTAGAAGACGAAGACATATTCGCACAGAAGAATCGAGCGTGCCGAGATTCCAAAGCAAACACATTGCGGAAAAAACAGAACTGAGGCTACGGGCACCGTGCGTCCTATATATAACATCCGGTGACATCAACCCTCGACGGAGGCCCTCGAGGGACAACGTATCGACGTCATCGACGCAGAACGCCCTCTGCCGAAAATTTTTCCGAAGCAACACAGCTGTGGACATTACCTGTCATAGATGTGGAATACGTCGGAGGACACAATCCCCTCGAACATCTTCTCAGTATCTTATTTCTGAGCTTTGTAAATGTTAATGTTAAAGGACATTTATACTGCGCACTATCACCACCAGAGGGGTCCCCTGGCGCAAGTGGCGGTTCTGAAAAGTAAGAGGGTAGGGTGGGTTAATGGGGCATAGCGGGACAAAAGCTAGAGTGAGAAGTTTTTGATGTACTGTTTGCAGCTTCACTTCGGTTAGCACTGTTCACTGAGCACAGGTGTGCTTTATGGATCGGTAGACTCCCATGTGCTCTTGTGCAAGACTATGTGTGGTTTGTTTTGTTGTTGCAGTGTGGTGAGGTGCATGCGGATCACTGTGCAGAGATGTAGATGTGTTTCTTTAGAGTTTGCGGAAAGGAGAGTTGAGGTTTAGCAGTTCGGTTAGTGTGGCATTTTTTTTATCTTGTTGCTTTTGTACATCGGTCACTCGCAGAGTCCCTCGTGTTCTGCGAATAGTGTTGTTTCTGTGTAACTGCTTGATTGGCTGCGGGTAGACAGGTGGTGAGGCCCCCCCAACCCCTTGGATAATGAAGTGTGTGTACTAGGGTGCTCATAGTCGCCAAAGCGGGTTGCCTGCCATCACCTCTCTGAGCTTCGAAGGCGGGATCCATCTCTCAGAATCGTGGGTGTTCCCTGTTTTACTGGATGCCAGTTAATTGGTTAGTTCATTAAATGTCTATCTTGTTTTTGACATAATATCTCCAACTTCATTTGTAGAACTAAATAAATTTCCACATTGTAGCCTCAATTAGTATCCGCTATCGTTGTATCCTCTGAACACGTTTCTATACTATCATAGCTCATCAGGAGAAATCAATTTTCCTTCTCTCTGCATTAACAATAATTCTCAATTTCTTCCCCTTGGAGGTAGATGGATTTTCTCAAGACCCATGCATTTGATTTTCTATATGTGGTAATTCTGATGTTCTATTTTCCAGTGAATGGCCAATGTATTTTCTTGATGGCTCTAATATGTTCCTAGATGCAAACTCTGAGATTTGTAATTGTGTTTCATAAATACCACCTCAAACATTTGCATCGTATTGCATACATTTTATTATAATTGAGGAGTGTGGATAAATAAGACTTGTTGCCATTGCGTAACAGAATCTCCTTTTGTTTGTCCATCATATGAAAGAGAAAATGTATATTTACCAACCCATTGCATAGATATTCGTACGGCTTTGATCTTTTTCAAAATGGCATTGAGAGGTATTATGAAATTTGGTCTAATTCTACTTTTTAATGTTGGGGCCTTTCGTTGAGTTATCGAAGGTTTAAATATAGGATATTTGTTTGCATGCTTTTCCATTGCTTTCTGTTGAATTTGATGTAGCATATAATTTCTTGAATCTTGGGTGGCTTGTTATATGAGTATTTGATGCTGTTTGTATACTCCTGCTTTAAACTTTTCTTTGGCTTCCTTTACAGGGTTTTCATACTGCTGTTTGTCACCATGGTTCATTTGTATCCTCAAAAATTCTCCATAAGGTATAGGATATGATATGATATTTGTAACGCACTTAATACCCAGAGGTTTCTAAGCGCAGACCCGGGGATCAAACCTGTGTTGCTCTGTGTCGTCTTGTTTCCAAGGCGAGCACGTTGCCACTGAGCTATCCTCCCGAGACATATGTTTGATAATATACGGAGTATGATTACCAGAAGACTTTTTTTACTGTTAAATCTTGTTAATAAAAATGTAATATATATAAATAAACGTACTACTAATGAGAAAGATGAACATTAAAAATAAAGCTAATCAGAGAATTGGTAAAAGGATTAAATACTAGTTTAAGCACACCAGTTTAAATATCTTATGGTAAAATTAAGTCACATAATATTTAATGCAAATGGTTTTATCAACTGAAAGGGGTAAAAAGACAGACATGAGGCAATAGGGCAGAAGAAGGCGATGAATGATGTATAATGCAAAATAAATCAATATAATTCATCCAAGTATTGGTAACGTATTATTAAGATGACTAGTAAAAACATTCCATTAATTAATACATTTTGGCATGTTTTCATTAGAGAATGCAGCATGTTATTCAGTTTGTATAGAGCAAACAAAGTTTCACCAAAATGTGTATGACAGTTTATCAGTATTTTTCCAGTTGGAAGAGATTAAATGGAAGCCAATACAGTCAAAAAGATTGAATAGGCATGGGGGAGAAAGAGTAATCATGTTATGATCGACAAAGCTACGAATCATTAAGTTAGGTAAGTATTATTTATTAACTCGAATCTTATACGCTTTCCTGTATTACAATTACAATACAACCAAAGTGCCTCAAACTTCTCCTTTTATTTGAAACTAATTAACTATCACTAGTGTTCTTTCCAATAGCTCCCAGAAGCAACCTTCTATGTTTTTGCTATTTATAACAAACAATCCTTCTACTAGCGCAAAACAATTTCATTCTTTATTAAATGACACAGAAATATTCTTGAAACTAAAAATGAAGACATTTTTTGTAATAAAGTTATTTGCTTTATTCTTTACATAAAGTTCCAAATCCATAAAGCAGTATTTCTGTATGAAGAGTCATTGTTAATTGAATATTGTAACTGTTGAGTAATAATACTTCTTGTTCACGGTTGTTAGACTTCCATTCCAGATCACTAAAATGACGTTTATGTACCTGCGCTAATAAATTAGGTTATTAGTTGTGAAAGGGTGGTGTGTCTGGCATTTTCAAACTCAAAATGACCCATGAATAAATTGGCATAGATATTAGTATTTTTGCCACCAATTGCTGCTCCCTGTGCTTGTTTGAAAAGAGGACCATTGAAAAATCAAGTGTGCAATAGTGTAAATTGTAACATCTTACGAACATGCTGTTGTGTTCAAAGAAAGAGATTGATCTTGATTTGAGGAAGTGGCTCACTATCTCAATTCCCTTGTTCATGTTTGTGATTGGAATATTGAGAAGAAATATCCAGTGTTACAAATCGATAACCTTTCTTGCAAATTATTTGTTCTACCTGTGTAATTAAATACTTTGATATATGAAGGCAGTTTGTGCCATTGATATTTTATTATACATTATATATATTGCAACATATGTTCAGTATCAGATTCTGTTCCATTTATTATAGTCCTACACAATGGAAAGATGCAATACTTTTAATGCATTTTTAGAATGAAACATTTGGTAACTAATAGTGTATCCTTCACATTAAGAAACTAAATGATGAAGTGGAAAGGAAACGCTGTACCCACCAAGTTAGACGGGCTGCGCAAAGCGAAAGATTCATGAAATTGAAAGCCTCACAGCAATGCATATGCAATCACATTCACACATTGACATACAATGGCATCCCTTCTTAGAATTCTTTAGAGAATCAAGTAACCCGCTCGCGTTAACCCCCGACCACATAGATGTCCACAGGGCAACAAAATAAAACAGAAAGGGAAGGGAAAGACAATGAAGAAAAGATGGGTTCCGCGCTTAAGGTTCCATGCCGTATACTGACACCTCCGTTCTAGATCAGCCCCTAAATACATAGGGTCTCATGTCCAATATGGTGCTCTCTGTCTCTTGCCTCTTCCATTCCTTCTGTCCTTTCCCTTGTCTCATCCTCTTTGCTTCTTTCACTGTGTCCTTCTTTTCGTCTGGTCAACTATCCTACACAGGATCGCAGCATGCAAAGGAAGGCAATTAGCGTCTCTGTGCAGAGCCTCACTGCTACCCGGTCTGATTGGGTTAGAGGGAGGAGGGGGAAGGGAAACGGGGGGGAAGTGGGAGGGGGGATTGTTGTTAACCAAAACATCTTGAAAAATTGGTCTTCTTGATCAAGTGCTGAGTTGATATTTCATGAGGAAAATGGAATGCATCTGTTATGCAACTGTTGATCACATTTTTTTAAAGAACTAAATTAAATTCAACCTCATCCAATAAGCCTTGATCAGTCCATAATTTTAGTTGGGTTGACCAGTCTTCTATTAATGCTTTTATAGAATTTGAATCAATTTTTACATAACAAATAGTATCTTTCAGTTGTCTCATTGCTTCACATGTATAATCGTTGCGGTTCATGATTGCCATCTTCATGCCTTTATCTGCCAGTTTGATTATCACATTGTCACTTTGTTGAATTATATGGCAAGATTGTATTTAAGGTATTGTTTTGCATATATTGTAATTGTCTCCTATCTTCCGTTATTAGCTTGCTGAATAAATCTATTGCATTGTCTGTTGATTGTATTTTAATGCTGATCCAGCTCATGATCCCGTCCCATCCAGGACAGAATGCCCATGAGTATGAAGGAAAGGGGCAGGGATCAAGAAATAAAGGGCCATTCAAACCCATGTCTAGAGATACCCACAATTTTAACTTTCTTATTTAAAAATTACTGATTGTTTGCTAAATGGGATTACTCCATGGTGGGGGGTTCAGGCTAGGTAGTACCATAAGAGGAGAATATGCATACACAAAGGATGAGGACAGTGAGTACTTTAGTTGTCCTAAACCACTAAATGAGACTTGATTTAGATTCTCTTTGCATTATCCCTGGAGGTAGGCAGTAAAACCAGATTTGTTCTCAAATATTATTGGTGAACTGCATAAACAGACCCACCCCAGGGGGCGCTGTTGCACAGGAGTCAAGATGGAAGCTCTAACCTAGAGCTCCGGTGCCCAGGGCCGTTTTGGACAGATCTGCACCTGCTGGCATTCATCCTGGTACAACCCAACGGATAGGTTCTGTTACCCGAAACCTATGCCAACACCCCGGCTCTTTCTCTGCTCACGAAAGGTGCCCGGGGTGCCTGGAACCGGTGTTCGGCATTCCGCCGTGATTGAGGGACTGCCCATGCTGCATGGTCACTGTACTTTGGCGGGCTGTGAGAGCAGTCCAACGCTTGTGGTACAGCGGGTGTGGTGCACCCGGATACATCGAAGCTCCGTTGACATCTTCCCCCCCCGACCCCCTTCGGGGGCCATCACCCACTGCATTGCGCCATTACACCCCATGAGGATCCCCCAGCACCTTGGTGAGACTGCGGCCACTGCGTTCTACATGGTTGCGGGGACGGGGTAGCACATCCCCCCCCATGTAGATGCAGCATGCCCTGACACTCTGGGACACTGAAGACCCTCTTTCTTTCTCCCCCTCATCTGGAGGGCACTGTGGACCACGTTGATCCCTGGGGAAACCCCACTGGCGCCTAGACGTCCCGGCAGTCGGGCCGCGGAACCAGACCACATTGCCTGGTACGACTGCAGCGATCTGACGCACGTGGTCATCATGGCTTCCCTAAAGCCGTAACTGAGGGACTCTGAGACTTCAGAACATTGGTGTGATAACCAGCCCTCCGCTGCCACATACAATCCGGCTGAATTTCCTGCAGAGACCGGAGAAGGTGGTTGAGCCAAAACGCGATCTGTGAAACTTGGCAGCTTACTGACTGGGGGTGGCTCCATGGCTACCTGCTCCTCCATGTAGCCCGGGTGGCTTCCGCCTCTGCATATCCTGCACCTTGGGGAGCGATCCCAGTGCCCCTTCATCAATTGAGGCACTCCATATGGCTCCCAGGACACCATGCAGCCCCTACTTGGAACCTGTGGCCCCCCGGCGGGGTTGGCCCTCACCTGGGGGAGGCACATTACGCTGACCTGACACTTCTGTGTACTTCTGGGACTATCCTAGCAGGGCAGTCAATATACATTATACTTGTGGTATACTTCCTGGACACCTGGGAGCAATCACTGGGCAACACACTGCCATATCGTTGGAACTTGTGAGTGAGGTGTCTCTCCTTTCGCTCATGGCCTACCCCATCTGAGCTGCCCAAATCCTTGTCTGTGGTGCATCACAGGGTGGGCCTCCCCTCTGCCTTGATACGCCAGGCTGGCTACGTTTGCACTGTGTTGCACTGTGCTCGAGAGAAACTCAGTGCTCCCTGTGGAGTATTCTAGCCCTTTGAACTGCCCCTGCTCTCCTACGTTCGCACATCACGACAAGCCTATAGCCATACCACTGTTCTGGGGCTTGAGTGACTGCTTCTTTGTTGGTGGTTCAGCGTCCCACCCTGCTACTGGGGACCGGACCCGAGCTTCTACCATCCTCTCGCATTATCACCACTGTGCACTCTACAGTTAGAGACTGCAACGCAGGTCGACAACAGCTGAACAGCATCGGCGGACAACAACTGACCTGTGCTGCTCATTACCTAGAGGGTGGCTCCCGGCTCAGAAGTTGCAGCCTCACCACTCCTGGCTTATACAACATGACCGGGGGGGGGGGGGTGCCAAGAATCAACGCTCTATTAACCAATACACTAAATCCGCCCCCAAGTCATCGATGGCCAGCGGATCATCCACAGGCATGGATGTCACAGCGCTCCCGGCGGAGCCCTCGGAGACCCAGCGCATGAGGATGTGCATGCAAGAGGGCTTCGCTAAAATGCACTCCAAGCTGGATGACATGACTACCACCATTTACTCCATCAAGGCATGGATCGACAAAGCTGATCACAGACTGTCGGAGGCTGAAACCCGTGTGGGCACTGTAGAATATGACGTGCCGACTATGAGGGGTGAACTTGCTGCCCTGTCTAGACAGGTGCTACAGGTGGAAAAGAAGAATGAAGATTTAGAGTTGCGCTCCCGCCGTAATAATATACATATTATACATATCATCGGAGCCCCTGAGAGCAGTATGGAAAAAGAAAAAAAAAATCGCTGGAGCTATGGATAGGGACTACCCTACTTCCACTCCTGGGGAACCCGGTACGGTCACCAGAGTTTGCAGTGGAGCGAGCTCACAGATCCCTAGCACCCAGACCCAAGCCAGAGGCGCCGCACGGTCCATCATCGCCTGCATCCCCAATTACCACGCCTGCGACATGCTTCTCCGCACTGCCCGCGAGCAAGGAGACTTGATGCTGGGATCGAATAGGATCCATGTCTATCCCGACTTCTCAATGGCCATTCAGCAGGAAAGGATATCCTTCGTGGCAGTCAAAAAGCAACTCTGCAACGGCAACCTGAAATGCGCAATGTTGTACCCAGCAAAGTTACGGGTCGAGTGAAACAACAAGACCTACTTATTCATGCTCCCTGAAGAAGCTATGAAATTCCTGAATGAGATCTTACTGAGTCCCTGAACACTTGGGGACATACCCGGACTGCTCCTTGGGGGAGTGCCCTGCACTCCTAGTTCTATACATCATATATATTGCCTCGTTTGGCAAAGCTACAAACCTTTTCTTCTCAGGGTGGTATGATGGTGAAAATATATGCTTATGTTATGTGTTTATCTATGTGTTTGACTTGTACCACGTTGGATACCCTGATCAGGGTTAATTTTTTGGTTAGTATGTGTACAATTATCCTTCTGTCCTTACTTAAGTCCTAAGTCGACCCGATGCGTCCGTGCAGCAGCTTCCCCATGCAATGTTGAATTGATGAGTTGGGGCAGTGCTCATGGGAATGCATCCCCAAGTTCCTAGGGGATTGGGGGGTGGTGGGAGACAGTTGGGGTTGTTAAAAGTTATAAAATTGCACTGGGCACGCATGACACTTACACACAATGGACAGATGAATGGGAGGGGTGAATGGACAGTCCCGGCAGGACCGGGTTCATATACTGCACGAACAGGCAACGTACACCCTCTGGTATTCTAATGGGAGATATAACTTGCCTGAGTTGGAATGTCTGGATCTTGGGTAACCCGATTAAATGGCGGAAAATAAACCTGTACGTCGAGAGGCACAAGGTCCAAATTCTCTTCTTGCAAGAGACACATGCTCTCTCGCCAATTTGCGAGGGGTTTGTGTCAGGAGCGCACCATGATATCAGCATGCATTACCTGTGACATCTCGTCACAGATTTCTGCTGACCCTGCTTTCCTCACATAAACAGTTCCCCTTTCTTGCAATGCTGGAGGTTGCCCTGGCAATGTTGGGGACGCACCCGCTGGAGAGGGCGCCGGTCTTCCGTGTATACCATTGTCAATGGTATCTGATGTGAGCGTGGTCATGTGACCAGTAATGACGCCTCACGTCCCACCTCTGTATCTACATAATACTCAGCAGAAAGCAGACACAACTGCTTCTGATTGAAGTTGTGTTCCAGAGCCGAATTTCTGTTTGTTCCACTACAGTCCTGATTTCTGATTCCCATTGAGGACCTTGGCCTTGATTACGGACTTGCCTCTCTCACGTTTGGTACCTTTTGGCCGGCAACGCTGAGCTTCTGCTATGCCTTCGGATTCCGCCTTACCACTGTTTGGATCCCTCTGCTGCTTGCACGCTGCCGACATACCTTTGTTTCATGGACTGCTTAACTCCACCGGCTAAAAGCCAGACAGAGCTAGTGCACAGGACTAGAGACGCTCTGCCGTACTTAGTGCACCATCCCAGTCGCTAGAGCGCCCTTGTGCTGTTCGGGAACCAGGTCCAACTAATCTACCCAACTACCCCTCCTGCTCCGCTTCTCGTTTTCCTTCTGGTGGAATTCCTGGACATACCATCCACAACTTTCACCTTGGTTTCCTTCCTGTTCCACCATAATCAGTGAGGCTATTCACCATATATTAATTTCTGCTGCTGGCCCATCTTCACTTCCTTACCCCTTTTTACCTTTTCCATAGAAATCCCATGCCTAGAAGAATAGAGCACCTCGACATCAGGCTCCCAGAACACCACACCAACATTCTGTTTCTAGGATTGGTATCCCAAGACGAGAGGTTAGCTATTCACTCTCTTGTTCTCAGTTTCCTAATGTTCTGATGTTCCTTCCCCTGACTCCTATCCTTTCATTTTATTTCATTTCAGCTGGTGTCAATTGCGGTTACCTGCTTTTTCAATTAATTAACCTCACTCTTAGTGAATCAAAGTAACATAGGGGTACATTAATGGGAAGGTCTCCCTCCTTGTGAGGCGACCTAGACCTACCAGTCTAGGTTACTGTTCCGGTGAGTGGACCATTGGAGTGCTGCCAGGAGTCATTAGAGGCCCCAGTTCTGGTGAGTCACAACAGTTTGCCAGGAACTGGGGGGAAAAAACGATTGTATACATCTTACTCTTCACAATCTAGGGGGAATTATGATATTGATACATCGATCTGTCCCATTTCAATGCAGTGACACGCGTTTAGAGCCACTGGGCAGATATGTGCTAGTGTACGGGACCCTTGCAGGCAGGGAGATAATGCTGATGAATGCGTATGGCCCCAATGTAGACAATCCCCAATTTTATATAGATATTTTGCAGGAACTCGCTCGATATCCACTGCTACCTACTATATGGGGGGTCGGCGGGAGATTTCAATAACATTTTGGATCTGGGACTGGATAGGTCCACCAACACTCTCAGAGCCCCTTCCTGAGCTGCCTCCATGATTAAGGAGGGTATGAAAGCTCTCAAACTTGTTGACGCATGCCGCGTGCTGCACCCCTCTGACTGTGCATAAACTTTCTACTCCTCTGTCCACGACGCCCTCTCTCGTATCAACATGTGGGTTATCGCTCATACACTATTGGGTGGAGTTGTAGAGGCCTCCATGCACCCCCGCACCTCCTCAGATCACACCCCGATCAGTATCTCCTTGAGTTTACCTACATTCTCCAAACTTCGAAGTAACTGGCACTTTAAATCGCTATCCCTGCAGGATGTTGCATTTGAGGTCACTGTGGACGAACACGTCCATTTTTTTTTTTTTTAAATGCAGGCTCTGTACCCTCGCCTAATACTCTTTGGGAAGCCTTCAAGGTCCATATTCGGGTAATCGCAATGGCCACAGAGTGTAGTGTCTTCAGGACAATCTGACGTGATATAATACAATGTGAGGGCATATTGCTGGAAATTGGAGAGGGGACTGAGGGGCGACCACCCTAAGACTACGCTTGCACAGATCAAGGAGGCTCTAGATACTTTCAGGGCCCATGCGGAACACAAAATGAAATTCTTCAATATCCACTCAGCTGCTAGGAAATATGGTGAAGGGGATAGGACTGGTAGGTTACTTGCACGCATGGCACGTCAGGATGCGGGCAGTGACTGTATTCCACAGTTACGAGATAGGTCAAACAACCCAGTCCACACACCTACTGCTGTTAACAGAGTGTTCGCAGAGTTCTACCAAGACCTCTATGCCAATAAAGACACATGAATGCAGGAAGAAATTGAGGAGTTCCTTGATGCCTTTCCGCTTAGTCAAATATCACGAGAGACTGAGGCCCTTTTGGACTTTCCGATCTCCATAGTCGACATTATTCAAGCAATTGAACAGCTCTCGTCTGGGAAGGCCCGGTGCACAGATGGCTTAACTGTTACATTTTAGAAACACTATAAGGAGACTCTTGCCCCGTATCTCCTTCAGGTTTGGCACAAGTCTTTTCAATCCCAGTTACTCCCAGGCACAATGCGAAAGGCAATTATTACAGTCCTTCTGAAGCAGGGCAAACCCGTCGATCAGTGTGGCTCATATCGCCCTTTGTCCCCAATTAATACGGACATTAAAATATTTGCAAAGATACTGGCCACCAGGTTGATGCCGGTCAGGCTGTATGTTGTCAATCCTGATCAGTCGGACTTATTCCCGGCAGGTCCACAGCGCTTAACCTGCGGCGCCTTTTCGGTATACTGGCCCAAATTGACCCCAAAGCTCACACGGTGGCAGCTGCGTTAGATATTCAAAAGGCATTCGACTCAGTCTCCTGGCAGTTCATGTACGCCATTCTGGCGAGATGTGGGTTTGGTCTGGGGTTTCTCGAGACCCTGCGCCTTTTCTATGCGTGCCCAGTGTCCAGGGTCCGCACAATGGGATTCTCTCACCACCATTTCAGATAAGGCATGGCACCTGTCAGGGTTACCCCCTAATATTTGCCATTATAATGGAGCCCATGGCAGACCTCATAAGACTCAAACACAGCGCGGAGTCCGGTTGACAACCGAGCCGCAAATCATTTCCCTTTACGCAGATGATGCATTAATATATATATACAGAATCCACAGGAACACTTAAAACCCATCATGCAGGATATCCTAAAATTTGGAGAGGTGTCAGGTCTAGCTGTAAACTGTAGTAAATCAGACCTTTTTCCATTAACAGATAGTACTTCTCCCCCCTTAGACCTACAGTGATTCCAATAGGCTCAGACAGCGATACGCTACTTGGGCATGATGATTATAACCAGAAACGGCCAAACATTACATGACCACAACTACAGCATGTTCATGACTCAACTGCGAGCTAAACTTGCGAGCTGGGCCCACCTCCCCATCACAATAGCTGGTAAGATCGCACCACTCAAGATGACAGTTCTTCCTAAACTACTATATCTTTTTCTTAACATACCTTTGTGGCCCGGGCGACTCTTTTTTCAGGAGCTGGAGACATTGATCAGCAAGTTCATGTGGCACTGTAAGGCAGTGGGGCGCTTTGACGCAACCATTTGATAGGTGTGGATTTGCTGCTCCCGTCTTCGAGTTATATTGGATGGCGGCGCAGTATGCAGCTTTATGGTTCAGCGATGGCTCTCCTCCCCCTCATGTGCTGCTGGAGAGGCATTCAGTCGGGCATAAGGACCTGCGCTCATTACATTTTCCCAGGGTATTTGCTGATGATTGCTGTTTCGACCATGTTAGCATCAAAGGCTGGCTTGCTGCATAATTTTGAGTGTAATTGATGTAAGCGCCCCATTTCATGAGGATTTCCCTTTATGGAACTGTGTCCCGTCCTTGCCCCATGCTGATCCTGATGTGCAGGCGACATGGACACGAAAGGGATTTCATAAACGAGGATCTTTATGTTGGGAAGACAAATTCATTAAATCCTCCAACATCCGGACGTCGGCACAGAATAGGTCCTCCCAATGGTTGCAATATGCTGGCTAGCATAAAGAATGTAAAAAACTGTGGAGCTGCTTCCCGGCTAAGCCCGAGAACTCTGCACTACTATGATTTGCATTGACAGCGAGTGACAGTCGGAGCCGAGTATCGTCCCTATACCGCTTAATCCACAGATGCTCAGGGATAGCACACCATAATATACGCACTAAATGGGCGAGGAACCTACAATTAGATATAACTGATGACCTCTGGAACGATGTGTGTGCACAGACCCAGAAGGTATCACTCAATTCCCGTTTTTGATTAATACAGCTTAAAGTGTTACACCGGTGCTATTACACTCCAGATAGAATATGCATGTTTTCAAATGAAGGGGTTGGGGTTGGGCCTTGCCCTTGCTGTAAACTTGCTCATGCTGGATACTACCACATGCCATGGGACTGTCCAAACCTTGCGACCTTCTGGGGCGATGTGTGCGTGACACTGTCCGACATGACCGATACTGATGTCCCCCAGTTCCCATTGCTCTGTCCATTTCATATCCCGAACTCACCTTCTAATACTGTTAGCAAACTGGTACAGCTCTGTCTTCTCATGGCCAAGCGTTTCATTCTTTTACATTGGATAGGTACTCATGCTCACACAGAGGTCATTGGTTAAATGATGTGTCATGGACAAACAACATGGAAGAGCAGTGGGCTCACATGCTGCCACCAGAATCAAAGCCGAGAGACATTTGGAACACCCTTAGACTATACCTTTTGTGATCTATGATGAATATAGACAGTTCAACTCAACCGTCACTGTCTTAAACTGTCCCTCTAGACCTGGACCACCGTAGCCCTGGGATTAAGCTGAACCACCCACTCGGTCCATGCATGTTGCCACTGCCGAACTGTGTAGCACTTGTCTCTGTATACTGATGTTCTCTCATCTGTGACGATGTAGTAAGTGATACCCTAATGATGTGTTGTGTAATGTCTAGTGCTTAATAAAGAAAGTTTAAAAAAAAATTAACTGATCCACCCAATAAGTGCTCCTAATTGGTGGTTAATGAACTGGGCCAAGTATAATCGCAACAAAAGGGTTGAAATTGATAGAATTGCACTGAGACGCTGATTCCCAAGATTTGAGGACTTTTGCTAGAAGGTTGTTCGACTTGCATGAATATATTGTTGTTCATAAGTGTGGATAGCAAGGAAAGCAGTCTACATGTCTATGTTTACTCAGCTGGAAAATCGGATCTCTTGGATATCCAAAAGCAATATATCTTTTCTAAATGTCAATAAAATGTCAATAATTAGTCGACAATACTCTTACTTGGATTTCGGAACAAACAATTAAGGGTTATATTGGGAGTGATGTCATCTTGTACGAGTATAAAGATGCAGTCTGCTAGATAGTACTGTCGATTTAGAGCTATACATTGCCCTGTGAATAAAATAGAAGTGGTTCGATTATGGAGGCCAATGTAGCAAAACCAGCATAAGTGCCATGATCAAATCTGCACAGGCATCACAGAGGACGGCAAGGAGTATCATGGACCTGCTGCAAGCAGGTAATTAATTTAGCATTCAGTCCCACATAAATACTGTTTTCAGTCGAGATTAAACAAGGAAGTTCACCGCTGGTATGTTATAGGGGTTATGGGGGCAAAAGCAGGAGTTGTTTGAGTCTACTGTACAGTTAAAAAAAAATATTTTCTTCTTCTATACCCCATTCCACCACATTATAAAATCTCGGTTTTCATTTCTTTCCTCTTCAGTGGACTTTATTGCATTATAATGCAGTCAAATAGATTGGCTTGGTACCATGGTTGTTTCCTGTCAGACCCTTGAGCATGGACACTCGGCAGGACTGAAAACATGATGTCGTATGGTTACTGATGCAAAGGTCTCTAAGACTCATATGACCGTATAATCTGGTTAAAACCAGTATGGACAAAGGAACGCTCAGAGTGCGAATGCTCAGACGATGGGAGGGGTTGTATACACCCCTTAGCGGGATGCACTCAAGGAGGACTCCTGCGACGTGGTTACCAGACCGTGATATCAAAAAAGGCCTGCATGTGAATGAAAGGATGTATTATGTTTGCGGGAAGCAGGATATTTCTAACGGAAGGCCTAAAGAGAGACTCTAGAATGTTCTTATGTATCAAATGTGCCAGCTGACCAGTGACCTATAAAGAAGGGATCTCAGGGTGGGTCAGGCTTGAGCACTAAATTCCTGATAGATGTAGGACACAGTGTTCTTGACTTGCAAGACCACATAAAAGCAGTCTCTGTCATGCAAGAGCCTGGTTTCTCCACCACTGCTTTGGTAACATTTCACAACAGACCACATCTCAGGGGCCAAAGACAGGTGCACACCCATAATGACATACAGGTTACATACAGTTGGTGCTGGGAAAGCACAAGGACCAAAGGACTCAGTCTAGAACAGAGTTTCAGGAGTTAGCAGTGATGTTAGTAGCCAGTACTTGTCTTTCTCTGATCGATCTTCTAGGTTTTCTTTGATAAATGTCGCTCTTGATCATCAGTTACATTTATTATGTTTATAGTCTTTGCTCATATCTGTTAAAGAGGAGGAAGAGACTTTACCTCAAAAAATAGCAGCTGCAATCAAAAACTGTGGTTGGGAAACCACAAAGATGTTCAGCAAAGGGGGCAAGCAGGAATCTCATATCAGTCTTGTTTAGAACAGAATGAGATTTTTCTCAATTTTTTAGCACGTCCTTCATTCTATCTGAAGATGTATGCTGGAGGGCAGATTAGGTTTACTAGCCAGTAGTGGAGCCGAGGTACGTTCTTTCACGGAGGCCTTCTCACTTCGGTGAACTCTCAAGAATTCGATTATCCACTATATTTGCTTGTGAAGAGCACAAATGGAAGTAAGGATCTCCACCTCTTGACTGTGTTGTTGCCACCCGTGCTAGGATCACTCATCAACATGAGGCAAAACACCGTCAGGAGAGGCTGGAAGCAGCAGAGTGGGAGCAAGTGGATGCAGTTGAGGAGAGTATGCCATCTAGCAAGGGTGTGTCGGCCCCAGCTTTTTTGATGTTTATTATAAAATGATGCAGTGAATTCTGTTTCTGAAAGGGAGGCCTGCGGAACAGATCCCCCTTTCATAAAGTTCCATGCAACAGCATAGTGCATCCATGTGCCTTAGCTGCACCAGACTCCTGGCACATGCAGCTCCTACCCTCCAGTGACACAGGGCAGGAACAAAGGTCACATGTGCATCCTGATAGCTGATGTGACCCAAAATTATTGCAGCCAGAGGTAGCATTTTTAACTTCTGTACATCTGAACTAGAATGTAATAACTGTTGCCTCATCTGACTCGTGGCACGGAAATTATTAAAGCCAGCCCAATTCGATATCATGCAAGCGTCAACCCTGTGAGCACAGTTCAGTGATGTCAGAGCAATGTTTATTCATGGCTAGCCTGGTTGTCTACACAGCTCCAAGAGAGACAATAGCTAGGGTGCTCTCTTCCTTTGATTCCCTTGGAGGAAGGGTAACACCTTCCCTAAGGGCAAAGGAGGTCTCACCAGATGTCATGGGGACCCTTTTTGGGGTACACACAAAGCACAGGCCAGCCTCACACTAGGCTGCTGCACTATAGATGGTCTTAAAAATCAGAAGGCACAGGAAAGGGGCTCAGTTAAGAGTAGCCAGAGAAAGAAAAATTGATCCAAGAAGGGGTTTCACTAACTTGCCTTTCTGTTTGGGCTTTTTTGTTTAATTATTGTCAGACATTATGCAGGAGTGGGCAGAGCCTACAATTATTTCTTATGGGAATTCAGAACGAACATAGATACCCTTTGCACTTAAGCACCAACAAAAAACAAACAGTAGCTTTCTAAACCTCTGACAACACAGAGGATAGAGGCAAGAATGGCTCTCAGCAGAATATCTGAACATGCTTAGAAATGGCTTGCAACTTACAGAAAACTGGATACTCGTCCCTGTCAGCACATGCCGCTGCCAATGTTCTTCCATCGTTAGAGAAACGAATACTGAAGCATCCCTGCTGCCCCGCTTGCAGTGAAAACAAATGTTTATTTGGTATCCGGCAAGCCTAAACCCAGAGCATAGTTAGTAGTCAAGCAGAGCTAAGTATAGGTTAAGTCAATCAAATAAAAACTATAGTGCATAGAAACAAGCCATTACAATTCATCACAGAATTCAAGAAATACATATAGCCATACATTATATCAAATCTAGAAGTAGTGGTAATTCAGGGAAACCTTAGGAACTTCCTTGATTTGGGTATGGGAGCAGAGTTTCTTCTGGGACCGATAGGGACAAAACCCTCTGATTCATCACAGAGGCAATACAACACTGTAATTAGAAAGCCATTTGCCCTTTCACCATAGAGCCCATCATACCTTTGGCTCCATGGGAGCTACCGGATGTAGTTAATAATCCCAGAGTCCAGCCTTGCCCCATTCAAAGACTCTCACAAAATAGGTTCTTGGACTTGATCCAAGGCAGCTTCAAAGTCAACAAAGGCCATAACAGGAACCTACCTATCAGAGTAGTATATTTGATAACGAACAGTGAAAACCTCAGATCTTATTCAATTGCCCCGGAACCGTTATGGAATTTCAGGGATGGTTAGAGTAGGTCCATGAGGCTCAATACACTACAGCTGCCTTGACAAGGCACTTTCATACACGTTTCTTTTAAAAAAACATTACATCAATAACCAGTTGAGCATTAAGGACCAGCCACATTCTAGTAAAAGTATCTTAATCATCCCAAATATGAGCACTTTAATTTGCTATGCGGAGGTCTTTTGCAGAGAATGTTTTCAACTTTGTTTTGAAAGGAAACCACACGACACTGCTGTGGCATTCTGCAGCAATGTTTTAACATCGGCACCCACAGCAGAGGCACCAATCAACCACAGGTCAGAAAAGCAGCCTTTAAGCAATTAAACCCCATCCTGACGGCCCGGAGCCCAAGTAACAATGGGCCCTGGTGTCAGATCAGGTTTTATTGCTATTTGTTATGCAAGATTTGGAGCTTTACCCTTTGGGTGCACTACAAAAACCATGACATCCTGGCAATAGGAACCCAACCTTTGGTATAAGTCTGTACTACACAGGTTGGTAGTGTGGCTGAGCAGCCAGGCTTATCTCAAGAGGGGTCAATGTGAGCAGTAGGGTGGTTACACAGAGATTCACAGTGACAAGTATACAAATAAACACTTACACTCAAGGTTTCTTGATTAAACAATTATTAATTTATTTAACAGTCAGTTTGAATAAGCCTTCTTCAGAAGGGGCAATATAATAGTAATACACAAATACATGCCAAAATACACACTCTTAGTTTCTCTAAATCAGCAAATACCCATTTGGGATGGCACACAGACACTTCCTACACCCTCAGGTGACTTATATAGCTAGGACACTGTGGACATTAATATATCACTGGTTCATTTAGAGCAATACTGAGATGAGTGTTAAAATAAAGAGATTACAGAATAAAACAAGAGATCACACAAATATTCTGAAGCAGGTGAGTACTTTTGAACCCCCAATGCAAAGTCGATGAACCCTTTCCTGCACAAGCAGATGAGAGAAGAGTCATTCAGGGAGCCAGGCCAGCCGATGTCAATTGGGCAAAAGTCTAGGTAAGCTGAAGCACTTCTTGCAGGTAATTACAAGTCTTGCACAATGTTTTAGAAGTCTTTGTAGAAAAAGTAGAATCAATGTAGGGTCACAAGCTGGGAGGCTTGTGAGAGGTAGAAGATGCAAGCAACTCAACCAAGAAAAGTCTCAACTGAGATCAAGTAAGGCTACAAGAGGAAAGTCCTCTCAAACATTACAGTACCTTTGGTTAGAAGAAATGGTTCCAGATGGCTTCTGTTCTTGTGCAGCTCTGCATATCCTTTTGTTCATGGGCCTCAGTCGTGGGGAGTGTAAAGACCGGAGGGGGGGGGGGTCTGTACTTCCGCTCTCTATATGGTAGAGGAGAGACACAGAGACCCTTGCCAAGATTCTCTAGTATTGGTAGTTGTGGTCGAGCAATCAAGGCCTAGCTTCTCGGGAGGTGATGCGAGTTGGTTCTTAAGTACAGTGTAGTCCCCGAGCAACCACGAAGGAATGTCCACACACTGTATCGGTTAAAACACAGTCTTTATATAATTAATATTCAAAGTCATATACACGATCACAATAACTCACTTTATACTCCGAAAATCAACAATGGTAAAGATGTACAATTCTAAAGTGGTACCACTAACGTTATTAGATTTTGTTAAAGTGCATACGGTCAGAATGACACACAGATCAAAATAAAGAGGAAACCAGCAGTAGAGAGAGGAAGGAAAGCAAGATGGTTGAACAATGGGCAGAATACTGGTAACTACTGTTAAACACAGTTCTGTGTGGAGATCCCGCCCTACCTGGGCAACCTGTAGAAGATGGATACAAGCCCAGTCCATATATTGTTCCTACTAGCCTTTCCAATAGTTCTGCAAACCTAAAGTACCTTGGGGTTGTAGCGTTCCTCGTCGGGGGAATCGACATCCCTTCTTGAGTGTCCTCCCTTTAAGGCAGGAGTCACGGGTCGTCGAACGTCCGACGGAGAACAGGTTGAGCTACGACGGTGAAGTGGCCGCGTTGTTCCTAGCGGTGCTCGTTGACGGGGGAAGCGTAAATGTCCTGCAAGGAAGAGGCGTGCGGGGCACCTCGGTGTCGATAATTCTGGACCGCAAAGAGTTGAAGACCTGTGGCCCAGCAAGTGCGTCGAGTCGTCGGCGTCTCTGTGGTCTTTGGGTGGCGGGAAACCCACCGGTGGATGCTCCTCGGCACGTCGCCGGTCAGGCCTTTTCCGGCAGGATACAGCGGTGACGATGCGGACAAGAGCGTCCTTGGATCAATGAAGTTCTTAGGCAATGGGAGCACAGTGGCTCCAGTCGGCGACGGTGGTGGTCAACAGTCCGGGCGCTTCTCCTTGGAGTTCTGCAGCAATCCCTGTATCGGGTCGGCAGCCTGTCGAAGGTCTGTCTACCAGGGAGCTTAGTCAAAGATCAGCTGTGCACGATGGTCCTTCTTAGCTCGGCAAGAGGGCGCCTTACCAGGTCCTCTCTTGGTCAGTTCTTGAGGCACAGCCGCTTTCATATTGCAAAGGAGAGCAACAGAAATTCTTCTCGTCCAGCAGGGCTCAAGGTTAAGCTTCAGTTACTCCAGTTACTCGTCAAAGCGGACTTCAGCTTCCGAACACGATTCCTAGCAGTGAGAGGTCCCCAGATATACTGGGGATCTCCCATTCATTCAGCTGGGTCATACTCAAGCATCCAATCACGACTATGGGCATTCAGGCAGGCAGGCAGCCAATCAGGCACACTAGGTATTCAGGCCATACACTTCTCTCCAGACACTCACAAGTTATGTGTATTGGGATAAGTACCGAGCCAATCAACACTCCAAGCTGCATTCATACCGGTTTCGGGCAGGGCTGTCTCAACCATTATGTCAAACACCAGATACTAGATGGCCACAACAAAGAATGCATATTCGTCACACACTCCATTCACCCAGGTCCCACCCACAGGCGTACCCACAACATACGGTCGTTGAGAAGGCTCCAGCCAGTCTGGTCGGCACTTTCCCACAATACCATATAAGGAACTTCCACCCAACAGCCAGTCAGGGGGAAGGGACACAAGCAGGGCTTCCCGGGACTTCGGGAAGATCAAGGTAACATGTGATGGAAGGCAAGAGGCCAAGGGGGCCATTTTGTCTCCATCAGGAATCTACTGATTCCAATGACAGGGCCTGGACATCCCAAAATGTAGGACGCTCAGGGCACCAGTCATTTCAGCACGGAGCTGCCACCAGCCCGTACCCTGCTCTGTGGGTCACACACAGACGCCCAAAAACATACACTAAGGGCACAGAGTTGTACCCCTACCCATGGGTGCCATAAGGGTATCCCATGGGTCTGTTCACCAAACCAAAAGAGAGAGTGCTGCACTGCCAGGAGTCCCACATGAACTCCTGCACGGAAAACACGACAGAACACACGATAAAAAGCAGTAAAGGACAAGGATACGGAGGCCCTGTCCCTCCGATGCATTTCCAGCATCACAGGGAGGACTTCTGGGGACTGCTGCACTGCAATGGGACGATCAGCGGCAGAAAAGGAAACATTTCGTTTCAGCTGCACTTCGCGGTTTCAGCTCCTCGGGTCTCAGCAAATAGCACCAATGTGTACTCTCGGATACCGCTTTGGATTTTCCTCGCATCTGGGGTCCAGCACTCTGTTGAGGTGGCTTAGGTTTGGTCAGTCCTTCTTACTGGGAGGCCGGAGGATCTTCCATAAGCTCAGGTCCGACATAAAAGTGATGAACTCCGTTTGGTGTTCCTCTCCCTGGCACTTCGGTTCCAGCAGCAGCAGCAGACGTACAGCCAGCTCTGAGAGGATGTCCAAACGAGTTCACTTTGAAGTTGATTGATCCCACCAACTGAAGGGGAGAAGTGAACCTTGCAGGGCTACTCTAGTTGTGGTGAATTCAGAATTTCAGCACAGCAGCAGGGCCTCACCAGGCAAACCAACGGTCCAGGAGTTGCAGCAGGCATCTCCTCCAAGTTCTTCTTCGAATTCCTTCGTCCAGTGGTCGACTCTGCCTTCCAAGACAAAATGTGTCGCCTTTCATGGAGGTTTCTCCCATTCATTCCAGCCTAGCTGTCAATCACACAGCAAGGTTGCTGTCCTTGCCAGACAGCCAGACAGCCAATCACCTATGGGTGCATTCCTGTAACCAAGTGGATTAAGCACAGGGAGTTTTGCGCACCTCCCTCACTTACTGCACCTCCCAGACATACTGGAGCCAGAGGCGGGCTTCACTCGTGAATCCCGCCAAAGGCAAAGTGTACAAAGGGACCAAACCTGGTTTGACGCGCAGAGTAAATCTCAAGAAGGACCTTTCCACCAAATAATGGCGAAAAAAGAAGACCAGGGCCATTTTGACAAAATGGGCACCCATGGGTGCTTTACTGCAGCTGCGAATGCAGCCCGCGTTAAAACCACACAATGGTAGTAAAAAGTAAACCACTGCCACCAGTCATTAGCTTCAGAAAGGGTAACATAAAAATGTTATATGAGAAACTAGACAAAGGGGATACTAAGTTACCCCTCCAGCACCCTATGGTAAAATAGTGTGTGCTGGGTCTACAAAGTTACAAATTGTAAGTAAAGTCAATTTCACTTCATTGCTCTTGGAAACAGTAGTTCCACCAAGAGAAGGTATTTAAACCTTTAGGAAATCTAGGAGCCTTCCCCTTGCCACTGCACTGAAGGTGCTGTGTGTCACAATGCAAAGATGCCGCCTATGGAGTTTGTCAGACTCCATAACCAAAGGAAACACAGAAAACACATAGCATTAAAAGTACAAAGTCCCAAAGTGTATCAAAAGAGCTGAGGGTCTCTAAGGTGGGAGGAATTTAGCACTAAACTGAAAGTTCTCCCTAACACTATTGAAACCAGAGGTTTTTAATCCAAAACCTGGGTTAGAGACAGAAATAGAAATGTTGTTTGAATGAGCAGGACGCACTTGAAGTGTCCTGTTCATTCAAACAAAATACTTACCAAAGATAGCTGCTGTGGAGATCGAAGGCAGAGCTCCATGCAGAGCCAGTCTTCCATTTCCATGGCAGCAGGCCGGAAAGCGAAGCGGCGGGAGCAATGCCGCCAAAGGAATCAGGTAAGAGGATATAAGAGGGGAAAAGGAAGGGTCCAGAGACTGTGGGAAGTGTGGGGTGAAGATGACAGGGCAGTTGAACAGCCTTCAGGTTGCTCGGAATGCAGGCTTGGATCTTGGGATTCAGCCCGCAATCCCAAAAACCTGATTTACCGGCTCCCCCGCTCAACCCTGCTGATAACGGCTGCCACCCATTAAGGGGTCCTTCATTTTTTTAAATTGTGATTTGGTTTTTATTTCAGAAAACCTTTGCCATGGAAAGCTTATTACTTATTTACACATTATAACAGCGGTCAGTTTCTCACAATATACAATAATAAAAACAAGATGAATACAATTATACGTATAACTTTACAGTCGACCTCACCCAAAAATCACAGAAATCTCAGTATCCCAATAGATAGGGCTACAGATGAACCAGCTAAGCAGCAGCATCACAGAGTCAGTTCGGATTCGGAACCTGTCTGGTGCATACTTCCCTAGAAAACCATTGCAAATACCACTTAACAAGGGACATATCATAATTACATTTTTCAAGTTCTCCTTAACAGTGGCTTTTCGAACAAAAGCGTCAAGTAAATAACGGGCATTCTAATTTATTGCAGATGTTAAGAAGTTCCCTGGTAGGTAGTACATTCAGCTGAAATCTCAAACAGCAATCTTAGGTTTGCATTCGAAAATTTGCTTAAATATGTGTGGATGTTATCGCATTTTTTATGCTCATCCACTAGGTCATCACATAATTCATAATGCTGAGCAGGTCTTAATCCCAATCATACTCCCAGGGACACCGTTTCAGAAGCATGGTCTGATAGCACAGCGAGTAGAGTGCTCGCGTTGACAACTGTGCAGACACTGCTGATGCAGGTTCGAAACCCGGCAGGGCCAAACTCGGCCTTTCATCCTTCTGAGGTTGATAAATGAGCACCACACACAGTGGGTAATAATAAGCAGCGCGCAGATACCTGAGGGTTTGTATCACTTTATAAATGCTAAATTATTATTATTATTATTTATGAGGGAGTCAATTAATTGATTTCGAGTACAATGTAGGTCCTGCAATAAATTGGAACACCCTGCAGCCCGACTAGAAAGAAAGTCACAGTTGTTCTCAAGCAGTAACCTATGTAAATGACAGAATAGGGTGCCCGGGAATAGGATAGGAACAATTATTTTCCTAAACAAGAAGAGTGCAATTCCAGGCCAATCTAGACTGTAATGCCAAAAGATCTAGTTCAAAACGTAGAACAACCAATGGCACACACTTGGGTAGGCAAAGTGTTTTACGCCAGATTCTTGCTTCGATTGCATCAATCATTTCCCATTCTAGCGATAAAAAGGTTTCTAAGCCATAGATCATTTTGGGTACCACCTTCATTCTGAAATATTTGATAACTGGAGACAACAAATACCTTCCATATTCAGAGGTGATCATTTCGTTTTAGGAATTAAAATATCGGTTTTAGCTCTTAAACCTGTAATGATCAATCCTTTCTTCATTCTACTCTGAATCATTGGACATAGATACATGTAGTGATCAGTATAAAATCAGTGCAGTTTTATCTAAAAAGCAGGCAAATCCTATAGGCGCCCCCTATAGTAGCAAAACTCATGATCTTAGTTTTCATCTTATTGATCAATAGATTGATCATAAATTAATATTTTTGGAGTACTGACAGTATCCTATGCAGACCAATCTGTGAATGGTCAAAAATTAGGATGTCGCCGCCGTAGTGCCAACCATTTCAATCGGGAATCTCCCAAACAGGGAAATCCTAGGGAGCTATCCTCCAAGGAATCGCCCAAATCAGATGAATAGATGTTCAAAAGACAGGAGGCCAATACACACCCCTGTCTCAGTCCCCTTCTGGAGGGTATTTTACCTGTCAAATTTCCATCAAGATCGAGTCTTCCTTGAATTTATGCATCTTTGTGGTGATAAATCAATATTTTCAACAGATTTTGCAGAAGACCCCATCATGATAATTTTTGCTATAACCTTTCTCTGTTGACTAGATTGAAACAAAGGCCCCTTAACGGGGGCTCTGGGCCATTAACCGCAGTGGTTGGCCGGCCCCAGAGGGTTATATCGTCATTTAGAACAAGTGTAGCTTATACGCGGTTACCAAGTACGTGCATTACTTAAACAGAAAGAAATCTTAATTTGAGGTTGGTGCCGCACTGCATTTTCTGTGTTGATGAGTATGATGTCAACAACAAAGGAAATGAACTCCAAGAAGGGTGCGCGGTGCAGCACCGCAAGATAAGATTTCTTTTTAGTTAAGTTTAACACACCTTTAGCACTTGCGTATGATCGACAACGGTGCTAAAGGATGAGGGGGAAGCAGGGAACGGAAGGGGGTGCTGGCCAGCAGCACTCACGCTGCTCAGAACACAGTCTTATGCCAGAGAATTCAGCCCACGTTCTGAGCTTTCCGATTAGCCAGAACCCCCTTCCAGGGTGCCAATAAACCATGAAAGCCTACATTCCATTGCAGCCTCCTGCACCTCAGCTGCAATCCACCATTTTTTTCAGTCGAATGGCCTGGAAGGCACCACCGAGCCCACAATTATACCCCATGAACCTCCAAGGATAACATAATTGCCCTCAGATGCTATACGCTCCTTCTATGACGACATTCTACTCGGCATAAGGTTGTAAAAAACAGACAGACTCATGCATGAGCTCCCTTTTACTTCCTGGAGAGTCATCCTCATTTACTTATGTTTTTATTCCTTGGGGAATTTGTTGAGCGCAGTATCAATAAAGCAGTTTTCCCCTTAAACAAGTCATTAGCAAGCTAGATTTTCAGTCGTGGTGTTAATAGCTTTAATGGCCATGATAAGTTACCCATCCTGAATTGGCCGTAAACCCGTATGGAGAGTCCTTGCTTTGCTCCAGCCTACAACCTCTGGATAGCGTGCCAATACTAGCAGTAAGCCTTCCCCCCCCCCAAGGCCCTTAGAGCTATATTATGCTTCACTATAGGAAACACATTATTCAACTCTGTACTTTTGCACTGCATTCGACAAATATGTTTTCTGTAGTGAAGGCTAATACTGATACCTTGTAGCAACTGTGGCATAGTGATGGACATTTTACATCAGGCATTTGATTAACTTTAGGAAAACAATATTTCCCTTCAAGTTTAAATATCTAGTTAGAACTTCTAGGAGACTAGGCTCCATTAGGCGGTTAATTTTCTTTTTCTCCCTAAAATGCAATTTCCCATAGTTTTCCTTCTCTCTCTGTGTTCATTATGTGTACCGGAACTTTCATTACAGCTTCTAACCTTTAGTGTGAAAGTTATCATTCGGTGTTGGTTATGTGTTTGGGAGCATTCAGTCCAGGATCCAGACTCCAGTATGGGTTTTATCTCGGTCTTACACCAGTTACACCTTTGGGAGTGAATTTCTTGGAAACCTTGACCCTGGATTTTAGGATTCAATGACAGATTTCACTTTTGTTGTGCATTTGGGGACCTTTGCTTCAGCTTCAGTTAATCAGTAATGGAATATTCTGTCTCACAAGAGTCACTTTTTGGTGTGATGCACTCTGGAACCTTGACTCCGCGTTGAAGTATTCAGTACAGTAATGGCACTACTCTCTTTGGCTGCGATTCCAGGGACTTCCTCAGGTGTGCCTAAGTCACATGGCCTTCTCCCTCTGCACTTATGCTCATACCTTGGCATACCTGGCCAAAGATCTGTTATAATATTCAGCAGCCTGTGAGGAAGTAACAGGGAGAACGTGAGAAATGGGAGGTCACTGATTCAAAGGAGGACAAGAAGAGGCACTAACGAAGAGTTACTTAATATCAAGCTATGTAATTGGATTCGTATAAAGGTGAGAAGGAGGGAATTGAATAACCCTGGCTGGGAAGTCCCTAAAGGTTCCAAACCAGAACCTAATAACAAAGGGAAAATACTGTACGAGCTACACGAATTTCAAACTCAAGAATGTTGTGGAGGAATTACAAGAACTAATATAAGAGATAAGAGGGACTATTACTGAAGATCTTGCTAGATAAATAGCAACAAGATTGAGACATTTAAACATCTGAAAAGACTGGTACATGATGAGAATCAAGCCAATCTCCTGGAATTATATAGGCTTTTAGTGGTAGGGCCAGGGTAGAACTAGATGTGGGCCTTCCTAACGACAGACGAGATCTTTTAGTTCCTTTAGATAGGTAGGGAAACCTTTAGAAATGGGAAAGCTAGGGTTTTTTTCCACCTTCGGCGCAGGTAAGTTGGGCTATCAAAAGACCCTCCCCTGGGCCTTTGTTTGTACCATTTTGGCGCTTGTGGTTTGGGCCCCCTGCCACACCCACATCCCTTCTTTCCATGGCTTCCCCGCTTTCCCTTTCCGCCCACCTCCCCCCAATATAGGTCGGATCACTGTTCAAAAGTGAGCACCCCAGGGCAGCCCTCTGCCTGTGCAGCCCTGTGGCTAAGGGCCCCAAGGCAATGGGAGGCTCCAAAAGAGGCAGCTCCATATCTTGTCTGCAAGTGTCAGCAGGGGAAGCCAGTGGCCAGCCGTCAACCAACAGCTACAATCAAGGTACGAGTGGTCAGGGTGAAGGATAGAGCATTCACTCTACCCTGGAGCCCCTACCACTTAGCAAACTAACCTACATTGTGATAGTACTGTGATTGCAAGCCTGAACCACACTGTAATAGCATTGTGATTACTAGACTGCGTCGTGCCCCAGAAAACTGTTCAATTGCCTCCATCTTGGTTTAGTATATGGTGAAACCTACTGCATTGCATTGTGAAACCTAGGTCTCTCTCTGACTATACAGGACTCTCAAATCTAGGGGTAGCCTCAATCATGGTTTAGTATATGGTGAAAATTACGGCACTGTGAAACCAAGGGCTCGACGATATTGGGCTCTCAAATCTAGGCCCGTTTCCTCTGCTGCATTGGACAGAGATCGCCCCCACCCGAACAATCTCGAAGCATAAGGTACGTATATCTCGCACCACCAGTATGGACAAAGGCCATAGGCATGGCCAAGCATCCATGCACGATAGAATGCTGCTATGCCTAAGCACATCTGGTCTAGCATCACATATAGCCGTCCAGAATGAAACACCTGACGTACCTCAAAATCTCTGCCACTAGAATACAGCGACTACCTTTTGAAAGGAGCTCGGTACAGCTGGCCACACATCAACTCTCCCAACAATTGCAATCTATCGCAAACCTTCAACAGCACCCACCCACGTGCCTGACCTCTCTTCGGGCTGCTTAGTCGAGCCTTGCCAGCCACCCATGTCCTACACCGGCAACATGCACACATGCATCGCCTACGCTAAACTCCTTAGAATTTTCCACCAGATCGGCTGCGGTCAATGAGGGCGTTCCAACCAGAAAAAGCGCATTGAGGCCACACAAGTGGGGAAAGAGCGCTATATAAATAACCAAATACAATACAATACAATCATTATTATGAACATGAACAAAGTTGTTTGCTTTTTGTCGTGTGACAGAGACACTTCTCAACACAACAGAATAGCTGCTGAAATCTGTAAAGAGTTGGACATTCATTGTGTATTTTTGGCACTAGTTGAATTGGAAAAAACGTTTTTGCAGTGAATTATGATATTTGCAGTTATTGCTCTGTTCATCTCAAAGGTTTAAATGGTGAGTACTTCCATTTTTAAAAATATGCATTGGTGTGCCCTTTTAATTATGGTACTTGACAAAGTTATCAAATATGTTTTTGCAGGTATGATTATTTAGAAACATTATGAATATATATTTACCTGCCCAGGAAATCTCGTCCACTTCACAAGTTCCTTCATTTTGTCTTCTGAACTGGATTCCTTGGCTTTTCGGCCATCTGGACTTTGGGGATCACCAAATGGTGTACTGTGCTCCTGTTGCCCAGCCCTTGGAGAACCAGAAGAGGGGTCAAACTGCACACAGAAAATATAATTAATCCAACAGATACTCTTACGTCCAACTCACTTCTAACGTAACAAATACACTTGTAAAAATTGGCTCCAGGGAGAATGTCTATCCGGCCTCAGATCATGATACCTACGAAAGGTATATTAAAAAGGTAAATGTAAACAAGGCTTCAAATACAGAGTAAATTAATCTACCGACCCACCAAGCACATTTTAAGAAATGCAAATGGGTAGCGAAGCACAAATTGGCGATGCATCTGCCAGACAATGTAATGCACAGAGTAAAACAAAACACATTTGTTTTCTTCCAATTGTATAAATTATTTTGTTGAGTTTTGTTTCTTTAACCCATCATTTTAAAGCAATCCATTAACCACATTACCATTGTTATTAAACTAAAAACAAACAGAACCAAGCTAGATTTTCTAATTGTACATTCTTCTATGGAATCAGCAGGTTTTAGTATCTTTAACTCAAATCCCCTTCATTTAAAACAGGTGGAACCAGCATTGCCATCAATGGTAATGCTAACATGTGCTAAAGTTACAAGTACTGAGGCTAATGATATGAGATGTTGGATCCCCTGAAACACTCAATTTAATCGCTTTAGAAATGCCAAACAATAGATTATGCACTGAGCTAAAGCACGCTTGGCAGATGCGTTGTTGGTGAGATAGAAGGGTAACACCGAGGCGAGGGACAGTCACCCCAATCCCATCTATCGTCAGAGGAAGGGGGAAAACACTTTGGGACAAAAGTATCTTTATGACCTTAATAAATCAGGGAGAGCACCCCCCCACCCCCCAACAGCCAGTCCAGAACAGAATTGTACGATCGGAGAGAAAAAAAGGTCTGACCATACAAAAAGTCTGAAAAATGCTACCACCAAAGGTTTGAACACCAAAAGTTTGAACCTTTGGTGGTAGCATTGTAGGTAAGTATAAAAAAAAGAAATACTGCAGGGGCTGTGGGGGTGTCCCCCGCAACACCCTGCTCACTATATGACACAGTATAGTGAGCGGGGGATGCGGGGGAAACCCCTGCAGCTCCTGAAAAAAAAAATGAAAAAAAGGACCCTGTGGCGCCGGTTCCCATTCACGGAAGTGAAAGGGAACTGGCGCCGCAGGGACACAGCGTGAAGAGAAGGTAAGTAGGGTTTGTTTATGTTGGGGGTGTGGGTGGGAGTGTGCCATGGGTGTGTGGGTATGTAGGGGTTTTGAACGTTTGTCCACATGTGAAATGTACAAACCTTTTGTGGTTAGTACATTTCACATGCAAACTTTCCAGCCGTGGGAAAATCAGCCGCAGTCGGATCACGTAGATCCATCCGGAACATGGACCATACAAATTAATGCCTTTCCCTTTAAGAGAGAAGAGTTTCAGCATTCTGCATCCATAGTCAGGTACTTAACATTTATTTCTTCTGCAGCACAGAAAAGGATTAAACAAACTAGCGCGGTTGGCAGCAACCCCACAGATACATTGCCATGCTCATCAAGCATTTCAGGTACATTTATTCCTTCAGCATCACTGCCGAAGGAAGCATTCAAACTGGTGAAACTACAAGGATCCTTTACAGGACACGTACGGATACAACTTGCACTCAACCAGCCTATTAAAAGAAAAAACATAAGCATGCCTTCAACATGAGTCAACACGAACAACAGTTATTCTTCTGCTCACGCTACAATTACAGGGGTTAGGAAGTTGCAATTCTACTGCTATTGCTAACAAAAACAATCTCGTTAGGGGCATGGCTTAGTGGCCAGGCATTGGAGAAGCAAACCTATGGAGTTCCCGAGAGATCCTATGAATAGATCCGTCTAACTAGTCCGATTTGCCTGGAAAACTAAGGGAAAGGCGTCAGAGGCTGAAGAGAGAAGGCGGGTCAATAAACCATTGCGCGGAGAAGCGTGGTTTCGATAAATGTCAACCTACAAAGGAGCTGGGCACGCTCCAGGGACAAGATGGCGGATGCGTGGTAGCTGACCTGAAGAGGAGGCAGAGGAGGCAGACGCCAATACATTTGCATGGGTGTTGCAGCGCCTGTGGCAGAGCAAGGGATAGAAAGTAGGGTGAGCCCTGCACACATGAGGCAGTAGCTGCAAGAGAGCGGAGCAGCTGGTCTGGTGCCGGTTGCAACACTGAAGGAGGCCCGGGAGAGGAGGAGGCGCGAGGCTGCCCAACGAAGAAGAGCTGGCAACCCCACGGGCGACTACGGACAGCTGAGGAGGAGCGCGTAAGAGCCCACAAAGGAGCACGTACAGCTGGATCAAGCCGAACGAGGGAAGGCAGATGGGAAGGTGAGCAGCACCCCCACCCCTTGGCACCCCTGCTTCCCCCACGGGGAGGAGAAATGGATATAAATAAAAACGAGACCGGCAGAAGGGTGGACTGCAGGCGGTGCCGGAGGGGCAGACCAGCAGCTCGGACGCATGCAACACCCCTCGGACCAGCGAGACAAGGTCAGTGATAAAGCAGCCTTGCGACTCCGAGACTCTCCCCGGTGATGAGAAGCCCCACCAACAGGATGCAAGAGGGATAAAAAACGAGGAAGAAGGTGGAGGGCACAAACAGCGCACTGGAAAGGAAAGCAGAGTGAACCCCTCGCGGAAACAGACTCACCCCACCTTAGACCCAGGGGACACAGGGCTGCAAAACAAGGTGCTTAACCTCTTAAGGAAGACAAAGAACCCTCGACATAATCCTCATCCCGAACAGTGAAAGAAGAGGGCTGCACCTCTCTGACTGTAGTCGAGGCAAAAAGTACACCTGCTCAAAGCACAGTGGTGGGAAGATATCCAGCAGTAAAACACAAGAAGGGTGGTACTCGGCCGGTGCGGGCTCCCCCCTCATTTTGATCCTTGTTCCTGGAAGTGACTTAAATGCAATAAGGCACAACATAAGGCCAGCAGCTATGAAACATTACAAAAAAAACGCCCTGGGACTCATGATAATAGCCCAGTTACGAAGTGCAACAATAATGCTGGGAGCCTGACAGCACAAACCGAGACATCCCGTGAGGCAAGGTGCAGAGAGCGGGACCCCCCACCCCAGAACTCAGGCCAGGGTAAAAACAGCGCTGCAAGCTGAACACAAGGGGAGAGAGGCAAACACGCACACACAAGAATGAAAAAAGAACGGCAGAGGCCGGCCTCTTTCCCCCTGTGCCCCCCACCCCTCCGTAGAACTGGGGGGAATCAGTGGAGAGGGAGCGTGAAGAGTGACAACACTTTCCAACACCTAAGATGCAGAAACTAGAACTGAAACTTCCAACCTACTGTGCAAGGCAGGACCAGACAAACAGGCTGTGGAAGCATAGAGGTCAGGACTTAAGAAGAGACGCGCCACCCACGCGGCCCCCCTACAACGCCTAGAAATAGAGTCAAAGGTGCAAGACGGAAGACAACAAGATGCGAGACAAACAAAGAGGGGGTAAGAGCAAGCAGACCAGTATGGAGACATATGCCCTTAAGAACAAAAACAGCCCGCATACCTCAGCGGACACGGAAAGCTCGAACCAACAGGCAGGGCGGCAGGAGAACTGACCCATTTTAGGGGAAATAGCTGCATTAAAAAACTGCGCTAGAGTACAAAATGGATGCAGTGATCGTAGACATGGGTCTGCTGCTCCAAGACGTCAGGGCCCTAGCGGAACGGATGGGCACAGCGGAACATCAGATGCAAGAAGATACAGAGAACATAACAACCGCCCAATCTCAAATCACAAGCATGCTAGAGAGGATAAGGACCCTGGAGCACAGAGCTGAGGATGCATAGGGTAGGCCCCGAAGAAACAACATCTGCATTGTAGGCTTACCCAAAGGAGAGAAGGGCAACGATTCTATGGACTATATAGATAATCTACTGCTGCAGGAAGAAGGGGGTGATCATGCTGTCACAGGGCTTCACAGTAGAAAGAGCCCACAGATCCTTAGCCAGAAAGCCACCATTGGAAGCTCCACCGATGCCCATGATAGCCAAAATCATGAAATTTAAGGACCAGGAAAAGATCCTTACCTTCTCAAGAGAAGGTGACGCGATCACCGCAAACTCCTCAAAAATTGCAATCTACACAGATTATACTGTGCAGGTGCAGAAACAGAAACAGAGAGCACAGTTTGGGCCAATGAAAGAACGACTTTGGAGAGCAAACCTGAGATACATGCTGCTGTACCCTGCCAAACTCAAAGTGTTGCAAAATGGACAATCCTATTTCTTCGAGAGCACAGAGGAGGCACACACCTGGATGGATCAGCAAGGCTTACCCCAAACCCCATTTGGGAGATAGAAACCGCAATAACAATGTCAATGCACCACCATAACCAGACGGGAAACGGGTCTGAAGAGGCTCGCGATGAGATGCAAAACAGAACATGCGAAAATACATGAAAACAAGGAACCGAGACCAGGAACATTAAGAAAGCGGAAGACCGAAAATCGGTAACCCTGTGGCTGCATCGATGGGTGCTACAGCAAGCAACACCCCAGAACACTGAGAAAGTTTAAGATGTCAGTTCAAAGACATTGCGCTGCGGAGGGCCATCCCCGGGGAAACTGGGGCTGAGCTAGAGAAGCAGTGGAGCCCGAGCAGGGGGAGGGAGGCTGGGTGTTTGTTCAAAGCTCGAGTTTGCTGTTCAAAAGTTGGAAAGGAGGCAGGAGAATACACAAGCATCAAAGATCGATCAGAAGGCACACAGAGTAAAGGAGCACGCATACCACAGAGATCCAATCCACATGAGGTGTATATTGACCAACAGAAATCGCGTCAGACCCACACATTGAGAAGCCGCCAAGGGCACAAAAAAGACACTGGAAGCGGGAGATGCAAATGCAAAGATCCAAGCAAAAAGAAAGATGAAAAAGCAAGGACAGAGAAGAGGGGCCACTGGGAAATGGCAGGCCATGCAAGGAGACAGAAAGATGAGACCTGAGGAGATAGCCAGAAAGGGTTGTTTAGGGAAATCTCCTAGGCAACAGGTCACGTTTGGGGCTGCACCTTTGAGAACTCAGATTTGTCAGGAAAGTACATCAGAATGTGCATTTTGTATCTGCATTGCCTTAATCCTGTGATTTGCCACCAGACCTGCAGTTAGAGCTGCAATTTGATTGAGGTATTTGAAAGTATGCAACATACTTACGCGGCCGCACACACCGCTGTGAATTTTTTAAAACAGCGAGTTTTGATAACTAATGCATGCCTTAGAGTAGGTGCTCCTTCAGCAGTCAGCTGTTCTAGTCAACCGCTCATAGTAGCACCGTCAGTATCTAGGAGCATAGTTGTACTTCGCTGTCTGCGACAGTTGAGTCAGGTAAGCACTGCTAGGGGGAACTGCTCAGAACTACACTACCCTGAAGGCCCAGCTGGCTTGATAAGAAACGTCAGGCGCTTTAGTGCCAGCGCTTCAAAGCCAAACCGGTCTTCGCAGGTCCTCTCCATCCACAGAGTTCACAGCCACCCAGAGCTCTGATCTATTCCGCACCAGCTCGCACGCCACGCAACCAGTGGGAGAAGAGGTTATAGCCATGCTAGACAGCTCCAAGGGTAAGAGCTGCATCGCAACATCCCAAATTGTGGCTTTAAATGATATGGAAAACATGAGACGTAATGCATCTACACTACCATATTTAGAGCAACAGCCAACGATCAAAGCCATTGTACTGCAAACAATAGAAAGGTCAGTAAAGACCCAACTAAGGTGAACACAAAAACTCAAGCCAAATCAATACACAAGAAGGAAGACATGAAGGCCCTAAAAGCATGTCTTTTGAAAACCCGCTCCTTAAGTGAACACAGTCAAAGCGTAAATGACGTCTAGCTCCTCCTGAGTTATGAGGTCATATTCCTCACCAACACCTGGCTCCAAGACACCATTGGCTAAGTGTGCGATTTAGTGGTCCCAGAAGGGTTTACTGTACATAAGAACAGAGACACTGGAGTCGCAGTAATAGTCAGAGACTCCATACACCTGTTCAAGGCCTCCATCGCATGTTCTGGATGCGAAACGCTACATCTGAAATTCTCACCAACGCAGAACGACTGTATAAACTTCATAGTTATGTACAGACCTTCCTCCTTTAGTTCAGAATTTTGCAATGAATTAACTCAGCAGTTAAACAACTTTAAATCCACCAACACAGCAACCTTGCTCGTAGGTGACTTTAATAGGGGGCGAGGGAACCCAAATGGATAAGGAGGCTCGCCTTCTTGAGAAAACCTTGAACAACATGGATTTTAAGGTTATAAACAAGGAACCCATGACAGCCAAGGGCAACCAGCTAGACTGGATTGGTACTCAAAACCTCAAGGCACAGATGGTTGAGACATCACCTTGTATCTGGTCAGACCACTTCAAGGTCATCTTTGAGGTACAAATGAGTCACCCTCTTAAAAAAGCCATCAATCCACACGAAAAGGCCCAAAGTAGAAATTTCAAGAACATAAGGCCTGTTCAACTGGAACAATGCCTAAAAAAGATACATGAGACCTTCCAGGAAGGGCACTCATGTGAAGACATGTTACGGCAATATTCCGACTCGGTTCTTAGAATTTGTTGAGCAGCACGCACCACTTCAATCGAAGTTGGTAAGGAAAAACAGTAACCACCAGAAATGCTTTCATAGTGAGCTAACCAAACTCAAAATAGAACCAAGAGGTTTGGGAAGGAAGTGGCTTAAACACCAGACACCAGCCAACAAAGAACAATGGAAATGCACTGTAGAAAAGGTATCAGAGAGGCTAAAACAAACCATTACAACAAACTGATAGCATCCACACCTAGTTGCACCTGCAAACTAGTTGACATCCTCAAGTCCATAGAGAAACCAAAGGCCCTCTCTCCCCCCTTTGACTCCACGCAGGAAGACTGCGAGTCGGTGCAAAGGGCTTTCGTTTCCAAAATTCAGAAAGCAAGGAATACCATAATATCGGGCAGAGAAACATCTAACATTTCTATTTCGTATTTAAGGTCCAGGACAAAATAGCAACAGCCCAGCTCCAGAAGCATGTCGAAGTTAACTCCATCCTGCAGGACAAACAATCGGTTTTCCGTACTGCACACAGTATGAAGATCGCCATGTTGGACTTACAGACACACATGCTTAGTGTTCTTGATAAGGGAAAGCAGGGCTACTGATGCCCTTGGACCTGAGCGCGGCATTTGATATAGTAGACCGCCAATTATTACAACTGTCCTGGACAAAATGGTTGGCTGCGCCAAGAAAGCATTGGCATGGTTGACCACTTTCTTAGCCGACCGTGAGCCAAAAATCCATTGGGGGGAACATTCTCCAAAGCAACCCATATAAGTTATGGGGTCCCACAAGAGGCTAGCTTATCCCCTTTCCTTTTCAATTTGTATATGCGATGCCGGTGCGAATTACTGGAAAGCGTTGGCGCATTTCTTACAAATTATGTCAGTTATACCCAGCTGGTGGTAGAGCTGGAGGGTGACTATATCAAGGATAGCGCCAAAATCTCCACACTGTAAAACATCATAGAGAATTGGATGGAGGGCAACTGGATGTGCCTCAACAGTAAAAAGATGGAGATGATGATCTTTGGTACCCGTCAAGCCCAATCTAAGCTTGGGCCACACTGAGTCCTTGCACATAAAGGACACACGCATGCAAGTGTCAGAGCAGGTTAAACCCCTCGGAATGATCATGGAGGCATCTTTGGGAGCAGAGGCGCAGGTTCATTACTTACACAAGAGTAATTCTTACTATCTCTGCTTACTTAGATCTATTCGCCCGTTCCTGAGCGAGAAGAAAACCGCCACGATCGCTGGGGCAACCATTTTGTCCCGATTGGACTATGGAAACTCTCATGCTCGGGCCACTAAGAACTGTATAGAGAGGTGCCAGATCATGGAAAATAATGCTGTACGTATAATCAAAAGGTATGAAGAAAAGTGATCACATTTCCATGGAAAGGAAAGCACTGCATTGGCTCAAGGTCAAAGATAGGATCCAGTTCAAAACCTTGACATTAATGCCTATATAGCACTGCACCTGTATATCTCAAGAAACAAATCTCACGATACACCATGAATCGCTCATTGAGATCAAAGGCGCAAGGCAGAATCAAAGTGCCTCCCCACAGCCGAGCAACAGGCTCGGGCAGGGCCTTCCCTGTTCTGGCAGCAAAGAATTGGAACAACCTACCCTTAACTCTCTGACTCGAATCAAGTTATCAGGACCTCAGAAAGAGCCTCAAAACACAAATCTTCAAATAGAGGTTCCCTGATCTGGACATTCAGTCAGCTTAGGTTAGAGGATGATAAGTACTGTTTGTAACCTACATGTTTAATGTTATGCGCCCCGATGCCTGCAGGCTTTCAACGCAATATAAGCACATAAAATGAAAAAAATAAAAAAATAAGCATAGCCACGTAGAACGTACAAGGACTAAACAACTATGTCAAGAGGCTGAGAGTGTACTCATGGCTTAACAGATCGAAAGTATAAGTAGCAATGCTGCAAGAAACACACCTGACAGATGAGAAACTGTCCAAGATAACAAGTAAGTGGGGAGGGAAGATATACAGATCTGCCTAAGCCAGAGGGCTGGTGACTTGGATAGCCCCCAATGTCCCATTCCAGCTTATAACTGTTGACAAAGAGGGTAACAATAGTAATTGTACATGGACTGATAGAAGATAGGAAAATGTGTTTCGTAAATGCGTACGCACCAAACCATGACACCAGATTTTTTTAGAACACTTGACCCACAACTCTCCCTATATAGAGGTGCGGCCTGCATCTGGGGTGGGGACCACAACTGCACACTTATCCCGTTGCTCGACAGGTCAGACACAAAATTCAAGAAACCACTGCCGCCGGCAAAGGCCTTGTAGACGCTCCTGAGCCAATTGAGGCTGGCTGACGTCTGAAGGGAAGCACATAATGACACTCGGGGATATTCTCACTATAGTGCCCCACAGGGCACACATACACGGATAGACTACATTTTCACGGGGGAGAAACAGAGTTCACAAACACAGAATATAAGGCAAGGACCCTCTCGGACCACGCTTCATTGGTGATGGTATGGAGGTACATAAACGCAAGGGCCCCCAACCCAACGTGGAGGTTGAGTGCTGAAGCACTACTAGATAATTCCAAGAACACAAGCAAGAGGCCATTGAAGAATATTTTGAGCCTAACACTGGCAGCGTAGATAAAGTGGGAACTGTGTGGGATGCTTTCAAAGTGGTGGTCAGGGGGACGGCGATAGGGAAGACCGGTGACCTGAGGAGACAAATACTTGAGGAACTGGCCAGAGCAGAGAAAAAAATAGCGGAGGCAGAAAGACAAGCAGGACTGGCAGAGACGGAACCGGCCGAGCTGCTATCATTAAGGCAGCAGTGTGTCGCCATCTGGAAAAGACTGTGGAAATTAGACTATGGGAAATAAATCCAAAAATGACATGCTGGGGGCGACAAACAGGGCAGACTCCTGGCCTTGCTGACCAGGCAAGAAGTGCAAAGGGACCTGATCAATGCAGTGAGAAAACAGACAGGGGAAATTGTTAAGACCCAGGAGGACATCAATCAGGTGTTCTCACAATTCAATGAGAAATTGTATGCCCCGAATCTGGGCACAGAGGTGTGGGAAATACAAGAGGCCCTGACCCAAATAGATTTGCTAAAACTCACAAAATAACAGGCAGAGGTCCTAGACACCCAGTTAACAACAGAAGAGATTGAAACAGTAATTGACGGCCTCCCAACGGCTAAGACCCCTGGGCCAGATGGATTACGGGCGAGTTCTATAGGAAATACAAAGGTACACTAACACCTAAACTACTAGAGGCATATGAAGAGGCGTACACACAGGGCCCCAACTACCGGACAGCATGCTAGAGTCACTGATTATACCCATACTAAAACCAGGGAAATCCCCCCCCCCCCCCCTAGACTGCGGATCATAGAGACCACTCTATGATCAATCAGGACAATAAGATCCTTACAACAATCCTAGCAAACACGTCATACATACATTGGTACACACAGACCAAACGAGGTACGTCCCCGGACGTAATACCACATGGAACCTAAGAAGGCTGCATCACGTTATCGACCAGGCCAACCACAGACAGGAAAAGAGCGCAGTCGCCTCCCTTTGCCCGGTCGAAGCATTTGACTCAGTGAACTGGGACTGGCTTCTGCAGGTGCTTGAATACTTTGGACTGGGCACTAATTTCCTGTGATGGGTCAGGTTGATATATACAGAACCCAAAGCTAGGGTCAAAACGGGGAAGCATGTCTCGGCAGCATGGAGAATATACCGAGGTACAAAAACAGGGCTGCCCGTTGTCACCAATGCTTTATATACTGGCCCTGTAACCACTGGCAGCCTTCTTGAGGACAGAATTTAGCAATATGGGAATAAGCATAAACACCCACCTAGTATCACTATACACTGATGACATGCTCCTGTATGTCATAACCCAGAAGACAACCTGCCACATTTGCTAGAGGTAGTAGAAGCATTCACTAGGCTATCCGGAATATGTATTAACAGAGATAAATCTTCCCTGTACCTCTTGGCGACACTAAGGCGAGGAAACAGACCATCTGGGATCAAAATGGGCCCTGGTTTACTTCCACTATTTAGGGATAGAGATACATCACGACCCGGCACTGCTCCTGTGCACTCAAAATTCCCCGCGGCCCACAGCAAGGGGGAAATGGGAATTAGAGCTTCAGAAAACCCTCACGGACCAAGAGTGGGCAAGAGCCCTGAAATACATAAAGAAGGTCTCCAGAAATGTGAGGTTTCAGTCACGCACAGGGCATACTTCACCCCAAGCAGACTATCCAGAATGGGACACAAAGCCAGCCATACTTGTCCAAGGTGCAATATGGAAGACGCAGACATGCTGCACATGTTCAGGACCTGCCCAGTGATAGCGGAATTCTGGGAACAAATAAGATTGAGATCCGCAGCTGGAGGAATCTAAATGCAAGCGTTGATACCAGTAGCTTACTTGCTGGAACTGTTCCCAAGAGGATGCAGACAGAATGCGCACCTGGCAAAAATAAAAGACTTAATCAGCATCCTAGCAAAACGCTGAATAGCGATAGCTTGGAAGTCCAACATAAGCCTGGCAGTTGAGGCATGGTGGCAAACTTAAAGAGATGGGCACTGGCAGAGTCGACGGTATGGACTATGGCACTGCAGAGGGGTGCATGCGAGAGCAGAATTAAAATAACAGAATGGAACATGCTAGTACAGGAGTTATTCGCACCCAGTGCTGGAAGCAGCACGGAGACTTCTGAGAAATAAGAGACATAATCACACGCCTGATTGAAATATGAAGGTATGGCACTAGCTGGACAGGCTGTAAGTCACAGGTGGACAGCCCATTGCAAGAACCACCTCTTGGGAAGGCAGACCCACACACGCACAGGAGACGGTGGGTATGATACACGGCAAGACTGGAAAGTTTGCCAATACATGAACTGTTTGTTACTCGCCGATGTGAGTTGTTTGTCGTTTGTTGGTTGGTGTGTTGTATGTAAAAACCACTAAAGATTTTTTTTTTTTAAATGAAAAAAAACAATCTCTTTGCTTAATACATGTTTCACAGATCTCTGATTTACACACTGAGAAAGCAGAGGCACAGTTTAAAGTAGTCTGCTTGGAAATGCTCATAAGGGTTGGGGAAATAGATCACAAACTGATCTGGGGCCATGTTAAAATCCAAAATGGTGACAGGTGATAATATAATCTCAGGGCATGTCCCTTGCATCGCACATGACCCCCGGACCATGGCCCAACCTACACCAGACAGACGCTAAAAAAAGAACTCTAAGCACCAAACCATGTGAGGGGAGACTCTACAAGCCAGGCTGCTCAGTCTGAAGATGTGGAGTGCTTGAGAAGGAGCAGGTGTTTGGGGAGATTGGCCAGCAAGATGTTCCGAGGACGGAGAAGGTTGAAGCAGATTTCTAAAGGTAGGGGAGTTACCATATGAGAAGAGATTAATTAGAGGAGGAACAGTACTATGTGGAAAGAGGAGTTAGAGGAGAAGAGAGTTACTGAGGAGTGTGTTACTGAAGGTCTGAAGTAGGAAGTAAAGGAAAGGCTGGAAGTGACTGTGATGAATCCTACTGACTCCTCACCAATTCCCAGCCTAAAGTCTCCTCCCAGGTGGCCAGGGCAAGGCAGACACTTTCTGATCCTGACTTTGGGGTGGTGTTGTGCGGGAGGATCATCTGGGAGGAGAAAAGGCAGAGGGGAATGAGAGGAATCCGTGGGATGAGACACAGTATTTGTCTTCCTCTAGGGAGGATAGCTCCGCAATGCCAAAATGGGTAATGGCTTGTTGTAATAACCATCTTGCTATTATGATAGACACACATCATGGGGGTGAAAACAATCACCAACTCCTAGGCCTTGGAAGAAATCAAAACCTTGTAAAACAAAACACCCCCCTAACATCCAAAGTTACAGTCCAAAGAAATTTGTGAATAACACCAGCTTAAAATAATTGTCTTTCCCTTTTCAATCAAGGCCAATGGCTAATCCTTGTGATGTTGCTTTAAAGATTTGTATATGAAACAAACTGGGGTTTAATTGCAAAACAGAAATAGGAAAACTAAATCTTTCCATTAGGGACTTCAAGTCCCACAAATCCCTAGGTACTGGAACGAAGAAGAGGGTTGAACAGGCACAACGTTGCAGGAGAGGAGTGGTCAGGTCATTAATGCAGATAACCTACACCTGAGGGAGACAGAGGCTTAAAACGATTCCCTTAGGTGCCTGCCATAGAGTTGGTGTTGTTGGAGAAGGGCAGAGGAAGTAAGAAGTAGCGTGGCTCGTGCTGGCAGCTCAGGCAGAAGCTGGAGAAGTAAGAAAACGCCAAGAGCGAGAAGACGCCTGGACAACTTCTTGGAAGATATCAGCAGCCGGTCCCGGAGGAAAGCTTTCTCCCTTGTGACCTGGTCTGCAGAGGCTGCGCAGTGGGAAGCGTGCTAGAGACTGTCTCAGGTGGCTGGCGTGCACCCAAGGGCCTCGAGGCTGACTCTGGTGGCAGGCTTGCACCAGAAAGCCTCAGGAGCTCGAAGTGTAGTTGGCGTGGGCAAAGGTGGAACTAGGTGGAAGCAGTTTGCCGGGTCGCGAGGAGCCACAGCAGCAGAGGTCCTGTGAGCAGTGAGGGGAACAGAGGCACAAATCTTACCCAGTAAGTTCACAGGTTGTCAGTGACCTCGGAGCGCTCTGTCTCCGCTCGCATGTTGGAAGTAGGCACTAGGTGAGTAAGCAATGCTCGCGTAGAAGCAAGTAGTGCAATGCAGTAGAAACAGCACTCACGTGTGAATGAAAGTGATTCACAAGTTACTTTTAAATACCGAAATATAGTAAAGCAGCAGAAGAAGCACTCGCCTTTGAGTGAGAGTGATTCCCAAGTTAATTCTGAACACTGATCTATGGAGAAGCAGCAAAAACCTGTTTTATCAAAGCCAAATGACTGTAACCTTAAAAGTGCGAGTCTGTGGAAAACCCAGCAACCTTAGCGGGTGACTTTGTTAAGAGTTAATTTCAATAAGCATTACCCAAGCCAAGAGAAACTGAGACCAAGTCAAATACAATCTATTCAATATTACCAAATGCAAGGCAAAATATATATAGATTACACACAGCACTAGAAAAAACCCCTAAGCTACCAAACCCCCTAGCCCTACTGTCCATAGATTTCGAGAAGGCTTTCGACCCTGTGCACTGGGAGGCAATTTGGGAAATTATGCGACAAATGGGCATAGGTCCTTATTTCATGAGTTGGGTTAAACTACTATACCACTTTCCAGTGGCAGTAACAAGAGTGAATGGGTATACTTCCGAACCCTTCCAGCTAGGTAGGGGCACACGACAAGGCTGCCCCCTGTCAGCTTTGATTTTTGCGTTAGCAATCGAACCTTTAGCAATCCTGTTAAGATCCACGCCAACATGGAGTGGCTTCAGGTGGGCGGACGGCTGGGAAGACGCGGATGATCTGTTAATTTATCTGGCGGACCCGCAAGTTTCCTGCCCGGTTGTGTCGCATTTACTAGAGAGATGAACTAGTTACTCTTACCTTGTAACGTTCTTTCGATGGGATGTTCCTCCGACGTATTCCTTATCTTAGATAGAAATCCTTCAGCTTTGCTGGCCTCGGAAAATTTTTTCGCCAGAGGGCGCTGCGCGTCGATGATCGCCGAGTCGATGACCCTCGACGGCCTCCGTGCCGACGTCGACGTCATCCTGCCTATAAAGGCCGCGCGCAGCGTCCGTTGCTCAGTTCCGTTTTGTAGTCCCCAGTAATGTTTTTGGATTAGACTAATCACCTTGAAGGAGCATAGGCTGCAAACCCACAGGAAGTCATACTGCGGGGATGGATGGGAGGGTCGATAAGGAATACGTCGGAGGAACATCCCATCGAAAGAACGTTACAAGGTAAGAGTAACTAGTTCTTCGAAGGGATTGTGTCCTCCGACGTATTCCTTATCTTAGATAGACTCCCATAGCAGTGGTATTGTGACTGGAGGCGGGAGTAATAAAAGTTATGTTACCCTTCCAGAATGGACAGAGTGTAACACAGCCTTGCCGAATCTAGTTTCTTGACTAGAGGAGGAATCCAGGCTATAGAATTTGGTAAATGTATGTGCGGACGACCATGTGGCAGCCGCACATATATCTCGAATTGGCACCCCTCTTTGAAGGGCTGAGGATGTTGCGATACCCCTGGTAGAATGAGCCCTTAGATTTTGAGGAGGCTCCTTTCCTGCCAATTTGTAGCACTCCAGAATGGCTAAAATAATCCATCTGGAGATGGTTTGTTTTGTTATTGGAAGGCCCAACTTATGTCCTGCATAACCTACAAAGAGTTGGTCTGCTTGTCTGATCTTAGCCAATCTGCTGATATAAAAGCTCAAGGCTCGCTTAGGGTCCAGCCTGTGCAGTCTCTCTTCCTCCTTCCCCGGATGAGGAGGAGGGTAGAAAGAAGGTAATATAATCTTCTGAGTGATGTGAAACTCCGAGACTACCTTCGGGAGGAAGTTAGGCTTCACCTGAAGAACAACTTTGTCCTTGTAAAAGATTGTATGTGGAGGTTTACACGATAAGGCTTGCAACTCGCTAACCCTTCTAGCAGATGTCAATGCTATTAGCAAAACAGTTTTGAGGGTGAGAAGCTTCAATGAACAAGAGTGTAGTGGTTCAAAAGGGGCACCCTTTAGGAAGTTTAAAATTAGGTTTAAATCCCATAAGGGAACTTGAAAAGGTTTCGGGGGATAAACATTAGTTAATCCTTTTAGGTATTGTATTACCAATGGAATTTTGAAGTATGAAGGCTCCTCTGCAGTGCGCTTAAAGATTGATAGCGCTGCGAGATAGCCCTTAATTGTGCCAACCTGTAGGCCTGAATTAGCCAGGTAAAGTAAGAATGACAACACCATAGGTGTACCACAAGAAAAGGGTTCAATATTCTTTTCTCTGCACCAGCTGCAAAATTTGTTCCAACGGCAGCGGTATAGAGTTTTAGTTGCCGGCCTTCTGGCCGAAAGCAACACCTCCATAACATCATCCGGAAGGTCCCAATCCTTGTACCTCAACCTTTCAGACACCAAGCGTGAAGGTTGAGGGTCTTGATGGCTGGATGGAGAACCTGACCTTCCTTCTGCGAGAGAAGATCCTCTCTGTATGGCAGTCGAATTGGAGGGCAGATGGACATGTCTAGAAGGTCCGGGTACCACGTTCTCCTGGCCCAATCCGGGGCAATTAGGATCATGGTCTTCCGAAACCTTCTCAACCTCCTGATCATTTGAGGAATGACAGGGACCGGAGGGAACGCGTACAGAAGTGGGAACTCCCAGTCCACTACGAACGCATCTCCTAGAGCTCCTCTCGGGGGAAATTCCCTTGAGCAAAATCTGTCGCACTTCCTGTTGATACTGGTGGCGAACAGATCCACTTGAGGGGTTCCCCAAAGGGCGAAGATCTCTTGAAGGACTTCCTGAGCTATCTCCCACTCGTGAGAGACTGTGCTCTGCCTGCTCAGAGCGTCCGCTGTCAAGTTCTTCTCTCCGGCTAGGTGAATTGCCGATAGAGAGATTCCTTCCTGAATTGCCCAAAACCAGAGCTGCATCGCCTCTCTGCACAGTGGTAGTGAGCCTACGCCTCCTCTTTTGTTGAGGTAGTGCATGGCCACTGTATTGTCCGTCATTATTAGGACGTTTCTTCCCCGTACAGACGGCAGAAAAGCCTTCAGCGCTAGTCTGATGGCTCTCAGCTCCAACAGGTTGATATGTAGTCTGGACTCCGATGGAGACCAACGACCGCTGATGGTCAAGTCGTTGGCGTGAGCTCCCCACCCCGTGAGTGAGGCATCCGTGACTACTGTTATCTCCGGCCATGGTTGCCAAAACATTTCTCCTTTCAGGATGTTCTCCCGACAGGCCCACCACTGAAGGTCTCGGGCTACTTTGACCGGGATCCGAAGGAGATCTGTCATCCTTCCTGAGAACTGTGACCACTGAGTTCTCAGTGCCCACTGGAGGGATCTCATTCTCAGGCGAGCCTCCGGCACGAGGAATATGCAGGATGCCATGAGGCCTAGCAACCTCAGAAAGTCGTAGGCTGGGAGATATTGGGCATTCTGAAATCTGATGACCATCTGCAGAATATCTCGAGCCCTCACCTCTGGTGGCAAGGCTCTTCCCAGGGAAGTGTCCAGGACTGCTCCAATGAATTGGAGTCTCTGTGATGGTATCATCTGTGACTTCTTTAAATTGAGGGAGAAGCCCAGCTTGTGAAGGAAGTGGCAAACATAATCTAGTTGTCTCTGAACCTGTTCCGAAGATACAGCTCTGATCAACCAATCGTCTAGGTAAGGGTAGACATGAATCCCTTCCCTCCTTAGACTTGCAGCCACAACCGACATTAGCTTGGTAAAGACCCTCGGGGCGGAGGTTAGCCCAAATGGCAGAACTCGAAATTGATAATGAGAGCTGCCAATTGCGAACCTCAGGTATCTCCTGTGCCTGGGATGGATCGGCACATGGAAATAAGCGTCCTGGAGGTCTAGAGATACCAACCAGTCCTGAAGCTGGAGGGCCTGAAGGATCTGAGAGAGAGTCACCATCTTGAACTTGTCCTTTCGGAGGAATTTGTTCAATTCCCGTAAGTCTAAGATGGGTCTCAGTCCTCCGTCCTTCTTCGGTATTATGAAGTAGGGGGAGTACCAACCCTTGTTCCTTTCCGCTACAGGTACCAGTTCTATGGCACCTTTCTCTAGCAGGTCTAAAACCTCCTGCAAGAGGAGCGGATCTGGAAGCTTCAAAGGGTTGTTCCCCGGTGGATGACTCTGAGGGATATGTAGGAAGGGCAGGCAGTAACCTTGGGCCACTGTCTCCAGAGCCCAAGCATCTGACGTAATAGCCTGCCATTCCGTCAGATGGTGAGTTAACCTGCCCCCTACTGGTGTTCTGTGAGGGGAGACCTCAGAGTGGTTTTGAAGCGGCTGATGCAGTTGCCGAAGGTAAAGTGGCTCCTGCTCCTGCGGGTGCGGCTTTCTTTCCCCTACCCCGTCCACCACGGGTAAATCTTCCTTGGCCTCTTTGAGCCGGTCGTCCTCTGCCCTTTCCATATGAGGAATAGTAACGAAAGGACCGTCCTCTCCACGATGATCCCGAAGGACGAAAGGTATTCTGACGGATAGCAGCTCCCAATGACTTGGCTGCTGCCTTGGACGTTTGCAGTTTCTCCAAACTGTCATCCGCCTTCTTTCCAAAGAGGGTAGAACCGTCAAAGGGCATATTCAAAAGCCTGGTCTGCACGTCAGAGGCAAAACCAGACTTCCTCAACCACGCATGCCTGCGGATTGTGGTACTTGCCGCCATGGCCCTGCTGATACTGTCAGCAGAATCTAGGCCAGTTTGTAGGGTCTCGCACATCGCATCTTTACCATCCCTGATGATGTTTAAAAATGCGTCCCTTTCCTCTCCTTCTTGGAGGCAGTCAGCCGCTGATGAAGCGCACTCCCAAAGGGTGTGGCTGAACCTAGCGAGCGTACAGGTCGCGTTAATAGACTTTAACGCCATGCTACAGGCAGAAAAAACCTTCTTAGCCATGGCATCATACTTTTTGTCATCCCTATCCTGCGGAGCAGTGGGGTATGCAGATGTGCTGCCTGATGAGGTTGCAGCCTGTACAACTAAGCTCTCAGGAGTAGGGTGTTTTGACAAATATTCAGGGTCAGAACTAGCCACCCTGTATTTTGTTGACAGTTTTTTATTTACTGCCGGGATAATTTCCGGCGTTTCCCAGTTTGTCAAAATCCTTCTCTGTAGAGCAGAGTGAAATGGAACCACAGGATCCTCCTGTGGGCCCTTGTCCAGTATGTCAGTGAGGTCATCCTGCTGAAAGGCAGGAGAAGGTGCAGACCAACCCATAAATTCTATGATTCTAGACATCAGAGCTCTATATGGAGTCTCCGCATGTTCTCCTGGGTCTGGTTTGATAAATTCTGCTTCAGGAGAAGTGTCCAAGCCACTAGCTTCCTGAAGTGCATCCTGAAGATTTTTTAATCCTCTTTCCTCAGAGGCGAAAGTCTCTGGCTCTGGTGATGTGGTCCTCTGTAAATCAATATCTTGGTCTGAATCCTCCCTTTCCTCAAAAATCGAGGTTAAAGGGGGATACTTTGGTTTTTGGAATGGTATAAACCCCATTTCCAATGCAGAAGGAGCCATCATCACAGGCCTTGAAAACGTCGATGTCGTCGACACCGACGTGAAAGTACTCGAAGGCGCCGTGAAAAGCGTCGAGAAATGTGTACTAGGCCTCGAGGAACTCGAAAGGATCGGAGTCCTGCTCGAGAACGACGTCGACGTTCTCGGCGTCGAGTCGGAGGTCTTTTGTCTAACCGTTGGCTGTGGAGTAGCCGTGGTTCTTTCCTTCACCGGCGTCGATATCGGCGTCGACGTCGGCGTCGACTCGATCGACTGATGCGCCGATGAATCCTTCGACAACGGCGTCGATGGCGCCGACCTCTGTTTCGAAGGAGTTTTCGACGATGGCGTCGATGATGCTTTATCTCCCGATGGCTCGAGGCGCTTTCGGGTTGACTTTTCCGCCGGGTACTGCGACTCGCGGCGTTTAGATTTTTTGGGTTTTTTACCCGGGGTATCACCCTCAGCTGTCTTCGAGGGGGACGAGGCCGCTTTCTCGAAGACGCTTAGCATCTTTTTCCTGAATTCCTCCCACTCAGCTTGCGAGCTGCGTTTTGTGGGGCAATGAACTCTCTCAGGAGAACTCGACGAAGATGACGAAGGGGATCTCCTACGTCTCTTCTTCGAGTGTCTCGATGTCGACGAGTGGTGGGAGCCACTTCGTGATCTAGAACGAGAGTGTTTTTTATGGTGAGGAGACGAACGTCTCGACTCTACCGAAGAAGCTTTCGAGGAAGTTAAAGTTGACCTACCTCTCTCGAGCTTCCCCCTACGCTCCTTCAAGGCTTTCGCCGTCATGGAAAGGCATTCCTCACACTCCGAACTCTGGTGCGTGATTCCCAGACACCACAAACAGACCCTGTGAGGGTCCGTCAACGACATTTTCTTCCCGCAGTCTCGGCACTTTTTGAAACCGGACCGAGGGGTCGTCGGGTCGGAGGAGGATGCCATCGATATCGAGGTTAGATATTATATCGAGAACTGAGCAACGGTGTTCCGAGGCACAACGAAGCGCGGAAAAACGGAACTGAGCAACGGACGCTGCGCGCGGCCTTTATAGGCAGGATGACGTCGACGTCGGCACGGAGGCCGTCGAGGGTCATCGACTCGGCGATCATCGACGCGCAGCGCCCTCTGGCGAAAAAATTTTCCGAGGCCAGCAAAGCTGAAGGATTTCTATCTAAGATAAGGAATACGTCGGAGGACACAATCCCTTCGAAATGGCGCATTCAGCGGACTCCGCGTCAACTGGTCAAAGTCCATACTATTCCCGGTGAAGCATATAGACATTGCGATACCAGATGTGTGCCCCTACCGTATTGAAAGGGAACAATTCAGATACCTCGGTATACAAATCACACACAAACTAAATCACACACAAACTAACGGATTATGTGGGGGAAAAACGTACATCCTGTGGTGACCAGGTTCAAGGATGATGTTCGCCACTGGATGTCTCTACCACTCACATTACTGGGACGCGCAGCACTCTTCAAAATGATGGCCCTCCCTGGTTTTCTCTACGTGCTACAAAATGCACCACTAGCAATAGCACCCAGTGAATTCCACAAGGTAGATCAAACACTTAGGAAGTTGCTATGAAAGGGGGGCACCCACGAATGGCACTTACTACCCTACAAAGATCCATATGGGAGGGCGGGATTGGGCTCCCCCGGCTACAGACCTATTACTGGGCCAGTCAAATGGCAATAGTGAATGACAAACTGCATGGGGATACCACTCTACCGCATAACATAATACTAGACACCGACGCACAAGAAAGACCTATCATGAGCCGCCTCTACCGGCAAAAAGAGCGACCCGCTGACCCATCCATGTTGTCGCATATAACCCTAGTCTGGGCAGATACACATAAATACCTAGGTTGGGATAAAAAACTAACTCTAGCACAACCACTCTGGAACAACAGACATCTCCTGGAGGTGAACAAACTCCCTAAATGGCAAGCATGGGCCAAACTAGGTATTACGAAAATTGGCGATGTGATGAAAGAAAATGTAATAATAGCATTTGCGGATCTAGCTGCCACCTTTGCACACCCCCCAAAAAACAATACCACTATATCCAGCTCAAACATGCGTTGCAGGCCCATCTCCCTGAATTGAGTGACATACCTGATTACTCTCCACTAGAACGTAATGTATTCCCAGAACTGCTTAAACAGAAAGTCACATCAACTATGTACAGTGCTATTAACTCCTTTGCTACGAAAGAGATGTTGAGCCTGAAAGCCAAGTGGGAGAGGGAGGTGGGTGATATACTCCCAGAGGAATGGGTGACTGTGCTGATGTACCCCAGAGAATCAACTATCTCCTCCAGGCTTAGATTAATTCAACTGAAGATACTACATAGGATTTATTACCCAAGGGTGGCACTGTTCAAGTGGGGAAAGGCTACGAATCCATACTGTTTGCGATGTAAGAGGGAGGAAGGCTCCTATTATCATATCCGGTGGGACTGTGCCATCATTCAACAATACTGGCAACAGTGCTGTGAAGAACTGTCAAGGGTAATTGGCAAGAGGATACTTGCAAATCCAAAGCAATTATTGCTGGGGATAGAAGGAGACACTGATCTAACGAGGTATGAGAGAGCGCTCTTATCTACCACCACTGCAATACTTAAAAGGAACATAGCGCAACTTTGGGGCTCCGAGAGGCCACCGAGCCTTGAACAATGGATCACGGACGTGGATATCTGCATCGCGATGGAAAAGAGAATCTATACTGCCAGGGTGTGCCCAGAAAAAGCGCAAAAGATATGGCAAAGTTGGGAAGAGGCGCATTAAAAGTAACTTATAATATTGTACCAATTTGCTATCCAGAGACTTGCAGATGGACTGGTGGGTGTAATGCGAAAGGGACAAAATGTTGTGGCATGTTTTGCAGCTCGTTGGTAAGGGACCACAGCAGGGAGTTTTTGGCGGGCGGGTATGGGAAGTTTTGTTTACCCCACTGTGTGGGGCTGTATGTTTTGTGTTTCCAAAAAACCAATAAAATGTGGTACTAAAAAACAAATATTACCAAATACAGAAGGAGGGCTAATGCAAGGTCTATAAACTCTGAAACATGCTGCCCATACTGTGTACAACATATAGTTAAAGCTGGGATAATCACACATTGCCAAAACCAAGGGAGAAGCAGGAAGAGACCCTAACCCCATCAGTCTTTGGTTGCTTGTGTAGTGGGGAAACAAGAGTGGCAAAAAGACTAACTTTCTGGGAAAAGATATTGCCAACACCAGATATCACCAACATTCAGCTCGATTCTCATGGTAGCATGAACAAAATGTGCTTTAACCTGTTTAACCAATGTGGGTACAAAGCCAAACCCATGAAGCACCTCAGCAAGATAGGCCCAATCTATTGTGTTGAAATGCTTTTTCAGCATCGACTGATAACTCAGCTGGAGACATAGGGCCTCATTATAACTCCGGCGGTAGCCGTGCTGGTAAAAACGGCAGGCTGCCGCCAGAGTTATGCTTTTTTTCCGGCGGCTGGCATTGGGGAATCACCGGGGCATTACAGCCCAGCCAGGCGCCGGAAAAAGTAACTCCCCCATTCCCATTGTGTCGAATAGGACACAATGGGAATGGGGAGGACGGATGCACCGGCACTGTGTGCAACAGTGCCGGTGCATTTGTCAAAGTCTGCGAGCTGGTGCCTTTCCGCCCGCCAGGTCAGACCTGGAGGGCGGAAATGCACCCGGCCCGAAAACTTGTACTCTGATGGTCCGGTAACAACGTGCCAGTAAGCCGGTTGTTACCGGACCGGCAGGGTTGTAATGAGGCCCATAGTCTTAAGTTGCGCCCAGTCAATCACATTGATGCCCTAAGAATGTTATCTTGAGCCTGTCTACCTGGAATAAACCCAGTCTGATCGCTCTTTATAATATTTGGAAGAAAGCTACCAACCTTATGGCCAATAAGGGAAACGTAATTAAGGACTGCAATTGGTCCATAAGAACTACTGGATGCATCCTTTCCCTTTTTCCCTAGAAGTGTCAACATAAATTCGCCCATTGTAGAGGTGATAGCTCCTGTGTCTACAAAACTGTTCAAAGGAGTGGATAGCTGTGGGGCCAATATATTCATATCCCACTTATAAAATCAGGCAGAGAAGCCATTTGGACCAAGGGGTTTTATTATTAGGGAGGGATCGTATCACTTGAGAAATCTCCTCTACCGTTATCGGGCCTCCAACCTAGCCCTATCCAAATCAGATGGTCTCAAGAGCTGTGCTTCCTGGACAAAATCTTGTTTGACTGCAATATCCATCCATCAGTCCCACATAATTCAGAGTAATACTGAGTGAGGAAGCCCATCTTAGTGGGTTTGTCCCCATGCACTCGACCCCCTTAGTCCCAAAGTATCGCTCTCATAGTTTTACTATGTTGAGATTTCAGCTTATATGCCAATACCTGCAAGACTTTATTTGAGGCACTGAAATAAAATTGTTTGGTTTTCAACAGTTTATGGGATATATCGGCTGCCCACTACACCTTCAATTCAGCACTAGGTGTTTGTAAATGACGAAAAACCCTGTGCAAACCACCCCTCTTATATGGTGGGTCTATGTCCTGCACCCTTTTTTCTCCCCTTCTGAACTTTTCGCCATTAACGTCTTTTTCCACGTTGATGCCAAACTAATGAGTTCACCCCCGCAATGTGGGTTTAAATGCCTCTCAAATCCTTAAAACTGAGGTATCCCTTAATGTATTCTCTTGAAAATATAATTAAATCCTCTCCGAAATCGAAGAGCAATAGGTTACGTCCGCCAGGAGAGCATTATTAACCATCCACAAAGTAGATTTCCTTGATTATGTATCAATTTGAATCGTAATAGGGGCATGATCAGAGTTTACCACCAATTTTACAGTAGAAGCTGAGATAGAAGGCAAGAGGGATCTAGATGCCAAGAAGTAATCCATCCTAGACAAACTACGGTGGACATGGGAGAACTGTGAATTATCCCTCGCTGTGGGAGAAGATGCCGCCATAAGCCAACCAACTGTAAGTCTTCTATGGCCCTACTAAGGGACTTTGATCCCACTAAATTTGAAGCAGCGCCAGATCCTGGCCTATCCAAATCCCCATTCAACACCACATTAAACTCCCCCCCCCTACAATCAATTCCCCCTGCTGAAATTGGGCAATACAAGGGGGGCACAGCTGGTATAAAATTCCTTCTGGTGCTGATTGGGGCCATAGATTGAGAACAAGGATAAATCCCTCTCCCCCAAGCGTATGTGAAGACCTACAAACCTCACTTGGGTATCCCGGACCACCCCTAATTTCTTACATTTGAGAGACTGATTAAACAAAATCGCCACTAGTGCTTTCTTGATCCAAGGTGATGCAAAACATGGATGTGGATAACATCTACAACAGAGCCGTGGCCAATCCTCCTTCAATAGATGAGTCTCCTGAAGCAGCACTATATCAGTATAAATTCAGTTAATTTAGCAAGCACATGCTTCCGTTTCACGGGGAAATTGAGGCCTTGTACGCTCAAAGAAACAATTTTAAGATCCACCATTTATACCCCCCTGCAACCCTCTTCAACCATGGGATCTCACCCTGCTGCATTCTCCCCAGGTTTCCCCATCTTTGCAATGCCCAGCATGATCCTGCAACATCGCCATCCTCTGAACAGGTAGTGCATCAAGCAACTTATGTATAAATCACTGCAACCGCTACAGATAGTACTTTTGCTTCCTGCATTTGTAAATAATAATCCTCTGCTGTAACGTTTGTATACCTTAGAAAATGTAAAGATAAAGCAGCCCCATTATAGGGAAACATTAGGTATCAAACCCAAGTATGGGCGTGTACTCCCGATGCAACTGCCTATTAATCTATAACTATAATTGTATTGCAACCTCACAGAACTCGAAAAGGTAACCAGCAACGCAACACCTAACTTTATTTGTTGCTGCCAAACCATCAACCCTCATACAATGCGAGGGGCAGAGCTCAAGGTGATAAACAATCCCCACCTTGAGTCAACTCAAGTACCGCCTTCAGAGTCAACACTCCTCCCTCTCTCCTATCCATGGAGGGTCTCCTACGGTCTTTCCGCCTTTCTTTCCGGCATCTTGCTCGAGCCCAATCAGTTTGCAGGTCGTTTGGCTCACCCATGACTGGCATCTGAATCTCCTCAGGTGGAATCTTGAGTACTTCTACTGCTGCTTGAAGGGAGGCGAAATGATGCTGAAACCCCTCAAACCTGAACATGATCCGGAACAGGTATGCCCACCTATAAGGGATTTCCTTGCAAAGCAGCCGTTGGTTAAATGGCTACATCAGCCGACTCCTCTGAATAGTCCCCTGAGCCAGATCCTGGAACAGACTAGGATTACTGCACATGAATAAGATACCCTTCAGGGAACTCGTTTTCTGAAAAATAAGCTCATTGGTCTTGAAAAAATACACCTTATTGAGCACATCTGGAAGAAGGTTTTGGTGCCGTTGGCAATGTGAAAATACTCAATCCAGAGTGAGATTTGTCTCCAGCGCCTTGCCCAGGACCTCCATACACAAGTGCCGTACATAATCGTCCAAGTCCTGGTCAGCAACGTTACAGGGGATCCCTCTTATCCATATATTGTTCCTGCGTGAACGATTCTCACTATCTTCCATCCAGAGAAGAACAATGTAATTGCAACGCAGCAACCCTTTGGTCGAGTTGAGCAAAGTTGTTCTCTTGGTCACAAAAAAAACATTTTCCAAACCCCCCCGCATCCCCAATCTATGCTCAGCCTGCTGCACATTCTGGGACAATTCATGAAAGGAGTCCAAGTTCTTGAAGTGTAGCTGCCATATCATTTTGGACAGACTGTAATAAGAGAGCAATGTCCCCTTTCGTAGATGGTTGCGAATCCGACAAGGATTCTGCTGCCTGCTCATGTCACGCTGAGAGTGGACCTGGTTGTCTGGGGCGGGTCCTTAATTGAGGATGATGGTTTTTCAATTTGTGTGATTTCATGATGAACACGTTGCCTTAATGTTTGCCTTCAGGATCCAGTCGCTGTGTACGTGGAACCCTCCAGACGGTTATATGTGATTTTACTGAGGGACATTAGAGTGGTACATTTCATTGCGGTCCAGCCCCCCCGCCCCAAGCACCCTGATTTTCCACGCTTAGAACTCCACAAAAAACCCATCCTGACCCATTTTAACCCCTTACCCCACTAGCCTTTATATATTTATTTAATCTTTTCATTCTTTTTCAGTGTTATAGTCCGCTCTGTTATGTACCACTCCGCAATGTTTGCGATAAAATGACTGGGTACCCTTGAGACCCACTGGCACAGATGAGATAGGGTTCAATGTCAAGGCTGGTGGGCATACCCGCAATACTGTTTCAGATCCAGTGGCATCACTCTCCTAGCTTTCATGGCCTTGCCATGGCCACTCGGTGCCGCTTTTTCATCCCTGTAGAGAAGGAGGGAGGGGACCTCTCTTAACAGCCCTCAACGGATCGGCCAGTTCCCTCTCCTTACCTCCGACTCATCTTCCTTGAACTGCTGGGTTACACTTCGTATTACCCACTACAGCCTCCGATGCAGTGCCGCGACAGGACCTACAGGATTAATCATCCAGATTCCAAGCGCAGACATCAGCCATCTCGGATCCTCCCGATGCGGGCTACGATTAAAAATCACTGCCATATCTGACATCCACAGTGCGTATAATCCTGAAACTCTCGGCCCTTATTGCAACATATATTCAGACACCTACAACTGTTGTGCCAGGCCTCCAACATCAATCTGATTCCTTGTGAAGTCATGTGCTTCAACGCAGAGCTGCAGAGCCCACAGAACTTACAACTACATTAGGCCCCTGTAAGGCCATGCCCATGGGGGTATAGCTCTTTTATGTGGCAGATTGGTGTGCTCTGAACTGTTGCAGGTCAGCTCGCTGTCTCATGACTGAAGAGTAGTGGTGTTCAAATAATAGTGGTGTTCAAATAATACATAGGTGAATTTCATCATTCATGGTACGTGCAGAATGGGATATATAAGGAAAGATGGATGCTTCACGTAGAGCATGCCATTTTCAACTGAAAATACAGCAGACACTTTATAATCACTATAGAGGACTGTGGACTGAACTGTTTTCCCATCACCTGATCTCACTTTGTCTCATTTTGTTGTCACACATTGAATACAGCTATTGTTGGAGCCTGAGGGCCTCATTCGGAGCTCCAGGTAAAATCACTAAAATTTAATTCCATAATGGAATGACACTATTCATATTTGCTCCATATTCTGCATGTATATCAATATAGGCACATAACATGGAGCAAATAAGTAAAGTGCGGTTCCATCAAGGAATGACACTTAACATGGCACTCAGAATCAGTCCCTGAGAAGGAGCATTAGAAGCTACATACCTTGTTTGTGTCAGGTACATAGGAAGCTGAGTTGAGGCATCATGAACTATTTGGTCAGGGATCAAAGGATATGGTACCATGTGAAATTCTGTATAGCTCCTATTGGTCATCAGAGTAAGATTTACATTGGGAAATTAGGAGGCAAACAATACAAATAAGGCAAACAAGGACACGAAGATGGGTGGGTCTGTAGGCAAAAAGGCAACAAGTTCTTGTCTGTTGGAGGGTGGTTCCTGTGTAAGCTCTACTTTGAAGCAAGCTGCAGGAGTCAAGCCTATAGGCAAATTGGTATGCATCAGATCTATATAAATAGATCATTACAAAGTCTATTGTGATGGTTTTAAATGTTTGGTCGTGGCAATTTCCCCATTGCCTTAGAGCTTTACGCTGCTTTGACTGTCTAGCGACTACTTGGATGGACGTGTAGTGGTTGCTTAATTTTGACAAAGATGAGATCCATGCTATTATCCTTGAAGCTAAACCCTCTTGTGCGCCAGGCCCGACTTAGTATCCTTATTACAGTGTGTAAAGTCAATCCCTCAGTGGTCTAGATTACTTTTTTATTTATTTTCTTATATTCTGGCATCAAAATGCACTCCTCGGTCAGTGAAGACCACTATTCTGGTGCCTATATTTACAAAAAAGGCTAGAACTGTAGACCGATAGCCCTCCTTGATGCAATGAGTAAAGTTTTCTCTGCTACAATTTTTAAAAACCTAAATTACTGGACTTTTCAATGCTCCATTGGAGACCCGTTTCAATCTGGCTTTAGAAAGGGGTTGGATACAGTGGCACACAACCTGATCCTCCCATTGCTACAGCAGCAATTTATTAACTTTCAGCAACCACTTAGCCTTTGTCGATTTAGCACAAGCCTTTCATCGTGTTAACAGAGATTGCCTTTGGGCCAAGCTTGCTGAGCTTGGGTGCCCATTACCAATTATCAATATATTGAATCATTTACATTCGGAAATTGTGGTCCAGATTCGACTGAATATGAGTGGCAGATTCTCTGACCCAATTCTCTCATTCCATGGTCTTCGGCAGGGCGGTGCACTGGTGCCTACACTTTTTAACTTAAATATATTGAACGTAGATACTGTACTAGCGGGATGCAATTCCTTTCCTCCTAAACTGGAGCAGCTGAGAATTCGGAACTTGGTTTATGCCGAGGAAATAGTATTAATTGACGAAACTCCCATTGGTCTCCAAAGATTACTGAACTCATTATCCCAATACATGAGTAGTTTGGATTTAGAAATCAATTCAGCAAAGACCAAGATCTTAATCAACAACAGACCCAGCAACAAAAACCCTAGACACAAATGGTTTGTACATAACTCTTTGGTGGACGTTTTGGTTAATTGGAAATACTGAGGGGTTATGATACAAGGTAAACCATAGGTTTCATCCAGAAAAACAGACCTGTTGCAAAAATCCTTGGTTTCTCAAATGAACAAAATTGACATTAAATGTGTCAGTTTTTTTATTCTCCGCCTTATAAGATTTTATCAGGCTAACATTGTTTCAAAGCAAACAAATGGGGCAGGAACCTACTCTACTTCAAAGTTGAGGGATAACATTGAAAGTAATCTTCGAAGACTGTCATAATCCAAGTCTTCGGATTCGTGACTCACCTGTTTGATACATGCTGTTTTGTTTCTGGTGTTCACAGGCTTCTTTTTCCTGGATGAGTGGGTCTTGTCGAGGTATGGTCTCGTTTCCGCCGAATCCAGGCTGCTGGCAGGTAACGAGCGCTGAAGTCCGAGGCGCCAGCCTGCGGAGACTCCGAGGAGTCGGAGAACATTCAGAGTTCCAGGAAGGATCCGGGAAGGGTCTGGGACAAGAGAGGACCCAACCGGGAACGACTATAAGCGGCACGCGCTGCTCCAAAAGGCAGAGGTAGCGGTTCCGCTCGGGAAGGAATACGAGGAAGGAGGTAGGAATATGGTACTTGCTGGACACAGGGGGCAAAAGCAAGGATGGAGAGAAAGAGAGAAATACACAACTTGTTGGGACGAGGAGTTCAGACAAGCGTAGTGTTGAGACGCGTCGAGCTGCGGGGGCGTGTCTAATTTCAAGGAAGCATGAGAGTGAATCAGAAAGACTAGACCGCACAGTTCCCTGGCGTCACCCATGTTAGGAAGGGTCAGAGAGAATTAATCATTGACTGAGAGACCTGGCTGACCAGAAGGGTCGGAATCATCGATTCATGACAAAGACAAATTCCTTAACGCCCATTCCCATCTCGATTATTCGTGCCGAGTTGGGGTTAAATTCCCTGCAATTTCATGTGGATTAGAAAACTCTTCTCCTCTACAGTACAAAACGAAACCCTCTCCCTTCTATAATTTTTACTATGCTGATTGAACTTAGGCAAGATCAGTTGTGTAAGATTCTTAATAATTTGAGGAATTTGTGAAGGATATACTTGAGAAATTAGGCTTCACAGAAACTGATCTGTCGGACACCCCTCTAAAATGTATCTCAAACAAATAGATTGGATTTGCACCAAATCCTTAAACATGAAAATTAAATTGTTCAGAAATATTTGCCTGCAAGAAAAATACTGAGGCAACATTCCATCATCTTGCCAAGTCACCCAATCGAAGATGGAGGTTGAATTTCCTTAGATGTAGGTTTAATTTACACCCAATCCAAGACATTATTGCAATCAGAAGTAAGGGGCTGGGGGCATAACCTCAGCAATCTGTAGATTCTGCTCAGTAGATTCTGTTACAGAAACCTTGGAACACCTGTACTTGATTCAATCTAAACGTGTTTTATACTTTTGGAAATTTTCTACGGTTTTTAAAGATATGATGTCAGAATCTATTTGGACTCTTATTGTAAGTGGTAGATATCCATCTTTGAGCATTGCTGCGATACATTTTTTTAGCTGATATATTAGACTTGTAGAAATGTATACATAGTTTTTACAAATAAATTGAATGTCATAACGATTGAATCAATGTATGACAGTTCATTTTTTGTATGCCAGTTCATTTTTTGTATGCCAAATATATGTATTTTTTGTATTCTGAATTTATGTATGTAGGTTAATGTTTTTGCAAATGTTTTATATGCTAAACCAAAACGCAAATAAATAACTAAAATAAATAGATTATTACAAAGTGCATTGTGAAGGGCTTAGGTGTTTAATTTCCACAATTTTTAAAGTGGACTGTTTGGTCGTGGCAATGTTTTCCTCTCGTATAATAGTTTATTATTCCCCTCCCCTGATGGGAGCAAGTTTCGACCATCAAATGAAAAATAAGGCAGTCCTTGTAGCGTTTTGTCAAAATAAAAGGCCTGTACTAAAAGAAAACTATTGCGAATCTTTACAACTAACTCCAGAAAGAGTGTGGGATAAGGTTTCAATAGAATTTTTTTTTCACAAATAATACGTCAGGATGTGATTGCCAGGGGTCTCCCTTCCCCACATTTTGAGCATGGGACAAAGTGGATCTCCTGAGCACAGCACATGCTCGAGCTTTCTCAGCATGAGACGACAGTTCCGTACCCCCAATCCTCTGTTTTTTTAAAAATGTACAATGTATTTTTATTAGCTAAACCCAAAAAAAACAAATAACAAAAAACATTCTAATGGGTTTTTTTTCGCCATTATTTTTTTTGACATTTTTGCATTCGAAAGTTTTTTTGACATTTTAACTTGATACCGTATTCAGCAACAAGGAGTTCTTTTCCAAATGGACTTTGGGTGATAACTTCTCACCCATGGATCTCCCTCGACCAGACTGACTCAAATGTCAAGGGGGGCAATTCACTTCCCTTGGTATTCCAATACTTCTTGCAATCATGAATCTGAATTTCTTTTTAAACAGTTCTTCGGGCTTTGCCCCTTTTTGTCGGCTTTCCACTGCCAGGTTCACTCTTGCCAACTTTTACAGACAGTTCACTGTCGATCACCCTTCAGTCGGGTACACTTCCGTCAACACAATATTCAAAGGGACTTCAGGACTCGCCCCTTTTTGTTAGCATCCTTCTGCCGGGTTCACTCTTGTCAACCTTTGCTACACACTGTTCATGCGTTAGTTTCTGTTAAATAGTAATAGGGAGCCCCATGTGAAGCAGCTGTGTTGGGCGTCACAGAAATAAAATACAAATCGTTCCAAAGCTGCTAATTAATTGTTTTGGAATCTAATTTTCCTTTTTCAATTGTGTGTATCCAAAAAACAGATATCACGATCTAATTTTCCCATTGAGGGTCTGAATTTTTAAAAAAACTACTTTGTTGTGCTTATTGTATACTTTTTTTATTTCCTTTTTTTCTTTTTATGATACATCTCCACGTACTGAAATTTTAATTTTCAAAAATATAAATCTTATTTTTTGATACAACCTATGTTTAGATTCAGACCTTCAATGGGAAAATTAGATAGTGAAATCTGTTTTTTGGATACACACACTTGAAAAAGGAAAATTAGATTCCAAAACAATTAATTAGCAGATTTGGAACTATTTATATTTTATTCATGCCTTAGTTTCACCCTGCAGTATTCATTTCCCTTCGCTTCCCAATCATCTGTCAGTCAAAGACTTTTGACGTTACAGAGGATTTTACAGGACCCCTGTATGACCACTTTGGCCTCATTTGGTTACGGTAGTCTCTACCATTGGGTAATCACCCAGTTTCCTGCATGAGCACCCACGTAGAGCCGGACTCCTCTGTTGCTGGTTTCCCCCCTCTTTCATCAATAGTATCTTTATGCTTTTTAAAGTTCAAATGAGCTGTTGGCTATTTTTCGTTCAACACAGTTCGGTTTCTCATCGACACTCCCCTCAACTCACTGGCTGTGATGAACCACTTGGCTTTCTTTCGCCTTGGAGTCAAGGTTGGTAGCACAGAGACAAGCGCCTCTCCCCGGCTTGGTAATCAGCGCAGGAGGGTCTTGTGTACCACTGACATCTACTGCAACACACACTGGCTATTGTTTGCAGACTTATGATTCCTTCTGCAGAGGTTTCACGGTCCTTGGTCGGAAAGGGCAAGGTTGATTCTCTCCTTATCACCCTCTGGGTCTGTGCCCTCTTTCTCCTCCTCTTAAACTGCTGTGCTGAGGTAGCTCTCACTTCGTGAGGTCTGCCTTGCTCTTCCTGTGCTCTTGTGCTCCACCTTTTATCCCTGTGGGGAAGGGAAAAGGCCATCAGGTGTGTGTGATTCTGGTTAATTGGCTGACTCTGCCTCACCCTTGTGTTGGGACATGTCAGGTAAACAGTTTTAACAGTAGCCCATTTTCTGTCACTGTGCAAGCAAGTGTTTGTTTAGGAAAAAGAGGATTGGTAGGATTTTTGAGTATACTACCGGGTAGGATTAGAAAAGGTGTTGTACGGGATTATAGTCCTCGTGCTAGGGGTTTGGGTACCATCGGAAGGGTGAGATTGATAGGGGTTGTGGAATGAACGAAGATGACCAGAATTTCTATTGTGACCTGAACAGGGAGGATCACCGGAATTGTAGTGTGTTGTCAATGCAGTATAGTGGGGTTTCGTGAGAGAACAATCAGAGGGATGTGAAAAAGAATGACTGGTAGTATTCGGGGATGTAACAAAAAATGCTGACAGTGGTGCACACCTGGTAACATTTGATATAGAAATTCAAATCGTCATTATACGTACAGCAGAGCTGATTTAAGAATTTTAAGGTGCGGGGGAGGAAACAAGGCCTTGGCACAAAGCCTAAATCAGAAAAGAGAAAATAGAAGAGGGCCCAAAAGGTGGGGCCCTCCCGTCCCCTGCACACTATTTACTGATGCCACATAGGGCCTTCAAATATATAGATATAAATCTATCAATGTATAAATATATAACAGCAGTTTTGTTAGTTGAGCATATAACGATTTATTTGGCAAAGAAGAAAACAAAATAAAATTTGCCAAAAAGCACAATCTGTTATACAAAGTAATTCATGACGTATGACATATTAAAACAAATTGCGATGAAGCAATAAATGATGAAGAGATGATGCTGTCCAATTGTGGGGTGGCCGACGCGTTTCGAGGGTAACCTCTTCTTCATAAGGGCCCAATTGAATTTTTTGAGTTGAAATGACACGCGTTCAGTGTTTCCACGACAGTGGCGATTCCTCTTGCCGAATGCTTCTTCTTAAGATCAGACAAGCGGGCAGGCAGGGAAACAGGTATAGATACCAGCCCAACAGCCATACTTCCTATGCACTTTGGATGCGCGCAGAGGTTGCGCAGGCACCAGTGCTAATATGGAAGTGGCTGCAGCTGGTAGGCGGCCTGTCATACGTCATGAATTACTTTGTATAACAGATTGTGCTTTTTGGCAAATTTTATTTTGTTTTCTTCTTTGCCAAATAAATCGTTATATGCTCAACTAACAAAACTGCTGTTATATATTTATACATTGATAGATTTATATCTATATATTTGAAGGCCCTATGTGGCATCAGTAAATAGTGTGCAGGGGACGGGAGGGCCCCACCTTTTGGGCCCTCTTCTATTTTCTCTTCAGTATTCGGGGATGTAACAGAAAAACAAGGATTCTGGGAGATGTGGTTTCTGAGTGGAACAGGGTGGTTGGATTTTATTAAGGGAGCTTCTTTGGTTGGAAGGGATGTGGATGTAGAATAACCAAAAAACCTTCAAGGGCTTTGTCCCTGGTAGAATGCTGCATCTCTCCTGGGGTATTCCTCCAAGCATAACCCCGGGCTCCCCTACCCAGGTGATGCTCCCTTGCTCGTTCGCCCCCAGGGTTGAGATCTGAGAGCGCCAGCCCTTCCCTGGCCACCTGAATAAGGGATTCTTGAGGTCTACCTGGAAGAATACCCTCAGGTTTCTTACACTATACATAGATATATTATGTTGCGGCAACATAATTGCCATGACAAAACAGTCAATTTTAAAAATTGATGGGAAAACCACTCGAGAACTATTGCGATCTTTTGATCTTTATTTTAATGGAAAGTAGATGTTAGGCATTTTGTCCTTCAGGTAAACGCAATACTTTCCAAAAATGTCTTGCATGTAAATTGCATTCTATGAACTGTCCTTGAGTGTAAAATTGGAATTAAATTACCAGAATTATTCCTTTTGAGACTGATTCATTGGAGCCATGTAATCGAAATGTGCATATTTACATACATTTGTATATCATTAACCTGCAGTAAGTGTAAAAAGAGACTGAACTGGGGGATCTTCTATCGAATCAGAAGGTTATAACAGGCAGAAAAAGAGGTGCAAGAATATGTATAAGAAAAGCCCTGGCCGGAGAGTATACCAGGCATATGCAGGAGTGTTCATGTAAGCAAAGCCCTGGCAGGAGAGTATATCAGGCAGATGCAAGTTATGAACATGTTCATGTAAGAAAGCCCTGTAAGGAAAACATACCAGGCAGTATCAAGTGGAACAGAGTGTAATATAGTGTAGATGACATCTTTATTCAGAAATAAATATTACAATCGCAGAACACACAAAATACAGTACAATAGTCAAATTTATTTAGAAACTATCAACATTTTGCGATCTACAAGAAGAGTAAACTAAAATCATTCATCAAAGCATAAAAATTGCCTACGTAACATGAGAGCCCACTAAATATATAAATATACATTATGGGCTGTCAGCTGATCCAGGACTGACAATAGAAATATGAGTGCTAATTGCGCGCGCCTAAGCATGGATGCTCTTAAAGCTTGGATTAGAAAATCTCTCCTTAGCATTGCTAAAGTAGGGCAGAAAAACAAAAAGTGCAGCAGATCATTCCTATCACTCTCACAGCAAGGACAACTCGTCCATTCACTGCAATTTGTCAATGGAGAAAAAGCCTTTTCCCCAGTGAACAAAAGATTTGCTCTAAAAGCCATAAGCACTGGTGTTTTCCTTGGGGTGTAGAAGCATTGGACATAGGCTGGCCTTATGATGGCTTCAAGATTGCAGTAATACAATTGTACGCTTTGTTTCTGCAATTCACTCTTAGTCCTCATTCTGTGAGCAGAGAAGGCGTCTATTAACTCTCCCCTATCAGCGTTGCCTGCTCAGTTAGTCACAGAACAAATGCCCATAAACAAGCTTGTGCAGAGATGGTTTTATATATTCCAACCAAGGTGAATTAGCAGAAGAATTTGTTGGCATGAGATCCCTCACCAGGGCTCAGGTTATTGACAATTGGGGCCTCTCCCATAGACACAGCCAATAGATTAAAGGCTGCATTGCTATGAGATCTTCCACATAAGTTATTTCAAGTTTTATGCAGCAAGTGGCCTGGGAAGCCCTGTGGTAAACCCATGATATTCCTAAGGAACATGTTTTCGGGTATTTTGTTTTTTTTTGGTTTAATGATGACCCCATATAGCCGCACCATAGGTCTGTAGAGGTACGATTTTGCTGTGTAAATTCGAAAGGTGTAATCCATGGGCAGGGCACTCAATTTTGGACCAAATATCATGATTGAACCATTAATTTGCGATGCTTTTGCGGCTTGTTGCTTCACATGTAAAATCCAGCCCAAGGGTATCAGGTAATATTATCCTCATATATATGGTCGCCGTAAATAATATCGCCGGGAAAAGGTTGTGGTGATATTATATGGGTGACCATATATATGGGAACAGGGGCAAACAAAAAAACAAAAAAAAAGGAGATTAAAAAAAAAGTTTGAGGGTTGCGGGGGTGTTTCCCCTGCATATTCTATGCAATAATGTCGCCACAAAAAACAGCCATTTTTCGGCGATATTTTTGCATGGCGAGATTTTTGTGGCGACATTATTACATGGAACCAGCCCAAGTCGCTAGAGATCATCACCCCAATGTAGCAAAATGATACAACCCATTAGAGACTTTTCCTCGCTGCTAGTATGGCATTCCCTCATGGTTTACTTTTACCAATGCACATAACCTTTGACTTCACTGCGTTGATTGTCAGGCATCACTCTTTCATATAGTCACTAAATCCATTTATCAATCTATGAAGGGTGAGTTTAGTCCTGGCCATCAGGACTGCGTCATCCACATAAACGAATGCACACACCCTTTGGTTAGCTATCCCCAGGACATCACTCACCAAGTCAGCTAAGACATTCAGTAGTGAATTTATGTAAAGATTGAAAAGGAGTGAGGCCAGGACAGAACCCTGTTGCACTTCACGAGAAATCCTAAATGCCTGTGTTTCTTGGCCTTGATTTCTCATTCTTACTTTGCTGTCAGATTTGTGTGAATGTGAACCAACATCTTTATCAGCTCGCCTGGCATTCAGATGGGGTGAAATATGCTCCAGAGCTTGCCATGATCGACACAATCGAAAGCAGACAAGAGGTCCATAAAAGCTAGGTAGATCGTGCCTTTGCCAGTGCGAACATATTTATCCAGAACCAAACCTAGATTTTTTTTTACTTGGGTATTTATTAACAGCGCACAGGAGCAAACATGAGAAACACACATTAGTTACAGACGACATATGACATTTGAAATGCCCCCCTACCCCTAACCCCTGCAGACGGCATTGTTCCCGGCCTCATTCCGTTCCGCCAGGTGACGAGCTGTCCCCCATAGAACGGAGAGCGTTCACGATCAGGCGCGGCTTAAAAGTAAGCGCCGGATATTTCTGGTCATAGACTAGGACCGGGCCCCAGACGTCCAAGAAACGATAGAGTCTGCCCGCCTTAGCTGCCGTGACCTTTTCAGCTATTAGGATGTCCCAGAGTTTGATCCACCACAAGGGCATGTTTTCCAGGTGCGGGCCACCGTGATTTTGGCGGCCAGCAAGAGTTGAGTGGACAGCGTGGCCCTCCTCCCTGTTCTCGGGTAAGCGTCCGGGTGCGGGATCCCAAGGAGGACAGGTTCGGGAGTTAGTGGAATGGTCACTTGGGTAATATCTTTTATAGTGGCGAGGCATTGGGTCCACAACTCCTTTACTTTAGGGCAGGTCCACCACATATGGAAGTAGGATCCCAAGTGGCCGCATAAACTCCAGCAGTGGGGCTCCAGGGCCTGTTGAAAGTGGTGGAGACGTAAAGGGGGGGGGGGGTAGTACCATCGCAACAGCAGTTTGTGGGCACATTCTCGGTTGGTGATACAGTGGGATACCGTGCGCGTCCTGGTCCAGATATCCACCCAGGATTGGTCCTCTATAGCGTGACCAAGGTCTGCCTCCCACAGGGACATGTAGGAGGGTTTAGAGAGGAGGGGGTCGTCCAGCAGTAGCTTGTAGAGGGCGGAAATCTTCCCTCGGACAGGCAGGTCAGCCGCTGTGAGTTCCCAGGGAGTAAGAGGCCGAGTTGCTAGCATTCCGGGTCTGGGGGTTGGAGCACCAGTGTCTTAGTTGGGCATAGGAGAATCTGTCCGACTCTGCTAGCTGAAAGGAGGATTTACATTGTTCGAAGTCCAGGGGGGAGTCTCCTGCGAAGAGCTGTCCCAGCGTTTCAAGGCCTCCTGCAACCCTGTTTCTGAAGTTCGCTGGACAAGCTCCCGGGGAGAAGGCCGGGTTGTGGAAGATCGGGGAGAGCGCGCTCAGGTAGTTTGGAATCCCTCTGTATCTGCGGGCCCACTCCCATGCCTTTAACGAGTTTTCCATGGCCGTCATCACATCTGGCCAACTCTGCCACAAAGCGTTAGGGAGAAATGGGAGGAAGCGAACAGGCAGGGGTAGGCGCGATTGTTCGATGTCCACCCACTTTGGGCGACCTGAGGCCAGTCCCCACGCCTGGAGATGGGCCAGCTGCGCTGCGATATGGGATATGATGCCCTCCGAGTCTAGCGCTGGCCATCATCATTTTCCAGGGAATCTTCGCTTTCTTGCCCTTCCATATAAAGTCAATCAATTTCCGTTGAAGCTTCATGATGGGGGGAAGGGGGATTGAGACGGGAAGGGAAGCACAGGCATATAGGAAGCGGGGAAGGAGATTCATTTTGCAGGTTGTTATCCGGCCCAGCAGGGAGATTTCCTGCGACCACCAGCGCGTGAGATCATTCTCCAGTTCCTCGAAGAGCGGGGGGAAGTTGGCCTGGTAGACTTTTGTTGGGTGTGCTGGGATCCGGACCCCCAGGTATGGGATTGCTTGGGTGCTCCATTGGAACGGGCTTTGCTTCTCCAGGGCGATCCTTTCGTCCGGGCTCAGGCCCACACTGAGGGCTATGGATTTTGAGAAGTTGATGGCGAATCCCGCTACCTCGTCGAAGCTACGGAGCTCCCCCAGAGCAGCCCTCAGGGAGGATTGGATGTTTGTGACGGTTAGCAAGACGTCATCCGCGTAGAGGGGGATCTTATGCTGGGTGGCGCCTATCTTCGGGCCGCTTATCAGTTGGTTTGTCCGCACCCGTTGGGCCAACGGTTCCATGACCAGGGCCAGGGTGAAAAGCAGGGGGGACAGGGGGCATCCCTGCCTCGTTCCGCAGGTAGGGAGGATAGGGTCCGACAGGCGGCCGTTAACCATGAGCCTGGTTTTGGGAGCTTGATAATTCGCCAGGACCATTTTCCTGAAGATTGGGCCAAAGCTGAAGGCTTTGAGGGTCAAGGTAAGAAATGACCAGTCCACCTTGTCAAAGGCCTTGGTCGCGTCCAGGGCCAGCAAGGCCAGTTGCTGGGAATTTCTTGTGGTCACCTCTATGAGGCTCAGGGCTCTGCAAATGTTATCTTGTATGGACCGGTAGTTGATGAAGCCGGATTGGTCCAGGTCTATGATGTTCGGTAGGACCGGAGCCAGGCGGTTAGCCAAGATTTTCGAGTAGATATTAGCATCCAAATTAAGCAGGGAAATTGGTCTGTACGAGCTGTTCTCAAGGGGGTCCTTTCCGGGCTTTAAAGCGAGAACGGTAATGGTTTCCTGCACGGACAGAGTGATCGTTCCGGTGGTCGCAAATGAATTGAAGAGGCGAGCCAAGGGAGCCACCAATTGGGGACGAAAGAGTTTATAAAATCTGGTGGTGAAGCCGTCTGGGCCGGGGGCCCTGGGTTTCAAACTCTTTATCGCCTCTTCCACCTCCTCCTCCGTGATAGGCGTTTCCAGCTCCTGGCCAACCTCCGGTGTCAGGCGTGGAAGGGCCGCCTTACGGATGTATGCACGCTGTGCTTCCAAGTCCCTCAGGGCCGCTGTCATAATCTCTGACTGATGGGCCGTGGCTAGCCAGATTTTTTCTTGGTCTGCATAGTGCACCAACCCCTGTGGGTCGCGAAGGATGTATTTCCGAGTCTTCTGCCTAACTAGCTTGCTGACCAGGAGCTTGTTGGCTTTGTTGTTGTGGACATAGTACCAGTGTTTGGTCCTAGCGAGCAGGTTCGCAGAGGTGTCGGCGTGGAGAGCCTCCAGCCTCTTCCTCGCCATTTGCAGGGCTTTGTAGGATTTCGGGGACCAGCCCTTCTGCTTGTGGACCGCTTTGGCTGCACAAACCTTGGACTCCAGGGCGTCTCGGGTCGCCGCCTTCTGTTTTTGAAACGCCCTGGGCGATCAGTTCCCCTCTGAGCACCGCCTTCATAGCGTCCCAGGTGTTGGCAGGGGACGTGTCCTTGTTAAGGTTCTCCGTAAAGAAGTTTTTGATTGATCTGGCGATCGCATCTCTCACCGTCATGTCCCCCAGGATAGGGTCATACAAGGTCCATTGGCGACGTGGAGGGGGATCCGGGTCGTGGACTCTAAGGGAGAGTGAGACTGGGGCATGGTCCGAGAGGATCAGGGGGCCGATCGTGACGTCATCCGTGAAGGTCAGGATCCGGGGTGAGGCCAACAGGAGATTGATTCTGGAGAAAGTGTGATGTACATATGAGTAAAAGGTGAAGTCCTTCTCCTCCGGGTATAACACTCTCCAGGTGTCGACGACATCAAGCGTGTGGAACAAGTGGAGCAGGGCCAGGGCTAGCTCCTGGTGTCTGGAGGTGGGGGGGTGAGATCTGTCTTTAAGGGGGTCCGGGACCCCTTTGAAATCGCCTCCGATGACAAGTTGTCCTTCCGTGAACGGGAGGAGGGTCTCTTCCAGGTCCTGGTAAAATCCATCTTGGAACCAAACCTAGATTTACTATCTGCTCAACTGGTTCAATACCCTCTCAAAAACCATATTGGTACTTATACACACACAAGAGGACCCTTATTCTCTGTGACCCAGGCCATAATCTTTTGATTTAGTAGCAGCCCAAACTACTTAGCAGAGGTTTCAATAAGTGAAATTGGGCGGTAACAGGCTGGGTCATTTCTGTCTCCCTTTTTGAAAATTGGAACAATGACTGCCTCTTTCCATGAGGCTGGGAAAATCTTCAAGTGCAACATTATGTTAAATACCAAGGTAACAGTGGGCACCCAAATCACCTTCTCATTTTAAAGAATTCTATTGGAACAGAATCCAATCTTTCCGCTCTGCCACTTGCAGATCCAGCAAGAGCCATCGCTATCTCGTCCACTGACACCACCATACTCGGGCTCGCATTGGATGGTTCAGGGGGCCACTCTGCCTCTTGTGCCATCGACCTTCTCGAGAATGCAATTATCATATAATGCAGAGAAATGCTTAATCCACCTTGCCTCGCCCACCGGTTTAACATGCCCCTTTGCCAGTGTCTTCTTGGGATGCAAGCCATCTGCAATTACCTTCCAATAGTCCCTTGTATTGCCCGAAAAGGCAGCCCTCTCCAGTTTATGCCAAGCCAACTCTGTTCGCTCTGATTTGGTGGATTTTAACGTATACTTATTCAATGCCCTGGCTTCGGTGATATGTGCCGGGGAACTATTTTGCAACTGTTAGGGAGAATTCTCTGTTTAGGCAGAATTTCCTAACCTAGTGAGTCCCCCAGCAGCTTTGCTGGATTTTTGGGGTTTATTTTTTTCTCCTGCCAAGAGTGAGACTCTTTTACCCTCACTCTTGGGCATGATTTGAGTGTGTTTCTTTGAATCTAGATGTGTTTAATGGGCTATGGGGTCTATTACTCCATAGGGCTTCATGAGTTTTTGTGATGTGTGTTACACAGCACCCTCAGTGCAGTGACACAGGGGTGTCATAGTGACCCCCCAGTATAGACTCCATACCCTGGGACTGACTACTGTCTCTCAGGGCATGTAAAGTCACCATTGACTTTACTAGTCTTAAATTCTGAACAGAACCAGTACAAACCATCATCATATTGTGGACGTACTGGCTGGCTGTTAGTCGAGGGGGCACGTCTCCGTCCCCCCGATCGAGTTTTGGCTGGTGGCAGTGGATACTACTTTTTATATTCTACCGCAAATATTTTCCTATGGGATTTCCCATTGTTTTAGGCTATCTTTTTATTTAATTATTTACGGTAGCCTCGAACATACCGCGGGTTTATTTAATTAATATTAATTCTCCGGTTGGTATTTTTTGCCAAAACTTGATTCTAAAATGGCGTTTGTGTTCTCTTCTGTGACTCCAACCCAAGTCGAGCCCTTTGTTCCACTTTTTGGCGGGCTACTCCACAGAAGCCCTCCAAAGTGGTGCCACTCTGTCTGGGGTACTTAGGAGGGGTGGAAGGAAATTTAGACACCCTGGACTGAGTTGCCTAGGCAACTCAAGTCGCACTCCATCCTGATTGGCCCAAGTGGTGAGCCGGCCGGCTCACCACTTAGCATGTTTGAGTGACAGCTAGGCTGAGTGAATGGGGGTTTGCTGCATAAAAGCAGGGCTTTGGAGACTGGAACTTCAGAAGTCGCCACAGGACCTAAGAATCCGACGAGGGAGAAGCTGAGCCGACCTGCCACAACACCACCACCGGTGGAGCCCTGCTGGACTGCCTCACCACTTTTCCCAACGACAGAGGAGATCTCCCGCCAGAGAGTCTTCTTCCTTTGACTGGTGGGGATAACCAGTTTCACCGTCTTTTCGCTTTCCCGACGTACCTCGTGGCCACCTTGCCCGTGCCAAGCACCCCGGCAACCGGGATACCACGTTTTAACACGACCGCGAAACCAAGGTACCACCTTTAACCGGAAAACTCCGCGGCTGGTTTCTTCCCTGGTAGTGCAACGACCTTCATCTTTCCTCCAAGTCAAGATTTTCTCTTCCCCTGGACGACGACGCAACTTGCACCCACTACCAGGAACAACTGCCACCGCTGGAGGATCCTTCCCACTTAAGGTACCGTGTCCCGCCTGGCTTCTCTTGCTACCGACTGTACGGGGTAGATTTAGCCCCGGCTTTCGAACCTGGGTTAGTCTGGGACACCCTGGCTAAACTTTCTTAAAGCCTCTCTAAACCCTTTTTTGAACCCTCTGCAAGACTTTCTAAGCATAGTGTAACTGTGTGATCTTGGGCGCATTTGTGCTCTGCTCTCTCTAAGAGTGGGCCCAGCCTTTGGACTTTGGCTCACCAGTGACTTTTGCTCTTCTGCCTCGCTAACAGTGTTCCTGAATCTTGGAGTGGTGTACCTTTTCATATTCTGTCTTTTTCCCTCCCTTTCTCACAAACTTATTGGAGTGCAATCTAGTTAAGCGCTCACCTCTGTATGAAAATAAGTGGTGTTTTACTGTGACGTATCTGATAAGGAAAAAGGGGTGTATATATTACAATAGTAACTGTGTTTAGAATATTTCACAATAAGAGTGCTGGAGTGTTTCAACTGTGTGTTTTAAATAAATAATTATATACTTTGATACCAAAGCTCTGGTCAGTGTTTGCTTGTATTATTATATCTGGGTGCCTATTGTGTATACTTTGCATACTGCCTAACTCTTCTTGAGGGAAGTCTGACTGCTCAGCCACAGCTACCAGGTAAATCTTGGTGGTGCAGACTGCTACCAAGTGGGTTTACTGCCAACACCTGTAATCTTAAATCTTTTGCAGTGGTCCCTAAGGGAACTTCACAGGTTTCTGCCTAACAGCAACCTTAGTGCCTGGAAGAGTGCTTTTTTTGCCAGCTTGCATTCAGCTTTGTGACCATGCTGACGTTTTGAAACGGGTTGCCGGGCCAGAACAGATTTTCTAAATTCCTGGGATGCGCAGGTCATTAGGTCTGCCCAAGCTGACCATTTACTCTTCCCATAGGGATCTATGGATTCAAGCATTTTGGCAAATTGTCCATGGCTGTATTAATTACCCTGGATGCAAAATAATCAGGGTCCACCATACCCCACTGCAATGTTTTATGCATGGCAGTGTAGGGTCATTTATTAAGTGTTACTCACCGGCGTGACTAACGTACTCTTAGTCCATAGTCCCCTTTCCTCCATCCTGCATGGACATCCCTTGCAAGGGACAGGAACAGAACCAGTTTCATAGAACTTAGTAACAATGAAACCTAGTGTAGGGCTCCAAAGCCACTATTGCCTGCATTTCGCCGATTCTGCAACCAGAAGTAAGCCCAACTAAGAGTGCTGTCTTTAGCGTAACCACTTTGATATCTATTGTGGCCATAGGCTTAAAAGGCTTGTGCGCCAGGACATCGAACACCACATTAAGATCCCAGAGTGGGTGCAGTCATTTGACCGGTGAGTACAGTCTGGTCAGACCTGTAAAATACCTTCTTACAACAGGATTGGCAGAAGTGAAAGTAATTGTGTCTGAATACCTGTATGTGCCAATAGCCGCTAAGCAAGTCCGGCAGGTGGACCCCTGATCTTGCCAAATGGGCCGAGAAGGATACAACCTGCTCCAGAATGCAGGCAAGGGGATCCACACCATTTTCATTGCACCATAGGCAGAACCTGGTCCATTTGCTTTTGTACTGCTTTTGAAAAAATAAGCTTCTGGCTCCCTGTATGAGTTCCAGGTTGTTGTGAGAGAGCTGGAGATGGAGAAGAGTTACCAGCTCAGGTACCAGGCTGCGTGGGCTACTAAATGGGAGAGTTGACGGGGAACCCTCGAGACACACACACAATTCCAAGGTACCCACCTTTCAAGACCCAGGAGCACTGACCGTCCACTTCTCATTCACCAAGCCAACCAGGACCATCAACAGCACCATCCGAGTGCACCCCGCGCCAGACCCCTACCAAAACCAGGATTCACACCCAACAGCCTTGATAAAGACCCCACGGTTAAAACACGCGTCGGCACCACACGTTAATCAATGTCTAGAATATCTGGCACTAGATGAAATAGTGTCTAAATGATGATGGATAGTGAAAAATGAAAAAATAAACAAGTGTTAACCAAGAACTTTGTGGATTATATCTTTTTACCCAACTGAGTGGGTCCAATGCACCTTTATACAACCTTACCGACGCCAACGGAGTAGAAACTAACACCAAACTACTGCTTGGGCTAGTCTCTCCGGATAGGGGCTGTTAGGCAGAAACCTGTGCAGTTCCCTTTGGGACCACTGCAAAAGATTTAAGACTACAGGTGTTGGCAGTAAACCCACTTGGTAGCAGTCTGCACCGCACAGATTCACTGTGGTAGCTGTGGCTGAGCAGCCAGACTTCCCTCAAGAAGAGTTAGGCAGTATACAGAGAATACAGAATAGGTACAGAGACACAGTAGCACAAGCAAACACTAACCAGAGCTAGGTGTAAAAGTATAAACTTATTTATTAAAGGTACACTCATAAATTACACCAGCACACTAGAAAAGATAAGAAAGTCAAACACAGTTACTATTACTCATATGTACATCCCTAATCATTCGTTGGTCAATTCTAAGTTAACACCACTTATTTCCAAACAGAGGTGAGCGCTTAACGTTAGATGACACTCCAATAAGTATTACCAAAAGGGAGGGAAAAGGCAGAAATAAAGAGAGCAGTAAGGTAAAACACTTTTCACATAAGGTTAGCAAAGGCAGTCAATGGTGGAACAAGAAGAATTAGTTCGGGGCCCGCTTTAGAGGGAGCCAGGCGAAAAAATGTGCCCAAGATCACACAATGTCATCAGTCTTTGCAGGTGAGAGAAAAAGGTTTTACTACGGTTCTGAAAAGTTTAGTTAGGGTGTCCCAGGCCTACCCAGGTTCGAGAGCCGAGGACTAAATCTACCCCGTACAATCGGTGGCAAGGGAGGCCGGGCGGATCACAGTACCTTTAAAAGTGGAAAGATTCCTCCAGCGGTGGTAGTCGTTCCTGGTAGTGGGTGCAAGTCGCGGCGTCGTCCCGAGGAAGAGGTGATCTCGACGGGGAGGAAGGCTGCAGGTCGTTGCACTACCAGGGATGAGGCCAGCCGTGGAGTTCTTCGGTCACAAAGGATTTTACCCCTCTTTCGCGGTTGAGGTAAAAAGTGGTATCCCGGTTGCCGGGGTGCTTGGCACAGGCAAGGCGGCCACGAGATGCTTCGGGACGGCGAAAAGAGGGCAGCAACTGGTTGTCCCCACAAGTTAAGGGAAGAAGACTCTCCGGCTGGAGATCTCCTCTGTCGTCGGAAAAAGTGGTGAGACGGTTCTGCAGGGCTTCACCGGTGGTGTCGTCTTGGCAGGTCGGCTCGGCTTCTCCCTCTTCGGCTTCTTAGGTCCTGTGGCGACTTCTGAAGTTCCAGTCCCCAAAGCCCTGCTTTTATGCAGCAAACCCCCATTCACCCAACCTAGCTGTCACTCAAACATGCTAAGTGGTGAGCCGGCCGGCTCACCACTTGGGCCAATCAGGATGGAGTGCGACTTGAGTTACCAAGGTAACTCAGTCCAGGGTGCCTAATTCCCCCTCCACCCCTCCTAAGTACCCCAGACAGAGTGGCACCACTTTGGAGGGCTTCTGTGGAGAAGCCCGTCAAAAGTGGAACAAAGGGCTCCACTTTGGGTCAGAGTTACAGAGGTGAACACCAACGCCATTTTAGAATCAAGTTTTGGCAAAAAATACCAACCGGAGTTATAATAATAAAGAAATAACCCGGCGGTATGTTCAAGGCTACCGTAAATAAATAAATAAAGGTATTAGCCTAAAACAATGGGAAATCCCATAGGAAAATATTCGCGGTTGAATATAAAAAGTAGTTTCCACTGCCACCAGCCAAAACTCGATGAGGGGGGACGGAGACGTGCCCCCTCGACTAACAGACCCGGGGCAATGGAATTGCCCCGGCCAGTATGTCCACAATATGATGGTTTGTACTGGTTCTGTTCAGGATTTGAGACTAGTAAAGTCAATGGTGACTTTACAGACCCTGGGAGACAGTAGTCAGTCCCAGGGTATGGAGTCTATGTTGGGGGGTCCCTAGGACACCCCTGGGTTACGGCACTGAGGGTGCTGTGTAACCCATCTCACAAAAACACATGAGGCCCTATGGAGTAAAAGACCCCATAGCCCATTCAACACAAGGCAAACCAAAGAAACACACTTCAAACATGCCCAAGAGTGAGGGTAAAAGAGTCTCACTCTTGGCAGGAGAAAAAAATAAACCCAGAAAATCCAGCAAAGCTGCTGGGGGACTCAATAGGTTAGGAAATTCAGCCTAAACAGAGAATTCTCCCTAACACTCGCCCCCCCCCCCCCAGACTAAGGGACAGGAGGATTTAATCCACTCCTGGATGAACCTCATACCTCTAGTCGATGACATACATCCTAGAGAGTCCATCAGCATTTTGATGGTGACACCCTGACCTGTGCTCAATGGTGAAATCAAACCCTTGGAGGCAGATTGACCATCTCAATAGTTTTGGATTTTCCCCTTTCATTTGCATTAACCATCTCAAGGGTTGGTGGTCAGTCTGAATGACAAAAGTAGAACCATACAAGTATGGCCTAAACTTCTTCAGTGCCCACACAATAGCAAAGCATTCTCTTTCGATTGTTGCCCACCTTGTTTCAGGATCCTTCAGTTTTCTACTGATGAAGCAAATGGGGTGTTCCCTAACCTTCTCATCCAGTTGGCTAAGAACTGCACCTATACCTACATTGGAAGCATCAGTTTGTACAATGAAAGTTTGGTGGTAGTCAGGAGCTCTGAGTACTGGAGCTTGGCAGAGAGCTTTCTTCAGGTTTTCAAAGGCCTGATTGCATTCCTCAGTCCATTTGACCTTCTTAGGGAATTTTGGAGAGGAGATCACATTCAGAGGAGAAGCTATGGTCCCATAGTTCTCAATGAAATTCCTGTAGTACCCAGTGAGGCCTAAGAAGGCTCTCACCTGGGGCTGAGTAGTAGGTGTTGTCCAATTTTGCACAGCTTCAATCTTGCTGAGCAAAGGCCTTATTTCTCCACCTCCTACCTCATGTCCAAGGTAGACCACTTTACTCTGACCAATTTGGCACTTGCTTGCCTTTATGGTCAGATTGGCCTGCTCAAGAGCCTGCAAAACATGTCCTAGGTGGGTCACATGTTCTTCCCAGGAGTGGCTGAAGACTGCAATGTCATCCAAGTATGCCATGCAGAAGTCCTCCACCCCAGCTAGAACCTGGTTCACCATCCTTTGGAATGTTGCAGGTGCATTTTTCAGTCCAAAAGGCATAACCTTGAATTGGTATAGGCCAACTGGGGTAGAAAATGCAGTTTTCTCCTTGGCATGGTCTGTCAGGGCTATTTGCCAGTAGCCTGACGTAAGGTCCAGTGTGCTGAGGTACTTGGCTGCACCAAGTTTATCCACCAACTCATCTGTCCTTGGCAAAGGGTGGGCATCAGTCTTGGTGACTGCATTAAGAGCTCTATAGTCCACACAGAATCTCAACTCTTTGGATCCTGCCTTTGATACTAACACTACTGGGCTAGACCATGGGCTAATAGAGTGCTCTATTACCCCGAGATCAAGCATCTTCTTGACCTCCCCTTTGATGTGGGTTCTGATATGTTCTGACATTCTATATCCCCTGCTTTTGACTGGCAGGCAGTCACCAGTGAGTATCTCATGCTGTCCCCAAGGGGTCAAGCCTGGTGAAAGCGAGAACAGGGAGGCAAACTGATTTAACATCGCTTTGCACTCCTCCTGTTGCTCAGGGGTCAGATCTGAAGAGAGATTAACTCCTTCAACCTTTTCGTCCAAAGGTAAGCCTCTCAGGAGGTCAGGTAGAGCGTCACTCTCCTCCTCCTCTTCCGATGAAGCTAGAAGCAATGCTCCTACTTCTGGTCTAGAGACATAGGCTTTGAGGCGGTTGGTGTGGAAGACTCTGGGAGCTTCCCTGGGTTTGCCCAGATCCACCAGATAGTTGACCTCTCCAAGTTTTCCCACAACCTTGAAGGGTCCCATCCATTTGTCTTGCAAGGCCCTCTGCCTTGTTGGAAGCATAACTAGAACTAGCTGGTCTTGAGTAAACTCAACCATGTTAGCCTTCTGATCATGCCAATGTTTGATCAGAGCTTGGCCAGCTTTCAAGTTGTCACTTGCTTCTGCCATCATGTGTGACATTCTCCTTCGGAGACCTATCACATAGTCAGTCACTCTGACTGGCTTGGGGGAAGGAGCACTCTCCAACCCCTCCTTAATCAGGGCCAAGGGGCCTCTGACGGGATGGCCATAGAGAAGTTCAAAGGGAGAATAACCTACTCCCTCCTGAGGGACTTCCCTATAAGCAAATAGAAGGCATGGCAGTAGAAGGTCCCACTTCTTCTTAAGGGGTTCTTCTAAGGCACCTATCATGCTCTTCATGGTTCTGTTAAATCTTTCTACCAACCCGTTGGTCTAAGGGTGGTAGGCGGTTGAGAACTTGTAGGTAACTCCGCAGGTTTTCCACATGGCTTTCATGTAGTTGGACATAAAATTTGTCCCCCTGTCAGAGATCACCTCCTTAGGAAACCCAACCCTGGTAAAGATACCAAGGAGGGCCTTAGCCACAGCCTGAGCCGTAACAGTCCTCATAGGAATTGCCTCAGGGTATCTAGTAGCATGGTCTACTACAACAAGGATAAACCTGTTGCCTGAGGCGGTTGGGGGATCAAGGGGACCAACAATGTCAATCCCTACCCTCTCAAATGGGACTCCCACAACTGGGAGAGGCACTAAAGGTGCCACATTCTTGGAACCAACCTTACCAGAAGTCTGGCAGGTATGGCAGCTCCTGCAATACCTATCTACTTCAGCCCCCATTTTTGGCCAATAAAAGTAGAGAGAGAGCCTTTCCTTGGTCTTCTTGAAACTCAAGTGACCAGCCAAAGGAATCTCGTGGGCTAGTTGCAAGAACTGTTGTCTGTTCTCTTGGGGCACTACCAGGTGTTGGTATGCTCCAGGTTCAGATTCGGTTGGTTCACTGTAGAAGAGGCCATCTTCCCAGTGTAACCTATACTTCCCAGGCTCTTGCCCATCAGCCTGAGAAGCTGCCTGTTGGCGAAGGCCCTCCAGAGTTGGACATTCTCTTTGTCCCTTACGAAAAGCTGTCCTGCTGGGTCCACCTTCTGCCAGTAAAGACTGCAGCTCAGGATGGTCAGCCGGGTCCAGGTCTCCAATAAGTTCTGGGCCTCCTAGTAGCTCTTCTTCAGAGTCTAGTTCAACCACACAGGGTTGTACCTCCCTCTCAGCCTCAGCTGGAGGTGGAGTTACAGGTGTAACTTTGGACAACCTCGGGGAAGTCCTTGTTGGAAGCACTGGAGTGCTTGCTGTAGGCTTTTTCCTAGGAGTCTTGGCTTGCCCCTTTGCTCCTGATCTGGTAGTTACTGCAGTAAGTTGCTCCAGTGGGAGAGGAGTGATTTCTGTCATCATCTCCTGAGATAAACCTCGCAGGGTTTTCTCTCTTGCAGACTTGGTGAGCTCCCGTAACCTTTTACTAGGAGGTCTGGGGGTATGTGACACAACTCCCAGAGCTTTCAGGTCATTTCCTAGCAGAACTCTTCCTGCCACTTCACATTGTATACTGACAGGTATCTTCACAGCCATATCATTACACTGGATGAGAACTGGTAACTGGGGACACATCTGCACAGGCCCTCCAGCTAGCTTGGTGAGGCATTTGGGTGCCTTAGCAACATCCTCTGCCTTGAAAAATGATTCATCCACCACAGTTATGCTGGCCCCAGTGTCCCTGATGGCAGGAGTCTCCTGACCATTCACGTGGACACTGTCCTTATAATACTCTTTAGTATTATCTGGGATAGAATTATACAGATCTAAATTTTGTTGTTCCCACAACCCCAGAGAGACTAAAGAAACACTGGCTGAGACTCCAGTGGGTTCATCAGCCAGTAGTAGAAAGTTTCCACTTGCCATAGTGACTTCCTCCTCTAGAGCGAAGGCTAAGGAGACAAGTTGGACCCCTGAAGGTTTACCCTTACATCTGGGATCTCCTTTCACATGGTCAGTAGCCTTACAAACATAACAGGCCCCAAAGGTCCTTTGGAATGGAGGCTTGTTCTGACCTCCTTCTGGTTTAGCACCAGAAGGTATACTACTCTGCTGTGGTTTCCCAGGTGGCTTACCCTTATGGTTTTGTTTGGGGCCCTCTTTGGAATTAGGATTATTAGAATTCTCTTTGGAGTCTTTCTTAGGCTGTCTTCCCTCATCCTTCTTCTGAGTTACCCCAGAATCCTTGTGAGTAGCCCTGTTGGCAACCCACAAGTCAGCAGCCTTAGCTAGTTTCCTAGGATCTAATTCCTGTGAATCAGCCAAGTGCTGTCTGAGCTCAGGAGAGCAGGCATCATAAATTGACTCCATCATTACAAGATTTCTCATTCCTTCATAAGTGTTCACCTTGTAACCCTTAATCCATCCCTCTAAGTTTTTCAACCCTTCACACACCCAGGTAGCCCAAGGGGTACCATCATGCTTTTTGAGGCTCCTAAACCTCTTAAGATACTGGGAAGGGGTCTTCCCAAACCTAGCTATCAAAGCTAGTTTCACACATTCATACTCTTTCCTATCCTCCTCTCCCAACTCCATTACCACATCAGTTGCAACAGGGGGAAGCCTAGAGAACAACCAGGTGAGTAACTCATTACCTGTGATGTTCTGGAGCCCATGATTATACTCAAACATAGACAACCAATCCAACACATCCAACTTAGGCTCATACATACCAATCAATTCCTTAGGCATCCGGGGTCTTTTAGGACTGGAACTAGGCTCATACATACCAATCAATTCCTTAGGCATCCGGGGTCTTTTAGGACTGGAACTTCTAGAGGAGCCAGAGAGAGAAGCATTCTCAACAGACAATTTCTTCATTTCTAGCTCATACTTGAGCTCCATTTCCCTTAGCCTTAGTTCTTTGTCAGTTTGAGCATTAAGTTTCTTGTACTCTAATTCAAGTTTCATTCTCTCTAGTTCAAAGTATTGAGGGCTAAATGTGGGACCTGGCAAAGGTCCAGTAGGTACAGCTGGTAGAGCAGACAGAGGCCTAGAGGGACTATCTACAACAGTTTCATCCTCCTCTTCTGGTTCTGACCCAAGATCATCAATACTTTGTGCCATATCAAGATCATTGCTGTTTTCTACAATTGCTGGAGTGATAGGTTCCTCTGGACCATCCTCCAGACTTTGGTTTTCTAACAACCTTTCTATTAGCTCTATTTTCTTTCCTTTAGTCATGAGATTCTTATGCTTACAGAGAAGTCTTAGACAATCAGCAGGTTTTGTAGCAAGGGACTCTTGACTATAACTTTCCATAGTAGACAGGTTAAAAGTGACTTTTTCTTTCTTGTGCTTAAGCTTTGTGGTTAGTTGCACTAAGGTATCTCAAAAGTACTCTAAAGTGTATACTCAATACAGATCCCACCGCTGTACACCAGTGTTAGGCAGAAACCTGTGCAGTTCCCTTTGGGACCACTGCAAAAGATTTAAGACTACAGGTGTTGGCAGTAAACCCACTTGGTAGCAGTCTGCACCGCACAGATTCACTGTGGTAGCTGTGGCTGAGCAGCCAGACTTCCCTCAAGAAGAGTTAGGCAGTATACAGAGAATACAGAATAGGTACAGAGACACAGTAGCACAAGCAAACACTAACCAGAGCTAGGTGTAAAAGTATAAACTTATTTATTAAAGGTACACTCATAAATTACACCAGCACACTAGAAAAGATAAGAAAGTCAAACACAGTTACTATTACTCATATGTACATCCCTAATCATTCGTTGGTCAATTCTAAGTTAACACCACTTATTTCCAAACAGAGGTGAGCGCTTAACGTTAGATGACACTCCAACAAGTATTACCAAAAGGGAGGGAAAAGGCAGAAATAAAGAGAGCAGTAAGGTAAAACACTTTTCACATAAGGCTAGCAAAGGCAGTCAATGGTGGAACAAGGAGAATTAGTTCGGGGCCCGCTTTAGAGGGAGCCAGGCGAAAAAATGTGCCCAAGATCACACAATGTCATCAGTCTTTGCAGGTGAGAGAAAAAGGTTTTACTACGGTTCTGAAAAGTTTAGTTAGGGTGTCCCAGGCCTACCCAGGTTCGAGAGCCGAGGACTAAATCTACCCCGTACAATCGGTGGCAAGGGAGGCCGGGCGGATCACAGTACCTTTAAAAGTGGAAAGATTCCTCCAGCGGTGGTAGTCGTTCCTGGTAGTGGGTGCAAGTCGCGGCGTCGTCCCGAGGAAGAGGTGATCTCGACGGGGAGGAAGGCTGCAGGTCGTTGCACTACCAGAGATGAGGCCAGCCGTGGAGTTCTTCGGTCACAAAGGATTTTACCCCTCTTTCGCGGTTGAGGTAAAAAGTGGTATCCCGGTTGCCGGGGTGCTTGGCACAGGCAAGGCGGCCACGAGATGCTTCGGGACGGCGAAAAGAGGGCAGCAACTGGTTGTCCCCACCAGTTAAGGGAAGAAGACTCTCCGGCGGGAGATCTCCTCTGTCGTCGGAAAAAGTGGTGAGACGGTTCTGCAGGGCTTCACCGGTGGTGTCATCTTGGCAGGTCGGCTCGGCTTCTCCCTCTTCGGCTTCTTCGGTCCTGTGGCGACTTCTGAAGTTCCAGTCCCCAAAGCCCTGCTTTTATGCAGCAAACCCCCATTCACCCAGCGTAGCTGTCACTCAAACATGCTAAGTGGTGAGCCGGCCGGCTCACCACTTGGGCCAATCAGGACGGAGTGCGACTTGAGTTACCAAGGTAACTCAGTCTAGGGTGCCTAATTCCCCCTCCACCCCTCCTAAGTACCCCAGACAGAGTGGCACCACTTTGGAGGGCTTCTGTGGAGATCCCGCCAAAAGTGGAACAAAGGGCTCCACTTTGGGTCAGAGTTACAGAGGTGAACACCAACGCCATTTTAGAATCAAGTTTTGGCAAAAAATACCAACCGGAGTTATAATAATAAAGAAATAACCCGGCGGTATGTTCAAGGCTACCGTAAATAAATAAATAAAGGTATTAGCCTAAAACAATGGGAAATCCCATAGGAAAATATTCGCGGTTGAATATAAAAAGTAGTTTCCACTGCCACCAGCCAAAACTCGATGAGGGGGGGCGGAGACGTGCCCCCTCGACTAACAGACCCCGGGGCAATGGAATTGCCCCGGCCAGTACGTCCACAATATGATGGTTTGTACTGGTTCTGTTCAGGATTTGAGACTAGTAAAGTCAATGGTGACTTTACAGACCCTGGGAGACAGTAGTCAGTCCCAGGGTATGGAGTCTATGTTGGGGGGTCCCTAGGACACCCCTGGGTTACGGCACTGAGGGTGCTGTGTAACCCATCTCACAAAAACACATGAGGCCCTATGGAGTAAAAGACCCCATAGCCCATTCAACACAAGGCAAACCAAAGAAACACACTTCAAACATGCCCAAGAGTGAGGGTAAAAGAGTCTCACTCTTGGCAGGAGAAAAAAATAAACCCAGAAAATCCAGTAAAGCTGCTGGGGGACTCAATAGGTTAGGAAATTCAGCCAAAACAGAGAATTCTCCCTAATAGGGGCGCAGGACTGTGCCCCCCTGCTGGGCCAGAAGAGGGCCATTCTCGAGCGGGAGGGGAATCTCTGGCCGGGCTGACATCTGACCAAGGTCAGAGAAACGGGGCCTTGCAGGCCACCACGGTGCTAAGAGGATGAGACATAGTCGCTGGGACTGCCTGATTTTGCTCACTACCTTGTGAATGAGTGGTGTGGGTGGGAATGCATACGCCAACATTCCGTCCCAAGGAATCTGAAGCATGTCCCTAAGTGAGCCCGCCTGTTCCCATCCCAGGACACAAACTGCTGGCAAGTCCAGTTGCTCTCCGTCCCAAACAGGTCCTTGATCGGATGGCCCCATTTGTTGAAGATTTCCTGCAGCACTCTCTCATTCATTTGCCACTCGTAATTGTTGGAAGCCTAACCGACTGAGCCTGTCCGCCTCCAGGTTGGATTCTCCCAGCAGATGAACCACCAAGATCCATACATCTTGTGCAATCGCCCACTCTCAGATGTCTAGGGTCAACCGGTACAGGGGAAGGGATCTGGTGCCCCCCTGCTTGTTTAGGTAGTACATGCAGGTAGAGTTGTCCGTTTTAATACACAGTGCACTGCCTCTGATTACTGGAAGGAAAGACTTCAGTGTGAGCCAAATGGCCATCAATTCTAGCCAGTTGATGTGATTCTGCTATTTGGTGTGAGACCATAGCCCATGCACTGCATGTGCACCCAGGGTCGGGCCCCAACTGTTGGAGAAACAAGTCTGTGGTCAGAGTATGCTGTATTGGAGGCGGTCGGAATGACCTGCCCCCCACGAGGTTCCTCTCCTGGGCCAACCATTTGAGATCCTACTGTAAGTGAGGAGGTATGGTGACCGGTGCCCCATGCTGACCAGATTCCTGGTCCCAGGAAGCCACGAAATGGAGGTGCAGCTTCCTCATTCCGAGCATGGTGTACGGAATAGCTAGGAGACATGCCGCTAGTACTCCCAGCAGGTGCTGGAACCACCACGCTGTTGTCACTGATATGCTGAAGAAGTGGGCGACAGAGCCTTGATAGCCGCCACCTTCTCTCCCGTAGGTAAAATCTTCTGCTTCTGCGCATCCCACAGCAGCCCCAGGAACACCTGGGTTTGAGTAGGACATAGTTGTGATTTCTGATAACTGATCGAAAAACCCCACCTCGTAGAGTGTAGTCATGATTCGGTCTGCTGAGAACCTGACTGGTCCGGCAAAGCCGCTCTGACTAACCAGTCGTCCAGGTAGGGATATACATGCAGGCCCCTCTCTTCTCAGCAGGGCCGCCATGGCGTTCATGAGTCTTGTGAACACCCTCAGAGCTGAATTCAGACCAAAGGGTAGCACTTTGTATTGAAAATGTAACCCCATGACCCGGAAACCTGAGGAAGGCATTTTAAGGTTGCACTATGGGAACAGGCAGATATGCATCTTTCTGATCCAGGGAGCACGTCCAGTCCCCCCCCCCCCTCCGCACAGCGTCTCGGCTATGATAGCTGGCGTCATCATTTTGAACTTCTGCAAAGGTAGGTATAGATTTAGGAATAAAAGATTTAGCACCACTCACAGGCCCACCTGGTTCTTCTTTTGAATGGCAAAGATGCAGGAGTAAGAACCCTGGCCCTGTTGAGGAAGAGGGACTTTCCACTGCCTTGCTCTCCACAAGGAAACAAATCTTCGATAAGATTGAGGGTGTTCTGATCTATGGGGGGTGGGGGGAACAAGGGGAGGGAATGGAAGGGGGAGGCAAAAGCCTGTGGAGACTACCGAGATCACCCATGAGTCCGGAAAACGTATGCGCCAAGCTCGACTGTGTAGGGACAGCCTGCCACCGACTGGGGTGCTGTGGACCTGAAAAGAGCCGTCATTGTTTCTTTGTATTTGAGACCAATGACTGGAGGGGGGCTGGAAGAAACCCTAGTGTGCATACTTATGGTTTTTACGCCAATGCTGGCTTGGAGACCTGTTCAGTTGCCTGACTCGGCAGTCCTCAAACCCCAGGAATCCACCGAAGGATCGCCCCTTGACTGAGCGCGATTGGCCCAGAGGAAAGGTTTTTGCTGCTGGCTTGGTGAGAATCGCCAAGGATTTGGCAGTCTGCGAGCTGCTTTTCTTTTTGTCGAGCTTGTCATCCGTAGTAGAGTGGAAGAGATCGCCACCCTCAAAGGGCAAGTCTAAGATTCTATCCTGGACGTCTGGGTTGAACCTGGTGACCTTAAGCCAGGCCGTCCTCCTCATGTCTGTTGCCACACAGATCACCCTGATAGCGGTATCTATGTGGGCCACGGTGGGTTCCATAATGTCCTGCGCCACTATTTTGGCTCCTGCAAGCCCAACCTTGAACGAGGCTTGCTTGTCTGCTGGAATGTCCAGAATAAAGTCTGCAATCTTTCTCCATAGATGATAATTGGTAGCCGCCAGGATGGCATTAGCGTTGGCCTGTCTGAGATGCAGGGCCCCATTGGAATACATCCTTTTTTCCATAGGCCTCCAGCGTTTTATCCTCTTTGCCCAGAAGTGCCGAAGAGGAAGTACTCGAAGAGGAAACTTGAGACTCAGCATTGATAGAGGCTGCTACAATAACTGAGGAAAATGGCTGCGGGTGTACCAACAAAAGTGTAGCGTCATCCTGCACCTGTCTGAACTTGGCATCCAGACTTTTGTTGACTGGCTAAGTGGAGGGTGGTTTGAGCCAGTGCCCCAACATCTTTCTTTACAGGGATGCCGTAGCTGGTCTCTGCCTTAATGTTGAGCACTTCTGCCAAAACCCCTGATTTCCGTCTGCTACTTCTGGGGCTGTGGGATGCCCACGTATTCAGCTGGGCCCGCTATCTTGTCATGGAAGGCCTTGCTGAGGAAGGCGTGTCTTGCTCTTCCTCGTCAGTGTCTTGCTGATCCCCCACATTAGCCTGGACCCCTGGGACCGTAGGGGGCGTCTCTGTCTGCGCTCAGGGCGCTGGCACCAGTACTGAAACTGTAATGGTAGCGGTGGCAGTGGAGTAGGCTGTGCAGGCGCCGGCTGAAGCGTTGGCATAGGAGCCAGCATGTCGTGTATTATGCCTTTCAAAATAATACCCATTTGTGGAGACCTCATGAGAGTCAAAAACCTATCAAAGAAGTGGTCCTCGCAGGCAAGCTGGGAGCATTCCTGAACGGCTGCCGGAGGCGAATACACCTGTTGCCTGGCCCCACTGAGTGTACATGCCCTCATTGTACCGAGGTCCAGTGAAGGTAGGTTACGACGTGGTCCATGTGATCAGAGTCATTGGAACTCAGTCTGGCCTGGCTCTGGGTTTGCATATCTGCGGCTCGCTCAGTTGGCATGCTTCTCTACTAGCTGGAGTGCTTTCCCGCCTTTGGGGGTCTGGCATGGCCGCCCTCTTGTCCATGCTTTCCGCATGTGGGACCTTGTTTGACGCAGGCCTGGGCTCGGCCTCCATGCCGGGTTGCATCGGCACTGCCCTGCCTTGAACCTCAGGCGCCTGCCTGGTAGGCTGTTGGCCATCTGCCATTGGGCCGGTAGTGCTATGTGTGCTGCGTGTAGGAACTCCCTCGGGCGTGTGCCCAGTAGTAGAGCTTGTGAGCTCTTCAGCGGCACAACCAATAGTGCCCGTAGAGCCCTCAGCAGTTCAGCCGCTAGCTTGCAAGAGCTCAGTGTCCTTTCTGCCGGTAGGAGAGTTCGACTGAACCCTCCCGCCTGCAGGCTTCCCTGGTAAAGGAGTCACATCTGCGGGGTGCTTTAGAGAATAGTATGCTAACCTTCTTGGTCTTTCCCCTTATGTATTCCTTGATGCTCTCCAGTGGAGTCCTGGAGAACAACTCTCTCCACCTCGAGTGACACTTTTTGAGGGACTGTGGTGTGAGAGAGTCGCACGTGGAGCAGCCTTCCCATCTGTGGTCTTTGCCAAGGCACCAGAAGAGCATGTTACTTACCAACTAACGTTCTTTCAATTGGATGTTCCTCCCACGTATTCCTCATCTTATGATAATCGTATCCCAGCTTCAGCTGCTTCGGAACATTTTTTCACCAGAGGGCACTGTGTTCGAGACCGCGGATTCAAAGTCCCTCGAGGGCCGCCATTGAGCATAAACGTCATCGGCTGTACAAATGGCTCGAACAGCGCCCGTTACCTCAGTTCTGTTTTTACAGTGTTCATGGTCGCATCAGTTGATCAGGCTTCAAGTCTTCAGGCTCTTAAGGAAGTCAGAGTGCAACTAGCGTAAACTGTACGGAGGGGTAGGATGGGAGGTCCACTGCACAGTGGAAGAGATCAAACGCCTCCTCTTTTGCCTCTTTTGTTGAGGTAGTACATGGCCACTGTGTTGTCCGTCATTATCAGGACATTCTTTCCTTGTACTGAGGGTAGAAAAGCCTTCAGCGCTAGTCTGATTGCTCTCAGCTCCAAAAGGATGATGTGTAGTTTGGACTCCGATGGAGACCAACGACCGCTGATTGTCAGATCGTTGGTGTGGGCTCCCCAACCCATGAGTGAGGCGTCCGTCACTACAGTTATCTCCGGCCATGGTTGCCAAAAAGGTTCCCCCTTCAGGATATTTTCCTTGAAGCCAACCATAGGAGAGCTTGAGCCACTTTGGTCGGGACTTGTAGAAGGTCTGACATTTCCCCTGAAAACTGGGACCATTGAGTTCTGAGGGCCCACTGAAGATATCTCATCCTCAATCTGGCCTCTGGCACCAGAAAAATGCAGGATGTCATGAGGACTAGCAACCTTAGAAAGTTGAATGCCGGTAGAGGTTGGGCATTTTGAAATTTCATTACCATCTGCAGAATGTGGTGAGCTCTCTCCTCAGGAGGCAAGGATATCCCTGAGGAAGTGTCCAGGATCGCTCTGATGAATTGGAGTTTTTGGCTTGGAATCATTTGTGACTTCTTGTAATTGAGGGAGAAGCCCAGACTCTGTAAGAAGTGGCAGGTCAAGGCCAGATGTTCCTGGGCTTGTTCGGATGAACTCGCCCCGATTAGCCAATCGTCCAGATAAGGGTAGACATGAATCTCCCCCTTCTTCTGATACTCGCTGTCGCCATCAGTTTGGTGAAAACCCTCGGGCGGAGGAAAGCCCAAATGGTAGAACCCAAAACTGATGATGAGAACCACCAATTGCGAACCTCAGGTACTTTCTGTGTTCGAGATGGATTGGCACATGAAAGTAAGCATCCTAAAGGTCCAATGAAACCAGCCAGTCCTGAAGTTGAAGAGCCTGAAGGATCTGAGAAAGGGTCACCATCTTGAATTTGTCCTTCCTGAGGAACTTGTTCAAGCTTCTTAAATCCAAGATGGGTCTCAATCCTCCATCCTCTTTGGGGATGAGAAAATAGGAGGGGTTGGGGGTGGGGGGGTAGTACCAGCCCTTGTTCCTCTCCGCTACAGGTACATGTTCTATTGCACCTTTCTCTAGCAGGGTTAAAATCTCCTGCACAAGGAGCGGATCTGGAGTCTTTACAGAGTTGGCTCCTGGTGGATGATTTTGAGGTCTTTGGAGAAAAGGAAGACAGTAAACGTGGGTCACTATCTCTAGTGCCCAGGTATCTGACGTAATGCCCAGCCATTCGTCCAGATACCGAGTGATTCTGCCTCCCATCCGGGTTTTGTGGGTTAAGACCTCAAAGTGGCTTTGCAGCAGTGGCTGAAGAGGTAGTAGCTGCTGCTTTGGCTGATCTAGCACCTCTCCCTTCTCCACCACGAAAGGGCTTTCTCTGTTGGCCTTTGACTGGCCTGCCCTCTCCCTTTTCCAAAAGAGGAAGAGAAGCGAAAAGGGTGACTCTTCCAGGAAGATGAGCCTGCGTAAGAGTGTTGCTGAGGTTGTTTTATAGCGGCGCTGAGTGATTTCGCTGCCGCTTTCGAGGTCTGCAGCTTCTCCAAACTCTCGTCCACCTTGCTGCCAAACAACCTCAAGCCGTAAAAAGGCATATTAAGAAATCTAGACTGCACATCAGGTGCAAAGCCAGATTTACGTAGCCATGCGAATCTGCGCAAGACTGTGCTAGATGCCATGGACCTGCTTATACTATCCTCAGTGTCCAATCCTGACAGAAGGCATTCCTCCATAGCCTCTTTACCACCCTTCACTATAGCCAGGAAACCATCCCATTCTTCACCTTCCGGGATGTGTTCAGCCGCTGATGACATGCAGTCCCACAGGGTATAGGTAAATCTTGCTAATGTGCACGTGACATTAGTCGATTTTTTTTTTTTTAAATTTCACTTTTATTGGTTTTCGAAAGCTTTACAATCACATAAATGCAGCTTACATCTCTTGTTTACAAAGAAAGCGAGCATGTAAGTAGAGTTACAATCTCTTATTTCGGATAACAAGAAAACCGAACCTTTGTTTCTAATTATATTCCACCCCTCAACTCCCACCCCCCGCACATGATAACAGACCTGGAACTAAAGAGAGCGTTAAACAAAACCACTAAACCACCATTTTAGTCATGGCGTTGGGCATAGAAGTCATGCATTGATTCAGCTGACACGCACTCGAGTCATTTCAGGCACTAAACCATAATAACCTTAGGTAAAGCGTAATTCAGGCACGTTTCACGAAGCATATGCGGAGCGAAACTCCAACCAAGTGTTCTCTACAGTGGCACGGTCCCCGTGCAATGCTGCAGTCAGGCATTCCATTCTGTATATGCTCAGTGCGACTGCTCGCCATTCACTCTTGCTGGGGAGCGTGGGCCTTTTCCATGTCATGGTAAGGCATGCTCGAGCAGCCATCAGTAGGCCCTGTACCATTTTGCACGCCACCACCATCCTATCCCCAGTTTCAGTTAAGGAAAACAAAATGAGTAGTGGGTGCTTCTCTCTTTCCTCTCCGTCAAGGTCCCTGATCCAGCTAAGGACTTCTGACCAGTAGATCTGGACCTGTGCGCATCCCCACCACATATGCCAGTAATTGGCCCGCCTCCCACATCCCCTCCAACAATTCGGGCTTACTCCCTGGTACATTTTGGCCAGGCGGGCAGGGTCGTATTGCCACCTGTATAGTAGTTTGATAGCATGTAATTTGTATTGACACGATAGGGATGATTTCGCCGTTCGTCTGCACATTTGTAACCATAGCTTTGGAGAGATTTGCCTGCCCATGTCTACTTCCCATTTGCCTTTGAGTGTCAAGGAGGGTTTAATATCAATATCAATGAGTGCAAGGTACATAGCACTGATCAGGCCTTTGGAGTTTGTGCATGAATCAAGGATCTTTTCAAACGGTGTGAGGTCTCTCTGACATTAGTCGATTTTAGGGCCATACTGCCCAAAGTAAAAGCTTTCTGGGCCCAGGCATCAACTTTTTTATCGTCCCCGTCTGTAGGTATTGATGGGTAAGCGGATTGCCTAGTGGAAGTTGCAGCTTGCACCAGTAGACTTTCAGGAGATGGATGTTTGGATGAATATTCTGGATCCGACAAGGCTGGTCTATATTTTGGTACCAGTTTCTTATTTACTGCTGCAATCGAATCTGGAGTATTCCAATTTGCCATTACTCTTTTTGTAGTGCCTAGTGGAATGGGAGAACAGGATCTTTTAAAGGACCCTCACTAAGGAAGTCAGCCATGTCATCCTGGTCAAAACCAGGGGAAGCTGCTTTCCAACCCATAAAATCAATGACCCTTCCCATAAGATTTCTATAACTGGGATCAGCATGATCTGTAGGATCTGGCCTTTCAAAATCCCCTTCAGGTGAAGTGTCTTAGACACTTGCATTTTGGAGACAGTCATAAAGGTCTGTTATATTAGACTGTTGGTCCACTAGTTCTTCGGGAACTTCCCTGGCAGCAAATCTAACTCCAGCTGGAGTGACATCCTCTTCAGAGGAAAGTTCTTCATATATAGAAGACATGGATCTAAAGAATTCCTGTCTTGGTTGTGGGTGGAAAGTTTATTTCAGGCAAAGAAGGTGGAATTTGCCTAGGTATGGATAATGACGTCGACTTGGGTCTTGTTATCAAAGAAGGCCTCGATAAAGGCGTCGATAGGGTAGACGCTGGTTTCGACGATGTAGAAGGAGGCTTCGATACAGCAATGGTGTAAACGTCATTTTTGTCATCGTCTCGATGCTCTGGTCGTCGGCGGTGTTGAGTTGAGTTTTGGTTTCGACGTTGATGCCGATTCCGTTAGCCCTGATTTATGCACCGGAGGCTTGGACTTAGTGTGAGGCGTTGGCTAACTTTCCCTTGAAGACACTCCACTCTTTTTCAACCCTTGCGTGTTTGGATCTTGATTTTCCTCTGTCACTTTTAGAGTGAGTAGAGGCATGATCACCACGCAGCCACTTTGAGGGGGTCTGGGCCGCTTTCTCAAATATTTTCAGCATCGAAGCCCTGAAGAACTCCCATTTTTCTGGGGAATCGTGCTTTGAAGGGTAAGTAACTCTCCTCTTAGAAGAGGACGAGGAGGAAGAAGACCTAGGACGTTGCTTTCATTACTTTTTCGTCGAAGACGAGGAAGACTTCCTCGAGCGACTTTCCGATCTGGACTTCCTCGACTCGTGACAAGATTTTCTACCGGATTCATCTGAATCCTTTTGTCTTTTCGAAGACTTATATTTTTCCTCCCCCACCGTCAGCTTACACGTTCACTAAGAGCCTTATTTGACATGGCCTGACAGGACCCGCACCCATCAACTCTATGGTCTGGGCTGAGGCACCAGAGGCAATTCCGATGGGGGTCGGATATAGACATCTTCCTGCCACACTTCAGACATTTTTTTAATCCTGTTTTCGGTGTGGAGGGAGTTGAAGACGAAGACATTGTTGAAGAAATTCTTGATGCGCTGCTTGTAACACAAAGCAATTGCGTCGGAAAAACGCAACTGAGGTAACAGGCGCTGCTCGAGCCATTTATACAACGGATGACATCAACGCCCGACAGCGGCCCTCGAGGGACTTCAACTCTGCGGTCTCGAACACAGCGCCTTCTGGTGAAAACATTTTCCGAAGCAACTGAAGCTGTGATACGATTATCATAAGATGAGGAATACGTGGGAGGACACAATCCATTGGAAGCAGACCACATGCAGATCTGACACAGGGAAGGAACCGCTGCAAAACGGGCACATGCTGAAGCCGGTTGCAGCGGACATGCACCCGGGACAAACTAGGGCACCATTGGACGGTGTTCCCCAATTTCTGAAAAATAGAAAAAGTAAGATTAGGGAAAAAGAGTATGGAATCACAAGGCTTGAGGCCTCACCCAGGTGCGCTGGTGATATCGATTCGCTCCCGTCAATGTGGAAAAGGGGACTGATGTGTGGTGCTGGTGGGCGGGGTTAAGGGAGTCTGTGCTACTGGGGCTGTGCCCCTGCATGCCTGTAAATGTAAAGGAAAAACTATTTTTTCTGGTGAAAAAGGGTTCTGTTCCTGTTGCGAGGAATGTCCATACAGGATGAGGAAAGGGGACGGGGCCGGATGTAGGAATACACCCCAGTAATGGATCTCTTATTCCCTAGACATAGTGATAGGACAAGAGGGTCATGATCGCCTTCAACCCTAGGGACTACCTGGAAATCTCTTATCCAGTGCCAGTCCTCTACACCCAGGATGATGTGATTGATTGTCGAGCGATATTTCCTGTTCACAAAAGTGTGTTTACCCGGGGTATCAGACACAAATCTCCCATTCACTGCTCTGAATTCCAGCCGAATGAGCACGTCCATACATTTTGTACCCAGGGTGTCTCTAGTAGCCTCTGTCAGGTATTGTGGGTAGATACCAAAAGCCATGTCCTCATCCATAGTACTATCAGCGATCCCTGTGTAATTTCCTATTTTTAGGTTAAAATCACCACCTATCATGAATCTGATATTTAAGGAACGATCTGCCTTGCTAATAGCATCCTCTAAGACTTCCAGCAAGGCTTAGAGCGGTCCCCGTCTGCTAACACCACATTTACTATCAGTCGGGAAGGTATAGAGCAACCGATGCTCCTTCAATTTAAGCAAATGTGGCAGATATATTGCGAGACCTGCACGGCTCCTGCCGCGAGTAGATGTTGCTTCTTTGGCTATGTAAAACTCAAAACCTGTCAAATGTATTGTGTCCAGTGCCCATGTCTCCTGCAGTAGTAGAATATTCATGTCTTCTAGAAAAATCATGAAATCAGAGTCCCTGAGCCTTGTCTTAAGGCCAACCACGTTCCAGGAGACAATTCCTATGGATTGCATAATACATTTTCCAACATTAGGGCCTAGAAAGGCCAACGTGCGTCATGAACTCATACACAGTGTCCTTTGCTCTGGGTGTTAGCATGCATTGCAGTGATTTTGTCAAAGCACTCTCGAAAGCTGCAAGACTCCAGTATATTACGTTTTCTATATGAAACTGCCCTCCCAACTTCGTCTGTGCTGGTTCATGTGTTTGTATATATGATTAGGAAGCCTCCTTGATGACGCAAAGCAGCCCACACCAAGTGTCATGCAGGTCGCACGGGATGTGTTGCTCGTCCCAGTAGACCTCCACAGCTTGAGTGCCAGTTCGGCTGCACAGTAAAATATTGCAGCTCGTAGTTGTTGATTCACCATCCCAAATCTGACATTACAACCGCCACAAAACATACAATCCGATAGGATCGGCATGGTCGAGAACATTTTAAAGGTTAAATCGCTAATTCCCACGGTCTTCAAGACCACCTTTACCAGTGCTCTCTTGTAGGAGTTCTTATTTCCGTGGTTTCAGCCTTTGAAACAACAGATGATGATTCCTTTTCTCCAGTTGGCCAAAGGATCCATTCCGTCATGCTCACTGGTCTTAATTACAGAGTTTTTACTTCTGTTGTGAGCAATCTCTGTTGCTTATGGCAGTGATCAGGGGTTCAGCTGGCTGCAATTCATTTAATATACTTCACATTTCCTTGGAGAACATCGGCTGCTTTACGGTCTGTCTGGGCTGTAAACTCATGTTCGATCTCATCGCCGGATGCACATGAGGAGCAATTCTTGAAGGATCTCTAACCGATAGGTCAGCAGGGCGTACAGAAATCCCCCTAATGGGCATATTAATGACTTCCAAGTTACACCCTTGATGGAAGGCTTGTGCACAGGTCTTTGGATCATGCTGTGTCTGTGTCCCAGCCTCCACTGCAACAAGTTTTTTTAATATCTTTCGGCAACTGTGGAGCACCACCCCTAAAGAGTTTAAGGATGATCTCAATGCACTTGTCCACACGCTGCTTGTCCCGATCCGTACATTACCCAAGGAAATCTTCATAAGTATACATCAGGACTAGCCAAAAGCTGTGGGAACATATTAAAGAGGAGAGAAACTTGGCAGGAGAGTACACCAGGTATCCTAACAAGATAAAAACTAACAGCCAAGATGTTTTATGTACCAGTTGTGCTGTTGATCAAGAGAAACTTAAGCAACTGATATTCATGGATAAACAAAAGAGTGAAGAGAAATCCTGGCGAAGGGAATCCCCCTCTGAACAAGGAACTATCGTCCTTATTACGAGTCCGGTGGTAACCGTGCCGGAAATTCCAGCAGGTTACTGCTGGACTCATATTACCATTCCGCCTCCCTGATTGCCGGAATCACCGGGGCATTTCAACCCTGGGGAACCGGTAATTCCGGAGGCGGAATTCTGTTAATCCCCATTCCCATGGAGTCCCATTTCGGAGACCAGTCCTTTCGTTTATGGATGGTTTCCGCCTCTCGGACCGCGGCTTCCAGGACGGCACAGGCCGCATGTTTTCGTTTGTGGAAGGCTGCACCTTGGGCGATCAGCTCCCCTCCAAGTACCGCCTTCATGGCATCGAAGGTGTTGGCTGGGGAGGTATCCTCATCGTGGTTTTACATGAAGAAGTTCTTTATAGTTCTGGCAATGGAGTCCCTCACTGACATATCCCCTAGGATAGGGTTATACAAATTCCATTGGCAGCGAAGGGGGCAGGGGGGGGGGTCGGGGTTGTGAGCTCCCACGATCAGAGAGACAGGAGCATGGTCTGAAAGGATACGAGGGCCTATGGTAATGTCGCCCGTGAAGGCCAGGATCTGGGGGGAGGCTAGCAATAAGTAAATTTTGGAGACGGTGCAGTGCACATGAGTAAAAAGTGAAGTCCTCCTCAACTGGGAATAACACCCTCTAGGAGTCAACAACATTGAGCGTTCAAAACAGGTGGAGCAGATCTTTTGCCAGTCTTAGGTCCTTTGATGATGGGAGGGATGATCTGTCTTTGAGTGGGTCTGGGGCCCCGTTAAAGTCTCCCCCAATGATGACTTGCCCCTCAATGAATGGGAGGAGAGACTCCTCCAAGTCCTGATAGAACCCCTCCTGATGCTCGTTCGGTGCATAGGCTGAGATGAGGGTATAGAGTTGGTCAAAAATGAGGCATTTGATTGCAATGAAGCGGCCCTCCTGGCATCGTAGTGAGTCTAGGACCTGCGGTTTCAGTTCCTTTGTGAAAAGGATGGTGGTGTCGCCCTTCTTAGTGCCATTAGAAGTGAAGAACTGTAGAGGAAAGGGTCCGCTGCGCAGGAGGGAGAAGTCTGCTGGGATCAAGTGAGTCTCTTGCAGGAAGGCTACTGCGGTTCTCTCGTCTTGCAGCCTCTGCAGGATCGATTTCCTCTTATGCAGGGAATTTAGGCTCCTGACATTTAGGGTGGTGAACTTCAGTTTTAGGTGCGGGGTTGGTCCTCTAGGTCCTCTTGCCCTGGGAGGAGGGGCTGATGGGGGGGGTTATGTCAGCCATAGTCGTGGGGGGCAAGCTGCTTAGGGTTCTCCTGAGGCTGAGATTTTTCAAATAATCTCCAACGGGAGATATGAACTTCAAACAATGCCCTCCAATGGGAGGGCCAGAACCGTGGCCAGGGGGCCCGATTTTAACTTATCTTTATCTCCCCCCCGCCTCCCAGGCTGTGATCAGCCAAAGAGGTTATCACCCCAGGGGTAAAACTGTAACGTCCACCCTGGAGGAGGGTATGGACCGCATGGGGTCCGCAGCAGGCTCAAGAAAGCTGTGTTCCAACGCTATGTTTGCTATAAGGATTCTACTGATTTTCATTTAGGTTTGTGGTTTCTCTGCACTCTTGTCCAGGGAGCGTGCCTAGGCTTGGGGGAGGCCGTGCACGGTTCTGAAGTCATTCGGCCAGGAGAGGAGGAGGATCCCGTGCCCCCGGAGAGCCGGGACGCAGGATCAACGCTGCATCCTCGAGGTGGCTGATGGTTTGCGGCGTGCCATTGTGTGAGAATTGTAGAGCCATCGGGAATAGCTATCGATAGCGGATCTGTTTGTCTCGGAGGAAGATCGTGAGAGGGCGCAACACTCTGCGCTTCTGCAGTGTCAAGGGAGAGAGATCCTGAAAAATTTGGAGAGGGGAACCCTGGAATGATTCATTGCGGGTGCGACCTATCGCTGATATAGCCTCTTTGGTGGTGTAGAAGTGGACTCTTGTGATTAAATCCGGGGGGGGGGGGGAAATCCGAGTCGGTTCCCCTGCGAGGGCGCAGTCTATCGGTACGATCGAGTAACAGCTGTGTGTCATCTAAGTTCGGTAGCAGCGACTGGAAAAAGTTGCCCACGTACTCAGGTAGCTCCTTGTCAGAGATGGAGGAGGGAACCCCCCGTATGCGGAGGTTATTGCGTCAGACGCGATTTTCCAGATCTTCCTGCTTGTATTCGAGGATCTCCGTCCTGTCCATCAGGTTCTGAATTGTGCGTTGCACTTCCGCTAATGAGGTGGAGTATTCTTGGACTAAGTCTTCAGACTCCCCATTCTGTGCTCAATGTCGCTGACCCTCTGTTCCGTTTGTTCGAGCTTAGCGGTAAGTTCTGACATGCAGGACCTAAACTCTGTCTTAATGTCAGACATGAAAGCTTGAAGGTCTTCTTTGGTTGCAAGGGTTCCCCTCTCATCGGACGTTTTTTGAATAGTGAGTTTTACTGGGTCAGCTTTCTTCCCCTTATCTCTTTGCCAGGAGCATGGTGGAAATGTCAGCTGATTTAGAGGCTTCAGAGATATAGCCATGGTTCTGGAGTGGGAGGTGACCACCAGCAAGAGTACTGTGAGGGTACCCCTGTTAGCTGAGGGGTGCAGAGTCTGTTGAGTCGTAGGGGGTCCCTAGGGTTCCAGATGAGGGCCTTGTAACACAGCCTTGTTTTAATGGAGGCAGGGGGGGTTGAGTGGGCTGGGCGCCAGAGGAAGAGAGCAGGTGGGACGGGTCCGTCAGAACCTTTTATATAGTGGAGAAGTGACTGGCACGCAGGAGGGGGGAGTAAAAGGAGCTCCCAAACTTCTGGTTGCCGTATAAGCTCTACTTAACAGGTGCCGGGTGTCCCCAGAGGGAAGCGTGGAGGACAGGCCACTCCGTTCCGTTCCGTTGGTGACTGGGGGTGGGCAGGGCACCCCAGGAAGTCGAGAGGAGTGGTTTCTAGCCGGGCTGCTGTAGTGGTTCCGGGGTCCTGGACTCCGAGGAGGTAACAACTCAGTGGTCCCTGGTGGATGAGTCCTCTTTTCTCAATGGAGAGGTCCACTGGGCCGTGGTTGGGCAGCTCATGAAGGGCCCAGGCGACTCTGGGTCCAGAAGGTAGCCCTCCGAGGTGCGTGTTGGGTCCCTTATTGTCTGCCTCACCACCTGAGAGAGGAAGAGTGTGTACATCGCTCCAGAGGGTGCCGAGGGATGGTTCTTTCCGCCACTATGAAAGGAGAACCACAGTAGTGGCGACCATCACGGGCCGCAGCATAGGTCGGGGGGCCCAGGCGACGGAAAATCCTACATCCAGGAAGGAGAGTGGACCTCAGGTAGCTTGTTCCTTGAACGGGGGCAGGGGAGGCACTGCATCGTGCCTGGTGCTGGGGTTCCGTGGGGGGCACGAGAGGCGCTTCTGCGGCGGTGTGAGGGCCCACTACAGGGCAGAGAACACCATTCTATGCCCCCGGAGGCAGGGGACCGTGGCAGCAGGGCGCAGCCACCGCCTGTCGAGGCCTCACCCCTTGGGTGCCGCAGTTGCAGCTGAAGATTGGTGGGGTGGAGTTGGGGGGGGGGGCACCACACCCAGAGGCAATGCCGGATCACAGTCTTGTTACCCCCCCACTCCTCAGAGAAGGAGACCAGCAGTCCCGTCGGGAAGGCCCGCTCCACGCGGTCAGATAAGATGGGCTCCAAGGATTCAAAAAGCAGTTGCTGGCACCCTCCGCGGACCGCGGGTCCGGCTCCCAGGAGGAGGCGGCAGGCAGGTGGGGAGGGGGAGTTCTGTGGGGCCCCAGCAGGTTGGAGGCGCCGGGACGGGAGGCCTCCTCAGTAAAGTGCAGCCAGGTAGCTGGGTCCGGGTCGGGCTCCCCGCTAAAATCAAGGCTGGGACGTGCACACGGTGAAGGCAAGCGTCCCCAAACAGCACGATCCTCTCCGCAATGAGAGACAATGAAGGACTCTCCCAAAATGGGAATAAGGCCAAGACAGAGTGCGGGTGAGCGTAAATGGGAGTTTATCAATCAGAATTGGGCATGCAAAGAACTCTGCAAACTCCGAGAGCGCTCTGTCCGACAATAGCAAAGACAGGCGTATATATTTACAAAAAACGTCATCAAAACCTACATACTATAGGGGGCACAAGTTCATTGGGATTGGGTGGCGACGACTAACTATAGGTGCTGCTGCGGCGTGGTTGGCCTTGGCTGGAGGACGTCACTGGTCGCCCTCGTGGGTTGGGCTGGGCCTGGCCGGGTGGCGGAGTTCATCCAGGCGGTGTTGTGGGGCCATCGTGGCCGGTGGCAGAGATGAATGTCTCTTCCTGACTTATTAGCCCTATGCCATGCACACCGCAGTCATTCGAGCATTTTTAGTACTCTCTTCTTCAGTAAATCTTACAATAGGTTATGCAACAGGTTAATGCAACACAGGAGGAATGCACCTTGTGCGGGGACTGGAGGCAATACGTCGGGGCATGATTACCAGTGTCCTGTTGACCGGGGCCATAGGTCGAGGGGCTAAGCTTCAGGGCCTGGCACGGGCGGTACATGTCTTTCTGCCTTGTTAGAAGTTGTTATGGATGTTCCGCTGTGTGTTGTCAGAGTGTTGGGTGTCTTTATTGCACAGGGCCATAAGTCTGAGGTGGCCTGGTGGGTTGTGAGGTTTACGAGGGGGAGCGCGTACGTTCAGGCGGAGGTTTACTGCTGTGCTGTAAATAATGCAGGTGGCGGGTGGTGGCCTTGGGCGCTACAGAGGGGGTTACAAGTCTTTGAAGCTCCAGGCTAGTTTGGGGGAGGTAAAGCAGCGCGGCGCGGTCTCTGCTCTCATGCCTTTGGCAGCCTTCACAGGGTGGGAGGGGGAATGGCCTTGCAAATATTTCACAAAGGTATCTCCCTCGTGTGTTGCTGAATATAAGTAAAAGACATTGCAAATATTTAAACACTTTCCATAATACTTATTTAAAATCACGTCAAAACATGCTTTTAACCTTTACTGGGTGCGTTTTGATTATACCCAGATCGAGCATCATATTTGTACATTACACTCTAGCAGCTACAGTGTTTCAGTTACATGCATATACATTCGCGGTAAATGAGGTAGTGGTTAGATCAGTGGGGTACACGAAAAACGATCCACCACCGTTTGTGACGGTGGCGGCATATGAGAGGCTCAGACATTCACACATGATACGTGCACTCTCGCGTATTCTTTAATGAGTTCATAGTATAGTTGCATCCGCGTTCTCGTGTACTCTAGCAGCATTAGCTTTAGTTATGGCGCGAGCCCATGGGGTGAAAGTATCTCAGCAATACGTGTAACAAGTAAATTCTTGGTGTGTTCCTTTGTTATTAGCATCCAACTGCAATGGTGTGTGTTCATTGTTGCTTATATCATGGGGGCATGATCTCTTTTAGTTATGCCTCTTACAGGCTCATATAATGTAAGGGATTATATGAGAGGAAAGCATCCCTTGCAAGTAGTTTAAACATGAATATACGAAGATTGTCGGGCCTGTGACGACCATTTTTATTGTTCATTTCATCTTGCCTAAGCCTGCTGGCCGGGTCATGCTGGGAGCGAGGATACGATACACTACGGAAGGTGACTGTTACAATGTTAGTGCATTACGCTGGCTCATGTCCTTCTGGTTCGTGGGAACGGGCTCGCAGCGGATCTACCAGGGTGCTGCGGCAACAGGGATGTTCTCCAAGGGTGGGGGCCGCGCTGCAGCGCGCTGAGCTCACACCATTTTTACTGGGCAGAGAATGGTTTTTGGGCCTAACTAAATTTGTGTTGTGATCAATAGATGTGGGCATTCGATATGTGCGGGCAATTAATACGTGCGGGCAATGTCTCCAGTGGGCGTGTTCTCCACCACCTGGGCCCGGGTGGCACGAGGAGACGCCCAAGAGAGCCACAGTCCTCACCTGGGGAGAAAGTGCAGGCGAGGGGGGTCGTCTTGGACCAGTCCTCCCCTACATTTCCCCCCTTTCGTTACTTAAGTAACGAATTCTTTAAATCTTCTATTCTCCTACATTCTGCCTCGTCCATCACTGCCTCATCCCATGCCGGAGTTCCTTTGATGGGCATCCATGCTCTGCACACTGCTCTTAAGCTCTCACCTCTCCGGGCATATTCATCTGGGGTACATGTTAGATATATGCACCCACCATCTGCTTCTAAATCTACCCAAACTTCCTCATACCATTCTAGTATACGAGGCTCTTTGATGGTGGTGTGCCACAACTTATCTACAATATCTTTATCGTGGTATATGGGCACCAGTTGGTACCTGGGTGAATTATCTATTCCTGTTTGTACTTGTGCTTCTTGCATTGTTTTCATTGTACCGTGTGAATTGCCCATTGTCACCATCATCATTGCACCGTTTGGTACTGCGTTAGCACAGACTCGAAGACCCACCTGGCACAGGCAAAAAAGTAGAAGGAGGAACACAACAGCTGGTATTAAAAATTTCACAGTTGTTCCAAGCCATGAGGGAACCCAGGAGAAGATGTTGTCAAACCAGGTGCTCGCTTCTGCTCCACCTTCCATTTTCATTTTTTCTCCTAGGTTGTGGACTGCTTCGATTACATGGGACAGGGAGCCATTCTCTGCGTCTTCGGAAGGTACGAAAGTGCAGCAGGCACTTCCTATTTTTCGGCAAACACCACCGTCCATCGCTGTCAACAGGTCCAGGACATACCTGTTCTGCATTGTCATTAGTCGTAAAGCCCTTAGTTCGACTCTGATGATATTGAATCCTTCTTCAGTGTCGTTTGCCAGCTGAATCAGTTCCCAGCGTGTTATCTGAAGCCATTTTGCATTTGCCCTTGCTTGGACACTTGAGACTAGTGAGGCAAAGAATGTTTCTGCTGAGCTGAATAATCGATATTTGTCTGGGATCTGGGCCAATAGTTCTGATGATGCTTTTGATATGTAATTTGATGCTCGTCTTTTGCGGGCCAGCACTTTTCCCTTGCTTCCAGAAGACAGGACGTATATTTGTGACTCTGCAGTGGGTTGAGCCACACTCTGCGTGCGTCCCGGTGTCCTTTTGCTCCCATCGATGTGGCTTTCTGGTATCACCATCAGTGCCGAGTGTAGAGTGGCCATTGAGCAGCTGCCACTCCATGACTGGGGGAGGTGTAGGTACGCTTGTTTGCCGCACACCCAGTACGTGTCCATGAGGGCCGCAGTCCCTTTCTTTAAGTCTGGGATGGTGAGGGTCTTGTTGCAGTTCTTGTTAGCTCCCATGGGGGTTCTCCCTTCCCCTTTAAAGCACAGGTTATAGTCCATTTCGCTCTGTATTTTGAATGGCTTTTCAATGGCAGTTACCCAAGTTAGCTTCGAGATGTGTTCTCTCCATACCGGTGTACACGTTTCCTCTATCCACTGTAATTTATCCGGCGCCACACCTCTTAGTGCTTCCGCTTTGCACAGCACTTCTTCATCCTTCTGCTTGTTGTCAGAAAAAAGTGTCCCTTCTATCACAAAAAATGGTTCTTTCAAACATACCACTCCTGTCGTTTTTGGGTAACAGGTCTTCTCGTTCTGCAGCATTCGAAAAGTCACTTCATGTGCCTGGAAGGTGTTCTTAATCCTGCACAGCGTGAGATGAAGGAGACATTGGGCATCCACGATAGGCAACTCTTTGGGTAGCAATACTTTGGGTGTACCTGATGCATGGGGGATGAGGGAACAGACATAACAGCTTTCGTTTGTAGTCTGTTTAGCTGTGGCACTCATGTCTGCATACCACTTATTTGTTTGGTGGGGGTGTCGTGGGTCTTCCATCTTATCTAGACCTAGCCCATAATACTCATCGTACTTCTTCCTCCCTGTTTCTCTCTTTCGTCTGATGTTCTTGTTACTTATGTACTTCCCACCCCCCGGAGCAGCGGGCAAACTAGACCCCCCTTTCTCATTCCCGCCACCCTGGGCCCATTCATCATATAGTATTTCGTGTATTTCTAGTAGTTTGTCGTTTTCTTTTCCGACGTTGTCTGGCAGATTGTTTTTTGGAATGTGGGCAAGTTTGCTGGTGGGGGTGTCATACAACCATGATATGGCAGACGGGTTTCGATCGTTGAGACTATGGGCATTGTAACTGGATACCCCTGGTGGAGGTACTGTGTTGTTCTGCATTTCACCATGTGGTTTTTCTCTTTGTGTGGTTACAATACTTGATGGTGTGGTATGATACCCCCAGACAAGTTTAGTTCCGTCCCATATCAAAAAATCACCTTCCCTGGTACTGACATCTGCAGTTGTGTTGGGCCCGGTGGTACTGTTAATTGGTCCAGTAATGTTATTACTCCCTCCCCCCTCGTACATCTCGATAGAGATGAACGCTATAAACCAATATGTAACCAAGCCAAACATCATCATAAAAAACAATATTATGCATACTGATAATCCACACTCATACGAATATCTACATCTTTCATATACTAATTCTCTCATTCTACTAATTCTATCCGTTGCAGGCTGCCCGTTAGATGCCATGGAAGCTCCTGTTTGAAATATAAAAGTGCATTAAGTGCATGCATGTAAACGTTTTGCTGGCACCATCTGTGCCAATACATTTGACGGGGAATGGAAGCGGGTGGGGGTGCGGGGGAGGGGTATTCACAGACAAGGGTATATACAAGTTATAATATTATTATTTCACTAGTTATACATCATTCACCTAAAAAAAAAGAAATCCCACACTTTTTTTTTTTTTTTTTTGATATCCTTGTCAGGCATTATTTCATTCAATTCCAGTGCTGACATCATTCCATTTAGGTCCAGTGTTGACACACACACTCACGCAAGCCGATATTTAGACATCCTACTCATTTGCATCGTTTGCTGTTGTCTGTGCCTCCTCGTCTATCTCCTCGTGTATATTGCTGTATGCTTTTCGTACGTCGGTTAAGTGCACCCAGTATCGCAAACCCTTCACCTTTACTGCTGTGGGCGTGCAAAATATTACTTCGTATGGGCCATGAAATCGTGGTGCATTCCACCGACGCACGAAGCTTCTGACATAAATTGAGTCACCTGGCATTAACTGCAGCTGTTGCTCTGGCTCCACGACAGATCCTGTTACATTTCCCTCTTCTCTAGTGAAGGGTGGGGACAGTTGCTTTGATATTGCGCGCGCTGCCCTTGTTAATTTTCTTAGGTAGTCTCTGAACTCATCCCCCAATATTGCGGCGCTTCTGTGAGCATCTGAGTGTTCACGCAGTGGAGAGTGTGCTGTGTTCATTCGTCTCCCAGTCACGATCTCGTGTGGGGACAAGTGGTGGTCTTTACTTGGTTGATTTCTCAACTCAAATAGAGCCAGGGGTAGACAGTAAATCCAATTTTTCTTTAATGAAAAGCATAGTTTTGATAATCTGCCCTTTAACAGGCCGTTCATCTTTTCCACTACGCCATTACTTTGTGGATGATAAATCGAACATAATTTATGTTTGATACCCAATAACGTGGTAACTTCCTTGAAAAGTTCATTTACAAAGTGAGAGCCGTTGTCTGAGCGTATTACGTCACAAATTCCCCAGCGCGGGAACACTTCCCTTACTAGGAACTTGGCGGCGCTTTTGGCATCAGGTCGCGCACATGGTCCCGCTTCCACCCACCTTGAAAATGGGCACACTACCACGATCATGTACCGCGAGCCATTACACCTTTCCCCCATGTCTGCATAATCTATATGCAGTTCTCTGAAGGGGCCAATGGGTTTGGGAATTGTTCCCCGGAGTGTGCGTAATGTCATTCCTGAGTTGTATATTTGGCATGTTGTACATTCCATTGTCAATCGAGACACATGTTCCTGGAGACAGGGCACAAACCATTCTTCCTGTATCTCTGCTGCGATGTGCTGCTTAGTGTTGTGTGCGGGGAAGTGTAACTGTTGAAATGCAACTTCTAGCAAGTGCAGTGGCATTACCACTTTCCCTGAGTTATTTTGCCGCCATAGTAGGTCTGTCCCTGATTGGCTGCATCCCCGTTTTGTCCATGTTAGTTTCTCTTCTGCACTAGCTTCTTCCTGTAATTCTAGTATTTGTGATAGGGACATCATGTTATATCCTTCTGACAGTTCTTTAGTTGTTGTGTTCTTGATCATGAACTCACCGGTGTCGTATTTCTGAAAATAGGAAGCCTCCTTGGCGGCAGCGTCTGCTGCCGCGTTCCCTAAAGACACAACATCTGAGTTGGAGGTATGGGCCTGGCACTTCACTATTGCTACGGCAGTAGGGATTTGTAGGGCCTCTATTAATTCTTTTAACAATTCTGCATGTTGTACTGGTGTTCCATCTGCCCTTCTGAAACCCCTACGGCCCCATCTTGCTAGACCTCCATGTACGGTCGTTGTCATGTAAGCTGAATCTGTGTATATTGTAACCGCACAGCCCTGTGCTGCGTGTAGTGCTTCTATGAGTGCAACCAGTTCTGCTGCTTGTGCAGAGTAATGCGACGGGAGGCGGTACTGTACTAATGTTTCAAACTCACCTTCCTCTAATCTCACTACCGCCATGCCAACGTGTTTTTCTCCCGTGTCCATATCAATTGATGCGGACCCATCCACAAAGTACACTTCCCCCTCGCTGAGAGCGTTTTCACACACCACTGTGCCCTCCCCTCCTTCTCCTGTGTAAGTTGCGCAGTCGTGATTTTGCATATCTTCTACTGTGCATGCTTCTGTAATGAATGTGGCGGGGTTCACTGTTTTACATCTCACTATGTGAATGTTGGCGCTGGACAATATGATTTCGTATGCTGTTGCCCGCTGTGTAGTCAGTGTGCTTTTTGATCTTTCAAGTATTGCAAATAATGAGTGCTCCACAAACAATGTCACAGGGCATCCCATTACTATTGTGGCACTTTTTTCAATCGCAAATGCGGCTGCTGCGAGCGATTGTTCGCACGCGAAATGACCCTGCATCACGGCATCTAAAGTACCACTATAGTAAGCTAGAGGCTTGTGTCCTAAGGATGTCTTTTGTGTCAACACCGCTGTCATAAGTGTTCCTTTGCAATGGGAAAATAGGTAAAATTCGTGTCCATAATCAGGGTTTGCTAGTACTGGAGCGCTTGAAATTAGTTCTTTCAGTGTTTTGAACGATGTGCGCATTTCTTCTGACCACTTTATTTTTACATTCTCCTGTTGTGCTTCTTTCAGTGCTTGTAGGAGGGGCCGGGTGTATGTTGCATAGTCTAGTATCCATGCTCGGCAGTAATTGCACATCCCCAGAAATTTCTGCATATCTTTTACTGTTGTGGGTTCTCCTACCGATCTTATTGCCTCTACCCTGTCGGGAATTATTCTTTTTCCATCTTTCGATATGAGCTGTCCCAGGTATAGGACCTCAGGCAGACAATACTGTAGCTTCTCCTTGTCTACTTTGTATCCTTTGTTGGCCAGTAAAGTCAGGAGCGTTGTTGAATCTTTTCTACACGTTTCTTTGTCTTGTGCACACACCAATAAATCGTCCACATACTGAATAATCGTACTCTCTACTGATAGGTTCCCCAAGTCTTCATGCAATATGCGATTGAATATGCTCGGGCTCTCACAGTATCCCTGTGGCAGTCTGCAATGTTCATATCTTTTTCCCCCCAGTGTGAACGCTGTAAGGTATCTGCTCTCTTCAGCCAGAGGTATTGAGAAAAATGCGTTTTTCAAGTCCACCACTGTAAAATGTGATGCTGTTTTTGGGATACTGCATAGTATGGATGCAGGGTTCGTGACTAGAGGGAACTCTTTTTGTATTACATCATTGAGGGGGCGTAAATCCTGTATCATCAACCAAGATCCCCCCTTTGCTTTTTTGATTGGATAAATACATGTGTTACATGGGGAGTTTGAAGGCACTATTATTCCTTGTGCTAGCAGTGCATTTATCGTCTCTTTTATCCCTTCTTCAGCTTCACGGGACAATGGATACTGTTTAACTCTTGGTAAGATAGCTCCTTGTTTTAGGTTTATTCTCACAGGTTGTACTCCATGCAACAGTCCTACGTCATGTGGGCCTGTTGTCCATAAATTGTTTGGTACTAGCCTCATGTCGTCATCAAAAAACGACGGTGGTGTTCCTACCACTGCCATCAATTGGACGGGGATCTCTCTGGCTTGGATCAAAATGTCACAGGGCATCGCTATTTCCATTACTATCTCACCATCTACTTCTGTGTCTGAAAAAAGATCCTCATCTGTTACCTCGCGTAGGGCAAGGTTGGCGTTTGTACACAGTACGGTGCGCCACTCACATCCTTCTCTGTCCATTCCAATCACAGCGATCCGTTTCGTTGATACCTGCACAGCGTGCAAGTCCAACGAAACCACTGACCCTGGTGTTGCATTCGGACACACTATGGGGCGGAAGAGGAATTCTGCTGGAATCCTCCAATCCATGTTTTTTAGTTCTGGGACTATGAGGGCCAAAGTCTTTAGCCCTGCAATAAACATCTCTTCCTTTTGTGGCAGCCCTCGTATCTCCTGTGTGGTTGTGTAGGCTTGCACTACCAACATTGCACGCAAGGGACATATCCCGGGTGTAGAACACACTATTCCTCCTTCGGTAAATGATATGGTCATGTTAAGTTTACTCATAAGATCCCTCCCCAGCAAATTTATCGGGGACTGTTCATAATACAGTAAGGGTGCTTTTACGGTTTTGCCCCCTATGGTGACATCCAAAGCTTCTGTGTAAGGAACTTCAATTACAGCCCCAGAGAACCCCTGCGTCTCTAACTTCCTGTTAGATAACGGGAATCGGCCCTCTCTGACACATGATTTCTCCGCTCCCGAATCAACCATGAATATAAATTGCCTGTCTCCTATCTGCGCCCCCACCAATGGTTGCTCTGCTGCACTGTGGGTGGTAGATAGAACTGGACACGCAAGTGTTCTCTGTGGGCTGTCCTATGCGGGGTGTCTCATGGCCCCCCCTTCATTAAATACGTTACCTGAGACCACTGACATGCCGTTATAAGGTGCTGGTGCGGGGGCCCCGTTAGCTGCTGTCGCGAAAGGGTTGCCTGGTGTATATTGCATGCTGTCGTTGTTGGGCATGTTTTGTGGGTGGTTCTGTGTTCTGTATTGGGGTCCCTGTTGCTGGCTCGTGTTACCCTGGCTTGGGTCTCTCAGTTGCTGCTGTCCCATCGGAAGGCCATATGGGCTTCCCGGATGGGGATGGCCATACTGTTCCACCTCCTGGAACCCGTTGTTTTGTCTACTTCTGCACTCCCTGGAGTAATGTCCCCATCGCCCACAGTTCCAGCAACTCCCCTGGGGGCCCCGGGGACCCTGCCATCCACTTCCTCCCATTCCTCCGTACCCCTGTGGTCCACCTCCTCTTCTGCTCCTGTACCCACCTCGTCCCCCTCGAGGGGTCCACTCTTGCCACTGCAGACCTCCACCCTGCTCCTGCTCGTTCCACTGCCGCTGTCCTGTTCCCGCCCAATTAGTTGCCATCCTTCCTTGTATTGCTATCAGCCCCTCCTCTTCCTCATCCCCCTCCCTACTGTGTGGGAGCGCGGCTACTGCTGCTGCAACCTTCACTAACTTTGACTGTACTAACTTCGCCTCGTCTGCCAATCTTTTCTGTGCCACCTCCTTCTCCCTCTCCTTTATTCTTTTGCAATGGTGTACTATTATGCTTTGAATTTCTGGCCATCCCTTTGCTTCAATACCTGCTATCTTGTCAAGCGCCTTCTGTACTTCCTTTGGGAGCCCTCTTTTTATAATGAAGTAAAATAAAGATGTCGATTGATACCAGGGCGTGCCAGTTTCTGCTCTCCACATCTCTTGGACCCGAAAAATGTAATCCATAGCCTCTTCCCCGTCATTCATTGCACACTGCATCACCGACTGCAAGTCCGGTGTGTCTGGGAATGTTTCGCGTAAGGCATCCCACACCCTGGCACGCACCGTGTTAAAGGATGCCCCATCATGGCGGTCGCAGTCTAACGTTACTCCCGGGAAACCGGCTTTAACCCATACCCTCTCGGCCTGGTCACCTACCGCTGATACCAGTAGACTTTTCACATCTCCTATGGCTAGGGGTACCCCGGCAGTATGTTTCTCGAAGGCGTATATCCACTTACTTGCCCCTCCTGACAACGGGGGCAGTAACTTCAATAAATTTGCCTTATCCATCTGTGCCCACGGGATATAGTTAGGCCTCCCTCCTCCCCTGTGTATTAATGGGAGCTGTAGTTTTCCTTTTGTCGTCCCGTCCGGACCTGGTTGATCTGGTGCTGTCCCTAGTGATGCCATTTTTCCCACTCTGTTCCTTAGTCGCCCCGTCCACTCATCGTCCAGGGTTCTCAGTGAACACGTCCCTTCCCCTCCTTCGCTTCCCCCTCCTATCGCCATACTCAACCTGTCACTTTCTTCTACCTCGTCCCTTATGTCACACAGCAATTCCTCTCTAATTCCCCCCCGCCTTTCTTCGCTTGCGCTATCTCCCTCTCCGGGTCCTACTTCTATTATTCGCGTCGGTTCTTCCTCAATTCTGAACAAAATCTCGCCTTTTTTCCACCCCTCTTCGGGCTTTCTATTTTCACCTAGCGCTCTGGACGTGCGCCCTGATCTAGGTGCATCTAGTGCTGTCCGTTCACATATGTCTTTTATCCTAGAGAGTTCATCCTTTGCTATCGTCAGTCTTGATTCTAAATCATCTGTGAGCTTCTCTATGTCCACCCTATGTGTACCCGCCTGGCCTCGCTCCCTTGTACTTTCATAAGGTGGGGGTGCAGTGGGCCGGTGGGGTGTGGTAGTTGTCGGGTCAGGTACATACGTTGGGTCACTGTATCCTTCTGCGGGTACAGGTTTCTTTAATATCGGGTATAAACTTATTACCTCCACTGGTGGTGTGACACCTGGCAATTCTTTGGTATCTTTCTGCAATATCAGTGGATTTTCTGTAGTAGATGGGAGATCAGGATTTGGTGCCAGCGCTTTAGGCGGTGGCACCTCTTCGAATAACCGCCAAAGATCTAATATTTCCCTCCTATTCTGCAGCTGTTTCCCTCGGTATTTCAAGAAAATGCATGTCATCACCATATCTAGAACGCTTTTGTCAAATGACCCTCCCTCTGGCCATATCTGGGGTAGCCCCTCTCCTTTCAGCTCGGTTACCCATTGGTCGTGGTATTTTTTAATCCGCTCCGCGTGCCCTGGAAGGCTTTTACAAATATGTGATAATGGTGTTTCAGGTCCCATCTCTGTGTGCCCTCCTAGTGCTTATGTGTCTCTGTATGTCTGCAACTCCAATGTTACTGTAGTATCGATATTGTTTTTGTATTCTACTTCACATCCAGTGTTATGCTCGGTTGGGCTCTCCCTCCCTTAATTGTCCAATACAAAAATTGTCTGTACACAATTTCTACTTTGTTCTCTTCGGGGGACACATACAAGAGCAATCCATCATTTATTTTGACACTATCAACCCGGAAATCAAAGGGTACCCACTCACGTCACTGTCTCAGCGTTGCTTCAAAAAAGAGTTTTTATCCGGTCACACTTACCATAACCATTCGACAATTATACATTTATAGCCGTTTTACACATTCGCAACATCAAAGTCGTCCCTTGACACATACGAGGCGCACACACCTCTTGGTAACACTCCGTACACCAGTCACGCTGCCCTCCCTTTCCTCCCTAGCCGGCTGTCCCTGTCTATCTTGCTTAGCACATGTGCATATATTTATAGGTTTTAACCTTCTCTCTCCCCCCCTAGTAGGACCCTTGTTCTCTTATTTTTCTCCCAAGTTTGTGCTAATTCCGTTGTTATTCTCCCCCTACCCCTAAAGAAAAAGAAAAAGAAGTAGTAGCGATCACTAATATATTCTCAGTGCCCCCTTTTGCTGAACACTTTTATCTTGTATTTCACTTCGTCATATATTCCCAGCACTAGTCAATATAGCACTATGCGGCGCCGCCTTCCACCCCCTTTCGGAGCTAGGTTCCCGTCACTTCTATCTCTTTTTTCACATCGTAATCCTAATGGCCATATGCAAAGAAAAAGAAAGGAAATTGTAGAGTAATCCTTAGTATATCTTCGTACCCCCTTCACGTTCCCTGTCCTACCCTTCTCTCCCCACTCCCTTTACAATCGCTCACACTCAGTACTCACGTGCCCGTCTTGAACCGATAGTCTCCGAAACTGGGTCCGTCCAGGCAGTGTCACCGGTAACTCAACGGTCAGCCCCTGGCTCCGGCGAGCGGCACTCAAAGGGGATTTTTTTCCAATCGGGATCCCGTACCCTTTCTCATTGAGTGCGCACTTCTTAGTGTGCCGGTCGCCGTTGGCGGGCAGCCTCCCGGAGCCGGCTCACCGTGCGTATCCCTTTTCGACCGGAGATTCTCGTGCCAAACGGGGACGGTTATAAGGAGTTTAGGAATATAATCACGCTATCGGGGTCACCACTGAAGGCAAGCGTCCCCAAACAGCACGATCCTCCCCGCAATGAGAGACAATGAAGGACTCTCCCAAAATGGGAATAAGGCCAAGACAGAGTGCAGGTGAGCGTAAATGGGAGTTTATCAATCAGAATTGGGCATGCAAAGAACTCTGCAAACTCCGAGAGCGCTCTGTCCGACAATAGCAAAGACAGGCGTATATATTTACAAAAAACGTCATCAAAACCTACATACTATAGGGGGCACAAGTTCATTGGGATTGGGTGGCGACGACTAACTATAGGTGCTGCTGCGGCGTGGTTGGTCTTGGCTGGAGGGCGTCACTGGTCGCCCTCGTGGGTTGGGCTGGGCCTGGCCGGGTGGCGGAGTTCATCCAGGCGGTGTTGTGGGGCCATCGTGGCCGGTGGCAGAGATGAATGTCTCTTCCTGACTTATTAGCCCTATGCCATGCACACCGCAGTCATTCGAGCATTTTTAGTACTCTCTTCTTCAGTAAATCTTACAATAGGTTATGCAACAGGTTAATGCAACACAGGAGGAATGCACCTTGTGCGGGGACTGGAGGCAATACGTCGGGGCATGATTACCAGTGTCCTGTTGACCGGGGCCATAGGTCGAGGGGCTAAGCTTCAGGGCCTGGCACGGGCGGTACATGTCTTTCTGCCTTGTTAGAAGTTGTTATGGATGTTCCGCTGTGTGTTGTCAGAGTGTTGGGTGTCTTTATTGCACAGGGCCATAAGTCTGAGGTGGCCTGGTGGGTTGTGAGGTTTACGAGGGGGAGCGCGTACGTTCAGGCGGAGGTTTACTGCTGTGCTGTAAATAATGCAGGTGGCGGGTGGTGGCCTTGGGCGCTACAGAGGGGGTTACAAGTCTTTGAAGCTCCAGGCTAGTTTGGGGGAGGTAAAGCAGCGCGGCGCGGTCTCTGCTCTCATGCCTTTGGCAGCCTTCACAGGGTGGGAGGGGGAATGGCCTTGCAAATATTTCACAAAGGTATCTCCCTCGTGTGTTGCTGAATATAAGTAAAAGACATTGCAAATATTTAAACACTTTCCATAATACTTATTTAAAATCACGTCAAAACATGCTTTTAACCTTTACTGGGTGCGTTTTTATTATACCCAGATCGAGCATCATATTTGTACATTACACTCTAGCAGCTACAGTGTTTCAGTTACATGCATATACATTCGCGGTAAATGAGGTAGTGGTTAGATCAGTGGGGTACACGAAAAACGATCCGCCACCGTTTGTGACGGTGGCGGCATATGAGAGGCTCAGACATTCACACATGATACGTGCACTCTCGCGTATTCTTTAATGAGTTCATAGTATAGTTGCATCCGCTTTCTCGTGTACTCTAGCAGCATTAGCTTTAGTTATGGCGCGAGCCCATGGGGTGTAAGTATCTCAGCAATACGTGTAACAAGTAAATTCTTGGTGTGTTCCTTTGTTATTAGCATCCAACTGCAATGGTGTGTGTTCATTGTTGCTTATATCATGGGGGCATGATCTCTTTTAGTTATGCCTCTTACAGGCTCATATAATGTAAGGGATTATATGAGAGGAAAGCATCCCTTGCAAGTAGTTTAAACATGAATATACGAAGATTGTCGGGCCTGTGACGACCATTTTTATTGTTCATTTCATCTTGCCTAAACCTGCTGGCCGGGTCATGCTGGGAGCGAGGATACGATACACTACGGAAGGTGACTGTTACAAAGGTAGTGCATTACGCTGGCTCATGTCCTTCTGGTTCGTGGGAACGGGCTCGCAGCGGATCTACCAGGGTGCTGCGGCAACAGGGATGTTCTCCAAGGGTGGGGGCCGCGCTGCAGCGCGCTGAGCTCACACCATTTTTACTGGGCAGAGAATGGTTTTTGGGCCTAACTAAATTTGTGTTGTGATCAATAGATGTGGGCATTCGATATGTGCGGGCAATTAATACGTGCGGGCAATGTCTCCAGTGGGCGTGTTCTCCACCACCTGGGCCCGGGTGGCACGAGGAGACGCCCAAGAGAGCCACAGTCCTCACCTGGGGAGAAAGTGCAGGCGAGGGGGGTCGTCTTGGACCAGTCCTCCCCTACAACGGTTCGGGTGCAGGCTGCTGAAGGAGCGCTGTCAGGCACCGCAGGAGAGACCAGGAGGAAGCCTACTGACGGGGCAACCCTAAGGAGAACACCAAGGCATCCGATCATAGAGACGGGGCCGGAGCGGCGAGTCCGCCATTTTCAGGCTGCACGGCGGTTGCAGTCGGGAGACTTTAATCGCAGCGTTTTCGGGGCTCCTGACTCCGTTAGTGGCTCAGAATGTAGCCGGAGAGGCACTGCGCATTCCGCCACCAGGATCAAGAGTGCAGGTAGTTGGAGCACAGTGGGAACATGTTTCATTTGGCAAATACTGCAGTCCCCATGCAGAGGCCATTAAAGGAGCAGCCACATCGCTGATCGCTGGCACTACAGGCCACGCCCCCACTTGATCCAATTTTTAAAAATAGTGCTTTTAAGTCTACAATCAAAAGGTGCAGTTTAGGGTGTGTGGCTAGCAGCCATGTGAGACAGAGGTGCTCACTGGAGGCTCTTGCTAATCCGCACACCAAGAAGCTCCATACGTTTGCTTAATAACTAGAAGACAACTCAAAATAAGGAAAAAGCTGTTGGAAAGAAATGGAGAGGCTTATGGCTGCGTGTTGAGCCCTGGAAGACTTTGCAGAGGGAGTACGACCCTGCAGCATCGACACAGTGACAGACCTGCCCCAGAAAGCTGTTGCAGAGGCCAGGGAGACAGGAGAGGAGCTGCCAGAGGGAGAGACCAGGGACACTGTATAAGGCGGTAAGGAGTCGGGGGTGAGAGGGGCTCTGCATAAACGTTGTTGAATATACCGAAAGTCCAGAGGGCTCCCTCCCGCTGCTCCTAGAACTCTTGCGCAGTGCTGCCACAGTGTCTTACAATGCGCACCGAAGGGAAAACACTTCCCGGTGGAGCGAACTCCCTTCCATCCTTGACGATCCACCCGGCATGGAACGAACAACGAGCCCGGGCTGGTAGGCTCCAGTTTCAATCACAAGAAGCCCACAGAGAATGGCGCACAAGCTGGGCGGTAGCAAAGGCCCTTGCGCACTGAAGACTTAAGTGAGGAGACATCACAGGGCCTACTACAAGTAGATGCAACGGTAATAGCAGACAGGGTATTGCATCGTAGAGCGGCGAAAGTACTAGATAGAGTATCCCAGAAGGGAAAGCACCTCCTAGAGAAACACATTTTTCTCATAACTGTACAAACTTTGGGCCAGGATATAAGCAGACAGTGCATGCAGGTGGGCTAAGGATCCAGTCAAAAGGAACCGTACTATGAGCAGAGCACAAATGAGGCATCAGTGACTGCCCTGGAACACTAAAGACTTAAGTGAGGAGATAAAGGGCCTACTCATAGGCGACGCAACGCTAGAGGTAAACAGGACACTGCATTACTGGGATACGAAAGCCCCAATTGAAGGTAACCAGAAGGGACAACACCTTCCAAGGGTGCCTGCGATACGGAAGTGCTAAACAAAGGGAACCAGAAGGGATGACATATTCCAGGGGTGCAGACTGTCCTCCGCCGGAAAAACTTTAACGTCAAGAATAGACAGCGCGCCTGCGTTCATATGCCCCAGCCTCAGCCATCAGGAGTCACACAAGGGACAGTGTTCAAGCAGAGTATAAGCAGTAGCCCCTGAACAAAGAAGGCCAAAGTGGGGACACGACAAAGGATCTGCTAGAATACGGTGCACCAGCAGCAAAGACAGGGAGTGGCACAACTGGCACAGAGCAATATTGCCACACATAAGCAAACCAATAATAAGTTCCCAGCAATAACACGACTGGGGGACAGAAGGCGACAAGGGGAAAATCACCTACAACGTAGCCCAAGAGCAAACACACATGCCACCATATCTGTAATCGTAGCCTAAAACAAAGGTTGACCTACACTCTGCGAAGGCGAAGGCGAATCCGGTGCAAATAAGGACAAAGGAAGACAGAGCTGGCACAACAGTACAGATTACAAAAGATCACAGAGGAAGGTTATCCCCGCTGAAAAGCTAGACATCAGACGTATTATTAAAGCTCAAGCGGACAGCGCACAATGGCAACCAAGGGTAACAAATCGAAGAACAAGCAGACTACAATCAAGACCTTTACGAAAGGACAAGCACTCCAGCAGGAGGGAGACAGCTGAGATAAAGTAAAAGAACTGCCATCCCCCTTGGCGGACACCACGAATTTGGGGAACCAGCAGATTCTGGAGACCATTCCAGCTCTACAAAAAGACACTGGAAGTCCAGATTGATGTGGTGGGCATCGATGTGGGACTCTTACGGCAAGATGTACCGACTATAGCTGAACGCACAGGAAAACTGGAAGAGAAAGTTAAGGAAAATACAACAGTCAGAGTGCAAACAGCAAAGGACATCGACATCCTCTTGCAGAAAGTTAAATTACTGGAGGATAGAGAGGAAGGTCGAGCAAGATGAATCATAAGATTTGTGGGGTTGCATGAAGGGACGGAGGGGTCGGACCCCATTACATACATTGAAAATGTGTTGCTACAGGAGATAGGAGCAGGGGGACTTATGCAAGGATTTACTGCCCAGACCCAACATAGCAAAGGTTCTCAACTATAAAGACCAGGAGAAAATCCTTGCCTGCTCCAGGGCTGGAGGGACAATACAAAGAGCCTCGTGGAATATCTCAGTATATCCAGACTACACTTTCCAGGTTCAAAAGAGAAGAGCCCAATATATCGCAACGAAAGGAAGGTTCAGTAAGGCGGGTCTAAAGTACATGTTGATATACCCGGCGAAATTGAAGTTAATCCACAATGGTAAAGTACTATTCTTCGAGACACGGATGGAGGCACAAGATTGGGTGGACGGTGCTCAGATCACAGAGGCTGCAGAGCAGGGTCAACAAATTTAAACAAGAACTACAGAGTCGGCTAATTTCTCCATTGTTTAATTTAAGATGCACAGATATGTTGGGAAAGGGGTAGAACTGCTTGTACTACATTGAGAACATTGCTTATAAGAAGTATGGAAGCGGTATAATATGTAAAATAACAGCAGGAGCAGTTCAATGTATCCACAGAAACCCGGTAAGGGAACGCTACGCGTTATCCCACTATTCCAACAAAAGTTTGTTTTCTTTAGGGTTACTAAACAGTGCTCGCCCATTGGGCACCAGGATACTAGCTTACTGCCTGGATCAAACGGAGCGTAAACAGGGAAGTCCTAGCGGGCATAGCACAGCAGGACAAGTTAAGTTTGAGTTTTGTTTGGCGTTAGTTAAAGGGTGAGGGGGTAGGGAAGGGCAGCCTGGCATTCATGGAAAAACGCTGTATATCTTCACTAAGACTGGTATCAGACTGACGACCCCATTAGTACCCTGGGTATGGAAACCTAATGGCTGAGACAATCAAAATCATGACAGTGGGTATATTGTTACTGCAGGAGACACATGTAGATGCATAAAAACAAAATAACCTGGCAGGTGCGTGGGGAGGAGTGATGGTGGGCTCCACTTATCCTTCATATGCAAATGGGGTCCTTATTTGGGTTAACCTGGCAATACCGTTTAAAGTGCTGGCCACAAGGACAGACAACAAAGGTAGAATGGCGATGATGCATGGGATGATACAGAATCAAGAAATATGTATTGTTAATACTCATGCACCAAATCATGAAGCCACTGTTTTTTTAGAACATGGTATGCTAGGCTAGGACCTTACAGGGACGGAATATTGATATGGGTGGGGGCGATTTTAATTGTACACTTGACCCCACCATGGATAGATAATATACCAAACACAAACAGTCGTCTCCCCCTCCCCCCAGCTAAATTATTAGCTTTTGAAACATTTTCAGCTGAAAGATCTATGGAGAGCACAACATGGCGATGTCAGAGGTTATTCTCATTACTCTGCCCCACAAAGTCTACACAAGAATAGATCACCTGTTTGCAGGGAGGGGGGGGACATGTGACTGAATTTACAGAGGCGGAATATCTTGCCAGGATCCTGTCAGACCATTCCCCACTAATGCTAAAATGGCGGGTATTTGCCCCTAGAGCACATATACCCACATGGGAGGTTGAGAAGCCAAATCACTATTAGACAGAGCATTTGCTGAGCACATTACGAAAAGGACTGTGGATTTCATTTCAGTTAACAAGGGAAGCGTGCAGAAGGTGGGAAATATCTGGGAAGCATACAAGGTGGTCATCAGGGTGAAATGATAGAGTCCAGGGGAGTACAAAAAACTATTGTCAACGACTTGAAAAACATCGAGAAAAAATTGCAAACATCGGAGAGGGAAGCAAATATAGACAAGGAAGATGTAGAGAAGGTAATCAGATTGAAGCAAGCATGCCTAGTGCTGTGTGACAGGTTGGGGAAATGTAATCACGCGAGATACCTAGAAAGGAGCCACACACAATGTGATAAACCCAGTAAAATGCTAGCCTGGCTGTGTAAGCAAAAGGACACAAGATCCCCTATATGCTCCAGTCGAGATACAGTCCAGGAGAGGAAATAAATACGCAAGTTGGCATACATGAAGTCTTTTCTGAGTATTATAAGGCGTAGTTTGCGGATCCACAGATAGATGAGGAGAGAGACTTTCAGGATGCCCTAGACCTTATCACCCTGCCACGTCTAGATGCACAGCAATCGGATACATTGAAGGCGCCTATAACCCCAGAGGAGGCAATAGCTAGCATCAGAACGTTGCCCTCCTGAAAAGCGCAGGCATGGATGGACTAACGTGTGAATTTTATAAGGCCTACACAGACACGCTGTCGCCGCTTCTTGCCAGGGTGTACACAATGAGAAGTACGAAGAGCACATCCTCCCTGATAGGATGAGGGTGTGTCTGTCTAATAATCCCGCTACTTAAACTAAATAAGGTAGATACTGACTGTGGGTCCTGCAGACCACTGTCCCTGCTGAACCAAGACAGCAAGATTCTCACAGCAATCTTGGCTAATAGACGCTGTAGAGTAATACTGACGCTAATCAATCCGGACCAGACTGGATATGTACCAGGGAGGAACATTGCGGATAATCTAAGAAGGCTACACCGTGTGATCTATAGCACAAAAGACATTGCAGCACAGTGTGCGGTTGCTTCGTTGGATGCAACTAAAGCATTTGATTCCGTTCACTGGAATTGGTTGTATGCCACAATGGTAAAGATGGGAATAGGACTGCAGTATATGAAGTGGGCACAGCTTATATATACTGAAACAATGGCTAGGGTTAGGACGGGGAGCACATACTCTGATAAATGGCAATTCTACAGCGGTACGCAGCAAGGACGCCCCCTATCCTCCATGTTATATATTATAGCGGCGGAACCCGTAGCCACCTACTTGAGGCAGGAATGTAGTGAGGCTGGTATTGAAGTAGATGGGGTGAGGCATGTAGTGTCCATGTATGCTGACAAGTTACTATACTTGTGCAATCCACAGATAAATTTGCCATACATACTGGAGGTGTTGGACAACTTTGGTGCTTTGACGGGGATCAGAATAAACAAGAGCAAGTCATGTCTGTTCGCACTGGCCAAGATGGCGAAGGAGGCAGGGGTGGACCTGCCGGTCCTTACCCTGCCATGGAGCAGGACCTCCTTCAGGTACTTGGGGATTAGCGTATATCACAATCCCAAACGAGAACACAAATTTAACACGTTAAAGGCTAGAAATGGGTTACCTCTGTCTATGATGGGAAGAGCGGCATTGCTAAAAAAGGTGGCGCTGCTGTGACTCATGCATTGCTTTGGAAATGCCCCATACAATATTCCACAGCAATTTTTCTGAGACTTAGATAAGTTATGTAGAGGCTTCCTCTGGCAGGAGGGGAGACACAGTTGTGTTGAGTGTATTGCAAAGGCCCTAAGGACAATGGGGGGCTGAAGATACTTGTACTTTCTGGCATGCCAGCTACAATATGTAGTGCAATGGATGGCAGATAATCCTACGGCAGAAACTGCACTTTTGCAACCAGCCATTAATAAGAGATACCTCAGAGACCTACTTTGGATTCCTGCTAGAGAACAAAACAGGAATCCTTACCTGGTGGAAATGGGCATCCAGATTTGGAAATGACTTGCAAAGTCATAGGATTAGAAGATCCTCTCTCTGTACAGACCCCCATAGCCGCGATAATGGAAGGTATACCAGGCAGTGCGGCAACGGTGCGATCACAATGGGAATTATCTGGCATGGCTACGGTTGGAGACCTGAGAAATTAAAAAGAGTTGATGAAGTTTGCTGAGCTACAAGAGGTCAGGGGTATACACAGTGGTCAGTATTTGCTGCACAATACAGTGATACGGGTGCTAAAAGGCAGGTGGCCGAACAGCAATGATGTGATTATAGGGAGTGATGAAAAAAAGACATTACTGTAGCTGAGGGGGGAACACGCCATTTCAAGGATCTATGAGATAGTGATAGAACGTAGCTCGAGAGCAGAATTAAAGTGCAGGGAGACATGGGAAAGGGAATTCGGCAAAACGTTTGAAGATGGGGAATGGAAGGACATAATATCATATCATGAGAAGGTCTCCAGAAATGGCAGATTGCAATTAATCAAACTTTACATCATATCTCACGCCAGCTGCTATTGTAAGTTTCAAGGAAGCAACAAACAAGAACATCCTCAATGCAGACTAGAGGAGGCGGGTCTTATACGCATGTTCTGGGGGTGCCCAATTGTACAGATGGTCTGGAGTGGGGTAGGACATGAAGCGGCTCAAGGAGGTATCGAGCTCAATATTCAAACCCCGGAGGCTTGCATAATGGGCCAATACAGGAGAAGTTCGAAGGACAAACCTCTGAACAAGATTATGGATCTGATGTATATACTGGCCAAACACAGCATAGCTATGAGGTGTGTTAGGGAGAATTCTCTGTAGGGCTAATTTCCCAAACCTAGTGAGTCCACGAGCAGATTTGCTGGATTTTTGGGGTTTATTTTTTCGCTCCTGCTAAGAGTGAGATTCTTTTACTCCCACTCTTAGACATGATTTGAGGTGTTCCTTTATCTTTCCATGTGTTTTATGGGCTATGGGGTCTTTTACTCCATAGGGCCTCATGTGTTTTTGATGTGAGTTCCACAGCACCCTCCGTGCAGTAACCCAGGGGTGTCGTAGCGACCCCCCAACATAGACTCCATACCCTGGGACTGACTACTGTCTCCCAGGGCATGTAAAGTCACCATTGGCTTTACTAGTCCCAAATTATGAACAGAAACCAGTACAAACCATCATATTGTGGAAGTACTGGTCGGGGCTATTTGATTGCCCCGGGGTATGTTGTTCGAGGGGGCACGTCTCCATCCCCCCGATCGAGTTTTGGCTGGTGGCAGTGGATACTACTTTTTTTATTCGACCGCGAATATATCTCTATGGGATTTTCCCATTGTTCGAGGCTACCAACTTTAATTATTTAATTCTTATAGCCTCGAACATACTATTAATATTAATTCACCGGTTGGTATTTTTTGCCAGAACTAGATTCTAAAATGGCGTTTGTGTTCTCCTCTGTGACTCCAACCCAAGTCGAGCCCTTTGTTCCACTTTTTGGCGGGCTTCTCCACAGAAGCCTCGAAAAGTGGTGCCACTCTGTCTGGGTACCACAGGGGGTGTGGGAGGGGGTTTAGGCACTCTGGACTGAGTTACCTTGGTAACTCAAGTCGCACTCTTGTGTGATTGGCCCAAGTGGTGAGCCGGCCGGCTCACCACTTAGCATGTTTGATTGACAGCTAGGCTGAGTGAATGGGGGTGTGCTGCAAAAAAGCAGGGCTTTGGGGACTGGAACTTCAGAAGTCGCCACGGGACCTAAAAATCCGAGGAGGGAGCAGCTGAGCCGACCTGCAACAATACCACCGGTGGAGCCCTGCTGAACCGTCTCCCCACTTTTCCCGACGAGAGAGGAGATCTCCAGTCCGGAGAGTCTTCTTCCTTTGACTGGTGGGGATAACCAGTTTTGCCTTCTTTTCACCTTCCTGGAGCATCTCGTGGCCGCCTTGCCTGTGCCAAGCACCCTGGCAACCAGAATACCACGGTTTACCACTACCGCGAAGAGAAGGGTAGGAAGGGTAGTACCTTTTAACCGAAGAACTCCGCGGCTGGTTTCTTCCCTGGCAGTGCAACGACCTTCATCTTTCCTCCACGGCGAGACCTCTTCTTCCTCTGGGCGAAACGCCGATTTGCACCTGCTGCCAGGAACAACTGCCCCCGCTGGAGCTTCCTTCACACATAAGGTACTGTGTCCGGCCTGGCTTCCCTTGCGACAGATCGTTCGGGGTGACAGTAAAGCCTCGACTTTCTAACCTGGGCTAGCCTGGGACAAACTAGCCAACTTTTCCTGACTTTAATTTCATCCTTTTTGTGCGAACTATCTACAAGACTCTTTGGGCATAACCCCACTGTTTGAACCTGGACCCCTTCTGCTTGCTCTCTCCAAGAGTGGGCCTTGCAATTGACTTCCTGGCTCTCCAGTAGAACTCTGCCTATCCTGCCTTACTGTGGTTCTTTGTAAAAGTATTGAAACTTGTGTGCTTCCTTAACTCTGCCTTTTTCCCTCCCTTTCTTTATAACTTATTAGAGTGTCATCTTATGTTAAGCGCTCACCTCTGTCTGAAAATAAGTGGTGTTTCTCACTAAGACTTGTCTAATAAGTGAATAGGGTTGTATATATATGATAGTGACTGTGCTGAATTTACTTACCTCGTGTTTGCTAGTGTAAATCCCAAGTGTGTCTTTAAATAAATAATTATATACTTTTACACCACAGCTCTGGTCAGTGTTTGTTTGTGCTAATGTGTCTCTGTACCTATTGTGTATAATCTGCATACTGCCTAACTCTTCTTGAGGGAAGTCTGACTGCTCAGCCACAGCTACCAAGTGAATCTGTGTGGTACAGACTGCGACCAAGTGGGTTTACTGCCAAACACCTGTAGTCTTAAATCTTTTGCAGTGGTCCCTAAGGGAACTTGTCAAGCGGGTTCTCCTCCTCCCCAGACTCCTCCTCACCTGTTTGCTCAGGTACTTCCTCCACTCTGACTGAGCTCTTCTTCTTGGTCTTGATATTCTTCTCAGGCTTCTTCTCTTTTTTTTGTTGTAAGTAGGGTTGCGCTCCCTCGGCCGCCTCCGTGGTCTGAATACAGTATAGATCTGGAGGAAAACCGAGGAGCACGCCCTAAAACTGGGAAAAAACCGTTAGGCAGAAAAAAACCCGACGATCACGAGACTGATGAGATGGGAAGGTCCAGATGATTACTAGAAGGCTAGCTAAAGTGGGGAATCCGGTCTGCCGATACCACAGATGCTACCCTCCGATCTTGGATGAGGAGGCTGGTTGCTGGGTCTCTAGTACCCTTCGGGACCCAGGGATATTAGGTGTGTAATGAGACCGTAGATCCAAACAGTCTCACAGACTTCCGTGAAAATATCTGCACCGCTGGAACGAGGCAGAAAAGTACAGAACAGAGATGGTACACAATAGAGGAAACAAGAAAAATAGAATAGAACAGAGTAAAAACAGAGTCTTCCTTCCGCTCGAGCGGGTTCTGACAGCGGAGACCAAGGTGGGTAGCAGAGATAGACACGTACAAGGAATACGCGCGGTAAATAGAAAACACGTAGTGAAAGCGAAAGTAGCTTGAAAAGATCCCGATCACCTTACCTGGAGACCTTAGGACACCACGAGTGGCAAAGAACAGGAAAGGCTAGAGCAAAGCGATACGGGAAGAGGATAAAGGCAAGTCACTGTAAGAGACTGGCAGCGCAAGTAACAATTACGATGCAATGCGCCATGCGCTAGTTTGATCAGCCAGTTATAGGTTCTGTCGGCCATCTTGGAATAAACTAGACAGTTGGGTTTGCTCCTGGAATCCATGTTAGTAGTACTTCCAACGGTAAACTAGCTTCCAGGGCTGGTGCATGACAGTATGTCCCCTTCTATACTTGCTTCCTCCTGGTTTTCCCGGATACAGTCTATGGAAACGCTGTACAAGTCTGGGGGCATGCACATGGTTCTTGGTTCCCATGTTCTTTCGGCTATGGGATAGCCTTTCCAGTGGATCAAATATTGCAATGTTCCTTTCCTGTAACGAGAATCAACAATTCTGTCCACCTCATATTCTTCTGGTTCCTCCTGAGGTGGGACTATGGTTCTTCTCCTAGATCTCTTGAAAGGATCTTCTTGATGTGTCTTGAGTAGGGAGGCATGGAATACAGGATGTGTCCACCGCAAGGCATGGGGTAGCCTTAATCGGAAGGCAACTGGATTGATTTGAGACTGAATCTGATAGGGGCCTATATATCTAGCTGAAAACCTTCCCATATGATTCCACCTGGGAAGATATCTTGTAGATAGCCAGACCAAGTCTCCCGGCTTCCAAAGGGAAACCGCACTGCGTTTGGCATCGGCATAGGTCTTGTATGTCTTGCGGCTGTCCTCTAGTGCTTGTAAGGCCTCCGTGTGGGTACGGTGGAGATCTGTGAGCATCCTCTCCAAAGCGGGAGTGGTGGTCTGACCTCTGAGAACTGAAGCTCCTGGTAGGTGGTGAGGATGGTATCCATACGTACACTTGAATGGACTCATCCTCATTGCTGTGTGGTAGGTGTGGTTATAAGCGAACTCCGCCATCGGCAGCAGGACTGCCCAGTCGTCTTGTTCCTTGTTACAAAAACAGCGAAGATACTGTTCTAGGTTGGCGTTTAACCTCTCCGTTTGCCCGTTGGCTTGCGGGTGAAACCCAGATGACAGGGCCCTTTGGATACCCAGTTGGGTGCATAATGAGTCCCAGAACTTTGAGGTAAATTGCGTTCCCCTGTCGGATATGATGGAATGTGGTCAACCATGTAACCTAACCACCTCACGGAGGAAGACAGTAGTTCTTTCTGAGGCAGACGGAATTCCGAAAGGGATACGAAATGTGCCAACTTGGTGAACGAATCTACTATCACTAGAATCGCAGTCTTCTCCTTAGAGATGGGAAGTTCCACTATAAAGTCCAGTGAGAGGTCTTCCCAGGGGCGTGTAGGTGCCTTAGCTTGATGCAGGAGACTGTGTGGTCTGTGATGGGAGGTCTTGTTGATGGCACAGGTAGGACACGTAGAAACATAAGACGTTATGTCTCTTCGCATGGACGCCCACCAAAAGCTCCTGGAGACTAGTTCAAACATTGCCTTTTCTCCCTTATGTCCTGCTAGGGGTAGGTCATGACAAACACCAATCGCTTGTGTTCTCAGAGTGGGTGTAGGAAGAAACAAAGCCGATTGATGAAACCACAATCCACCACGTTCCTGCAATTGGCAGGAGTTTTTCTCCTCCTGTGAGCTATGAAGCAGTTCCTCTCGAACTTCTTGAAGGAAAAGATTGGCAATTATGTGGAAGTGGTGTCTTGGCAGAATCTTCTCCGTCCTCACCTCCGATAGATCCTCATTAGCCCAGCTTCGGGACAAGGCGTCTGCGACACTGTTTTGAGATCCCGGTATGTGGGTGATCTGGAAGTCAAAGTTTGAGAAATAGCATGCCCAACGAGCATGCCTTGAGTTTCTGCACTCCATCTGTTGAAGAACCTTCAGATTTCGATGGTCCGTGCGGATTATGAACTGATGTAAGGCTCCCTGTAGGAGATGTCTCTATTCTTGGCAGGCACTTTGTATTGCCAACAGTTCTCTCTCGAGTACCGAGTAGTTCCTTTCGCTTCCCGTCAAGGTACAAGAGTAATAAGCAAGTGGGTGTTCCAATTTGTCAGCTCCTCTCTGTAACAAAACGGCTCCCAATGCACCTCCAGAGGCATCAGTTTCTAGAACAAAGGGTTTACTCTGATTAGGCTGGACCAGAACAGGAGCAGAGGTAAAATATTCCTGAGCGGCTGGTCCGCAATGGCAAGCTACTCCCTTCTTGAGGAGATTGGTTATGGGCAACACGAGATCCGAGAACCTTGGTATGAACCTGCGATAGAAATTCACCAGACCTAAGAAACGTTGGATCTCTTTGACTGAGGTGGGTTCTGGCCATCGGTCTATAGCCTGAACCTTGGTTGGGTCCATGCGGATTCCCTTGGCGGATAAAATGAACCCCAGATAAGGTAGCTCTGAGGCCTCAAATTTACACTTCTCTGGTTTGGCAAACAGATTGTTCTCTAACAGTCTCCGGAGAACCTCGCTTACATGGGCACGATGTTCGGCCAAGGAAGGGGAGAAAATCAGTATATCGTCGAGGTATACGACCACTGATATGTATAACATATCCGCGAAGATCCTGTCAACAAAATGCTGGAACACAGCTGGAGCATTCATCAGGCCGAATGGCATAATGCAATATTCGAATAAACCCAACGGTGTTCTGAATGCCGTTTTCCACTCGTCCCCATTCTTGATCCTTAACAAGTGATATGCTCCTCGGAGGTCGAGTTTGGTAAATACCTTGGAGTCTCTTACCGCCTCGAGAATGTCTCTGATGAGTGGCATCGGGTATCTGTCTCGAATGGTTATGCTGTTCAGACCCCTGTAATCAATACAGGGGCGTAATTCCTTAGAGTCCTTCTTTGAAATGAAAAACAAAGATGCTCCTCCTGATGATCTCGATGGTCTGATGAGGCCATTTTCCAAATTGGCTGCTAAGTACTCCTTCAAAGCTTCCTTTTCAGTCAAGGACAGCAAATACATGCGTCTAAATGGAAGTGAAGTTTCTTCCTTGAGGTCTATGCTGCAGTCCTCGTTGCGATGAGGCGGGAGGAGTCTAGGTTTGAGATCTTCGAATACTCTTGCGAAAGACTGGTAGTGCCTAGGTAAGGAGGATACCAAGAGGCTACCTTGAACACTAGCCAGACTGGATCGAACCTCTGTCGAGGATTCCCTCGGATTCAAGCAGTACTCTTGACAAAAGTCAGTCGAAATTGATCTTGTTCCTTGTCCAGTCGATTCTGGGATTAGGTCTTCTCAGCCATGGAATCCCCAGGATCAACGGAAAATGGGCTGCTCTGATAACATCAAAGCGGAGAGTCTCGACATGGTGCTCCATTCTGATTGTGATGGGAATGGTCTCCATGGTAATGGGTCCAGAAGTTAGAGGACGACCGTCCACCCCTTCTACCGGTACAGGTCTGTCCTTTTCTCTTAGTGGGATCTTGTTCTCCTGGGTCCAGGTCACAGATGAAGTTTCCTGCAGCTCCGCAGTCCAGCATGGCCAATACTGAGAGTTTCTGTCCTGGTATGCAAGTAAACGTAACCTGGAACACCATCAAACGGTTGTCCTCTACTCCTTCAGGAGTGGTTCTGGTAAGATTGCAAGGGTTTGGGCTGTCTTCCCCATGGTCTCCCTTGCAATTACCTGGGGTTTGGCGTTTCCCTGTTGCTTAGCGGGTATGTCCGGACAGTCCTTGAGTGTATGCTTAGCTGACCCACAATACATACAGAGATTCAGGTCCTGTCTTCGCCTTCTTTCTGTCTTGGTAAGGGACCTCTGGTAGAACCTATCTGCACGGGTTCCTCCAAGGTAAGATGTTCTCTTCTTCCCTGCTGGGGGCTGTACTGAGAGGTCGGTCCCCTTCCTCTTCTCCTTTCTGTTCGCCTTTCCTGAAGAAGGAAATCAATCTGAAGTACTAGGGTAACTAGTTCTTGGAAGTTGTTAGGCTGGACCACTCGAGCCAGCTCGTCCTTAAGGGCTTCATTTAAGCCTCATCAGAAGAGAGCCTGTCGTGCTGTTTCTGGCCATTCTGTAGACACTGCCAAGGCCTGGAACTGGGCAATATAACCCTGTTTGACCTCGAGGAAGGCGTCATACTTCGAATACTGTACGTCAGAGCGCTCAGATCTGTTCTTGAATTCCTGTACAAACAGGGCATAATCATTCACTATAGGGTCTTGGCTGGTGACCAAAGGGGTTGCCCATGCCAGAGCACTTCCAGCCAGATTGGCTATGAAAAATCCTGCTCGAGCCCTTCCGGACTCAAATGCTCGAGGTCTAAAAGAGAAATAAACTGAGCAGGCATCGAGAAATTTCTTGATGTATTTGGGATTTCCATCGTATTTTCCATAGGTAAATGGCATCGGAGGTAGGTCATCTCTACTGGCTTCCCGAGCCGCAGCTTGCTGTCAAAGAAGAAGGTTCTCTGCATGGAGTAATTGCATATCTGCTCTAAGGCTCTGTATGGCGTTACACATCTCTTGGATCTGTTCCGGAGATGCCATTTCCTTTCTTTGGCGTTGTATACTGTCATGCGGGTTCTCCTCCTCCCCAGACTCCTCCTCACCTGTTTGCTCAGGTACTTCCTCCACTCTGACTGAGCTCTTCTTCTTAGGCTTCTTCTCTTTTTTTTGTCGTAAGTAGGGTCGCGCTCCCTCAGCCGTCTCCGTGGTCTGAATACAGTATAGATCCGGAGGAAAACCGAGGAGCACGCCCTAAAACGGGGAAAAAGCCGTTAGGCAGAAAAAACCCCGAAAATCACGAGACTGATGAGATGGGAAGGTCCAGATGATTACTAGAAGGCTAGCTGAAGTGGGGAATCCGGTCTGCCGATACCACAGACGCTACCCTCCGATCTCGGATGAGGGGGCTGGTTGCTGGGTCTCTAGTACCCTTCGGGACCCAGGGATATTAGGTGTGTAATGAGACCGTAGATCCAAAAGGTCTCACAGACTTCTGTGAAAGTATCTGCACCGCTGGAACGAGGCAGAAAAGTACAGAACAGAGATGGTACACAATAGAGGAAACAAGAAAAATAGAATAGAACGGAGTAAAAACAGAGTCTCCCTTCCGCTCGAGCGGGTTCTGACAGCGGAGACCAAGGTGGGTAGCAGAGATAGACACGTACAAGGAATACGCGCGGTAAATAGAAAACGCGTAGTGAAAGCGAAAGTAGCTTGAAAAGATCCCCATCACCTTACCTGAAGACCTTAGGACACCACGAGTGGCAAAGAACAGGAAAGGCTAGAGCAAAGCGATACGGGAAGAGGATAAAGGCAAGTCACTGTAAGAGACTGGCAGCGCAAGTAATAATTACGATACAACACGCTGTGCACTAGTTTGATCAGCCAGTTATAGGTTCCGTCGGCCATCTTGGAATAAACTAGACCGTTGGGTTTGCTCCTGGAATCCATGTTAGTAGTACTTCCAACGGTAAACTAGCTTCCAGGGCTGGTGCATGACAGAACTGCACAGGTTTCTGCCTAACAAGGTGGAAGGATACAAAGGGACCGAGTGTTACCAGATGGTGGGGAGATTTGGAAAAATGGATAACAGCAGAAACTGAAGTATTGGAAAAGGCACTGGGGGAACACAAGTTAGAAGTGGGAATGGATATCCAATGGTAGATCGCTCTAACTGTGACTTTATTTGCATGAGAGGAAGGGGAAGTCACTATGCAGGCTACACTGGAAGAAGTAGAGGCAGTATAATTTGAATAATACATCTTAAGGACACTATGTACAGGCCGAGTTGGGGAAGGGGGTTGGTTTTAGGAGAGGATGTTGGACTAGATATTGTAATATGATAATGTACACCATTGTGTGGTTTGTTGTTTAAAAGAATGCAATAAACATTCAAAAAAGAAAACAAAAAAAGTCACAGTTTAAAGAGTGTAGGGGTCTTAGACTATGGACACAGACCCCGGGTTATCATATTCAGATCAGACGTCTGTACAAATCACGCTATTTGTACTAGGTTACATTTACTGACAACATAAGTAAGGCACTGAGGACGAGGGGAGCAACAAAAGAAATCACCCTCACATGCATGCTTAAAAGGAGCACAACTATGTGCCTTCAATGACAAATGGGATAGGTGTACATTTCTAGCCTATTAGATCCATCCTAGTAGAAGTAACGGGTCAGTTGCATGAGTAAAGGACACAGATTTGAAATGGCATCCACAGCATGGAGACTGTTGCCACATGTCTCAAGTGCGAGCTGGCTGTATCAGAATTCCTATATGGACTCATATTATACCCCCCGCATTATACAAACCTCTGCAAGTCAATTCAAAATATCACAGACTTATCTTTAGAATTTGACAGACTTTCTAAACAAACTGTTTCAAAATCGAAAACATGCACTACAAAACTGTATGTTCTACTTACTTCATCTGGTAGTTTTAAGCCTTTAACTGTCACATAGAGAGTAGATGGATATCGGTTTCTAGCACATCTCAGCCACCATTCAAATACCTCAACAGTACTGGGCTGTGCTCTAGACCTTGGGGGAGGATAATACAGTTGTAGGCGGAGTTTTCCATCCACATTTAGGACACCATTGGCTCCCACAAGCTGTTTATAATTGAAAGAATAACAATATAAGAACAAATTCTGGATAGTCATTTGATGTTGGTTAGCCCGGAATATATTTAATTGAAAATTACTTTCAGAGATACTGAACATTTATGTTTTCATGAATGAATAATGCTTTCCCACCATTTGCATAAAAGAGAAGTTCTTCAAGTTTAACTAACCCTTCTAATGTCAGACGTCTGACAATTGTGCCGATGCGGTAATGAAATGTTTAAAAAAATGAATTTTCTTTACAATTGCTTTAAAACATTATGCTTGTGTTCCACACAATAGGCATTTCCTTGCAGAATGATAACCATGTAGTATTTTCCATTTGTTTTGCAAAAATCAGGACCACTTAAATAGAAGGACCTGAACAAGAAAATAAGTTACAAAGTTAACCTTGACAAGACAGCTTTAGAAATATTTATCTTACTACACATTTGAAATACTTGTTATACAGCCCCAAAGAAGCTCATAGTGGGTCATTTGTTAGGTTCAGACCTACAATGCGAAAGATGTGCTGGCAGGCAGAGTGACACACTGTAACGTAAGTGACTATTTAACAGAGTTGTAACCACAAGAAAAAAAGACTGTCCTTGTAAAGAGAAGATTATTTTATCATCACTACTAAATGTATGTAAATACAGTTATGATTGATCTTGTGGCCAGGAGCAGAGTTAAATACTGTATGAACTAGCAACCATTTTGAGCACAAAGTAAGGTGTTTACCTTTTGATCTGTTACTTTCATAAACAGTAGCAGGTATAGTGTTTTGGCATCCTTTGTGCAGGGTATTATTTTGAATAATGGAATTCTATTTCTACAAGGAAACAATTTTGTATTCTAGTGCAGCTACCCCATTTGGCAACTCTAACACAAAACATAATGAATGTGTACATGGAAAAAAGGAACAGAGGTTGAGTGGTTCCATTAATGTGTCGTGAATTTCAATTCTAAAATCACTGGTGCCGTAAAGCAGTCAGTGGGAACCCGCAGAACATGCCCTATTGGCTAAGAAAGAAGCCACAGTCCAGTCTCCATTTAAAGATATTTCAACAGATAAGGAATCTGCAGGAGGAAGGAATCCATTTAAAACAACTTTCTGTAGTTCTCAATCTGGTTATTTCATGTAACCAGCAGGAACAGGGCACTGCGATGCAAATGTTTCAAAGAAGAACATGAGCTAATAAAGAATTATGTTTTTGGCACCATCTCAGTATTGGAAAAGGAGAAACATCTGAATCAACAGACGTTGGAAGACCTTGTTAGGCATCACGTAACAGCAAAAAGGACATTGAAAAGCTAAACATAACTTGTATCGTATCTGGTTCTAAGGCAGTGACTGCTCTCTTTTCTTCTGCTAACTAAACTGTTTGGGAATCAAGCAGTGCCACAACGAATAGGGACAATCATGGCAATGTATCCTAAAAACGAGGTGCTATTTCTGTGAATGGCTACTAACAGGTGAGTGATTGCAGGCTTGTCCTTTGAGCTCCCCGGTGGCTAAGCTGAAATCAGCTGATATTTTCCATCCGTGTGCACCCCAGGCTAACAAGGTGCTGTTTTGGCCAGCTATCACAGGGTTCAAACAGTGGAGGGACTGCGGGCGCCGTCCTTTGAGCTTCCCTGTGTCTGAATCCAAACTTGCTGATCATTTTCACCCGTGTGTATCTCAGGTTACCGAGGAGCTATTTAACCCAGCAAACACTCAACAACGGACTTCTAACAGGGGAATGATTGCGGGCTGTGTCCTTTGAGCTCCCCTGTGGTTGAAAATACACCTGCTGGCAATCTCATCCCGCATGCACTGCAGGCCAATATTTAATATTTTTTTCTATATGATTGGTGTGCCTTTGGAGGAGTGACTAATGGGATCTGCTTTTTGAGCTTCTTATAGGGGACCTGCTGAAAGCACCTTTTAGGTGACTCTTTTTTTGCACCAGCTTGTTTTCAGTTTTGCCTCATACTATATACTACGTTTTTGTATTAATTTATATAGAGAGGTGACTTTGAGGTACTCATGTAAGATCTACCAAATGTAACCCTAACTCAGCTGACTACAATTAACATCCGTATATTTATTTCTCAAGGAGCATCTGTGGGAAGTTTCCTACACCCCATAAGATAGTCTAATTGAGTTATGAGTTAAGTGCTACACAGCTTTTTATGCAGCTCGTATACATATTCAAGCTTGTGTTTTTGTGATAATTTTAATTGGAATTGATTTTTTTTTACTTTTTGTAGCACTTGGAAATTGAGATACTGCGGCATTGTTACATTTAAAAACGCAGGAACTGGAATTTCAAAGTCCAATGGGAATCCCAGGGACCTGTGATTTTTAGATACTTTTATATTGAAAATGTATTCTACCTTTTTATACCTGGAAACTGTACATTTATAAATGTGTCAGATTTTAGCAACAACAAAATAATAATCTTTTATCTCATTGAGACTGAGTCCTTATCTGGTCAGTGGACCATGGCCGTTCTTCCCTGGTAGTCTTATCTTTTTGGGTCTCTCTTTCTTTCTACCTTTCCCTGTGGACTATTCTCCACTAGAATGCCGCGAAAGAAACTTAGGAGTCAACTGAATATTGATGACCCAATTGATGGGAAAAAAAGATATGGCCGTTAATGAAGACCCTATTATTGCTTTACATTTGGCCATAAACTATGTAGAAGATGTTCCTAATGGCAGCTGTACATTATCCAGCCGATCGGCAGGCTCTCAATGTTATTTTCCCCATTCACCAAGAAGACTGTACAGTAACAGCTCAACTCCATAATGATGGGTCTAGTGATATTACTTAGAAGCTGCTGTTCTTGATCTGGAGCCATTGGCCCTACCTAAGGCTGTTGGCCATACCGGTAACAGCAATGTATCGAAGGAGGGGGGGAATCTCCATTGACCCTCAAGAAGATCGATTGGTGGCAGTGCTTACCCATAACCTGAGGGTAGATGCCTCTAATAGGGTGGGATTCGTTTTTCAAGAGGAGGATGGTATTGTCCATGGTATCCCTACTATGAGAGAGGACCATACAACACCGAAGGGTAAAACTAAATAAAAAAAAATGTAAACAACTAACATTCCTCAATGGTTCCTCTGTGGGCTTGGCTAGAGGATGTATGTCTACACATGAGGATGTACATATAACCCTGAAGACAAGCACGGTGGGGAAAAAAACAGTCTGAAGAAATCCAGTCCCTTTTCCCTTAATGCTAGACAGAAAATGATGAATTATTTATGAAACCAATAAAACATTTAAATAAACATTTTAAAAAAGAAATATTTTGGGTTGGGGGGAACCTGTACCAGCACTGACATTAAATCTATCATCCCTGAAGGGGGATTGCTAGATTGTACCATTCTTTGATGGATGATGTAGCAAGCAAGCCAAGAGACAATGAACTTCATGATTTGAGCATCATAGAGTTTGTTGACCTTGCTATGCAGGAGAATGGAAATGATAATTTGGACTCCCTTTCCCATAGCGCGGTGCAGCAGACCTGTGATGCTTCAAATGCAGTGTTTCCCACAAAGCCAACCTATTTTATAGATGAACATACAAAAAAACAGAATTGGCTTAGAGAAAGGGGCCTCATTTCAGAGGTTAATGATGAATACTCTGAAGAAGCCCCAGTTCATTACGAGGGAAGCGAACGTTAGAATCCGCTTAATGCAACCCTTCGTATCAGCCTTAAATATGGTTCTTAGCTCTTTCGTGAACCGTTACAATATTAGGGCTGAAGTCAGAGCACAGACCGAATTCTTGGCAGAAATGTATAATAGATTGGAGGGAATTGAAAAAAACTGTGGGTTGGTCTTGCAACAAACGATATCTCCGGAAACTGAATATGCATTGAGGGATGGACCAACGGAAATCGATAAAAGATTAGAAGGGCCAGAAAAGTCTTGTCCTCCAATAATGACTCAGTGGGTAGCCGCTGTCTCAGCTTCTGACGTCTGTTGCTTGGAGGGTTTACTTACTGATGACCAGGCCTCCAGATAAGGTGCGCACCAGGCCTTTTTACGCATGAAAATCTTGTAAATACGACAGCTTTATTATTTTCTTGTGTACACTTACACACAAGTTTAGAGCAGAGGGCAGTGCAAAGGTCAGGTTACTTGACAGAAACCGCAAGGCTCCTTTTGATTTGTATCTACAAGCCACCTCTGAAACAGAATGCATTTCTCTGAAGCCTTTCAAAAAAAGAAACTGCACATTGTGATAAAAGGAATGGTTTCTTTCCATTTAGCTTCAGAAGCACTGTGCATATTTTCCTAGAATTTTAGGATTGCATAATTAATAAAATGGAAAACTAAGTTGCAATTGAGAATTCATATTTTGTAACAAATTATGCTCATTTCCAGTTAAAGCAAACCATTATTGCACAATTGTATTTTGTTCCGGTGCTTTGAGCATAATCATGCGGAGGCACATCATTTTTACGCTTATAATTTAATTTGCCCTCCAATTATAAAAACAGTGTCTAAAATGATGACTATGCACAGTCTAGTTTGCATCCATTCAACCTTGCGGTCAATGGGGTACATTACTATAAATGGTCAGTGGCAGCAGAGTCTTTGCTCAAGGGTGAATGATTGTCATTACACCAATCACAGGTGTTCTAGCCTCTCAAATCTTCAAAACTACAATTAAAACATCCAAAACCTGACTCTCCAGGAAATGCACACACTGTTCAAAAACAAACAAATGAAAGTTACATTGGTAATTGAAATAGAAACTCAGCAAAACCTGTCCCTGTGATAATCCAGATAGGTCTTTAACTTAATGTAGTGCTTCATAAATGGTTTGTCCAACATCTAGGTACTGTGATTTATTATACCTCAGTCGATACTCAGTTAACCAACCTCTAAAGGATGTTAGCCAATAAGATAGCTCAGCCAGTTGAGCACTCGTTGCAATCTGTGCATGATCTGTAGGTTGTAGTTTTGAATCCCGTCAAGTCCAACTCAGCCTTTCACCCTTTCAAGGTCGATAAAGGAGTACCGACTTTGGTTTGGTAATAATTGTGATAAATATGTTCTATGTCCAGGGCTTTAACAAAAGCGCTACATAAATTACTATTTGACCATTAGATTAGATATATAATTCAGCATGGAGTCCTTGCCTCTCTTATGATAACATTGGCATACCATTTGGTAGTAGTAGCTCCAGGAAAGGAGGACTCATTAAATATCAAAAGACAATTCTGCTATTGAACCTCAAAATACATAAGACAAATCATGTTTGCTTTACTATATAATTGGCTAGGTTTTTGTGATTTCAACATTTAAATATATACAGGTGAGATCAAATGGCCAGACCTTTAGAGAAATAATGAAAGTTGTATTCTGTCACAATGCAGAAAGCATAGTAATGATTTCCATAGAGTTTTTGCACACGTCGGCTGGATGTCACATACATTTTACTCTCTTGCAAAGGAGAAAAGTCATTTTTACTCTCTTAAAATCACATTTACTCTCAAAGTTTAAAAATCGGGAGTAAAATACTCCCATCTCAAAATCTTATCTGGACCACTGCTGATGACGGTGAATGCACGATAGGAACAGAGGTTAAGCTGTTATATTCGGCTGGCAGACATGTCCCTGAGCAAGATGCCCCAAGGTTAAACATGATATTACAGATTTAACCATAGATGAGACCAATAAGAAAGATGTATATAGTACCAACGAAAAAGGGTACAAGGCCAAGAAATCAAAACATTTTAAAAATATTAAAAAACAGAACATTTGGGGCGTGGCTTGGACGGCCATGTAAGAGGTCGCACTCTGGAGGAGCTCCGCTGATCCTGTTTTGATCCTGATGGAGGGGTACGTCCACGGGGGCCGGCCGACGCTGGAAATCGATGTCCAGGTGTGTGAATGCCACCACTACACCCGGTGAAAGTTTGTGATGTCTGGAAGGCCTAGAAACCGAATTAAATGTGATTGACTGGGATGAGCCCTGAGCAGGCGGACAAGACAAAATGGCGGCGACACGCTGCGAACACCGAGGATCGTGATTACGAGTGCAGGACCCTTGGGTCCCTTTGCTTGGAGACAAAAACACGTGAGCGCTGCCTAGGACGCACGGTGGCCCAGCGAGCTGGAGAGCCGAACGGATGTAGCTGTGACGACGGGACTGTGGGCCCGGTGGTTGGGGTGCTCCTGGCGTGTTGGATGCCCCATGGTGTGGCGGGCCAGGCTTTGAGCACTGTGTGGTGTGACTCCCCCTAGGTGCCCCCGCTCGACTCATACAACAACATGGCCACGAGAGGTGTGAAACCCAAGGCCAAACAGCCCACGATGGAGGCTTACGCTAAGTCCCCCTCAGAGGGGGAAGGAGGCAAGAACAAAGAGACCCCCGTGACGGTCGCGGAGTCACCGGGCACGATACAGGAAGTGCTGGCGGCGATTGTGGACTTAAAGGTGTCATGGGAGACCAAGTTGGGCCTCGCCATGAAAGAGCTACAGGAAGGCTTAAACCTTAAGATCGGTGCCGTCCAGGAGGAGGTGAATCTGCTTAGACTGGATGTGAGGGCGATCTCGGAGCGCACGGGGACCGTCGAGAAGGAGACGGCCACGAACACGGCAGACTGCGCTGCTCATAGAAAGGAACTACACGCCCTTGTGCAACGGGTGGGCAACCTGGAGGACAGAGCGGAGCAGGCGGAGGGACGTGCCAGGCGCAACAATATTCGCATCGTGGGCCTACCTGAAGGAACAGAAGGGCCAGATCCCACGGAATTTGTGGAATCCATGTTTTTGCAGGAGATTACCGACGGGGTACTAACCCAGGGGTTTGCAGTCGAGAGAGCGCATAGGGCCCTTACCAGGAGGCCGCCTCCTGGGGCCCCCCCCGCGGCCGGTGATCGCGAAAATTCTGAACTACCGAGATCGCAAAAGGATTCTTGAATTCTTTCGAAAAGGGGGAGCGATTGACAGAGGATCGGCCAAGAGCACGGCCTACTCTGACTACACGCTACAAGTACAACGGAGTCGGATGCACTTCGGGGCGGTGAAAAGGAGACTTCGTGAAGCTGGCCATCGCTACATGCTACTCTACCCGGCCAAATTGAAAGTTTTCTACAGAAACAGATCCCTGTTCTTTGAAACGCCAACTGAAGCGATGGACTGGCTAGATGCGCTGGGCAGTCCTCAAGAATCGAGCATCCAGGCAGAGACTACGGAAGATAAGTAGCTTACGGCTGGGTCGCCTAGGGCAATGGGGCCGAGACATTGGGACTTGAATATAGTCATTTATACGGTACATGAGGCATATGATGTGGTGTTGACTGGCTGGCCCATTGGGCGTGCCTACCCGTGGTTACTTGGTTGGGAGCTCCTAGAGGCTTCCTTTGTCCCCAGTAGTAACATATCTAGTTAGTTAGGTCGCTGTTAGATCGGCGACGCCCCGCGGGGTCCTATTCCTTGAATACGGGATAAGACCAGACGCGGGTGGGCCTGAGATCCAGGGATGGAGCTGGGCTTTTGTTGGGGTGGGACGTGTTGTTTGCTGTGGTTTGTAGTTGGGAAACAGGGAGGGGGGATGGGGATCAAGGGCGGAAGAGCCGGCGGAGAGTTAGACCAAGGGGGTATTGTGGGGAGGGCGGGGCTGAATACAGACCAAACCGATGGCATCGGATAGTCTTCGCATAGTTACCTGGAATGTCCGAGGCCTCAATAGTTACCTCAAGCGGAACAAGGTAATGCTATACCTGAAGAGGATGCGGATAGACATAGACCTGCTACAAGAGACCCACCTCACCAGGGAGAAATTGGAGGTGGTCAAGAGGAAGTGGAAGGGTAATGTAGTGGGTGCCACGTACTCGGCGTATGCTAGAGGGGTCATCACCTGGGTGGCGCCGCACGTGCCGTTCCGGGTGCTTGACTCGATAGTGGACCCGGAGGGTAGAATGGTGGCGACAACATGACTCCTGGAGAACAGGGAAGTACACATCCTCAACCTGTATGCCCCCAATCATGATACTGCAGCCTACTTTAGATCCCTCTATGGCAAACTTGGCCCCTTGGTAGGGGGTGCGATGGTGTGGGGTGGGGACTTCAATTGTGTCTTAGATCCCAAAATCGACCGGTCCGCTGATACCAAAGGGAAAATGTTGCCGGCGGCCAAGGCGCTCAGGACATTGCTAGGAGACCTGGGACTGGTAGATGTGTGGAGGAAACTCCACCCCACAGAGAGGCAGTACTCGCACTATGCGGCGCCATACGATTCATATACGAGATTGGATTATGTGTTTGGAACCGCCGAGATAGCGGGCGAAATAGTGGGGGTGGAATACAAGGCTCGAGTATTGTCGGACCATTCGCCCCTGGTGGTAGAGTGGCGACACCAACCCCCTAGGCCTCGGGTCCCCACATGGAGGCTCCGGTCGGAGGGACTGCAGGATGAGGGATTCCGGGAAGACCTGAGGGTTGCCATCAGGGAATATTTTGAGATAAACACGGGTAGCGTGCGTTCTGCGGGAACTCTGTGGGAGGCCTTTAAGGTGGTGGTGCGGGGAGTGGCCATCTCTAAATCCAAGGGACTTCAAGGGGGTATCGGGAGGGAGCTTCAGGACACCGAAAGGGAACTGGAGAGCCTGGCTCGTCTCGAGAACGCCACACAGGTAGGCAAAACTAGGATGAGGGACCTTCAGGTGGCGTGCAGCGCTTTTTGGGATCGACTATGTAGATTGAACCATAGGAAATACACCGAGCGGCTGCACGCGGGGGGCGACAAGCCAGGCAGACTGCTGGCCTGGCTGTACAAGAGCGAGTCCCCCCGAGTGGTTATTCATGAGATCCGTGGTGAGGACGGTTGTCTTCGCAACACTCAGGATGGGGTGAACGAGGAATTCCTCAGGTTCTACAAACGTTTGTATGAGGACACTGGGGAGGACAGGAGCCAGGACATCCTGAACACACTGGAAGACATTGGTCTACCCACCCTAGACGACCTGGAGCGGGAGGAACTGGACGCCCCTATCACTTCAGATGAGCTGGAGGTGGTGATCCGAGGCCTCCCCACGTGTAAGGCACCTGGAGCGGATGGACTGCCTGGTGAGTTTTACAAGGTGTACGTGCAGGAGCTGCTCCAGCCACTGCTGACCTTGTTTAACGAGGCATACGAACAGGGCGAACTCCCGTTGTCCCTCCGTGAGGCCATGATTGTCCCATTACTGAAACCAGGCAAGCCGGCGGTTGAGTGTGGATCTTATAGACCTCTGTCCATGCTAAACCAGGACAGCAAAATACTCACGGCGGTGCTGGCCAACAGGTTGAAGAAGGTGATTGGCAAGCTGATCCACCCGGATCAAATGGGATATGTCCCAGGCAGGAATATCAGTGATAACCATAGGAGGCTGCACCATGTTATCGACCATACTAAGGATGACACGGGCGAGATGGCGGTAGTGTCGCTGGATGCGGTCAAGGCCTTTGACTCAGTAAGATGGCCTTGGCTGAAAGCGGCCCTGCAGGGATACGGCGTGGGTCCTGGGTATATCAGATGGGTCCAGTTGTTATATAGCAGCCCGGTGGCAAGGGTCAAGACTGGGGCCACAGTCTCGGATGCCTGGCAACTTAGCAGGGGGACCAGGCAGGGATGCCCTTGGTCACCCATGTTATATATACTCGCGCTGGAGCCGCTGGCGATATGCCTGCGGCAACAATACGGAGAGGTGGGCATTAACACCGCCAGCGGCAGCCACTTAATATCCCTCTATGCGGATGATATGCTGCTTTACTTACGCTACCCGGAGGAGAACCTGCAGTACGTACTGGAAGTACTGGATCATTACGCTGTCCTCTCGGGCATATCAGTGAACCCCAGGAAGTCCAGCCTGTTCCCTCTGGGTGGGTACAGGGACGTCCCGCTGGAGAGGCTGCCTGTGTTGCCAATACCATGGCGGACCGACACGTTTAGGTACCTGGGGGTAAATATCTACCACCGAACTGAGGCGGTACACAAGCATAACACAGAGAAAGCCATAGAGGGGGTCAGGAACAGTATGACATTCTGGTCCAGATTGCCCCTGTCCATGATGGGGAGGGCAGCTTTGCTGAAAAAGGTGGTCCTTCCCAGGCTCCTGAATTTCTTCGTGCACGTCCCGCATTTGATCCCTAAGAGCCTATTTGTACGACTCCATAGTATGTGTAGGGGCTTCGTGTGGGGTAACTCCAGGAATAGGGTGGCCCTGTGGAAGCTCCAGAACTCGTACGAGAAGGGGGGTATAGGCTTGCCCAACTTCGAACTATATTATCTGGCGGGGCAGCTGTTGTATGTGGCCAGGTGGTTGTCTGATGAAGATTCGGCGGAATCTAGGTTGCTGCGGGAGGATGCGGCCCCATACTTCCTGAGAGAGGTGGTGTGGCTTCAAAGGAATAAACTGACGGGAAGAGGGCGGCTATTGAGGTTGGGATGGGAGGTCTGGCACAGAACATGGAAATTGATGGGGGAGTCAGAACCGCTATCTTGGCAGGTCCCGCTGGTGGCCCTGTGCGAAACGACTCCCAACTGTTTCAGTCTGTCCGTAGGCACTGGGAGCCGGTGGGCCTGGCCACGCTCGGGGACATATGGTGGGAGGGGGAGGCGTTGGACTTCCAAAAGTTGCAGGATGAGACGGGGGTGCCCAGTACATCACCTATGCCAGGCTAGTAAAACGAGTAAGAGAGAGATGGCCGGAGACGGCACTGGCAGATGATCCTGATGCCACCCTTGAAACTATGTATGATGTCTCAGAGGGCGGGCATGAAATATCACGGATATACGAACTCCTCAGAACGAAGGCTGGGAAAGAGTTGCCCCAAATGAGGCATGAATGGGAGGAGGAGGTGGGTGGACTCATGACGGAGGGTCAGTGGAAGAGGGTCCTGGGATATCACAAAAAGGTGTCCCGAAATGCACGGCTCCAACAACTCCAGTTCTACATTACTCACAGGGCCTACCTGACTCCCCAGAAGATCGCACGGTTCGGAGGCTCGATCACTCAAAAATGCCCCAGAGTTGGGGAGGTGGACGCTGGGTTGCTACATATGTTTTGGGCCTGCCCGGAAGTGTATAGATTTTGGGAGGAGGTTAAGATGAAGCTCGCAGGTGGGGGAGTGGTGTTGGACATGGGATCTGCCTGGTCGTGTATGCTTGGGATCTTCCCCAGGCCCAGACACTTTAGGCACCTGAGCAAGCTGAGGGACCTGGCATATGTTCTGGCCAAACGCAGGATTGCCATGAACTGGAAATCGGCTAGCAGGCCGAGAGTGGAACTATGGTGGGCGGACCTTATGAGGTGGGCGGAGGCTGAATCCGTGGTATGGTTTGAAGCGGTCACTAGAGGGGGCGAGGAGGAGATTGGGCCCTTGCTGGCCTGGCGACAATTGGTGGCCTCTATAACCAACCCACAACAGGGCTTGGACGAATCTGAGAATTCGGAAGATGAGCCTACGGACAATGTTCCACCTGACAGTGCCCCGACTGAGGATACAAGGGAGCCGGCTCTGGCTTGATGGGGGGCGGGGGGAGTTTTTTTTTTCTTTGGTGTTTCTGTAAATAATTAACAGTTGTATTGTGTTGTGAGTTGTTTGTTTTTCTAAAATATAAAATCAATAAAATATTTAAAAAAAAAAAAAAAAACAGAACATTTCCTCATGCAAATATCTCTGCAACCTTACTATAACAGAAAAGTAACAGAAGTAAAGGTTTACAGAGTGTGATGACACCCGTTTTAGAAGAAAGATTTGGGGTACGAACACCCGAGTCGGGAGAGGGTGCTACCTGTTTTGAGTATCCTGAAGAGGGCTAAGAAAAGTGAGGATCAAGCTCAATCTATGCATAGCAGTAATAGTGGCACTAAGGGGACATTCAATGGTATAAATGAGAACCATAGAAGGAAACCTCAAGTCACAAAGCTCATACAGATGGCAAGCCTTTGGGGCTCGAACATGTCAGTGTGTCTTAACCGGGGAAATGTCCTTAAAATCTTTGCGGAAATCCTGAACCTGAGTCTCCTAACTTCCTATGATCTTAATAGGATCCAATTCCCAGACTGAGATCAATGGGAGAAATATAACATTTACTTTCAGCTAGTAATGAATCTTGTTATGGCTGAAACTGACACTTTAGGACAACTATGGTTTGAGGTTAAATTATCAGAGGTTGAGCAACAACCCTTAAAAGGCAACTCTAACTATGGTGGGAACTTGAAAGTTGTCTTTCACCCAGATAGACACAGTTTGTGGCAAGATAGGCAACAGTACAGAGGCTCTAATAAACAGAACGAAGATTGGGCCCAAATCACAGCAGCACTGTGGAAATGATTTCCCCTCCATAAATACAGATCCTAAAGGGTTGACAGAAGAGTATATTCATTTGAAGTAACACTAGGGGTAACTTGCATCTTTTTTTCCTTCTTCATTTTCTTATTTTTTATTTTTTTGTATGTGGTTTTACAAAAACCTTTACAAACCAAACCAACACAAATTCATAAACAATAAAACATTTAGCACCAACAGCATAAAAGAGTTCATCATTGTCAATCACAGTCTTAACATGTATAGCTGCTGTGTTTGAGCCATTATTTCTTTCAACCTCTAACTCAATAATCACATTTGGGAAAAAGGCAACAAACAGTGAGCAGAACTCAATGTACCACCCCATATTCTTTTAGTAGTTGTATTGCAGTAACTGTCAGGGTTGTTTCGTGACCAGAGATGATTCTGTTCCAAAAGAGTTCAGAAATCAACCCTTCCTCGGTCCTTACATGCCTTCTAAATAGGGTCAGTCTCATGCTCCAGGTTCCTTCACACTCCATTGACATGTGTCTCAGCATTTGGTTTGAGGGAGTCGCACATATTCTACACAATTTATGAGCTTCTTCCCCTTGTTTACCTTTGGCCAAAACCTACCCAATAGGTAGTAAGTTCAGTCTTGTTCTGAGAAGGTTACTTCTCACCTGAGTATCTGGGAATTTTATCAAATATTTCGAGAGATACCCCAGTAATTTGTCCACAAATTGGAAGGAGTTGAGCAGAATCGCATTTCTCACTTTTGCAGTTGTAATAATCCAATCATCCAACTCCCCAGCAGTTTTTACTTTCTGAGGGATTCTCACCAAGGTCTCAAGGTTTAAATCTAACTTTCTTAGAAATTCCTTAACTCTTGATTCTAGTTTAACCAAGAACTTAGACCTCAAGAGTTCATGATGGACCTTTTCATCACTGTGCAGTGTGTTGTGCTCTGCCATAATAATCAGCCAGTAGAGGGATGTCAACTTCCAGCTAGCAAGGACGTCCAGTGAATTCAAGCCCAGTTCGAATCTCAGGTTCCATGATGGTGTGCTCGTTGGAAGACCAAGGACTTTCTTCCATATGAGGGGCTCAAGTTTGTCCCAATTTGTGCTCCAGAGCAGAGGCTTAGCTTCTAAGCCATAGGGGATTATTGGTATCACCTTTGCCCTATAGAATTTAATCAGATGAAGGATCGAAAACTTGCAATATTTGTTGTAAAGTTTTTCATCTGAGGGATTAGTTGCAAAGCCTTTGCCTCCACCTTACTGATTGCTGGTGAGGCATATATTTTACAAGCTAGGTATGTCAGACCTTCTACTCGTGGAATTGTATGAACATCTAAGACCCAGTTTGAGTATTGTACATGCTTAAAGACTAGGATTTTAGATTTCATGGGGTCAATGGACAATCCATTTTCCCGGGCATATTCACTCAACCTTGTTAGCAAGCGATGCAGTCCTACTGCTGTTTTGTCCAGCAGGACAATATCATCTACATAGGCCAGCAAATGAATCTTTCTTCCATTGATATCCGGACTTGCCAACGCAGATGCTTCCAAAAAGATGCCCAGGTCTGCAAGGTACAGGTTGAAAAAAAGAGGTGCCCCCAGGTACCTCTGCCCGACTCCTCTCTCTCCGCTCTAATTGGATCTGAGAGGTGTCCCTTCTCATCGAAACACACTCTCAACAAGGTATCCTTGTGGACTCAATCAACATTGCAAGCAGCACCTCTGGGATCCCCCATCTCCTCAGCTTGTTCTAGAGATGTACTCTGTCACCCTGGTCAAAGGCCTTCGATAGGTCCAGCTAGGCCCTATAAAGTGGGGTTTCACTCTTAACCATTGTGTGTTCACTGGCCAGATTTAAAATGAGGTCATTCAGGGTGGTGGAAAGACTCCGTCTAAAACCGGTCTGATTACATGACAGAATCTGTGCGGTGTCCACCCAGTTTGTAAGTTCCCTCAACAGAAGTTTCATAAAGATTTTGCTGTCTACATCAAGGAGGGCGATCGGTCGATAATTCACCAGATGCAGCCGGTCGCCCCTTTTGAAGAATGGTATGACTATCGCTGTCTTCCATGAAAGAGTGAACTTACATTGCCTGAGTATTTCCCTGAATAGTTGATTTAAAAGTCTGAACCAAATACCTGGCTCATTTTTAAGGACCTAATATTTAAGTCCGTTCGAACCTGCCGCTCTGGAAACTGATGACTGAGATAATGTCCAGAATATCATCCTCCTCAAAAGACAAATACCAGGGAACATTTGGCTGGATGCTAATTTCATCTGGCCGGGGATTCTCAAACATTTTTGTTGGGGTTGTATTCTAGCTGGCCAACAACAGCCCAAAAATGTCTTTAATTGCTATCATTCACCACCCGCAGAATTAGTTCTCTGTCATGGTGTAAACGTGCCATCTTTCGATCTATTGACCAGTGTGTGTATGCTTGCCATGCTTTTTTGGCCGCCAAATTATAGCTGACTGGGTTAGATTGCGTTTTCTTCAATCTTCTAAGCTGCCATCTAAGTTCCCTTTTTGGTGGACGAGTGGACCAGATAAATTTAACAAAACTCGCTGGATGGCAGTTTTCCAACCAAATAGATTCTGGAATTTACTTTAGTTTGCTGTTTATTTTATTCCTTCCTGTCTATATTTCACCGACCATATTCTTTCCTTTGATGTTACCTGTCATAGCTTAAGAGTGTATGTCAGATGTTAACAGTGACGGATCCGGGAATAACAGCTCTAAACGAGAGTGATCACTACTGCCGTCTTGCTTTTTAACTAGGGAGAAATGCTGGGAAAGGAGAGCAGGTGAAATAAAAATGTAGTCTAATGTAGATAACAAATGACCGCAATGCCAAGTAGCACTTGCATCTGACTCTCCCCCGGTTGACCCATTCAGCATTTTCAGTCCCCAGGAGTCTAGAAAGTCTACCCAAATTCGTCCCTTTTTAGAGATTTTCTTGTGGGGCAGTATCTTTTGCCCCCCTAATGCATGAATACATTCTGCATTTAGATCTACTGAGAGAATTATATTAGCACCACCAAAGTTCAACTTAATAATTTCAAGCAGTGAGTCCAATGTTGCCAAAAAAGCCAAAAGTTCAGAGCAGGCGGGGTTCCAGTAAATATGGATAGTGACTAATTTGTGATCTGGCATGTCACAGTTTAGACAGACTTTACACACCTGGATTCCTATTGAGTTATTAAAAATGGGAACTATGGCTTTCACTCTAAGATTTATAAACGCCATCAGGAGACCCCCTGACGGCCTTCCCATCGCTTTCCGAGATGCAGATAAGCAATGTAATGTGTAACCCTCGATCTCAAATGGGTTAACAAGCCATGTTTCCTGAAACAATATGAGGTCATTTCACCCAAATAATTGCTCTCTCATTTTTCTGGATTTGAGAGTGCTGGGACCCTGCGTGTTCCAATTTGCTAATCTAATGTCCTTATGTATAAAGGGGCTGAATTCCCACACCCTGTTTCTGTAAGACTTGGGACGGTAGTTCTGGCAAAAAAGTCAGAGTGTTATCTTGTGCAATTTCTCCAGTGGCTTTCTTTCTTTCCTCTAAACAAGCTCCCTCCAAGCCCACTGACCCCCCCCCAAACTAGTTTTTTTGGGTAGCCCCCAATGTTGGAAACACCCTTGTTTGGCTTCCAACGGAATCTCTGAAAATGCTTTTAGTCCATGCCGCTCTAACTCTCTTGAAGCATTCAAGATGGCCGTCTTTGCTTTTCTCGAGTTTAGGCAGACCTCTGCCAGGTAGTAGTTTCCTGAAAATGGAAATGTCACAACCTCTATGTTTTTAGAGGCTAAAAGGTAGAGGTTTGGCCCTTTTTTGAAGTGGGCCAAAATCACCCTCCTACTAAGTGATTTATATTGGGTGGTGTTTATCAAAAGCTTTAACCAAACTCTTGGAATTGCGAATTCCAAAGCATCTTCCTCATCATTTGTTTCAATGTTCGCATTCCCTTGACGGGCTGGTACGCCCAAGTTTCTTTTCTCTGGGACTTCTTTGAATTTGTTTATTTTCCTTCTCCATTCCATATTTCTGGGATAGTGGCGGATTTTCCTTGGCCTAGGTTTACCTCTACAGCAGCTCCAGGTGGAGCTAGCATTGATGCCAAAGGTTTTTTTTTTGCTTTAAAAATATAGAGGCCACCTTTAGTTTGTCTGTCTGCATGGCGCTTTGTGACAAATCAACAAAAGTACTCATGCAAACTTTTACATGCAAACTGCTTTTTCTGCAGGGATGTGGGGACCCATGGAATTCCTCCTGCAGCGGCACCCTTATGATTTTTTACCTATGAGTTGCCTTGTTGTATCTGGTCTAATGCTTTTGTCTTTTCCGGTGCTGACGAATTTGCCCCTTCTCCCAGATTTCCTGGTGAGTGCTCCTGGAGGTCTGTCTGGAGGCCCACACTTACGTTTGTGAGCTCTATCACCACTTCTGATCATCGTTTCTGGCACTTCCAGATTTGCAATTTTTGTTTACTTTGCCTGACAGACTTAGCAGTTTTATTGTAACTTTGGTTTGTACATCCATATCTTTTTCATCTCTGCTTCTTTCCTGCACAGTTTTGGAGTATTTGGTGCTAGTAGGAAGCAATATATTCTTAAGGAATGAGTCTGCACCCGAGTTCTTTACCTTGAAGTTTTTCTGATTTTTGTTTTTTTTAAGATCTCCCTTAGATTGCAGAGAAAGCGTTCTTGATCTTTTTTCCCTCCTTTTTTCATTTTCCTTCTTCTTCTGTAATTTTGATGACTTGCAAGGATCCATTCTTCCTCCGTCTCTTCTATGGCCACCACACCCTTCTCATCTACTAGATTTTGAGGGAGTTCGATGTTTACCTCTGCTGTGTCATACATCACGTTTGCAAAGCGCCTGAACTCTTCCAGCTTAAATTCAGATAGTGGGGTGTCGTCAAAAGGGAAGTTCGAGTCGCTTTCTCTTGGCTCTTCTTCTAATGATAGAGGCCGGTTTTTCAACTGCTGGGAAAGCTCTTGCAGCAAATGTAATGCAGAGTCTTCATCTTTGTTTTTTAACTTAACAGAGGTTTGAATCGATGACATGTCCAAACCTTGCTTGACCATTTCTAATCTAAGTTCTTTCATAGTTGGGATAACAATAGAGTGTATAGCCGTGCTAAGTCCCACCACTGCTGTGTCACAGTTTGCCATTTCTTTGGTGAGTTCGAGGGTGTTCCCACTTGTGAATGGACCTCTGCTTTGAGAATCTCAAAAACGGAGTGTTAGGGAGAATTCTCATTTATGGCTAATTTCCCTCACCTAGTGAGTCCCCCCAGCAGCTTTGCTGGACTTCTGGAGTTTATTTTTTTCCACTTGGTAAGAGTGTGAGCTTTTCCCCCACTCTTACCTATGTTTTGCCATGTGTATTTCCCTGTTTTTGTGATTGTGGACTCTGAAGTACACCACTTCAGTAACACCCTTCTTTGTGTGTGTCACCCAGCACCTTCTGTGCAGTGGCACAGGGTTGTCTTTGAGACTTCCCCTGACTCCATTTCTGAGGCGACTACCGTCCCCCAGAAAAGGGTAAAGTTACCATTAACTTTACTTAGTCAATCTACCACAGATCCAGTAAAACCCATCTTCCATGGAGTACTGGAAAGGGTTAATTTGTATCCCTTTTTAGGTGTACCTCCTAGAGCATTGTTTCGCTCTTAACATTTAGACTTGGCTGGTGGCAGTGGTATCTACCCTAACTTTTCTACCGCGCTTATATTAGATAAACGTGGTATTGTTCTTGGCTATTATATTAGCCTCGAACATAAACCTGCTTGACCAAATTGTCTTTCTTTTGGCTCCGGTTGGGTTTATTCGGCATTTCTTTTTGTTAAAGTCCTTTTTGTGTTTTACTTTGCGCGTCAACCTCAGTTCGCCTTCTTTGTTCACTGTCTTTTGGCGGGCTTCTGCTCAGAAGCCCTCCACCGGGCGCCTGGGTGTCTAGGTGGGCTGAATGTGAGGGAGGGGTGTAGTCACCCCCTCCACAGGGTATCCTAGGAAACCCAAGTTGCACTTTGCCATGATTGGCTGAGGTGGTTGTCCGGGCTGGACAACCCCCCTGCTGGGTGATTGACAGCCAGGCTGTGTGAATGGGGGTTTTGCGCATAAAAGGCAGGTCTCTTGGGCTAGAAGTCAGAGAGTCGCCACTGGAACCGAAGGGAAGTGGCGAGAACGACGGCTGCTGCAACTATCCCGTCCCGGTGAAGCCCTGCTGCAGTCCTGAGCTATCTACCCTTCAACGACTAAGAAGATCCAGCCCGGAGTCTTCTTCCCTTGAGCCTGGTGGGGATAACCAGCTCATCTTCCACAGCCAGAGGATCCTCTTCCCTGGCCGAAATCGCTGCACACAGCTGTAGTGGTCCGGATAGCCATTTGAAGAGCCTCTCACGTTTTAAAGGAGCGCACCTTTTATTCGTTGTCGCTGCTGCCGGCTTCATCCCGGTGTGGTGCAGACCCCCTTCAGACGTCCTCCTTCACAACGAAGCTCCAGGAATCGTGGGTCTCCGGGAAACCAACAGGAACAACTGCCAGGGCACCAGCTGCACCATTGGAATAAGGTACTGTGTTCTGCTTGAGGAAACTGGGTGAAACCCTTTTCTTCATCTTCTTATAACTTTTGCTTCTGAACATTGACAATATCGAAGTACTTTTGGCTAAGTTGAATGGTGAACTGTGAGATCTTCGGCAACAGGCCCCCGGTGTCACTTGACCCTGGCTCTGGTCCTTTGACTTTTGAACTCCTGTCTATGAGTGTTTCTCGATTCTGTCTGCCTAACCAAAATATTGCCTGTGATTTTTGCCTCCAACTCCCTCTGGGTATCTCAGGTGCCAAGCGTGTTTGTGCCCCGGTAGCATTTCATGTCACAGATACGCATTTATTTAGTAGACCGAACTGTCAAAAAGTGATCGCAATAGTGTTCGCGGTAACATGTTTTGTGCCCAACACTGGTTCATTCAAACACAGGGTATTCACCTTGAGACTTACTGTACAAAGTGAATTGGTAAGTTGTAGTATACTTAACGTGTGGTTTTTTGTTTAAGTTTAGTAGAAGTGTTGTGTTTATAATAAATGTACTTATATTTTTCTACCTGAAACCTTGAGTCAGTGTTTGCTTGAGTCACAGAAATTGTGGTCCCTTTGTGTTATCTCTGCTACTGCTCATATACTCTTGAGATAGGCCTGGCTGCTCCGCCACTGCTATCACTCTGACATAGCGGTACAGGATTGTACCAAAGGTAAAACTTGTATTGCCACCTGTAGTCTTAATTGTGTGTGGTGGTCCCTAAGGGCACTGCACAGGATCCTGCCTAACACGGAGACCAGTGAATTGTCATGATGCCTACCCCCAGGCGTCTGGACCAAGCCCATCAGCCTCGGAAGCAGGCATCAAGACATTTATTAAAACCTCAGCAGCCCCGGCTAGGGGCTATCTAGGTTCAGTCCTGGCGCCTTAGGCGCCAGGCTCATAGAAGAAATCAGTCCTGGCATCTAGGTGACTCCAATCCAATGTGAAGCCTGGAAGGGACTATTTTATTACAGGGACTATTTTTTACTTGGGTGTGGTTCTAGGGACTTCTTACCTGGGACTACTTTTGAAGCTATTTAAACCAAGCCCGACCAGCAACACACGCTTCGCGTTATTCTGCATCCAGCAGCGTAACGCTCACCATGCCTGCAAGTCAGCATCCAGACCTCTGCCACGCCCGTCCTGAATCCGGAGCTCCTACAGAAGAAGGAAAGCAGAAGGCAAGGTTAGAAAACAAACTTTTTTCCAGTTTCTCACTTGATTCCGGAACCATCACGTCTCAGCACCTGGAAAGGACATTCTTTCTACACATGTCGCATCACCAGCTGCAGCGCCGCGCCATACTCACCAGTCCTCACAGCACCTTACGATCCGGCGCTGCCTCCATCATTTCTTCGCCGGGCTCCGGCATCTGGGGACAAAAGAAATAACCAGGTGAGCCGAGAGAGCCAACAAATACAATCTCTCTTACCACCATAGACTTACCTGATTTACCACCGGAGGCATTATTGTTTAACTCTCCACTTCTTCAAACGCCGCATCTGAAAACGGAGAGAAAACAACACGTTAAATACATGCATTGTTTACCGGACAGCATCGGGTAATACAGACTCTTACCTGAATGCCATCTACCGCCACGAGACCATCTTTTCTCGAACTCCACTGCAAGATAAGAAAGGAATGGGACAAGAGTGAACATCGGACATATTGAACTCTATACGTACTGGGCTTTGCCAAGAACCTCAGAGTCAACTCTCGTCCGGAACTCCCCCAACGCCTTCTAACCACTGAAGCAACTGGTATCTACGCGCCCCTGCAATCCACGCAGCATGGAGAGCTCATCTTTCAAGAATATAAGGTGAGAGTACTGGAAGGGGATTTTCAGAGGTGATCAGTGGGGAGGGCAGAGAGGTGCCATCACTAGAATCCATGGGTGGCTAAATTCCTCTCTCCACTTGCAGGAGAATCTTTCTACGGGTCAAGAAGATGATATTAGGAGGGCCAGTCCAGTCGGTCATCTCTGCACTACGCATCACATTGGTGGAGACCGCAGCAGTCTGGGTCCGACCGATGCCCCTGTGGGAGCCAGTTGAGCGTAACATGAATTCAGCACAAAATTTAAGGCTGATGATGTTCCCTTGTTGATGTGTGCGCTATCCCTTTCCTCATTGTTGTCCAATGGGAGCATGCTTATATCGAAGCTTGTCGGTTTCTCCTCCCAATTCTGGCTGATGCTTTGATGTGGAGACCGGGGTTCCCCTCCGAGGTCGCTCTCCTCCCTGTTGGTAATAGAGCAGACTATCGCCGTTTCCTGCCAATATTGATCTACTTGGGAAGGCGACCAGACAAGTTCTGCATCACTTTCCATGTCATTTAATCTTTTATTCCTCTTTTCTTTGAATTTTATTTGTGGCACAGTGTATTCAAGACCACATTCCCAGTGTTGTGCTAGTGTTGATTGGGCCTCTTTATCGTGTGCCCCTCCTCCCAAGCTTTGGGTGGGGTCTTGAATATGACCTTGGGCCTGAATTGTCACATTGGCTTTATACGAGGCAAGCGTTGTGCTTGTTACCAATATGGTGGATCCAGATGTTAGTGGTGGATCTGTATATGGTCCATCCCATTCAGGTGTTCTCAATGAATCCACTAAAGTCGTACTGCGCAATTTCATTCTGTTTGCCCCCTTCATTCTGCCCTAAGGGTAATAAAAGGGACCAATATGGTGTGTAAAGCCGTTGGACAGCAAAAACAAAGAATATGTCCCTCAGTGCCCAGTTCTCCAAGCTAAAGACACACAACCAAATTGAGATAACACAATTTGAAAAGGTAGTAGCAGCACTCTCTGCTGAGTCACTGTATCAAAGGAAAGGCAGCCAGTGAGTCAAAGGAAAAACTCCAGCAGTCCTCACTTTGCCGTAGTTAAGGTTACACAGCTGCACCCTGCTCACCCAGTAACACCAAATTTAGCATGCTCTTCAGTTCAGTTCAGGACTGTACCAAACACTGTTACTGTTGGGCAGGTCCAACTTTTGGGGTCCCAAGAGCTTTTTTTTTTAAAGTGCCGAAGCGTTAACAGACCGAAAAGTCTGAGCACTATAGATAGTGTTACCCGAGTTATGAGATATGCATTCGCCGACCAAGATCTCTGACAGCGTTCTCACTTACCTGCTACCTTTCACCCCAGCCTCCCACTCACAATGTATAGCTCATATATAGTATAGACAGCAGGGAAACAAGATAGGGGGTGCAAGGATATAGTGGAGCCGACGGGTCCCAACAGGTCCAGAAGAAAAATCAGGACTGCAACAGGCTTGCACCTCACGCCTCTCAGACAACTGCAGGTCAGCTTCAAAATGAGCTACAGTGCTACGGAGCTACAAGCCCCCCTGGCGCCGCCGCCGCTGACCACGCCAGCCACGTCCACACCACTTTCGGCTTCTGACTTTTCCCCTTCCCTTGTACTTGCGCGGTCTTATTGACACCTGGCCTAGTAAGATTGTTTTCTCTGTCTTCCATCCGTTCCCCCTCCCTTGCCTTGTTGCACCTTGAAACACTTGTGTATAGGTGCGTTATAAATGCCATATCATATCATCATATCATACGGCCAGCCCTAATATGAGGTTAGGCGCCCCTAGTCATGAACACAGACATATTTTTACCCATCAGCTAGCCTGTGTGAAAGCATTTATGCATCGAAACCGGAGATCAATTCCCTGCTCTGAATGGGATCAAATACACAAAAATACTAGAATCAAATTGATGAAACAAAGGTATAAAAACGATTGTAGATCCAGAAAGGCAGAAATGCTGCAAAGGGATGCTGAAATCATGATGCGTACTCTTGCTAATAGAGATTAAGAGCATTCTGGGCACTGATCAATGACCAAGAGCTCACTACTATTGTTAGCCAATTGAACGTGGTTTCCAAATTCCAATGGGTCCATTTTTTTCTCTGATCTATAATGGGGATACTCCTGTGGGTTTGATTGATGACTTTAGTGACCTACACCCATAAGGAGACAGAGAATGGCAGCCTATTATAGAATATGAGGTGGTGTTAAGGCTTATTACAAATGCTAAATCCTCCCAGGCCGGCAGGACCAAACGGCCTGACCAATAACACCTTTAAGGGCCACCCCATTGTTTGGGCACAGATCGTCACCATGCTTTTTAAGAATATTATGAAAAATGGTGCTATTCCGATCTATTGGCATACTGCTTATGTGGTTCCAATCTTTAAACGCGATAAGAGAGATCAGACTAGAAATCATCGTCCCATAACTTTAATCGATGCTGATTGTAAAATATTTGCCTCCATTCTGCTATCATACCTGAACGAGTAGATGACCACATTACAATGATTAAATACATTCCAGACAGGGTTTAGAGTAGGTCATTCCACAAGTTTGAATGGATTGGTTATGAGAGTGTTACAGGAAACAGCCTGGGGAAATTGTGGTGGAGAAATGTATGTGGCTTTGATTGACTTGGCGATAGCCTTCGGCCATGTTATTCGGAGATGCTTGTGAGCTAAAACTTGCTAAATGGGGGCTTCCGCGAGACCTATTGAGGCTAATTATGGCCCTGTATGACAATGCAGGAATCCGTGTGAGGCTTAATCTGGAGGGGAATTTGTTCTGTAGGATTCAAACCCGGGTGGGCCTGAGACAGGGGTGTTCCCTTGCCCCCTATCTTTTTAATTCATATGTATCCGACATTGCAGATTATTTGGCAGAAGTAAGCCTGGTAACCCCGAAACTGGGAGTACTGGGCATTCCTTGGCTGGCAAATGCTGATGACTTTCTGCTCCTCGACTGCACCAAGGTGGGCCTTCAATGCCTAATTAATTCATTTGAAAACTTTGCGTCAGAAAATGGATTGATTGTTAATCCTAGGAAGACCTGCATTTTGGTGCTGTCGAGGGGACAGAAAAGGAAAAGGCAGAGTTGGAGTATGCAGGGGGTACCTATAGAGAGCACATCGAATGTTCTCTATTTGGGGTTGCCCCCAATGGTCAAGCCCTCGGGATGCAGACTTTGTTCTTTCCTCAGACAAAAAGCCTTAGCCCTAGCTAATCAAATGGTCAAATTGGATAGAAAACTGTGGACGGTTCTCCATCAAATCCTCGATTTGCTTCTATGAAGGCAAGGCTGTGCCAAAATTGATATATGGGATGGAGCTACACCATTATGAGCTAGCAACATTTTGGGCAACGGTGGAGGGAAGGTCGTGGAGACGGATGCTTAAACCACCTAACAATATGCCAATGGTGACTATAAGAATTGGGAATAGCATCTCTGGAGGCTCGGGAGAGATGGAGATTGTTATCCCTACTCCGCAGTTTGATTGCCCCATTGTTGAATATGTTCTATGCTGATCTGGGTAAATTGGTGCCTATGTCTGGTTCGGGGCATGACTCTAGTATGTTTTTGGGTGTAATTAGGGATATCTGTGACTAATATCTGCGTGACTTTGATACGGATAGAGACACGCTGGTAAGAAATCCTGATAGGGTTAAGCGATTGCTATATCAGAAAGACTGGATTGCAACCATAGATAGACTCCACTCCTATTCCCCTCTGAGTCATTTACAGTGGGATCATAAGAGACACAAAGTTATCACTCCTCTTCTCTTGCAGTTCCCAAATCAATATTATCGTACTATTCTTTTAAAACTGCGCTTGAAAATGTTGCCAACCCGGGAAGTGCTATTACGGAGGAAAACGATAGTCTTGGAAGACTCCTTCTGCCGATTCCGTGATAAGGAGGGGGAAACAAACTGAGGCACCTATTACTTTCATGCCCAGCATTATGCAATTAAAGATCTATCCATATGGCCAAATTTGCTAAATGGGGAGTTAGGGGGGGGATGACAACTATATAATGACTGAGATATAGTATAGTTGGTTCTCCCCCCAATTATTTTTAACTGGGAATCACAGGAAATAATGCAGCTGCTCCATGTTACGAAACCCATTTGGTGCAGAAACACTGCTGATAATTGTTGCTACAATCTTTTTTGCCTTTTATCGCTGATTAAATGGGTGAAATGTAATGGTTTTAATATTTCTCTTTATGTAGATTGTATTATATTGTTAAATTGATGTAATGTGTCTAAGTTGTCAATCCTCTGAAATAGGGCTATCTATGATGAGCTGAAACATACACTTCATTGTATTATTCAGGTTCTTTTATTGATATTTACGAAACTGTGTGCAATTGTATTAATTTTCAGGCTCTATGAATTGACATCTTTTTACATGTAACTGTGTATTCTGTGTAAAACCGTAATTACAATGAATTGAGATATATGTAAATAATTCAGTAACCAAGTGTCCTTTTAAGAGCAAGACTTTTTGCCATCTTGTAAAACGGCTTAAGAATGTATTCTTTTTTCTTTATGGAACGTATTAGATATTAATGCTGTAAAGGTTTCTTTTGTAAACCGTATACAATAAAATAAAATTAAAAACATAACTGGTAGCATGGATAGTCATCATTAAGATATATAATAACATTCCTTTCAGTAAAAAAAGTTGAATCAAAGCATGATTTTAAACTCTAAATCCTCAATGGCTTCTGTTGGAAATGTATCTTTCGTATGAAAGAGTGCTTCAACATAGAACTCAGATTTCTTATCCCTTTTGTGGCAGTGAGGCTGACAAGCTCTTGAAATTAAATGTGGGCAACTCACTAAAAATGGGGATGTCATTATAATTACATTAACATATCAAATGAAAACATCATTAATATGCTTCATATTCCAGGATCAGATCTGACAGAGGCATGCTTCTGGCTCTGAGGTGTTCCAAGAAGCTGAGGGCCTGTGGCAGTAATCTGTGTTTGTGATCAAGGCACAAGAGACACTGGTAGCAAGATTCACTTACAGAGAGAGGACCTGTTGGACACTGCAGTTAATTCTGGACGCAGGATGTGACAGGACGCTGAATGACAACACACTAATGTGGTTGTACACCTCGAATCACCTTTATTACACAGATTTACTTCATGCAGGGTTAAGACTCAAAACCTACAGGTTCTAGGGATAAAGCACTAGAAATAACATGGAATCTTCGCAGCTAAACAGTGTATAAGATGGGGCAACAAAGTGGGGTTTTTGTCCTAGGTTCTGCACCATGGGCCTTCTCTGTATCCAAAGAGATGATAGTGCCTTGGCTTACACCTGTCTTTTTCTATCAGAGACACACTGATCTGGTAAACAAAACTCGCTACAAAAATTGGCCAAATGAATGTACAAACCTAATCTTAACTTGTCTTTTAGTCACCAGACCACCCTACAGTATAAACAAAATGTTCCATAGATCGACCAACAGAAAATGTATAACCTATTCTTCATATGTCCGTACCTATTCTATTAGTAACAATATAGGTCCACAAGGGTATGCTCTTGCCTTGGTTACACAGTCTGGTTGTTGCTTCAAGCCTCCCTGGTTACACCGTCCAGACAAGACCACACCCAACCTGGTCTTTTCGGTTCACCTTGCTGGGTTCTTTAAGTTGACTTTTCCCTCACGAGAAGCTGTGGGGCAGGCTTCACCCCTTCTTGGCCTCTTCTTACCCTTTGGTTCAGCTTTCACAAAACATTGCATTGGACCTTGATCGATTCTGCTTCTTCGTTGCCCCTCTCTGGACATTTTATTTCAATGTTACACCACCCGGTCCTTCTCAGATGTTGAAAATCCCATTAGTTATGTAGTACTTTCTGAACCTTCATTCAATCTTTTTTAGTGGTCACTCCTGGACCTCAGGTTTCAGGACTCACAGGGTGGTCCTCCCTGGATCTTGCGTCAATTAGCTATACCAGCCTTTCCGCAGCCCTTGTGAGATCTGGGTTGGTATTCCCCTCCTGCCATGGGTGTCATCCCTTCTCCCAAAAGCCTTGGGGTTGCAGGTGCATGGCTTTAAGGGCATAGCCATACAGGTCTCTCAATGAGTAGGGCTGCCTTATTAAAGATCCTTCTTCCAGGTCATCCAGGCACTGACAGCAGGTTGGGATATTTTATCCAAGAAGTCTGTAGCCTTCTCTCTGACTTCAGACCTTCGCAATGGCTTTCTTTGAAGAGTCTCCCTCGTCCTCCCAGAGTGTAGTTGGACAGGGTTGCCTCCCCCTGGACTACTCTTCTTGCCTTGGACAGAGCCTTTAATCCTATTGGGGCCAGGGATCAGCTTCTGGCCTTGTTCTTGATTGGTTATGCATTGCAGTATTTTGAATCCTCTCTTGGGATTATTTGTGCCTAAATGACCAATTATCTTTCTCATTTAAGAACAGAGGCTTTTGTATTGGCTGCTTGTCTGATGAGTTACCCCGCTTTCAATGAGACCTGGCGAGGAGTTAAAAGGTGAGTGCGGTGGTCATTGGCATCTTAGATTCTCCTTTCATTGGGTCACCTTCCCATGCTTGTAGCAAGAGTAAAGGGTCAGCACACCTCATGTGTTCATGGTCTGGCATGGATCCGGCATATGTACTCAGATTTCAACAAGGCAAATTGAATATTTCTAACTTCAGGCTCCTGGTGTTTGGCCCTACTCTCATTAAGAAGTTACAAGCTGCATATGAATGACAGCCGAACACCAGTCATACAATTGGGAAGGGGTGGAACCCTTAAGACTGGACCAAGCATGATAAACAAAGCTATGGGGAAATGGACCTACGAATTGCAACCCTCATTATCAGGCGTGGTTTGAAAAGATGCACAAATCTTCTGACTTGGTGGGTGATATGACTGCATGCTTCAGAAAGAGTGGTACTATGAGAAATGATAAACATGAAATAGCAGGTGAGTAGAGCTTCCCTTGGGCAAGCCAATAAGGCCAAGTCATGAGAGTAAGATAACAAGGAGGCAAACCCGAGAAGCTGAATCAGAGTTGTCCAAGTCAAGCGGGCCAAACGGAGTTTGGGAGGGGGAAAAACCTAGGAGATACCCAGCCACGACAAAGACTCCAGCCAGGGCACGGACACCATCATCATGTGACGTGTGCTGGGACACTAAAACTACTTGAGAATGGGAGGAGCATTCTGAACACGTCCTGCTCATTTCTTTTGCCATCTAACTAGGGCTGGGCTCTGAACCATCAATCCTTTAGCCAAGGCCCTTTCACAGAACCTGTGTTGATCCTCGTTCCTCTCTCTTAAGAGTGATATCCTTTTAGTTCCAGCTCCAACTTGTAAGCCATCCTCCCACCCAAGAACATAGTGCATTTCCGGAGTTGTGGAAACCATTGACACAAAACCTAACCTTTTACTGCCCCCAAGAAGAGGACAATTTCTTGCCTTTCTGGGGAACACCAAATACTATGGCCACATAGGGCCATCTTATATTGAGTTTTACTTTCTTCCACCTTTTGTAGTCCAGAACAATTATCAATTTAGGTGCTTGTCTGTGTGTTCCATTTCTCCCTACTCAGAGCAAAGCACAGTATGATTTTTCCTCAGAATGAAGACTATCTTCAATTACCAGGTATAAAGCCATTGCCTACAAAAGAAATGTGTTGAAAGCAGAATAACTGTATAGCTCTTATAATTTGTGTCAATCCAAATTATACGATTGGGACCATGTCTCTTGTAAAATCAGTTTGATTTGCCTTCATAACACAGTAACAGTAAACTGGATCTCTAACATATTAAACAAGTCAAATACCTTTAAAAAGGCCCATGCTATTTTACGAAAACCTCTTTCTTGACACTGTATTTCAAAGTTGGCTCCGGCATCCTCTACGCTCAAGACATCAAGGAGCTGAAAAAAAGGACAAATGTATCATATGGCTGTAAATATATCTACTCAGATATGTGTTAAATTGGCTATTGCAAAAAATAAAATCACAAATGCTCAATATTATGGTTTCTAAATCGAAATTAAAAAAATGACCAAATCAACTAACAAGCAATTGGATAGAAAACATGTATACGATTACTTACACACAAAACACACACATGGAAGCCCATTCTAGATGTTCTGAAAGCAGATTAAATACCCAACCAGTAGGAACCGGTAATGTGAATTTCCACTGAGCAGCACCTCCCAGATTGTAATAGTAATTAACAAAATGTGTCTGGAGCGCAATCCTTTAATGAGGTGGTTGAAGGCTGCAGAATGGGGTTGGTGACTTACCATACACAAACCAAAAGACACTTCTAGTTTTGGTACCCCAACAAATAATCTCCTTACCCATATCTGACCGCTTACAACACTTCACAAAGGTGATAGTGCATGTGGTGCAAGTTCATATTTGGCAGTTAGCTGACACATCCTCACAGACCTTGGTACCAGTCTGCAGCAAAAAACACAGGTACTCCCAAGATGGATAGTGAAGCGGCACTTAAGAACAAATCTTTTTAAGTGCATTTTGGGCCTGCATGGCTGTCAGGCCATTGTCAAACAAGGATGGGAAAGAGGGTAACATGAAAGGAAAATACCACATGAGGTAGTGACCATAAAGTTATCATTAGTAATCCAGGTTACAAATTCCCATGAAACTATTTTGTGTGTGTGTGTACCTCTCATGGTTAATTCAGGTATTATGCTTGTAAATGTTTTGCAGAGTTTTTTAAATGATAAGGAAGTTACATTCCCACATTTCGGGTTTTAATATTTGATGCTGCCTACCTATTGCTCCTGAATTTCTGATCTACAATGAGTTGACTTCTTCACGGAATCCATACAAAAGTAAACTTGACAAACAATGGACTGACTGACCAGGTTACCAGGGCTGCAGTGACAAGGGATTTAAAAAATGCAACAGAAGAGAGATAGGTGTACAAAATATCCCAGCCCAAGTCCAGCAAATCTTGAGAGAAAGACCTTTTAGGCATCTTGGGAAACAAACCATCCTCCTACATCTCGTCTACCACCCACCAGGCCCCATCTCCTCCTTCGAGGAAGCCATCACAGGCCTTTTAACATCCAATGTAAAATTAGGCTCTCAAATCATACTTCTTGGAGATCTCAACCTTGGGCTCCAGGATCCTAATGACACTAACGCTCTAGCAAATTCCATCTACCAGCTCGGCTTTAAACACAATCACAGAGCCTACACACGTCAAGGGCCGTACGCTAGATTGGATGTCTGACCTCAATTGCTCCATTAAAATACTTAAAGATGTTCCTATGTTCCTATTGCCTGGACAGATCACCATTACATATCCTTTGCAATTCAGGGGACCTCACCGCCCCGAGTCCTATCCTCGCACCCCCTGCCCTCTCCAGGAACTCCCGTAACATAACATTGCTCAATCTATACCCCTAATCAACAACATCATGGATGATACCAACTACAGGAACCTAGACCCCACCAACCTGGTTGACCTCTATAATACCTTAGAGTCTGCCTTGAATACCATCGCACCACTCAAGCTAAAAAAAAAGCCAAACCTATTGCTCACCTCAACAATTGGTTCACACCTGAACTAAAAATCTTAAGGAACGAAAAAAGAGCAGCGGAATCCACTTGGTGTAAATCACCAACCCCTTACAACAAGGCACTGTTCACCACAGCAGCCGCCTCTTAAAAATCTGCCATTCTCACCATCAAAAATGAAATCTATATTAACAGAATCCTTAACGCCAAACCAAGGTCCAAGGAGCTCTTCAGCATCCTAAGGGAATTGGAATCCCCAGCCCTGCCATCAGTGGACTGCACAAAGGATGTGGCATGGTGCACCAAAATACAACAAGCCAGAGCGGACAAAATAGCTTCACTCCAAACCAAAATTGAAGCCAAGGAGCCATTGAATAGACTTTCAAACAGCTCAGCTGATAAACACTTTCCCAAGCATAAACTCCCTCAGTGCCCTCTGTTTACCTTCTCCCCGGTCACTCTTAAGTGGAAGACATCATTAGAGGTCTAAAGCATTCAAGATGTCAACGAGACGCGTGCCCGGCTCCCATCATCAAGGAAGGCGCCAAAGAGCTGTCTCCTTTCATCGCCACAGTGATAAACTCCTCTTGTCCCAAACAACCTCAAGGAGGCTTGGGTCATGCCACTCCTAAAAAAAAAAAACACTTAGACCCTAACATACCAACTAATTATAGGCCCATCACAACCGTCCCCTTCCTTCTAAAAATTCTGAACAGAGTCGCTTACCTGCAAATCCAGAAACACCTGGAGGACAATCACTTACTTGGCCTCCGTCAATCTGGATTTCGACCCAGGCATGGCACTGAGACAGCCCTCCTGGATTTGAAAATACAGATGGACGAGGTGAAAGACAAAGGCAAATTAGCCATCCTCCTCCTGTTAGACCTCTCGGCTGCATTCGATCTGGTCGATCACCAGATCCTCACCGAACATTTAACCATTGTAGCAGCCTTTTCTGTCAGCGCCTCCAATTGGATTAAATCTTTTTTATTCAATTGCACCATCCAAATCTTTTTGCCATCTGCCTCAGCAGACTCTTTCCCCATCAACTGCGGGGTGCCCCATGGCTCATGCGTTTCACCAACGCTTTATAACATATTCAAAAAGCTCCTCTTCGATCGTCTCGACAACATGGGTGTGATCTACACGAACTACGTAAATGACACCCAGGTTCTCATCACTTTGTCAGGTTGCTACGAAGCTGGCTCTAAACCAATATCTACTTGGAAATGCAGGCATGGATGGCTGCCCACAGCCTCTGCCTTAACGATGAAAAAACGGAGCTCCTGATTGTCTGCATGCAGGCCCGCCTTAACAAACTTGACCCGCGCTATATGTCCTTCAACATTGATGGGAACCCGATTAAAGTTGCAAAGGCGATAAAAACAATAGCAGTTTATCTCGACTCTTCCTTGTCCTTAAAGAGACGAGTGAGCTCCATTGCATCATCAACAGCTTACACTAACAAGCTAATCAATGGAAGTAAATCATATTTGTCCCGCTCTAGCTGTATGACATTAGCCAGAGCCTTAGCGCTCTCCAAAATAGACTACTGCAACACACTATTCCTAGGATCCTCTGAAGAGAATCTCAACAGACTTCAAGTCCTTCAAAACAACTCCTTAAATTCAGCATTAAACATTCCAAGATCTAGCCACATCTCCAGCCTTAGACAGAAAGCCAACTGGCTCCCAGTGTGCGATAGAATATTACGTTGTGCTCTGGCAATGACCCACAAATCTCTGTCCAACTATGTGCCTAAACACTTGTCAGACAAGTTCTCCACATACCAACCAGCCCGTACCACCAGATCTTCCCAAACTCAGCTCCTCTCAATTCCTAAGTTTAACCTAAAAACTGCAGGAGGAGCCAGCTTCCCCGTCCAAGCCGCCAAGTATTGGAACTCCTCACCCCCCCCCCCCCATTAGAATGGAATCCTCCTTCAGTGCTTTCAAAACCAGAGTAAAGCTCTGGCTCACTGACAAGGCCAACAACTGAAGGGTCTGGCCGTCAGCAGAACTGTATTTTTTCTCAATGTTATGACTGCTTTGTTCTGCTTTGCCCTTAACTTATTGCTTTGACTGCAAGACCTACTTGTAACCGCTGGTCGACCCACCTGATTATTATCAGACCTAGCTGTAACCTTTGGTCGTCCTACCCGTTGAATACCTATGTTTGTTTATGTAAATATATTTTCTGTAACTTGTTAAGTTTTCCAGCACCCAGTTACCTCAGTGTTAGGCGCGAGACACAAATAATTAACAAATACACATTCAAAGTTCAAAGTCGCAAAAACCAAAATGGGAGAAAAACAGCAATTGTCCAAAACCCTAGCTGAACATGACTATGACTGAGCGGAAATTAACAAATAGCATGCTGGGGAATATAGACATATCCTATTCGAACATTGATGGTGAGATTCCTGGCTTCATCTCTATGAACCTCTCCCGTCTGGATCTTCGTCAGTGCCTTTTCTTACTCCATTTTCCAAAGCAAGCTTAAAATCTGGCTTTTCACAGGGTATCTTGCCAGAGGCGTAGTAGACAGGGTAGGGCCTGAGTGGGCATGCCACACCCAAAATGTGTAAATGCCCACTCAACAGTGCTGCTTGGGCATTTACAGATGTTAATGTCACTGCGGTGTGCCCAACTATATTAGCTTCAGGCCCCGCTGGTCAACCATTCTGGCTACGCCTTGCATTTTAAATGACATTAAACCACATCGACGGCTAAGGACATTTTTTTGGCCCCCACCCTTCAGACAGCATCCATAACCGAGCATATCATGCTAACATCAACATGTCTGTCAAACCTGTTCATTACAATCTAAGAAAATTAGCAACTTTTTTAGCACATTTTTAAACGTGCATAAGCAGGACGGATGAACATGCATGCAGGTCAGGCCTCACACACTGGTGGTAGGGTACGGGACACATTGTCATAGTGCATGCAGCTGTGGGTCAGGGTATGCGCTAACTGGAATGAAGAGCGCATCAGATTGTCAGCAGAAACTGTGGAAAACTCTGAATATGGATGCAGATGGACATATCTAGAAGGTCCGGGTACCACGTTCTCCTGGCCCAGTCCGGGGCAATTAGGATCATGGTTTTCCGGAATCTTCTCAACCTCCTGATCATTTGAGGAATAACAGGGACTGGTGGGAACGCGTAAAGGAGTGCAAACTCCCAATCCACTACGAACGCGTCCCCTAGAGCTCCTCTAGGGGGAAATTCCCTTGAACAGAACAGATCGCACTTCCTGTTGGTGCTTGTGGCGAACAGATCCACCTGAGGGGTTTCCCCAAAGGGCGAAGATCTCTTGAAGGACTTCCTGAGCTAGCTTCCACTCATGGGAGACTGCTCTGCCTGCTCAGAGCGTCCGCTGTCAAGTTCTTCTCTCCGGCTAGGTGGACTGCCGATAGAGAGATTCCTTCCCGAATTGCCCAAAACCAGAGCTGCACAGTGGCAGTGATCCTACGCCTCCTCTTTTGTTGAGGTAGTGCATGGCCACCGTGTTGTCCGTCATTATCAGGACATTTTTCCCCTGTACAGATGGCAGGAAAGCTTTCAGCGCTAGTCTGATCGCTCTCAGCTCTAATAGGTTGATGTGTAGTCTGGACTCCGATGGAGACCAACGACCGCTGATGGTCAAGTCGTTGGCACAGGCTCCCCACCCCGTGAGTGAGGCGTCTGTGACTACTGTTATCTCCGGCCATGGTTGCCAAAACAGTTCTCCTTTCAAGATGTTCTCTGGATAGGCCCACCATTGAAGGTCGTGGGCTACCTTTTCCGGAATCCGGAGGAGATCTGTCATTCTTCCTGAGTATTGTGACCACTAGGTTCTTAGTGCCCACTGGAGAGATCTCATTCTCAGGCGAGCCTCTGGCACAAGGAAGATGCAGGATGCCATGAGGCCTAGCAATCTCAAAAAGTCGAAGGCTGGGAGATGTTGGGCATTTTGAAATTTGTTGACCATCTGCAGAATATCTTGAGCCCTCACCTCTGGTGGCGAGGCTTTTCCCAGGGAAGTGTCCAGGACCGCTCTGATGAACTGGAGTCTCTGTGATGGTATCATCTGGGACTTCTTTAAATTGTGGGAGAAGCCCAGTTTGTGAAGGAAGTGGCAGACATAATCTAGCTGGATCTGAGTTTGTTCCGAAGATACAGCTCTGATCAGCCTATCGTCCAGGTAGGGGTAGACGTGGATCTCTTCCCTCCTTAGACTTGCAGCCACTACCGACATTAGCTTGGTGAAGACCCTCGGGCGGAGGACAGTCCAAATGGCAGAACTCGAAATTGATAATGAGAGTCGCCAATTGCGAACCTTAGGTATTTCCTGTGTTTGAGATGGATTGGCACATGGAAATAAGAATCCTGATGGTCCAGAGATACCAGCCAGTCCTGGAGCTGGAGGGCCTGAAGGATCTGAGAGAGAGTTACCATCTTGAACTTGTCCTTCCTGAGGAACTTGTTCAATTCTCGTAAGTCCAGGATGGGTCTCAGTCCTCCGTCTTTCTTTGGTATGAGAAAGTAGGGGGAGTACCAGCCATTGTTCCTGTCCGCTACAGGTACCGGTTCTATGGCACCTTTCTCTAACAGGTCTATGATCTCATGCAAGAGGAGCGGATCTGGAACTTTTAGAGAGCTGTGCCCCGGTGGATGACTGAGGGATGTGTAGAAAGGGTAGGCAGTAACCCTGGGCAACTGTCTCCAATGCCCAAGCATCTGACGTTATAGCCTGCCATTCCGTCAGATGGTGAGTTAACCTGCCCCCTACAGGTGATTTGTGTGGAGAGGCCTCAGAGTGGTTTGGGGGCGGCTGATGCAGATGCCGAGGGTAAAGAGGCACCTGCTGCTGCTGCGGCGGCTTTAGTACTTTTGACCCGTCCACCTCAGGTAGGTCTTCTTTGGCCTCTTTGAGCCGACTGTCTTCTGCCTTTCCCGAATGTGGAATAATAGCGAAAGGACTTTCCTCTTCCAGAGGTTCCTGAGGGGCGAAAAGGAGTTTGGCGGATTGCAGCTCCTAAAGATTTTGCCGCTGCTTTAGATGTCTGCAACTTTTCCAGACTGTCATCAGCCTTCTTTGCAAAAAACGAAGAGCCGACAAAGGGCATATTCAAAAGTCTGGCCTGTACATCTGGAGCAAAGCCAGACTTTCACAACCACTCATACCTGCGGATTGTTGTACTTGCCACCAAGGCCCTGCTGATACTGTCAGCGGAATCGATGCCAGTTTGAAGTGATTCACACATGGAAACTTTGCCATCTTTAATAATGTTAAGGAAGGCTTCCTTTTCCTCTCCTTCGGGTATGCAGTCGGCCGCTGATGAAGCACACTCCCACAGTGTGTGACTGAACCTGGCGAGCGCACAGGTGGCGTTGATGGACTTCAACGCCATACTACAAGCAGAGAAGACTTTCCTCGCCATAGAATCATACCTCTTGTCATCTCTATCCTGTGGGACAGTAGGCTAAGTGGTCCTACTGCTAGATGAAGTTGCCGCTTTGACCACCAGGCTCTCTGGAGTCGGGTATTTTGATAAGTATTCAGGGTCAGCAGCCGCTACCCTATACTTGGCTGACAATCTTTTATTGACCGCAGGGATAACTTCAGGAGTTGACCAATTAGATGTAATTTTCCTTTGTAAGGCTGCATGGAAGGGGACCACAGGGTCCTCCTGCGGACCTTTGTCTAATATGTCTGTCAGGTCATCCTGTTGAAAAACAGGCGAAGGCGCAGACCAACCCATAAATTCAACAATTCTTGCCATAAGGGTTCTATAGGGTGTTTCGGCATGTTCCCCTGGGTCTGGCTTCTGGGGAAGTGTCCAGCCCACTTGCCACATGTAGTGACTCCTGTAGGTGCTTCAACCTTCTTTCCTCAGAGGTGAAATCCTCTGAAATAGGCAGTGTGGTCCTCTGCAACCTAAATGTTTCCTGGTCAGAATCTTCCCCCTCTTCATAAATTGAAGATAGTCCAGGGTAGTCTGACCTCTGAAATGGTGTAAAACCCATCTCTAAGGCAGAAGGAGCCAAACTCGTCATTATTGGGCGAGAAAACGTTGATGTCGTCGACGCTGATGTGACCGGCTTCGAAGGCGCCGAGAATGGCATTGTGAAGACTGGAAGAGGTCTTGAAGAACTCGAGAGGATCGGGATCCTACTCAAGGATGCCGACGACGGTCTCGGCGTGGTGCCGCAGGCCCTTGGAACCACCGTTGGCTGTGGAGTAGTCTTGGTCTTCTCTTTCATCGGCGTCGATGTCGGCGTCGACAATGGTGTCGAGTCGATCGACCGATGCGTCGAAGAACCCTTCGGCAACGCCATCGATGGCGCCAATCCATGCGTCGAAGGAATCTTCGACGACGGTGTCGAAGATGGTGCCTTCTTACCCAATGGCTTGTGGCGCTCTCGGGTGGAATGTTTCGCCGGGTGCAGCGACTCGCTGCGTTTTGATTTTTTGGGTTTTTCACCCGGGGTATCACCCTCAGCTGTCTTCGAGGGGGTCGAGGCCGCTTTCTTGAAGACGCTTAACATTTTCTTTCTGAATTCCTCCCACTCAGCCTGAGAGCTGTGTTTTGTGGGACAGGAGACCCTTTCTGGGGAAACAGAAGACGACGAGGAAGGGGATCTTTGGGGTCTCTTTTTTTTTAGTGTCTTGATCTCGACGAATGGTGGGAGCTACTTTGAGATCTAGAATGGGAATGTTTGACGGCGAGGAGACAAATGCCTCGACTCAGCCGAAGAAACCTTCGAGGAGGTTTTGACTGGCCTACCTCTCTCGAGCTTCCCCTTGCGCTCCTTCAAGGCTTTTGCCGTCATTGACATGCAGTCCTCACACTCCGAACAATGGTGCTCGGCTCCCAAGCACCACAAGCAGATCCTCACGGATTCCGGATATGGTCCAGCAGAGCCGAAGCCCAGAGCGTCGCTACTCTCTACAGACGCTACGCGAGTTCGCAACTAGGGGGTTTACTATTCTATCCCTCCTACCTATGCTTAACTTTTCTTTTTCTATTCTTTCTTACAGCCGTATCATCCTGCCTAGCCTTCCCGTTCCGCAGTCCACAGATAGTCCCTCCTTTCAGACAAATTAGGTACTTACCCAATCATTATATTGATTCCTCTCGTACCTAGTTCCTTCTCTCATCTCTCGTTACTTATTTCAAATCAGGACTTCGCCGAGGTACAGTGACCCGATCCAGTGATTCCTGAAAAACTTGAGGAGCTGCAGCCAGTGGAGACGCGACCGATCCAGCTTCTCATCCATTCCAGCAGGGTTTTTTCCCCCAGGAGGGTTTCCCTGGGATCCCTTGCACACCCCTTCGGTTCCCTCTTAGGGAGGAGGGAGGTGTTAGGGGCCTCAGGGGACTCCCCAATTGCCTCGTAGACTGCTGCACGAGACAGGTTAGTGTCACATCATTACAGCTAGCGACGCCCAAATTAATGGGGAGAAGGCTTAGATACACATCATGACTACTTTGCAGGCAGCCTTAGATCAAGTGCAGCAGTTGACGACCGCAGTACAAGGATTGTCCCACGAGGTACAAGCCTTAAAGCATGAAAATGCAATCCTTAAACAGCAAATGTTCAATAAGGCCCCCACTAGTTCAGAAATTCCTCCTGGCCCTCTTGCAGGCGGGAAATATGACGGAAACCCGCATTCTTTAAGGGAATTTTTGGATGCTTGTACAGTGCAATTTGCTTTTAAGACATCATTCTTTCCCTCAGACAGAGATAGAGTGGGATATATGATTACTCATCTCACGGGCCCCGCGCTAGCCTGGGCCACGCCTATTGTCACTTCCAATAATGCCATATTGGATTCTGTGCCTGCTTTTACGGCGAGTCTAAAAGCTATGTTTTCTCGGAGAGAATACAATGTCTCTTCTCAAGAGAAACTCCTAGACTTCAAGCAAGGTTCTTTAGGAATCTTAGAATTTATTACCCGCTTTAAACAAATGGCCTTAGGCACATCCTGGGCCGATGATGCACTTATCACATTGTTTAGGAGAGGGGTGAGTGAGGAGTTGAAGGATGAATTGGCTCGAGTTCCGAGACCAAACACCTTAGCTGAACTAATCTCATTAACCATGCAGCTGGACTTTCGACTGCAAGAAAGGCATGCAGAGAAGAGGAAAGGGAGAAGTCATCGCTCTGCGCCAGAATTAGTATCCTTCTCTAAATCAGCCACTGCAGACGAACCTATGCAGTTAGGCACTACACGGGGTCCTCTGACTCAAGAGGAACGCGCCCGTAGAAGAAGCCAGGGACTATGCATGTATTGTGGCTCTTCTGATCATACCGTGCACGAGTGCCCAGTCGCTCCTCTCAGAAAACCTTTCCGTTCGGGAAACGCCAGACCTCAACCGTAAGGGGACCTACGGTCGGGGTAACTGATACAGGTTCCCAATCTCCTACAAGGTTGTCTCCCTCGCTGGACATGGTAGTCTTGCGCGTCACTTTTTCTTTGCCAGATGAAAACATCGTTTCTGTCCCAGCATTGGTTGACTGTGGAGCAGCTGGTTGGTTCATGGATGATTTTTGGGCGAGAAAACTGAATATTCCCCGATCTCCCAAAGCTATCGCAATACCAGTTGAAGGCGTAGACGGAACCCCACTAATATCGGGACCTATCCGAGAACAGACTCACACTTTGACAATGCTCATTGGTTCACATAGGGAGGAAGCCGTATTTGATATAATAAAAGCAGCTCACTACCCTGTCATTCTGGGCTTGCCCTGGTTAAAACTACATAATCCATACATAAATTGGGCAGCCGGTTCCATTTTTTTGGGATCTGAATATTGTACCCAACACTGTCATACTGAAGGATCAGTTGGATTTTGTGCTCCTTCATCTAACCCTGTGGCCTCTCAAAGGATAGTAGACCTGATTAGTCCTGTTCCTCCTGAGTATGAAGAGTTTCAGGACATTTTCTCCTCTTCCCAATTTTCTGAACTTCCGCCTCATCGGAGAGATGATTGTTGCATCCGTTTAGACTCCTCTCAGCCACTTCCCTTTGGAAAGATGTACATCCTTTCCGAGAAGGAAAAATTAGTCCTACGGCAGTATTTGGATACCCACCTCAGAAACGGTTTGATTACGGAATCGACTTCCCCTGCAGGTGCATCATTATTCTTCATAGCTAAGAAGGACACGGACGAATTACGTCCCTGCATTGATTATAGGGGTCTTAATAAGATCACGATTCCTGATCGATACCCAATGCCCTTAATACCGGACATCCTAGAAGCAGTAAAAGGGGCAACTATTTACACAAAGTTGGACCTCAGAGGGGCATATCACCTCATTAGAATCAAGGAAGGGGATGAGTGGAAGACCGCGTTTCGTACCCCTTTTGGACATTTTGAATACCGAGTAATGCCCTTTGGACTCGCGAATGCCCCGGCAATTTTTCAAAGGTTCATTGACCATATATTCTCAGACCTCCTTCTTCATACGGTAGTGGTGCATCTTGACGACATATTGGTATTCTCCAGGAATCCTAAAGAACATCACCGACACGTATGTCAGGTGTTACACCGATTATGGAGTAATCACCTCTATTGCAAGCCTGAAAAATGTATATTCCATCAGACTACAGTCACGTACCTGGGGTTCGTTTTGTCCCCTACTGGAATTTCCATGGATCCTCGCAAGGTGACCGCTATTCTGGAATGATCCTCTCCTAGTTCTGTCAAGGAACTACAGAGATTTCTGGGGTTTTCGAATTTCTATAGGAAATTTATAGCAGGATTTTCATCAATCGTTCTGCCCCTTACAAGACTACTCAAGAAGGGAAAGCCTTTTTATTGGACAGAAGACGCCCAGTCAGCCTTTGATACTTTGAAGACTCTCTTTACTTCTGCTCCTCTCTTACGAATCCCAGATCAAAGCTTACCGTTTATAGTGGAAACTGATGCCTCCCATTTTGCGTTGGGTGCGGTACTTAAACAAGCCTTTACTCACGGACCAGAACACCCTGTGGCCTTTCTGTCCAAGACTTTTTCTTCCTCTGAGATCAATTACACGGTGTTAGAGAAAGAGTTGCTGGCGATCAAACGGGCCTTTCAGGAATGGAGATATCTCCTGTTGGGTTCCCAACATCCCATTGAGGTCCGCACCGACCATCAGAATCTCAAGAGTTTACAATACGCTGAAACTCGTAACAGCCGGCAAGCAAGATGGGCCCATTTTTTCTCTCCCTACAATATCACTTTCACTATAATTCCAGGTAAAACCAATCTTCAAGCTGACGCTCTATCTCGCAGAGATCCGGATTGCAAATCTGGTTTTCAGACTGAGAGATTGTTTCCTCATGCTACGTTCATATCTATGGTCCAGGACTTCCTCCACTCTGTAGCAGCCCAAACTCTAGTCTTAATGGACTCCATTAAAGGTCAGGCAGACAAATGGGTACTAAGTCTCGAAGACGGATGTTTCTACCGGGGTCATCAGGTCTACATTCCCTCACTCCTGCTCCGAACGGAAGTCATGCACATGTGTCACAATTCTATGGTTGCTGGACATCGTGGAATAGCCAGTACCCAAGAACTCATACTGAGACATTTCTGGTGGGAAACCTTAAGAAGGGACGTGACTGATTACGTCTCTTCTAGTGTGATCTGTTTGCAAGTCAAGGTTCCTCGCAGTAAACCGTTGGGAAAGCTGGCTCTAGCCCAAATACCTACTCGTCCCTGGCAATTGATTTCCACAGATTTTATCGTTGACTTATCTGTGTCTAAAGATCATACAACCATTATGGTAACAGTGGATTATTTCACCAAAATGGCTCATTTCCAGGCTCTACCCTCAGTACCAACAGCTCCACAGATGGCAAGACAGTTCATAGACTCCATCTTTTCCCGGCATGGTCTTCCTGACAGCATAGTGTCAGATCGAGGTTCCCAATATATTTCTCGATATTGGCAACAAGTCTGCTCTGCTTTAGGCATAAAGAGAGCCTTGAGTTCGGGATACCATCCTCAAACTAATGGGCAGACTGAACGTTTAAATCAGACTCTGGAAACGTATCTGCGCTGTTTTGTATCAGCGGCACAGGACAATTGGAAGGATTTGTTACCCTTGGCAGAGTTTTCCTACAATAATGCTCCTCATGCTTCTATCAAAACTAGTCCCTTTCATTGTACCTATGGGTACGATCCTTCTTGCTATCCCTCATCTCTTCTCAGAGCTTCGGCCTTTCCAGATGTGGACGCCCTAGTGGGCGACATTCAACAGGGACATCTTTTGGCCAGAACCGCATTACTGGAAGCTCAAGAGCATTCTAAACATTATGCTGACTTGCATCGTTCATCGACTCCAGTGATTGTCCCGGGGGATTTGGTCTGGCTCTCAGCAAAGTTTCTGCCCAGACATCTGGTTCCCTCTAAATTGTCTCCGAAATATTTTGGTCCTTTTACAGTATTGAGAGCAAAAGGTTCTTTGGCTTTTGAGTTACAGCTCCCACCTTCTTGGTCCAGGATCTACCCAGTTTTTCATGTTTCACAACTCAAACTTCACAAATCGGATCGTTTTGATCGATCTATAAGGGCCTACCCGCCTCCAGTGGCTACTATGGAAGGTCCGGAGTTCGAAGTCTCGGGCATTTGTGATTCCCGTTATCATCGCGGTCGACTGCAGTATTTGATCCACTGGAAGGGTTACTCGGTGGCTGACCGTACGTGGGAACCGGCTTCAGCAGTTCACGCCCCCTTACTGGTTCGCCGTTTCCACAGGTGTCATCCGGGCAAACCAGGAGGTGTTACCCTCGGAAGGGGGCATACTGTCACGACTGGCTGGCACCGGCGTTCCCTGTGGCGACGCTGGAGATTGCGTGCACTCGCCGTTTTCCCCTCTTCCAAGATGGCTTCTCATCCTCTGGGTTACGGTGCAGTGTTTTCACGTTCACAAGTCAGATGTCCTCTGACGTCATCTCGTTTTCTCACGGATTCCGGATATGGTCCAGCAGAGCCAAAGCCCAGAGCGTCGCTACTCTCTACAGACGCTACGCGAGTTCGCAACTAGGGGGTTTACTATTCTATCCCTCCTACCTATGCTTACCTTTCCTTTTCTATTCTTTCTTACAGCCGTATCATCCTGCCTAGCCTTCCCTTTTCGCATTCCACAGATAGTCCCTCCTTTCAGACAAATTAGGTACTTACCCAATCATTATATTGATTCCTCTCGTACCTAGTTCCTTCTCTCATCTCTCGTTACTTATTTCAAATCAGGACTTCGCCGAGGTACAGTGACCCGATCCAGTGATTCCTGAAAAACTTGAGGAGCTGCAGCCAGCGGAGACGCGACCGATCCAGCTTCTCATCCATTTCAGCAGGGTTTTTTCCCCCAGGAGGGTTTCCCTGGGATCCCTTGCACATCCCTTCGGTTCCCTCTTAGGGAGGAGGGAGGTGTTAGGGGCCTCAGGGGACTCCCCAATTGCCTCGTAGACTGCTGCACGAGACAGGTTAGTGTCACATCATTACAAGAAGTTACTCACCTTACTGACTTCTGTACTTCTAGTCCATAGTCCCTTTTCCTCCATTCTTATGGGAGTCTGTCCAAGGGGATGGTGCCGGAGCTCTTTTTGCAGAGCACAAAAAGGTGATTTCCCTTTAAGAGAATTTGTTGCATGGTGGAACGCGTGAGCGAGAATAGCCCTGCTGACCCCATCCCCCAGCAACACCTGCCAGTCCTTGGCGCCGCTAGACAGGTCGTCTGACTAATGCTTTATTTATAGAGAGATGGAGGGCCGGGCGTATAGGGGAAAGGGGAATATGACAAGAAGTACAGAAATAACCATAGTGAGTAACTTTCTTGCTCCTACCTCTGGTCCCCTTTCTGCCATACTTCTGGGAGATTAAAATGCACTAATCAACCAGGGAAGGTTGGAAGCTAATCTTATCAAAACACATTATGTAGGAAAGTAATGTTTGCAAAAAGCAGATAGGGAAGCCCAGGTAGCATCCTTAGTAATGGCATCCCATGCAATATTCCCCTGAAAAGCAATCGTGGAAGCTTGGAGTCCTGGCTACTGCCCGCCAAAAGGTAATAAACAGATTGCCCGCATTCTGAAGGTTTTAGAACGTAAAATTTTAGCCCATGTCTCACATCCAGAGGATCGAACATTATTTCCTTCTCGTTCTCTGGAGAAGGAAAAAAGAGAGGAAGGACGACTTCTTGATTCATGTGAAATGCTGAAACAATTTTGATCAAAAGTATAGGATGGCTTATGAGGACCACCCTTATGAAAACTGGTATAGGGTTATGAAGCAGTTAGAGCCTGAATTTCATTATCAGCCTGGTCGATGTTAGTGCCACTAAGAAATCAATTTTAAGATACCAACCCATGTCTGTGGTTGACAATGGTTCAAACAGCTTATGGGATGAAGCCAACAGGAAACCCGTGATTTGGCGGACCCTTATATGCAGCGGTAATCGCGTTACCGCAGCATTTAAGCGTTACCGCCAAACTCGTTCTGAGGCCTAAAATGGTGTCTAGGGACGATGCAATGGATCAAGTAAAACAAAGCAATCCACCTACTTCTGCATTGACTTCTCATAGAAGATTTCCTAGATGCCTTTATAACAAATGTTCTCTGCAGATGGACCTAAATATGAAAATGCTAACTTCTCAGGTACCAGGCTGTCAAGCTCATTGATAGGGGTGAGCAGTGCAATGTTGGGTCCGAAGGTCTTGCGATATGTCAAGGAGAATAGGGTCTGCCATCTTGTGAATTAATAGGTCTGAATACCAAATGCTAGTGGGCCAGTACGAGGCTTTCAATATTAGCATGCAGTGACTGGAGTTCTGGAATTTCGACAGGACTCTTGGAATGAGAGGCATCAGAGGGAATGCATAACAATTCTTGTGATCCCATGAAAACTGAAGACAGTCTCCCAAGTAGACCGGATCCGACCCTGTCAAAGATGCAAATTGGTGACATTTGTGGTTCTGCATGGTTGCAAATAGATGCGCCCAAGGTAACTCCCACAAGTGAAAAATCTCTATAAAGACTTACTCCTTCTCCAATTTATGGCTGGAGTGACAGAGGCAACTCAGATTGCCTGCCGTTGTGTTAAGTTATCCCACTAGGTGAACCACTTTTAGGGATATTTGGTGGTGAATGGCACATTCCCAAATCTGAGCAGATAACCTATAGTTCCCCCCACTTGTTGACATAAAAACATGACCATCATACTGTTTGTCCTTATGAGAACTGAGGAATTCTGTATGATGGGTAGAAAAGACTTCAGTGCCTCGAAAAATGCCAATACGTCCAGCATATTTATATTTTCTTCTGAAGACCACAGAGCATGTGTCTGAAACTATCTGAAAGACCCACCACATCCTGTCAGTGACGAATCTGAAGTCATGGTATGGACTGGAAGGTCCTCTGGGAAAGGTACCCTCTTCTGCAGATTTATGTTGATTGCCCATCAGTGAAGATCTGGTGTTACCTCTGGAGGAATTGAAATTCTCTTTGGCTGTTTGTCGATTTCCTGATCGCAAGAAGCTGCTAGGTGAAACTGCAGGAGCTTCATTCTGAGGAGCGTAAGATACTACTAGAATGGGCACAGCCATACGGCCCAGAAGATGGTGCAACTCCAAACTGAGGTCCCCTGGAGACAGACGAAATGAGAGATCACTAGCTTGATGTCACCAGTTCTGTCACAAGTTTTGACACTCGCCTCACGGTGGGCTAAAGATCCTCTCCGAACCTAGAAACCACTGTCCTAGATGTAGAGTAGGCCTGATCTTTCCAGAGTGTGACCTGGCCTCTCTCATCCCTACGCAGGCCTACTCCTCTGTTGAATGCCTGGTCTGCAGGATCTCTATCTCTCCTGGCCTCTTTCTAAATGTGGCCACCATCTACAGGCCACCTGGCCATGTCGCCCTCGTCCTCTATGAATGGGCCAACATCTCCTCTTCTCACTTTTTTTCTACTTCTCAATTTCTCCTCCTTGGAGATATCAACATCCCTCTACTGGGTTTTTCCCCAGCCTCTGCGACACTCTCTCTCCTTCCATTCTGCCCTCTGGCCGACACACTCTGCCGGACATACTTTGGATGTTCTCATCACCTCAGACATCCCCCTCTCTAACCCTCTCATCACTGCTCTCTCTTGGACTGACCACTTTCTACTCTCCTCTCATTTGAAACTCTATATCCGTCAGGCAAAGCCCCTGCTCCCCAGTACTGCCACCTACCTTCTCGGTCATTCAGCCCATGAAGCATGTGTGTCAGTGGATGCAGTTGCCTCTACTTTCTCTGCTCCTCTTACTCCTGCGGCTGACTCACACCCTGACACAGCCCTTTCTAGTCTGCATCTTTCCATTTCCAACACCCTGGACATCCTTGCCCCCATCATGAGAATCCGGCTGAAGCCTATCTCCAAGTGCAACTCTTGATATGATTCCGACCTCGCCGTCCTGAAACGCACGTGCATGGTCACTGAGATGAAGTGGAAGGCTTCGGGCGCATCCTCTGACAAACTGGCCTGCCGCCTGCTCCAAAGGCAAGACAGAGACTGTCCTGTCAAAAAAGAGCACACATTCAAGCTTGCATCTCTGCGGCATCTAACAACACGGCCAAAATTTAAAATCTGCAAGGAACTGGACAATCCTTTTGCAGTCTCTACCTCTCCTGTTCCCTCCCAGGCCCTCTGTACAGCAATGGCTTCTCCCTTCTACGCTAAAACTCAGGACATCCTGTCCTCTGTCTCCTCTTCCTCTCTTGGCCACCCTTTGGCAATCTATCCCTCTCCTTCTCCTTCTCTCTGACAACAGCTGACAAGGTTTCTAGAAAAGTCCAATCTATGAAAGTGTTGTCCAAACAGGTGCTCCCCTGCTCCTCCAGAACCATCAAGGACTATATTGACACCCTTGCTCGAGCCTTGGCCGATTTCTATAATCACTCTTTTGTGCCAATGGAACTTTCCCCGCTCACCTTAAGCACTACCTTGCGCACCCTCTCCCCAAAAAGCCAACTGCTGATCCTACCTGCCCAGCAAACTATCAGCCAATCGCCATCACCCATTTCCTGGGCAAACTCTTGGAAAAGCTGGCCATCTCCCAGCTTACTCTCCACGCTGAATCTGTTGGTTGTCTCCACGACCATCAGTCTGTCTTTAGATCTGCCAGAGGCTTGGCAACTGCTCTCTTGGACACCCGTGAAGATATGCTCTCTAACCTTGATTGCAGCATTCCTTCTGTCCTCATTCTCCTTGATCTTTCCTCTGCTTTCGACCACGCCATCCGGATCAATCGACTCAGTCAGAACATGGGCATCACAGATCAGGCCCTGGAGTGGCAGACCTCCTTACTTTTGGACTGCCCCTCCCAGGTCCAACTTGGTCCCTTTCTCTCCCCCACCTCTCTCTTTACCTGTGGCGTTCCGCTGTGGCGTTCTCCAGAGCGCTGTCATCTCACCCTGGTTTTTCAACCTCTACATGGCCCCTTTGGCCCACCGGATCTCTACCTTCTCCTTTAACTTTGTGTTATGCGGATGACACTCAGCTTTCCTTCAGGCTCCCTTCAGCCTCCTCTCCTCTGTCGCTCATTCCTGACTGTCTATCTGTGATTCATGATATGACATTTATGGTATGATGTGATAAAATACTACTTTCAGAACGCGCCTATACTCGAGTGTTTGACGGCGCGACGAGGCAAGGGAGGGGAAACAAGGAAGGACAAGACAACGATCTTACTAGGCCTAGCGACATTGAGATCGCGCAAGTGCAGGGGAGAGGGAAGGGGAAAAGTGCAAGGGGTAGGGGAGGAGGAGCAAGTGCAGCACAGAGGATCAAAAACATCAGAAACAAGTAGTGCGGCCAGCAGGTGACAGTGCAAGGGTTAAGTGCAGACAAGTGTCTGATAAGTGCAGGTAATGGGACTGTAGAGTTGCAGATACAGACCCGAGTGCAGGGTTGCCAGGAGGCAGTGCAAGTGTGCAACTGGGTGGGCAGGGACCTGGACCCCAAGTTCAGAGGGTAGCCAGGTGACCAGTGAAGTATCAGACAGGAGATCAGCAGGGAAGAGGAAGAGAGAAGGCAGAGGAAAAGAGGAAAGTTTTGAGATGCTTCCGGAACAAGAGATGGTTCTGCTCAAGTTTTAGAGAGGCAGGGAGGCTTTTCCAGAGGGAATCGCCAGCCGAAGAGAGAGATCTGCCCCCAATTTATTGCTTGGAGAAGCGACTGACCCTCAAGGAGTTCGAGGTGGAGGAGTGAAGAGCTCGAGTAGGAAGATAATTTCGAAGAGAGAGTTGGAGGTATTGTGGTCCCAGGCCCCAGAAGGCCTTGTGGACAATGCAAAAGGTCTTCAACTTGATCCTTGCAGCCACTGGGAGCCAATGGAGAGATTGAGGGCTGGATAGATGTGATCCCTGGGATTGAGGCCAAGGACAAGTGTTGCAGTCCTGTTCTGGATGAGTTGCCGAGGACGGAGAGTAGAGACAGGCAGATTTAATAAGAGGCTGTTGCAGTAGTCAAGCCTAGAGAGAACCAGAGCTCTGGAGACAGAGAGCTTCTGGTGGAAAGAGAGGAAAGCAAGAATACCCATGAGGAGGTGCAGTTGGTAGTTTGACTTCTTAGAGACATCAGAGATGTGAGGAGAGAAGGAGAGTGTTGAGTCGAAGATGACCTCAAGGTTCTTAGCCTCACAGGTGAGAGCAGGAAGAGGGCCAAGGGAGGCCGGCCAGAGAGTGGAAGGAAAAAGAGTTGCAGGTGTGCCGGTGAGGAGGATCTCAGTCTTACTGGCATTCAAGCTGAGATCATTGGCGGCACACCACTCCTGGATTGCAGACAGACAATCTGGGATGAGAACGAGAAGAGGCGGCAGAGGGGAGCCTGAAAGCAAGCCGAGTGTCGTCCACACAGCACTGAAAGTTGGAGCAGAGAGCATCAATGCAGTGGGTGAGAGGTGCCAGGTATTGTTTGAACAACCAGGGAGAAAGGTTAGACCCCCTAGGGAACACCACAGGTGGAGAAAGAGATAGAAGAGCGGAAGGACCGAAGTTGGACCTGGAAGGGTCGGTCCGAGAGGAAAGAAGTCAGCCAGGCCAGAGCCTGATCAGTGATACCCAGGTTATCACAGAGCCGGTTGAGCAGGATGGCATGGTTGACCGTGTCAAAGGCAGAAGAGAGATCAAGTAAGATGAGGGGAGATTAGCATCAAGGTTAGAGAGGAGGTCTTCACGGATGTTCAGGAGAACAGTTTCCATGCTTCTGGCAGCTCTAAAGCCAGACTGATGGTCATGGAGACAACCAACAGATTCAGTGTGAAGATTAAGCTGGGAGATGGCCATCATTTCCAGGAGTTTGCCCAGGAAAGGATTGATGGAAATTGGCAATAATTAGCCAGAAAGGAGGGGTCGGCTGAGGGTTTCTTGAGAAGAGGGTGCACAAGAGCGAGCTTCAGGGGGGAAGAGAAAGTTCCAGTGGTGAAATTCAGGATTGGTGCACCTCCTACGATCTCTGTTTTAATGCCAACGGGACAGAGATCCTTCTCATTGGGAACCCTGCCCCTGCTTTCCCTCTCTCACTCTGACCGCCCGCCTTGGGCCGACTTCCTGCAAGACAAAAAAGCTTGGTGTCACTTCGACTCCACCCTCTCTTTCTCTCCTCACATCTCGAACATCACCAAGAAGTCCCACTACCAGCTGCATCTCCTCAAAGGGACTCTTGCCTTTCTCACTTTCCCCCAGAAGCTCACTGTCTAGAGATCTGGTTCTTTCTAGGCTGAACTACTGCAACAGCCTCTTTCTCAATCTGCCTTCCTCTACTCTCTTACCCCTCTGCACCTAATCCAGAACAGGACTGCAAGACTTATCCTTGGCCTCAAGCCCAGGGACCGTATCTCTACAGCCCTGAAATCTCTCCACTGGCTCCCGGTGGGCACTGGGTTGTGAATGACATCCACAAATCCCTGCATGCATGGAGGTAATCAAAGTAACTGCAATGTGGGAAGGTGATGTAGTCCTTGCAAGTGGACATGCACCTACGGCAGTTGATGCCATGTACTGGGTCCAGTCATTCGTGTATTTTGGTGCAGGCACCGTTTGTACCACACTGCTAGTGAACTGCCATTCCGAAGTTCATGTCCCCATGCTGTCATGCAGCACTTCTGTAGTGGTGTACGGGTGTGAATCAGTATAATGGATAGAGGTAATCCCTTTGTATGTACTCAAGGTCGCATTTCCGTTGTGATGCTGTTCAGCGTACATTTCCATTGTCCATATTGGCTGCATGTAGCTGTGTTATAGGGGTTATGGTCTGATGTGCAATGTGCATGTTCATTTCTTTGTTGTGCAGCTTACTACTTGCATGTGGTTTCCATGTGTCAGTTCCAGTGTGGGCTGCCTCAGGGGACAGTGGTGTGATTCTGTATGGGCATAGTTGACCCTGACAACTAATGACAACTGGTTGGAGTATGCTTCTCTCGCCTCCCCCCCCCCCCATCACACCCGGTTGGAGTATGCTTCTCTCCCCCCCAATCACACCCGGTTGGAGTATGCTTCCCCCCCCAATCACACCCGGTTGGAGTATGCTTCTCTCCCCCCCAACACACCTGGTTGGAGTATGCTTCTCCCCCCCAATCACACCCGGTTGGAGTATGCTTCTCCCCCCCCAATCACACCCGGTTGGAGTATGCTTCTCCCCCCCAATCACACCCGGTTGGAGTATGCTTCTCCCCCCCCCCCCATCACACCCGGTTGGAGTATGCTTCTCCCACCCCCAATCACACCCGTTTGGAGTATGCTTCTCCCCCCCCAATCACACCCGGTTGGAGTATGCGTCTCCCCCCCCCAATCACACCCGGTTGCAGTATGCTTCTCTCCCCCCAATCACACCCGGTTGTAGTATGCTTCTCCCACACCCCAATCACACCCGCTTGGAGTATGCTTCTCCCCCCCCAATCACACCCGGGTGGAGTATGCTTCTCCCCCCCCCCCAATCACACCCGGTTGGAGTATGCTCCCCCCCCAATCACACCCGGTTGGAGTATGCTTCTCCACCCCCCCAATCACACCAGGTTGGAGTTTGCTTCTCCCCCCCCAATCACACCCAGTTGGAGTATGCTTCTCTCCCCACCAATCACACCCAGTTGGAGTATGCTTCTCCCCCCCCCCCCCAATCACACCCGGTTTGAGTATGCTTCTCTGCCCCACCCCAATCAAACCCGATTGGAGTATGCTTCTCTCCCCCCGAATGTACTGCCCACATCACAATGCCATGTGCTTGCCATGCTACTCACTAAGTAGCCACGAACGTTGTCCAGCATGTCGCTCCATGTAGCATGGTATTGTTGAGTTCCGCAGGACCATTGAATCATGGGTTGATCCGGGATAGCGGGCACAACAATGTGTGACGATCTTGTTGGAGTCGCATACCATTTGGACGCTGATGGAGTGGTATTGCTTTCTGTTTCGGTATGCTGCCTCATTGGAATGTGGGACAACCAATTCCACATGGGTACAGTCGATGGCCCCAATGCAACTTGGGATGCCAGCCAGTGAATGGAAGCCAACCTTGGTGTTAGAGATCTCCTGGGCAGTCCGTGGCAGGGATATGTGTTCACTCGTGTGCTTCAGTATGGCATCGAGCACCTGGTTCAGCATGCGTGAGAATACTGGTTGTGATATGCCATGCATCTGCCCTACCGTATGCTGGTAGGTGCCTGTGGCCAGGGAGTGGAGCAGAGTTACCACCTTCAGTAGAGGGGGGATGGCAGTACGGATGTCTATGAGGCTGACGATGTTGTTGTGTACCATGTCCACAAGGGTGGTGATGGTATCCCAGTCAAGGCGGTACAGGGTGTGTAGCTGCTCAGGGGTTAGGTTGAATGGACTGGCTCTGAACCTGGGGATTCGTGGCTGCCTCTGTGGTACAACTAGTTGCACTGGTGGGGCTTTCTGTGCCTGACTCGCCCTCCTCCTCCTCCTCCTCCTGCGTCTCCTCTGTGCTGCCTGTTGTTGCTTTTGCAATGCAATCATGTCCTCCAGCCCATGTAATGCTGCTAGTATTGGAATCATTTTGGTGTGTGAATGGGTGTGTGAAGGGGTGTGGTGTGCTCCTTTTGTGCTGGCCCAGTCTCCATTGCCTTCATCTGTACTGATTGTGGGCACCTTTGGTGGTTGGGAACACTGCACATGGCCCTTTACGGGTGTTTCGCGATGCCGGTATTTCCGCCATGCCGGTATGGGCTTTTTGGGACTGCTCCATGCCGCTATTTTCATGTTTGCATGTCTTGTATTGGACTCCTATTTCCGCCATGCCGCTATTGCCGCCATGAAGGGTCGCAAGCACGCGACCATGCCGCTATTAGAGGCACCGTACTTAGCGGTGCCGCTAATAGCGGGTAGGCGGGTCGTAATTGGCAGGTGCGGTTAGCGATGCCGGTAATCCTTTACCAGCATCGTTTTTCCCTTAACGCCTACTGTGTAATGAGGCTAAAGGCCTAGTAAAATTGTTTGTCTTGTCCTCCCTCTGCCTTCCCTCCCTTGTCTTGTCGTGTCTACAAAATGTGCTGAACCCGCAGGCCCTTTTAAACGAGGTAACGCTATTTGGGATGGATGGGGATGCAGATCTTACTCACTCACTAATAATCAGACCGACTCAGGAATTTGGCAAAACTGTAGCTGTTTTATTGGGCATCAACGGACGCTGCACAAGCATTCTCAATGTTCCATATGAAAAAACACATATATATAGCAAAAACTCGCCATCACTGACGTCATACTACGTGGCAAAATAAGTGAAAAATGACAGGGGTTTATGATAGGCTTAAAGGGAACATCTAAGTGTACTTTCTATAAGGGACTGGACTGTGATTGGCTCTCTAAGGTCAGGTGGACAGCTATGCCCACCCCTAGTGCAAGTCATCTTCCGTGTCATAAAAATGCACGTTTCATTGGCTTTCACACTATTGGGCTCTTCACTACGTGGACCTCTATAATTGGGTGGCACGCTTGTACACTTCTGGAATAATCTACACGATAGCAGCACGCAAGCTGGTACCCCAGGTGCTGGAGGGTTGGACTTGACCATGCCTCCCCCACCCAATTAGCCCATCATCCATCATCACTCCAGCTGTCTGCCATTTAATTAGTCCTATGAACTCGGTCTTGCTAAGGATCACTGTGCCTCAGAATAAAAGGGAGTGTGAGCATGGCCTTATCTTCTAGCCTCGGTGTAGCTCGCCCCAAAGTCTATTTTCATCTGACCATGTGACAGTAGACCGTGTTCTGAGCTCCTTCGTAGTTCACACTATTAAAACAAATAAAACCTGGCACTTCTAGTATTTTTCCATTACACTTCAACAGGAGCTGATCTTGCTTCTCACGTTCATGGTTATGTCCTTGAATAGATAACCAGTTTCTTGGCTGCTCCAACCTTTGACACTGGGCCAGACAAGCCTTCTCAAATCTTCCTTCGCCGTCAGCTGTTTTCTGCAACTGAGTCTCACTTTCAGCCCTTCTATTCATGGAGTCCTAGTTTGCTCAAATGCGTCGTGGAACATCCAGATTCTATACACACTTATATATATTGGCGGCACCGCCTGCAGTTTCTTCACTACGCATAGCCAGCCTCATGATTAGTCTGCTTTCATTACAGCATCTGTACAATTATAAAACAGCTTGCATTTTCTTCAGTGCTCTCCGCACGTGCTATCTTCATGAAATGTTGCTCAATTCTTTAGTTCGCCATCAGATTTTATAAGGTCTATATACTCTCTTCATTGGCATCTCTTCTGGGTGCGTCATTTCTGCTTCATGTGACGTCACCAGTCTTCTTTTTCATTCATCTTCACACTTCTTCCGGAGCTTCCTTCAGAATAACGTAATTTCTCTGTGGCTACATCATATAGGGATTCGTCAATGGATACCTTGTTTCAAGGACTCTACGCGGCATAGGTACCATCAATGGCGTTGCGTATGTTGCAATTTCCGGTTTCCAACATATAGGCAAAAAGAGGGGTGGGACTTCCAGTAGAGGCACTTGGCTCCTCCTCTAAACTCCCCCTTCTGGTATTCACAACTAAACATCCTCGTCTAAAAAAGGGCTTCTTTGGAGTCCATATCTTCATTACTCATTTCAGAGATCCTGCTGATTTCACATGCTCATCAACACTCCAGGTCATGAGACTACATTGTCCATTTGGACTGCAGTAGATCCATCTTCCCACATACTTATTGTGGTTTCTTGGATACAGGAACTTTGTTCCCTCAGGTGCTAGAACACTTGCTTCTATATACTTTTTGATTTCTTCATCTGTCAGCTCTTTTGGTCCAAACCCTGACTCAACATTGATCATGATCTTCATTCCTACTGCTTTCTTTGCTGTCTTCTTACACTGTGTGATTATTATTCTGATCGCACATAATCCAAACATGATCATCACCAGCAATGCAACAAGGAACTTGAAGATATTCACCATCCACTGTGGAACCCATGAGAAGATCGACGCAAACCAGCTGTCATCAGCAATATCTTCTACTTCATCTTCCATCTTGATGTGCAGGTTCGTCAGCATCGTTATGGCCTCTGTCAAGGTCCCATTCTCTTCATCATGAGAAGGTATGAATGTGCAACATGATTCTCCGATTTTGGCACAAACACCTCCATCCATAGCTGTAATCATGTCCAAGACATATCTGTTCTGAAGAGTCATCAGTCTTATGGCTCTCAGTTCTTCTTTGATAGCATTGAATCCCTTTATGGTAGTGTTGATTGTCTGCAGGAGCTCCCATATGGTAATCTAACAATTTCGCATTTGCCATTGTCTGGATCCCTGCATGACGATTGTCACAAATACTGCCGAAATCTGGCTGAACAACCTGTGTTCATATGGAATAGCATCGAAAGCTTCTATCGATTTAGCTGAAAAGTAGTTCTCCCTCTTGGTTCAATTGAGAAATTCAACTGATCGCCTCTTTCTCAGGTGAGCATCTGCTTTCGGAAACTCTCCAATGTTCAAGTCACTTTTTGGAATCACCAACGCTGGAACATAAACAATCACTCTGGAACACAGCCCTCCCCAGTCCTTGGGCAACTTCATGTAAGCTCTGATCCACATGCCCAGTAGCGGTCCATTATCACTACTGTTCCATCCTTCATTCGTGATATATCAAAGTTTCGTCCACACTGCTGATTCTCTTAAACTTTTCTTGTGCCATTGTTTCTGAAGCATAGCTCTGCACTGGCCAGAGACACTATCTGCAACAGACCTCCTTTGTCATCAACCCATGTCAGCAACTTTATAAGCTTCGGCCAGAGGGGTTGCATCCCTTTTCCCACACAATTCATAAGTGGATAGTAATGTTCTGTTACTGGCACAGCTATGCATACAACTATGTCTTCCTCCCAACCATCTGGAAAAAGTACTGTTCACCAGATTTGCATCCGTCCTCTCTCCTCGCATATTCGTATTTCTTCATCATTTTTACCTTGACAATTTAGCTTTTTATTTATTTCCCATCTGATTCCTGCTCCCTTCATTCCAGGCTGTTCGTATCTTATCACATGATTTCTGGTGTGTAGTCTATAGCTATGAATATTTTAGAATTCTCCATAGCATAAGGTAGAAGAACACAAACATAGCAACTCTTCTTAGAGGTTCTTTTTCCCACCTCTTTCATGTGCTGATACCACATGTTATTCCCCAAATGCGCTGTGCTATCTAGATGATTATTTAACTCATAATCATCTTACCATGTGCTTATCCTAGGGCTCGTTTTTGCAAGATGAGCTTGTGCATAATGCTCATGTAGTATATCAAAAACAGTTCTTCCTACAGGGGGAATCATCGGGGAATCATCGGAACACTTGTCAGAGAAATAGGCGACCTTACATGCGTCACTGGTGTAGGGATAATCGCAGATGGCCTTCGTCTTTCTACAACAGATATTGAAACAGATATTTCTGCATAAGTCACCGGAGTGGGAAGAATCAAAGGGACTTCTATTTTACTTGTCCTGACACCGGCACCCCTTGCACTTGACTTGATCTGAAAGGACAGAGATACTAGCGGTCATACATGTCAAACACGCATGTAGCTCATTTCCTAACATTTCTGCAGACATCTGGGCATCACTTCTGCTCCTCGATGGAGACAAAGACGTTCTCATTTGCTTCCCTGTCACTAACTCGTGGGGTGTGAGGTGGTGGCCCAACTCAGGCAATGCAATGGGCAGGCAATACAGCCATCCCTTCTTCAGTGTCAATTTGAGTTTAGCAATTCTCTCTTTGAGAAGAACGGCCAGTCTCTCACAGTCAGAATTGAAGAAAGCCATTTAACCTTCAGGAAGAGATTGAAAACCCTCCTATTTAAGTGAACCTGACCCTTAAAACGTACCTTTGATAGTGTCTTCCGATAGGGAGACACCTAGCAGCGGAGGGCCTTATATATTTGTTTGTTGGTTTTTGTTTCGTGTAAAGCGCCCCGATGCCCACGGGCTGCCGGCGCTATAGAAGCAAATACATTACATATCTCATTCGCTTGCGGGTGATAAGCAGAAGAAAACTTGTGTTTTATACTAAGCATTTGGCTAATCTGTCCAAATACTTTTAACAAAATGGGATCAATTGTTGGTCTCAGCACCTCACATACTACCCATCTGGGAAATACTTCCCGGACCAAAAACTTTGCTGAGCAAGTGGCATCAGAGTGTGTACATGGACCTGCTTCACACCACCACTAGCACATACCTATATCCACTACATGCTTGCAGCATATCAACATAGTCAATATGTAAATGCTGAAAAGGACCATTCAGTTGAGGATTCGCTCCTCTGATTGTTCGCAGTGTGTGCCCAGCGGTAAAACTTTTGACATACAATGCAATTTACTACATAAAATGTAACGTGTTCCAACAGGTTTGGTAAGAACCATCCTCTGCAATAGCTGCTGCGAGGCTTTCCCTAGTTACATGTGCAGGGTATTTCAGCTGTTCAAGCGCTACCCTTAACAAGGCTACAGGCATCACTGGCTTTCCAGTGCTGTCCTGTTGCCATAATGCTTCAGAGGGGGATAAAGAACACCCCCTCCGTTTCCACAATTCTTCCTCTTCCTGCGTTGCATTGCCTTGAACTTCCATCAATTGTGTTCTTGACAAATGATTAAACCCTTCGTTTACAATCATAATCGTGACCACTTTTTCCTTTACATCTGGAGTATAGAAACTAAAAATATCTGGTGAACATGCAACCCTTTTGGCCTCTTCATCTGCGGCTTTGTTCCCGCTAGAAATAAAGTCAGTTTGTTTAGTATGTGCCGCGCATTTAACTATTGGGAGTTGTAATGCCTTAATAAGCCTGTCCAATAATGCTGTGTGTTGCACTGGAGTGCTGTCCGCTCGGAGGCAGCCCTTCTTTTTCCAACATGCTATCCCTGCGTGCACAGTTTACTCACATAGGCAGTGTTAATGTACACCGTTACTTCCTGCCCTGCGTGTTTCTCAAGCGCGACAATAGGCACCCCAATTCTGCTGCTTGTGCCGAAAAGTGAGACGTATTCTTGTACTCGCTACAACCTCAAATTCCTCATTAGGTCTGTGCCTTAGCAGAACTGAACCTGAATGCCTTTCCCCATCAGTTTGATACATTTTTGAACACACATCAAGAAAGAGAACCTCCCCCCTGCTAATGCATTTTCCTTTACTCTTGGGATATCATCATAAAACTCCTCATAATTAGAGCAATCATGCACCTGCTCACCCTCTGCCACAGGCTCGGCTACAAACGTGGCAGGGTTCACTATTTTGCACCTGACTATTTTGATCCCTGGATTTGATACAACTACCTCGTATGCGGAAGCCCTCTGAGATGTCAATGTACTCTTAGGTTTTTCCAAAACAGCAAACAAAGCATGCTCAACAAACAAAGTCATAGAGCACCCCATTACAATACGAGTAGACTTCTCTATTGTGAACGCAGCTGCTGCCAGCGATCGTTTGCAAGGAAAGTGCCCTCTCATAACTGGATCTAGAATCCCACTGTAATATGCCTGGGGTTTGTACCCAACGTAGTTCTCTGTTTTAACACTGCTGTCATAACTGTCCCATTTGTGTGCGATAACAAAAATAACTCCTCAGAATAGTTGGGAATTCCTAAAACCGGAGCTGTACAAATTGCTTTCTTCAATTCTTCAAACCCTCCCTCCATTTCCTCAGTCCATTCTATTTTTTCCTTATTCACTTGTACTTTTTACAGAGCCTGCAAAAGGGGTCTTGTGTATAAACTATAATCAAATACCCATGCTCCAACATAGTTGCACAATCCCAAAAACTGCTGCATTTGTTTTATCGTGTGCGGTTTTGCGGTTTTCATAATCGCCTCAGCTCTTTCAGGTGTGACTTTCTTCCCCTCATGTGAGATTAACTGACCTATATACAACACCTCTTCTTGACAGTATTGCAACTTCTCTTTGTCCACTTTATATCCCTTATCCACTAGAATAGTCATTAACAATCAAATCTTTTCTGCACTCATCTTCTGTCGTGCTACGAACCAAAATATCATCTATGTACTGCAGCACAACACTTTGCAAATCAATATTGCTTAGGTCCATCGGCAGGACCCTATTAAAGATCGATGGAGACTCACAGTAACCTTCAGCTTAGTCTGGCGAAACATAAATGACCTAACGTCTTGGGATTCCTTATGCAACAGGATTGAGAAAAACGCATTTTTATTGTCAATCACCGTGACATATCGTGCCTCTGCTGGGATACTACATAAAATCATCACCGGATTCGGAACTAAAAGAAACTCTGCCTCTACAATCTGGTTAATTTGCCTCATGTCCTGAATTAGTCTCCACAACCCTCCCTTCGATTTCTTCACAGGGTACACCGCGGTATTACACAGTGACTCTGACGCCACTAAAATACCTTGTTCCCTCTTGGCTGATATAGTCTTCAAAATACCCTCATCGCCTCTCGGACATTGGGTACTGCCTTGCTCAAGGTAAAATTGCTCCTGGCTTAAGTTTAATCTTAACCTCCCCTATCCATTTCAATAGGCCTACATCATAGGTGCCTGTAGTCTATGAAGAGTTTGGCACTCTTTCCAAATCTTCATAAAAAAATGCTTGGAGCTGCCGCATTATCACCATTGGCTGTGGGAATTCTCGATTCTCTGTTGTGATCCAATATGTAATACTCATCTCGAACACTACTTCATCATCTGATGGATCATCTCTGAACATGTCTTCGTCTGTGACGTCAGTCAATCTATACCCTTCCCCAATAGCAATCACTGTTCTCCATGGCCTGCCCTTGTCATCGGTTCCTTCGAGCATGGCCAATTCCCCTCGCACTATGGCTGCATTTAACTCTAGGGGAATAGTTTGTCCCCCCTCTTCGTCCATAGGTATCTTTGGCCTGAACAAAAACTCATCAGTTATTCTTATAATCTTTCCCACTAAGCCGTGTAGCCACGTCAACAAAATGTGTATCCCATAAATAAAGACTTCTGGCTCTAATGGCATTCGTCGCAGAGCCATTTGCCCTGTAAACGCCAATATAAGTACGCCCACATTAAGATAATGTATCCCTGGAGTGGAACACACTATGCCATCATCGGTAAAAGAAATCATCATATTAACCATCATCATTAAATCTTGGACCAGAATATTAACCAGTGTCTGCCTGCCATGAATAGAATAATGGAACAGACATGTCACACTCTCCTATGGAGACTGGTAATTCATCAGTAAAAGGAACTCTGCTTGTAGCTCCAGAGAAACCTTGTGGATTCATGGCATTTCCCGACATTGGATATTTGCCCTCTCGTATACATGAACGGCCTACCTAAATGGCACTGTCATAGACAAGGTCCTCGGGCCAATCTCCTCCTCTTCGATAGGCGATTCCCTCGCCTCATCAACTTCCTTTCATCTCCAGCTGTCCCCTCCTCTCATTCCTTGGATACCTCGCCCACTCTTCCTTCTGCCTCTGCCCCTTTTCAGGCTACCTCCACAACTCCTCAGGGCGTACCTCTATTTGTTCCCCTCCCCGGAAGGTCTTTAAGGCTGGCAACCTTCTTCATCCTGCCACTCTCAACTCTCGCTCCGCTGTCAAACACTCCTCTGACATCTGCCACCTCCTTGAAGAACTGGACCTTGATGTCCTTGGTCTTACGGAGACATGGTTCATGGCCAGCTCTGTCATGAGCTTTAACACTCTCCTCCCTGAGGGCTACAAGATCCTGACCGCATCCACTCGGCCTGCAGGGGGCATAGCCCTAATCTTTCCTGAGTGAATGCCTGCCACTATCATTTCCACTCAGATTTACTCCTTTTTCAAAATTCTTGTCTAGACACTCTCTTACTGTTGCTACTCTCTACCGGCTCCCTGGTCAAATCACCTCTTTTCTCTCTGAGTGGGCCGACCTCTCCTCCTCCCTCCTGGCCTCAACCACTCAGCTCCTCCTCCTTGGTGACCTCAACATCCACCTCGATTCTCCCTGTCCCTCATCTTTGCTCTTTCGCATCCTCTGCGATTCCCTCTCCCTCTCTATCCTCCCCTCTGGCCTGACGCACTCTGCAGGACACACACTTGATGTCTTGATCTCCTCCTGCCTCTCCCTCTATATCCTTCTGGCCTCTCCTCTCTCCTGGAGTGACCACTGCCTCCTCTCCTCTCATCTCTCATTCTCTTCCCCCCCAAGCCAAGCCTACCCCAACACTGCCACCTACCTTCTCGGACATCCGGCCCATGAAGCGTGTGTCAGTTGAGGCTTTTGATGCCACCTTCTCCCCCCCCACCCCCTCGTCCTCTGGCTGACTTACACCCGGACACAGCCCTGTCCCTTCTCTTCTCTTCCATTTCTGATACTCTTGATGTTCTTGCCCCTGTCATGAGGATCTGCTTGAAGTCCAAAGCCAAGTGCAATTCCTGGTATGACTCTGACCTACCTACACTTAAACTTAAGTGCAGGGTGGCTGAGAGAAAATGGAGGGCTTCTTGTTCATCCTCTGACAAACTGGCCTGTCGTCTGCTCCAAAGACAATCATGACTCTCTGTCCGCACCAAGAAGAGAGTCCACATTCAAGCCTGTGTCTCTGCGGCATCTAACAACTTGGCCGAACTCTTTAAAATCTGCAAGGAGTTTGCCAACCCTAGTGCAGTCTCTACCCCTCCTCTTGCCTCACAGGCTCTCTGCAATGCCCTTTCCTTTCACTTTATCTCAAAAACCCAAGACATCCTGTCCACCCTCTCCTCCCCTCCCCCTCCTATTCCCTCTCAGTCTGTGCTTGCTGATCCTCCTTCATCCACCCATGAACCCTCCTTCTCGTCCTTTCCTCTTTTTTCCCGTGACGAGGTCGCTAGACAAGTCCGATCTATGAAAGCCTCATCAAAACAGATTAATCCCTGTTCCTCTAAAACCATCAAGCATCACATTGACACCCTGGCTCCATCCCTTTCCGATTTGTGCAACCACTCCTTTGCCTCAGGATCCTTCCCCTCCCCTCTGAAGCACTCCCTTGTGCATCCTCTTCTCAAGAAACCCACAGCTGATCCTTCTTGTCCGGCTAACTATCGCCCAATTTCCATTACTCCCTTTCTGGGCAAACTCCTGGATAAGCTGGCCACCTCTAAGCTTAACCTTGATTTCCATTCTGTTGGCTGTCTCCATGACCACCAGTCTGGCTTCAGAGCTGCCAGAAGCACGGAAACTGCTCTCCTGCACATCCATGAAGATCTGCTCTCCAACCTTGACTCGAACATTCCCTCTGTCCTCATCCTACTCAATCTCTCTTCTGCCTTCGGCACGGTCAACCATACCATCTTGTTCAACGTCTCTGTGATAACCTGGGTATCACAGATCAGGCTCTGGCCTGGATGACCTCTTTCCTCTCTGATCGACCCTCCCATGTCCAACTTGGGCCCTTCCTATCATCTATCTCCCTCTCTTCCTGTGGTGTTCCCCAGGTGTCTAACCTCTCACCCTGGCTTTTCAACCAATACCTGCATTCACATTTTCTGCTATAATTCCCAGTGCTACGCTGATGACAACTCATTTTCAGGCAGCCCTCGGGCACCTCCTCTCCCTCTCTCATCTCTGATTGCCTTTACTGCCATTCAAGATTGGTGTGCTGCTAGTGACCTTTGTCTGAATGCCAGCAAGACAGAGATCCTCCTCATCGGCACACCTTCATCATCCTTTCCCCTCACTCTCTAGCCGGCCTCCCTTGGCCCTCCTCCTACCCCCACCTGCGAGGCTAAGAACCTCAGGGTCATCTTTGACTCCACACTTTCCTTCTCCGCACACATCTCTGATCTCTCTAAAAAGTTAAACTTGCTAATGCACCTCCTTAGAGGTACTCTGCCTTTCCTCTCCTTCCACCAGAAGCTCACTGTCTCCCAAGCACTAGCTTTCTCTAGGTTGGACTACTGTAACAGCTTCTTTCAAAATCTACCTGCCGCTACTCTCCGCCCTGTGCAACTAATCCAGAACAGGACTGCGATACATGCCCTTGGCGTCAAGCCCTGGGATCGTATCTCTCCAGCTCTGAAATCTCTCCATTGGCTCCCAGTGGATGCAAGGATTAAATTCAAAACCCTGCATTGTCCACAAGGCTTTCTGGGGCCTGGGTCCTAAATACCTTCAGCTATCCCTCTGCAAATTCTTCCCCTCTCAACCTCTTCGCTCCTCTAACTCCCTTAGGGTCAGTCGTTTTTCAAAGAAACAAGCTGGGGGTAGATCTCTGTCTTCAGCTGGGGCCTCCCTCTGGACCAGCCTCCCTGCCACTCTAAAATTTGAGGAGAACCATCTCCGGTCCGGAAGCACCTCAAGACCTTCCTCTTTGCTTCTGCCTTCGCTCCCCTCTCCCCTGCTGATCTGTTTCTCTCTTGGGCCGTGCACCTGGCCACACTCTGTCCCCTGGGCCCAGGTACCTGCTCACCCTGCCACCCTCATGCACTGCCTCCTGGCCACCCCTCGCACTGGGGACTGTCTCTGTACCCATTCAGCCTCCCCTTCTCTTTTTGCACTTATCAGACTTACTCAGTCTGCTGCCTCAAACACAGCACTTGCCACTTGCTGGCTGCACTACCACTATTTATTGCTTCTATTATCTATTTATTTTATTTATTATTATTTACCTGTTCTCCTCTGCTCCGCACTTTCCACTATCCCCTTCCACGAACTTTCCCCTTTCCCTTTCCCATGCACTTGCGCGTTCTCATTGTCACTGGGCCTAGTAAGATTGTTGTTTTGTTCTCCCCTGTTGCCCCTCTCTTGCCTTGTCGTGCTCTGAAACACTTGTGTATGAGCACAATATAAATAAAATATCATAACGAGGAGCCCCAGTGTCTACTAAAAAAGAAAAAGATTTGCCTCCTATCTTCATCAACCCTTGGTTCCTCTTGGGGGTCTGGTGTCACAGTTAGTACTGAAAACATCAAGTCACCTGTGAACTGTCCTATTGTGGGTACATGCTTATCCCTGTGCCCGTAAAAGGACTTCCTCCCACCACAGTGACAGCCCCTACTCAAGGTGTCAATAACTGTGCCGTGTTTGCATTCTGCTGTATCTGCATGGGAGCATGCTGTGACTGCCCTTGCAGCAGATTCAATGGTGCTTGCTGTGGTTGCAATGCCTGGTGCATTTACGACGCTTGTGCTTGATACACTGTCTGATCTTGGGATAAACCCGTCTCTATTTTGTGAGCTATGTGCTGGAGGATAAGCTGAGGGGGCTCTTGAGAATTGCCTATTCTGTACATACCATTGGCTTCCACATGTTCGGGCACTATGCCCTGTCATTCCACATGTCCAAAATATAAGAAGGAATCTTCTAATTTGTCCCCCTTGCATCATTCTGCATATTCCGTAAACCGCCTTGATTATTCTGAAAACCACCTCTTCCTTTGTAAAAGTATTGTCTACCTCGCGGCGCAAATCCATTCCCTCCTTGGTCCATCGGACCTGTGATGCACCCGCTGCTTGCTGCATTCCCAACCCTTCTCCGCTCGTCAGTACCGCCCCTTCTATGGCATACTTCGGCAATTTCTTCTGAACTAACTTCGCTTCCTCAAGTTTTCTAGCATCTTCCCTCTTCTCATTTTTCTCTTGTAACAGCTGACAGTGATGTGCTATGTATTTCTGCCCATGGCTTTGCTTCCATTCCCACTCATTTCTTGAGCTGTCTCTCTACTTGCTCTGGTAATCCCTGACACAAAATGTGGTAAAATACTGGCACTAATTTCCCCCACGGCTCCCTCATTTCCAAAGTCCAGCGTTCCTGATTACTTTGAATGTAAGCAGCAGATCTTCGTCATCTTTCATTTTATGTGCCATAATTGCACCCATATCTGACGTATCAGGATGATACTGTACCTTCAGTGCTCTCAAGACGTCTGCTCTGCAATCATTAAATGGCGCTCCATCATGTGCTGTGTTCTGTGACGTGACACTTGAGTAACCTGCTCTCGTCCAAATCTCATCAGCCCTTTCCCCAGGAATGGCTGCTGGAGACCCTTAATGTCCCCTGTAGCTAGAGTATTCCCTCCTGTCATCTTCTCTAGCTCATAAATCCATTTTCCTGTGCCCGCCGTTGAGCTGGGAAGTTTACATCTTAAATTATCCTTATCCATTTGGGGCCAGGGGATATACTGCAGTCTGGCCCCACCTTTCTCTAATAAAGGGAACTCCGTAAATCCCAACCCGCAATCGGCTCCCATCGTCTACCTATCTATAATAGGGACAATGGTTCCTGATCGCCTTTTACTTGGCAGTGACCTCAGCCTGTTGACATATGGTGATGTCTCTCCCTTCTAACTATGTGATCATCCTTTAGGTCACTCTGGATACGTCATAGGATCTGGCGTCCTATACTTAGGCTGTTCTAAATCAACCCATCTTACTTCTTTGTCTGTCTGCAGACATCCCCCGGGACCGCATGCACTTTCTCCCTCCTCCCCACAGAAGGTTTCTCTCTCTTCGTCTGACATATCTAGTCCCTAACTAGTATGGCCTTCGTCCCATCACCCTTATTTAAAGTCAGACTGTCCAAAGACAAGGCTGTATGCTCTAGACTGAAAAGGTCTCTTTCCTCGCTTTGTGGTTGAAGAGCCAGGGACTGCTCTCCTTCCCTCGGCTACCCAAATCTGCTGCTTTCTCCTAAGTCTTGATAGGCTTTTTCAATCCTATCTCCGATACTCCCTGTGTTAGAATTCTCCTCTAGGGTTATCCTAGATGGCCCTGCCGTTGCTTTGTGTGACGGGAGGAACTTATCTATTTGGCTCCAATATATTACTGGACACGATTCCATTAACTCTTTCTGAATGAGGTCAATGTCGCGTTCCCTTGGTCTTCTTTTTTGCTCCATTTCTTCGTCTAACTCTCTTCGCTTTCTCGCTTCCTGTCTAACCCTTTCCTCTTCCTGTCTTTTTTCTTCCCTTCTTACATTCGTTCTATGCTCTTCTTCCCTTCTTTCATTCGCTCTACGCTCTTCTTCCCTTCTTTCATTCGCTCTACGCTCTTCTTCCTTTCATCTTTGCATTGTTTTATCCCTAATTTCTGAGCTTCTTCCTCTTCTTTCTTCTTTTCCAGCCTATCTCGTTCTTCGATTGCTCTCTGCCTGTTGTCATTCTTCCTTTGCGCCTCTGCCCTTTTGCCCTTTCTTTGCTGCTCCACCTAATACATCTGCTCTCGTCTCTGCCTATTCTTTCTCTTGTACTCATCTTCTTTCAATCTTTTCTCTCGTTCCCTGTCTTTTCTATCCTTTTCATCTTGATCCTCCTTTTGCCTAACTTCCTCAATACTTTTCCCATCGAGCTTGAGAAATATCTGTCAACCCATCCATTTGATCTATACTAGCATTACCTCGTCAGCTTTATCCTTTTCTCCTTTCCATCTCTTAATCTCTTTTTCTATATCTGCCGATATATTCAGTCGTTCACTTTTCTCCTCCCTGTCCTGTGAGAACTTAAAGAACTCCTCCTTTCCTTTAGTCTCTTCTGGATTATCGTCACTGCTGTATGCAGGCGGTTATTATATCGGATTACTAAATCCTGTCGCTGCTTTTAGTTCTCTTAACAGATACAGTCCTTCATCTTTTGTACTATTGCAGTTTACTTCGGGTGAGGTAAGGGGAGCAGAAGGTTCAGCACCTTCCTCCTACACTGATGAAGCATCCAATTCTCAGGAAGCGGGTCTTCCCGATACTCCTGGTACTAAACTAGCAAAACCTTTCTCAAAATATATCCATGCGTACGCAGCAGCGTGCAAGTATGTGGTCATCGTGTTGCGATCCCCCTTGAGGCCATGGCATGAACATCTTGTCTGCAGTGCCCTTTAACCACTCCGCACTATACTGTTTAAGATTAGGTGTGTGCTTTGGCAGCCTCTTGCATAGATGCATCAGTGGAGTAACATTCCCCATTGTGACAAGTCACAATTGACTGTCAATACTTACCGTTTAGTTACACAAATACGTTTCAGAAAAATAACAAATAGGAGCGTGCTCCAACCTCGCTGCTCAAAGCCTCTACTTCTCAATGATCTCAACCTATCTGTTTCAGTCGGCGCCAACAATGACTAAAAAGATAGATAACTTTATCTCTTCTTTAACCTCACAGTTTTACTTTTGTCGCTTTTCAACACCTCTTCTCAATCACAAAATACACAGACAAACTAGTCGACTCTTCACAAAAACACCATGGTACTCCTTTCCACCTGCCCATAAAATACCCTGATTAGAGTTTGAGTCATTCCCTATCATAAACCTGTTTATGTGCCACCTAATTATCCCCTTGGGATTTCAAAATTATTCCATCTAGAACTGCCTTGAGGTAGGAAAACCAGGCTCTACAGAACGCTTCCTTGTTGAAACACTTTTCATCATATACTAAACAAACCCCCTATTACTTTTCTTTATTATCACAATCCCCATTCCTATTGCCAGTCCCCTCAATCTACTCACCATTCGTTCTTCAGCTCAAGGCCCTCAGTATCGACCCTTCCTCCAATCGGCCACCGTCACCCTTAGTCCGCGATCCTCCAGCTAGATGGTGGAGGGTGTCCGACTATCCGAAAGTACTAGAGTCCTACTGATCGATGGGCTCAGAAATATCCTCCCTCTGCTACCAAGGGAACCTGCAGGCCCTTTTAAACAAGGTAGCACTCTCTGTGATGGATGGGGATGCAGATCTTACTCTCGCACCAATAATCAGACCGACTCAGGAAGTTGGCAAAAGTGTAGCCGTTTTATTAACAATTATCTAAAACAGGGAGTACAACGGGTAATCAACGGACGCTGCACAAGCATTCTCAATGTTCCATATGAAAAAACACATTTATATCAATAACTCGTCATCACTGATGTCATACTAAGTGGCAAAATAAGCAAAAACCTACAGGGTTTATGATAGGCTTAAAGGGAACATCTAAGTATACTTTCTATGGTGGACTGGACGGTGATTGGCTCTGTAATATCAGGTGGACAGCTATACCCACCCATAGAGCAAGTCATCTTTCGTGTCATAAAAATATAGGTTTCATTGGCTTTCACACTTTAGGGCTCTTCACTATGTGACCTTCTATAATTGGTTGGCATGCTTGTACCCTTCTGGAATATTCCACTCGCTAGCAGCACGCAAGCTGGTACCCCAGGTGCTGGAGGGTTGGACTTAACCATGCCTACCGACCCAATTAGCCCATCATCCATCATCACTCCTGTTGTCTGCCATTCAACTAGTCCTTTGAACTCAGCCTGGCAAAGGATCACTGTGCCTGAGAATAAAAGGGAGTGTGAGCATGGCCTTATCTTCTGGTCTCTATGTAGCTCGTCCCAAAGTCTATTTTCTTCTGACCATGTGACAGGAGACTGTGTTTTGAGCTCCTTCTTTGTAGTTAACACTATTAAAAACAAATAAAACCTGGCACTTCTAGAATGTTTCCATTACACCTCAACAGGAGCTGGTCTTGCTTCTCACGTTCACTGTATCTCCTTGAATAGATAACCAGTTTCTTGGCTTCTCCAACCCTTGACACTGGGCCAGACAAGCCTTCTCAAATCTTCCTTCGCCGTCAGCTGTTTTCTGCAACTGCATCACTCTTTCAGCCCTTCTATGCATGGGGTCTAGTTTGCTAAAAATGCGTCGTGGAACATACAGATTCTATACACACATATATATTGGCGGCACTGCCTGCAGTTTATTCACTTCGTATAGCCAGCCTCATGACATCTACTTGCATTACAGCATCTGGCCAATTGTAAAACGGCTTGCATTTTCTTCAGTGCTCACCGCATGTGCAATCTTCATTCCGCACATGGCATGTTGCTCAATTCTTTACTTCGCCATCAGATCTTATAAGGTCTATATACTCTCTTCTGGGTGTGTCATTTCTGCTTCATGTGACGTCACCAGTCTTCTCTTTTATTCATCTTCACACTTCCTCTGGAACTTCCTTCAGAAGACAGTGATTTATCCGTGGATAAATCATATAGGGATTCCTCAATGGAAACCTTGTCTCAAGGGCTCTACGCGGTATAGGTACCATCACTGGCGTTGCGCATATCACAATTTCCAGTTTCCAACATATAGGCAAAAGGTGGGTGGGACTTCCAGTAGAGGCACTTAGCTCCTCCTCTACAGCGCGTTAAAAATGACTTATATCATATCATGTCTTGAATCCTCTCCCTTGTAGGGAATACTCTGCCCATGCTCGAGTTCCATTTGTAACCTATAAACTTTATGCCCTGATTCGGAAATAGGCAAGTTTACTTTTGATTGACTGACAGGCAAATTCGAATAAAAAGTCTAGTAATAAACTGAGCATTGCCTTTCGCTGTTGATATGTCTCTGCTCTGACAAGCCAGTAGTCCAGCTATGAAGAAATACGCACTACTTGATCTCTTATGTGAGCTGCCACTGAACTCATCAATTTTGTAAATACTCAACAAGCTGCATTCAGGCCAAAAGTGGTAGCCCTCCAGAGAGAACCTGAGGAATGTGTGTTGTAAGGAGCTCATGGTGGCAACAGTAGGTGAGATAAACGACAAATCTAAACCTAAATCTAAGATGGGAGCAAGCTTCAACCATCAAATGAAAATAAGGCCGCCCGAGTGACGTTGTGTCAAATAAAAAGGCCTATACTAAGAAAAAATGATTGCCAATCCTTACGCTAATGACAAAGAGTGTGAGATAGGATTCATAAGAAAGAAAGACGGGTTTACAAATAATGTTTCAGGATACAGTAGTCATGGGTCTCCCTTCCCCACGTTTTGACCGTGGGATAAGGTGTAACCTCTGAGCACAGCACACTTCTCGGGCTTCCCCAGCACGAGACGACAGTTCTGCTGTCAACCTTCAAGAACCTTGATAGCCAAATCTCTTTTCCTGCAAAAAGTCTCTTCCCTTCGAGGGTCAGAAAATAACAAATCAAAAAAGTTCCTTTTATACGGTTGTTAGGGTTATAAAGGCTCAGACCTGTGTCCCCCTCTTCCGGGCGTAAATCCCTTTCAGATCGTATGCAACAAACCAAATACAACGTTTTTTCTGAATGGACTTTTGGGGTGTTGACTTTCCACCCCTGGATATCCTTCCTTCTGGGGCAGGACCCCTCTAGGACATCAGCCTCCCTCCTTCGGGTTAACTATGGCTTTTCCTTGGTTCACAAATCTTAATGTCTTTTAATTCTTCAGGCTTTGCCACTTTCTGTTGACATCCCTCTGCCGGGTTCACTCTTGCCAACTTTTGTTAAACAGTTCACTGTGGACATCCCTCGGTTGGGTTCACTTGTGTCAACACACTGTTCATAGGGACTTAAGGCTTCACCCCTTTTGTCAGGATCCCTCCGCCGGGTTCATTGTTGCCAACTTTATCAATTGTGCCTTTCTCAATCACCTGTCAGTCAAAAACCTTCAACTGTACAGAGGATTTTGTAAGACCCTTGTATGACCATTTTAACCATTTCTTTTCGGCATTTGCAAGGATTTCTGTTATTAGCAGTTTCAACAAACACAGGTCTGACCAGAGTCTCTCGAGTAACCACCCACGTGGTAGCGGATCCCTCTGCAGCTGGTCTACCCTTTATTCGAACAGTTCTTTGAACTTCCCTTAAGTTGCTGCTTTGCAGCTTTCGTTCAACACAGTTTGTTTCTTTTATCGGTTCTCCCCTCAACTCACTGGCTGTGAAGAACCGCTTGGCCTTTCAAAATAATGGAGTCAAGGCCGGTACCACGGTAGCGGGCAACTCCATTGGTCCTGCTTATCAGCGTAGGCACGCTCAATGTACCGTTGACATCTGCAGCAACACACTTTATTGTCCGCAGTATTACAATTCCTTCTGCAGAGGTTTCGCGGGTCTGGGTCAGAAAGGGCAAGGTCGCGTCTCTCCTCGTCAGCCTATTGATATTCCCCACCTTTCTCCTTGAACTGCTGTGCTGAGTTAGCTCTCATGTCGTGCAGTCAGCCTTGCTCGTCATGAGCCCTTATCATCCACCTTTTATCCCTGTGGGGAGGAGAAAGGGCCGTCAGGTGTGTGTGATTCTGGTTAATTGCCTCACTCTGCCCGACCCTTGTGTCGGGACATGTCAGGTAAACAGTTTTAACATTAACCCATTGTCGGTTACGGTGCAAGCAAGTGTTCGTGTTGGAAAAAGAGGGTGGTTGGATTTGTGAGTATCCTACGGGGTAGGATGGAGAAAAGGTAGTTGGGGAAGGGTGAGATTGGTGGGGTTTATGAAACAAACGAGAATGACCAGAGTTCTTATAGTGACCTCAATAGGGGGAATTGTGGGAATGGTAGTCTGTTGTCAAAGCAGACTGGGAGTTCGGAAAATAAAAAGGAGAAGAATGAAAGAGTATTCGGATAGGAAACAGGGACACAGGGATTGTGGGATATATACTTTTTGGGTGCAACCAGGTTTGGTACCTTAGAGGATTGGTTATGTACGGAGGGATTGTTGGATCTGGGCAGAGTTTAATGGGAGGAAGGGAGGCAGATTTATTAGAACCTATAAAGATCTTAGGAATTTCCTCCTCCTTTCCTTCTTCCTCTCTGGTGTCATAACACGTCTCACCTGGGGTACTTCGCTGAGCATAACCCCGGTTTCCCCTACCCAGGTGATCCTCTCTCACTCGTCCACTGGGATTGGGATCTGAGAGCGCTAGCCCTTCCGTGGCCACCTGACTAAGGGATTCTTGAGGTCTATTTGGGAGAATACCCTCAGGTTTCTCATAGTGTGCTGCAGATATTGAAATATGTAAATAAGCATCTTTTAGATCCACACCGCACAACCAATCTTCCCTGCTGAGGGCATTCTGAAGTCAAGCTGCGTTACCATGTTGAATTTTTCTAGGGGTAGGGAGGGATTCAGAAATGAAAGGTCCAAAACTGTCAGCAGGCCCACCTGTTTCTTTTTGGGGACAGCAAATAGATGAGAATAAAATCCAAAACCTCTTTCTAGAAGGGGGACCTCCCCTATCACTCTGTGGATTTCTTCCAAAAGAGCGGCAGAGTTGAAGAAGAGGGGAGAAAACTGAGGGATCGGAGGATTGGATAAGCAATACCCTCTGGTTACAACCAAAATGGTCCAAGAATCCCTTGAAATGGTGCGTAAGCCCTGATGGTATTTGGAAATTCTGCCCCCACCAGAGGGAGTTGGTTCTGGATATACAACTCACTGTTTTTTGGGCTTGGTAGAAGAAGAGTTGAAAGATGAGAAAAATCCTCTGTAAGAGGGTCTCTGTTTCCTTCTTTGTGTGCTGGGGACCTGTCGGTGTGCCTGCTCTTTCGGTCAAGAATGCCATTAAACACCCAAAGCTTTTGGTTTCGAAGTTTGACTGGGCTGGTCTTGAGGAAGTAAAGGGGCCTTTTGCAAGGATTGTCAGAGACTGCACTGTCTTGAGTGGTTGTCTTCTTTTAATGCAATTCCTGGTCCGTAGAAGAATGGAAGAGATAGTTTCAGATGAAGCGAAGGTCAACACTCATATCTTGTACATCCCTTGTACATTCATGTTGAAGCAAGTGGCCCTAGATGAAGCTGTACAGTGCATTTTGACACCAAGACAGGTGGCTCTGGATGTTGTGTCGATCTGATGCATTGAAGACTCTCTGAGATCCTAGGCTATACGTTTTGCCTAAAATAAGCCAGATTTGAAAGCCACCATTCTTTTCATTCAGTGGCAGGTAATGCTGAACGTCAAATTCCATACCGTAACATCAGATTTCCAGCCTCTAACAGGGCATCACCATTGGGCTTGTTTCTCGTATCTCTCTCTCTATATATATATATATATATAACTTTTGTGGACCCGTGTGTGTGTGTGTGTGTCTGTTCGAAATGTTCAGCATACTTCCCAGCATGCTACAAACCTCAAATGTCGCATGTGGGTAGGTTCCATCGTGCAGACAATGTAAAAAGTATAAAGTATAAAATCGACATTTTTCAAAATATTTTTTTAAGTGTTTCATTTTTTGTAAGCGGTCTGCAATGCTTACCCCTCCCATAAAGTTCTCTGCTCTGTAGTTCTGCCCTATTTCTACATTCATTGTTCCTAAAGTTCAGCAGTTCATGAAAACTTCAGCAGTTTATTGTTTCCAAACTTTCCACACTATCCACATTCTAGCTGACATTAGTGGCACTCACTTTTGAAGTCATGTGTGTGACACAATACAGTGATTTTGTAGTTATACGGGTGACAGGAAACCGTGCATGTCTCTTCAATAGTGTCCGCAGTGACACTGTCTGTCACATCATGGCAAATCTCACGTGTAATTACAGAAACTTCCTTTTCACGGAAGTTGATGAATTTATGCCATCTCAACAGTACGAAGCTTACATGCTTCAGCCATACACGTATCGGTATGGCACTTCAAGCTTACACATTTTAGAAAGACACGTACAGCACTTACGTTGAGGCCGCTGCTGCCTCGACTGTAGATCCGGACACCAATAATGTTGCTGCACAATCTCAATGCTCCAACTCAAAGTAGCTCAAAGAATCACTGATTCATGTGATTTGTGCTTTTCTCATGGTCAGCTTTATGTGGCTTGCTCCACAGTTAGAAATAAATACAATTTGTTCACACTAGTTCCTACAGGAAAGGCTAGGAATATTGTCTACAAAGAGGCATTGGTTTAGTTTATTAAATAAACTTCAAACTAGGACTGAAGTAGGAACTACTGTGCGAAGCACGGGTACGCCTGCTAGTGGTTCTATACATTTATCCTCTTTAGACAAAGGATTTTGTGACTGCACCCCAATTGATGAGGACGCAGCACTTCTGGGAAATAAGAGTTGCAGCCACAACTACTGAAGACGGAAGTTGTGGATTTGCAGAGAGTGCCCGCACTTCAGCTTGAAGTTCCCATGATCTGGCCTCAATCGTCTTCCTTGCTATCGGCATGGGATGTGGAGTCTTCCACAATTTCTAAGCTTCAGCGAAGACATCCTTTTGCAATGAAATGCCTGATCTGTCAGATTTATTCAGTGACCGCACATCTGATAGGCCCCCTGGTCCTGCTAAGGGCTCTTCTGGTACCGTAAGGCCCAGGAAATCCTGAACCCCTGTATGCAGCTGTGGAAGGCCCATGCAGAAAAGGAAGAATCTTCTTCCTCTTCATCATCGTCAATGGTCTTTTGCCTTATTCCATGGAGATGGATACGAGGGAACTTGTGGTGTTGGAACCAGTGGACGTGGTAATGGGGCCATTTGCTCTGCAGTTGAAGAAACCGGAGGAGTAAACGTCAGCTTGGTAAGGGTAATTGAAATAACAGGTGTTTAAGTGGACGTTACAGGAATGGGGGCTCCAGGCTGGTTGAGTATATCGTGGATGGGAGCTGCCTGTGAACAAGCTCTCTAATGAGACTTTTGAAATAGCCCACCGTAGGCTCAGAGTGCATGATTCTTTGCCATCTTTAAAAATTAATCTGTCTCAGAAGTAGAAACCAAGGTTGGGGTCCAAAAGGAAGAGGATGACAGGGTCCAAGACAGAGAATGAGGTAGAGTGCCTCGGAGGCGGCAGTGCACCTAACTTAGCGAAGATGGTACTTGGTATGCCTTGCACCAAGTCGTCATAAGCAACCAGTCTACTCTGACAAATGCCTCCTTTGCTGACAGTTGGAGGTAGCAGAATTTGTGGTGTCCTTGAGCGTAAAGTATCTAGAGACTTTGAATACGATACCTTTGATATTTCTTTTGCTGTATGAGAAAAAGTGCCTTTGGTGTCCTTCGTAGCGTCCCGCTGTTAAGCTGCCATTTTGTGGAGGTTGAGACGCTGTTCTTTCGGTGCTAACAAACTGCAGACAGATTTTTGCGGTTTACTAGCCAAAGCAGGCTCGTTATTAGAAGGCTGTAGCATGGCAGTGCTGGCCTTATGTGTTTTACACACCGATTCTTCTACTTTTCTTGAGACGTGAGGAGTCTTGCATAATGTGGAGCTCAAAGTTACACGCCCCGCTAGGCCCTGCGGACATAACTCACTAACATATGTAAGGTCCTCAGATGGCACCCAAGCAGGTGAGTGACCCTCAGGCTTCTCGAGCACAATAGTTTTCTGGTGCCAAGGCGTCACCTCAGGTCCAATGGACCCTGTACAAGAACTCAACAGGTCCTCAGTGAGAGCACCAGTATGAGCCTGAGAGGACTCGGAAACAGTTACGGTGCTAGACCCTAAAAGACCCTTGGTGCGTACACTGGTAGAAGCCTGCATGGCCTCAAAGTGTGTCCCTGTGGGGCGGTGGATAGCTGCTAAAAGACCTTGCCATTGAGCAGGTTGCTAGACTTACTTGTGACTTTGACACAACATACACTCCTCTGGGTGTATGTTGTATGCGATTTGATAAGCAGGAGCTAAAATCAGCTCTCAGGTATTGGTCATCACCCGGTAGGCAGGAGCTACCTTAGTAAAACCAGGAGCTAGTACAGAGGCGCCCGGCAAGACGAACTTGCACATGAGATGCAAACACTAAATTTCTGTCCATGATGTATGTTCCATTCTGCTTTAAATGTCCCTTTAGGTGTGGTCTTTAGTTCTTTTTAAAAAAAACATTTGTATTTATTAATCGAAGGCAGACGCCCTTACAACATGCATAACTGTTTCAACAAGCCAGACATAGTTCTTAAAGTCCATTTTGAACCCCTATTGCCCAGTTTGATGGTCACACCCTTGTCTCTGACTGTTTTCAATATTCACCCGCCCTACCCTTTTAAACCCACCGCCCCCCTTTTACCGTAACTTTTGAAGTCCAGGGTTCTGACATTATTAAGTTAATTCCTGGATGGTTGTGCCGGGTTTTGGGCAATGTTTGGTCCTCAGACGACGTGCGTATTTTTGAGTAAACGTGGCTTGAAGAATTGGGCCTCCCTGTCCCTCACCAGCTCATGGAAGGGGTTCCAGATTGATTGCCAGGAACTTTAAGTATTTCCCTGTGAAGAGAGCGCATATCTTTTCCATCGCCATCATTCCCCAGATCTTGACCCACCACCAGGCTGTTGATGGCCCTGACCCGCACTTGCATCTCTGTGCCAGGGTGTTTCTCACCGCTGACAAAAGGTGAGTGATTAAGGCGGATCTGGGCCCTGACATTGCATACACGCCCTCCACTGCTTTTCCCAACAGGATTGTCTTTGGAGAAATCAGGAGCTCCACACCTACAATGTCTTATGTATCCAAGTACTTCCTTCCAAAATGCCACTGCTTTGGGGGCATGTCCACCACATATGGTACAAGTCTCCCCTCTCCTTACAGTTCCTCCAGCATGTAGGGGGGTAACCCTTATTGATTTTGTGTAGACGATGGGGGGTCATGTACCACCTATAGCATAACTTGTACGCTGATTCTTTGATCGTGGTGCACTTGGATGTGCCATGTGCCCTCGCCCATATTTGACTTCGGATATTGGTTCCCCCATGTCCTTTTCCCAGTTTGCTTTGTACGGAAGATTGTCCTCTGTTTGCGCATTAATAGTAATCTGTAGAGCCTAGCCACCCCTTTCGCTGTCATGCGCTCCGACATAGTTAACTCAAGACCTGTTGGCGGCCTCGTGCCCGCTTTTTTCACCGTTGGGTGTTTAATCCAATGCCTGATTTGTGTATATTTATATGGCTCCCTCTCCAATTCCGAATTTCTGTTGGCAGTTTGTGAAGAGCAGGGGGATCCATCTCTGTACATATCCTTTAGGGTCAGTGATTCTGCGTCTGTCCATCCCTCCCAGAATTTCCGCTGGAATCCTGGTGAAAAATCAGGATTGTGCGATAGTGAGGTCTGGGGGGGCCATTCCACAGCAAATGTGTTTCCAGCCCAGAGCTTTGTCCCAGCATTGTAGGGACATCTTGGTTGCTTCCAACAGGGACCCCACCCCCCTTCTCCCAGACCTCTGCGTTTAGCCCTAGCAGTTTTCTTAGAGGGATTGTCGTGGCCGACTGCTCGACCTGGCACCACCCTTTGAAGTCCTCTTGTCTCGCCCACCTCAGCATTGGCACAAGGTGTGCTGCCATTATATATCTGCCTACCTTCGAAAAACCAGACCTCCCAGGAGTGGGGGGCGCATCAGGATTCGTTATTGTACCCTTGGCCTCGTGCCTTGCCATATAAAGTTGAATATTGCTTTTTGTAGATCTTTGGTCATGGCAGGTGGTATGGTCGCTGGCAGCGAACTCACCACATAGAGAAGGCGGGGGAGGATGGTCATTTTCACTGCCGCGATGCGGGCAAACCATGACAGTTCTTGGGTTTCCCATCTGTGCATGTCCTCTTGCAGCTGTTTCCAGAGGGGTACGATATTTGTCTTGTACAGTTTGGTTGGGTCTTTTGTTAGATGTACCACCGGGTATTCTAGAGACTCCCCTACCCAAATTACGGAGAATGCTTTCTCCAGGGTCTCAATCACTTCCCTTCTCTCTGTGATATTCATTGCTTTAGATTTGGAGAAGTTGATAGAGAACCCTGACACTTTTTCAAATTCCTGCAGCTTTGTCATGGCCCTGTGCATCGTACCTTTCGAGTCCCCCATGAAGAGCATGATGTCATCTGCACATAGTGCGATATTATGGGACTCCTGACCACACGTCACCCCTTTGATCCCCGAGTCCCGTCTGATTTGGATCGCACACGGTTCCATTGCCATCGCAAAGATTAGGGGGCAGAGGGGGCAACCCTGCCTCGTGCCTCGCCATATTTTAATGTGCTCTGAGCTCTGACCATTAACTGTGAAGCTCGTTGATGGGATCTGGAAATTGGCAAGCACCATCGTGGTGAATTCTTGGTTGCATCCGAAGCCCTCTAGGACCAACCTCAGATATCTCCAGTCCAAGCTGTCCAATGCTCGTCTGGCATCCAGCGCTGACACTGCAAACTTTTGTTGTGTGCACGTTCCCATGTCTATTATATCTATTGCCCGCCTCACGTTGTCCTGTGTGTGCCTTTCTGTGATGAAACCCGCCTGGTCGTCATGTATGATACTCGGGAGAACTTTCATCAATCTGGTCGCGAGAATTTATGCATAGATCTTTGCATCCGTGTTCAATAATGCAATGGGGCGATAGCTTGAGCATTCAAGAGGGTCTTTCCCCGGTTTAGGGGCAGTATGGTCGTGAAGAGGCGTTTCAGCGGAGCCAGTAGCTGTGTGCGGAAGGTTTAGTAGTAGCAGTTTCCAAGGCTGTCCGGGCAAGGGGCCTTCTATGTCGGTAATGCCGAGATTGTGTCGTTGACCTCCTGTGCCGAGATCGGTCCCCCGAGGACCAACCTGTCCTGTTCTGTGATCTGAGGGGTGGACTGGATATAGGAGCTTTGCTGTTCTGAGTCAAGGGCTTCGCTGCGGAGGAGTTCCTCGTCGAATTGCACCATTGCACCATTATTTCTCATTTCTCTTTCTCTGCTGTGTGTGGAGGTCCTCGTTTGTCTTTTAACTGCGCTATATAGTTGCAGGTTTATAGTTTCCTCAGTTTTGGGGCCAGGAACCTATTTGCTTTCCCCCCGTCTATGTAGTAGGATTATTTTGTGTTCAACAATGTTTGGGCCACCCGGTCTGCTGTATGGTTCTCGAGCTGTGCTCTTATCTTTCTGAGCTCCAGCAGGGATTTCCTTGATTGTTGGGTTTTATGCAGGTTCGCTGCTTCCCTTACCTTCTTTTCTAACTGTTGTGTTATAAGGGCTCTTTCTCTATAATATGCCGCAGCCAGTGAAATAAACTCTCCCCAGACTACCGCCTTCCCTGCGTCCCAAACCACCCACCAGTTTGTTTCCCAGTTATCATTATTTCCAAAATAGTTATTTATAGTGCTCTCCATATGTGCCCCGAGTGCTATGTCCCTCAGTATCAGCTTGTTTAATCTCCAAGCAGGCTTTTGCTTACTCGCTACTCTCCCAATTTGATGCCCACTACCACAGGCGCATGGTCGGAGAGATACTCCACTCCTATCTCTACTTTTGTTATCTGGGGGACTAAAGTTGCTGAGATCAGAATCATATCTATCCTAGAATAGCCCGAATGGACGGCCGAATAGTGAGTGTATTCTCTATTCTCTCCTTGGAAAAACCGCCATGTTTCTTTTACCCCCCAGCTCCCTAAAGAGTCTTCCCAATGCTTGCTTAATGTTCTGGTCCGCCACTGTGGGAGGGAGTGTTTTGTCCAGTGTTGGGTCCATAACACAGTTAAAGTCACCCCCTATGATCAACTGACTCTCGCACCAGCTGCCAAAAGTTTCCAATATTCCGGAAATAAATAGGTCTTGCTTTTCGTTGGGGGCGTATAGGGCAAGTATTATGTAAGTACTACCCTTTATCGTGCCTTTAATCCCAAGGTACCTCCCTTCTGTATCCATGCAGAGCTGTCATTTTTTGTACCCCAACTCTCGACCAATCAAGATGGCATCTCCCTGCTTCTTTTCCCCACTGGATGCATAGTATTGTTGGGGGAAGGCTCGATGGGCCATCCTCGTCTCGTCTTTGGGGAGGAGATGAGTTTCCTGAAGAATCCCTATCGTCGTCTGCATAGCTCTTTCATTGGCAAATTCAACCCTTATGTGTTCAGGGAACCTACAGTCAAATCCGCCATTTCAATATGCGTAAAGGTTGCCGATCATCCCCTCCATTAACTAGGCTAACCCAGCTCCCGACTCCTTCCCCCCCCTCACTCTCCACTTCCCATCCTGGACGCTGGACCGTTCCCCATTATTCTCTACACCTATTCCCACTCCCTATATTTGGGCCTGAAATGAGTCCGTTAGCCTCGCCTCCATACCTTTCAAACAGTTCAGAAGCTCCTCCTTGTCAGTGGTCATTGTGCCTCGAGGTGTAGCTGGATTTGACTCAGTTGAATTCTGAGGTGACAAAGAGTAGTATCGGGTCCTGTGGTTGCTTTTGACTCCAGCACTTGGCCAACTGGTTCTCCTGCCGTTTAGTTGTCCCCTTTACTTTCGGGTGTGCGCTTTTCGTTCTGGCTCCTGGCATCAGGGTTGCCAGACTTCCACCACCGTACTCCCACCCTCCCTACCGATCACTCTCTAGGGAGAGTCTCGTTGTTGCGTGGCACAGGCCTCTGATGGGCAGGGTCCCTTCCCGCAAACCTGCTTGGTTCCTAGATGTGTTCCCCCTTGTAACTTGATTCTGGGGGTTTGCCTGGCTGCTCTGCAGGGGTGAGCTTGTCCTGGGATCTTAGATCAACACTTCTTTAGAGCCCCTGCGCACGGCACGGTATTCACCCCCCCCGGGCTAGTTGTTGGTTGCTGTGTGCCAGGCCCGAATTCTGGGTCGTTGCTGGGATGGGGGTGAAGGGGCTCACAATTGCCCTTATATGCTTTGGAGTATAGCCGCTATTTCTGTAGTGGCATCCTGGTGTGAGGTTTCACCCAGTTTTTAGGGGGCCTCCAAGTAGAGACGGCTCAGCTTTCGAGAGGCCAAGCTGTCTGCTCCCTTCTCTATGGCCAGTGCATAGGGGCGGTTTTCTCCGTTCCCCAATATCTCTCTGGGGTCGCAGTATCAGTGCTTGGGTCTCCCCTGCTGTTATCTCGCTGCTGTGAAGTTCGTCTGTGCGGCTGGTAGGGCGCATTTCCAGAGCTGCGTGGGTGAGCTGTCTGGGGGCTGCCTATCTCGGTGTCCGGCGGTCTGCTGGTTCCTCTGGGACCCTCTGGCAAGCCGGAGCCCCGCTACCAGAGGTGTTGTGCTCTGCGTCCGGGCACAGCCGGCTTTCCTTCTTCACAGTGCCCTTGTGGGGGCTTGCAATATTCAGCCCCCTGCGGCCGACGGAGCACCAGTGATCCACTCCTACTCCTCGCTGCTGGAGGGCCTAGTGGGGGGGCCTTACAATTCACGGGGTACCTTCCCCGCCGCAGCGATCGTTGGCTCTGTACGTACCTGGTCAGAGTTGCTGCTCCAGAGGAGGGGGGAGGTCGGCCCGGCTGGAGCGGGGGCAGAGCGTACTTCCTCCTGGCGACTCCCCGCCTCGCCTGCTGGTCCGGGCACTCCTGCGATCCTGCCCAGAGGGGACCAGCCAACCTGTTCCGGCTCCTCTCTTGCGCCGGAGTGGCCAACGAGGGCACGAGCCGCCGGGAGAGCTCTGCTGCTTCAACACACCTTCTGCCGCTCACCGCTGGGTTTGTTGCTGCTGTGTCGGGCGCGCCGCTCCCAGGGCCCACCGCCCGCCAAGCTCTCCTGTTGGTCGTTCGCAAAACGCTTGTCTGCCAGAGCACCAAGGCAGGTGCAGGATTGCTCCTCTCTTCTTCCCACACCGAACCGCAGTGGATCAATACTTGCTGGCACGTTTATGGATTGTTCTTAACTGCTTTTAATCACCTTTCAATTCCTATGTGTGTGGAGCACAGGAGATGTGCGTCCTCACCAGCCGGCGGCCATCTTGGAATCTGTGTTCTTTAGTTACCTTTGTTTATACTACCAAACATACAGAGGTAATATCTCATATGTATGTTTGTATGGTGCCAGTTGGCGCAGGGAGTCAAAAGATAGCTCTTGATGACTGATGGTTTCAAGCTAACCAGGCTCTCCTCAGCTGAAAGTAGGAGCTAAATAGCTCCCAGCAATGTCGAACCCTGCCTCTAATTTCAGTGCCCTATATGCAAACTGTCACAGAGTCAGGTTCTTGACTGTGTTAAATGGGTAGGTGATGGAGGGGAGTGACCCTTCTCAGCCTAGACAGGAGGCTTTCTCAAACACTCAAAACAAGCCCTGCCCCAGTGATACGAAGCAGAATGTTGTGTATGTGTGTGGGGGGCTCACTGTGGGGGAGAGGGTCACTGATCCCCAGAAATACACCCCATCTGCCAACTATGACAACACTGATGCCAGTCGCTGTATAACAATGCATCCCGACAGTTGCTTGCCACCATTCAAATTTTCCTTTAAAATCAGAACCACAACTCCTAGAATCCCCTTCCAGGAAGGAAAACCCAGGCTGGATCCAAGCAACCGGAATCTCATAATCACATCACTTCCAGCACACTGTGAACTGGCAACACCGTCAAACAGCAGCCAGCACAGCAAAGAAGCAGAGGACTCACCTTCAAAGGATAAAATCGAGTCCCCAGCCTCAGCCTAACAGAGAATGAATTAATTAATCTCCATTTTGAAGCAGAAAGCTCCATAAAAGACAACATACATAAAGACTATACAAATATAAAAACAATTGAAAATTTACTGAATTATAGAAAGCACAGTACAATAAAATGCCCCCAATACGAAACAAGACCACTTTATACTGGACTTGTTGCCCAAAATAGCACAATGGGGAATAGGGAAAATTTTAATTGGAGGCGACTTTAATGGGGTGATGGATGCAACAATGGATAAAACTCTACCGGCTACCCCTAATGACTACACATTTAGACAAGCCCTGGCAACATTTTTGAGAGAATTGCATCATTTAGAATCCTGGCGTTTCTTTCTTTAACCCACAGAAGAGGACATATACCCACTACTCAGCAGTACACAAGGGTTACTCACATATCGATATGATACTCATCTCCAAAACAGTTGTCCCACAAGCCACGTGCTTAGAAATTGGGGTGCGCTGCCTCTCGGTCCATGCCCCGGTACTCCTAAAGATAGAATTGGCCTGCTCACAACAACTGTCTCGGAAACCCTGGCGACTGAATGAGGTAATATTGAAGGACCAATTGGTCCGGACGAGTATTGAACAAACCCTGCAGAACTATTTCCGGGAAAATAAGACCCCGGGGATGGATTGGTCAACTATTTGGGATGCCAGAAAAGCGGTAGTAAGGGGGGAATTCATTGCGCAAACCTCCAATTATATCAAAAGTCGGGAGAGGGTAAGACGCAACATAGAAGCCAGGATACATGAGGCAGAAGTGGTTTACAATGACAGAGGCTCACAGAAGGCTTGGCGGGATTTGAAAAAAGCCAGAGCGACCTTAGAAACTCACCTAGCAGATGACACAGCACGCCTTCTGGTACAAACTAAACAACTTTATTACATACACGGGGGCAAAGCTAACTGATTCCTTGCTGCTAAATTGAGACACCAGACCCTTAGGAATCGAATAACCCAACTTCGTAATGACTATGGGGAGGTAAGTGAGGGGAGAAAGAAATAGAGGAAGTTCTGATCTCGTATTACACCAATAACCTAAAGAAGGAGGTCCTAAGGGGGGAGCAGATTACATTCCTAGACCAGATAGACTTACCACAGATTGGTGAGGCGGATAGGCAGCAATTAGAATGCCCCATAACGGAGGAGGAGGTAGGGGACGCTATAAGGGCACTGAAAGGACATAAAACCCCAGGCCCAGATGGCCTTAGCAATGCATATTATAAAAACCTTAAAACCACGTTGATAGGCCCCCTAACCTGCCTGTTTAATTCTATTAAAGATAAGGGCGTACATCTGGAGACATGAGCCCAGCAACCACAATATTATTGCTGAAACCAGATAGAGACCCATTGGACTGTGCTAGCTACCGTCCGATCTCTTTATTAAATGGAGATGCAAAGATATATTCCATGATACTGGCCCGGAGACTGGCAATGATACTACCCGAAATAATTCACTCAGATCAAGCTGGTTTTGTGAGGGGGCGGCATACTTACGATAATATCCGCAGGGCCATAGATGTAATCGACTGGGGACGGAGGATGGGCCAGAGATTTTCAGTGGCAGCTCTGGACGCATCCAGAGCTTTTGATAGTCTACACTGGGGCATCCTACGCCTGACCCTTGAAAGATTTGGGTGTGGCCCACTTTTTATTTGCATGGTAATGGCCAATTTCAAGGACCCATCCACTAGACTATTTGTTAACGGAAAACTCATAGGGAGTATCCCCATCCGAGACAGGGGTGCCCATTATCGCCCCTGATCTTTGCCATGGAGCCGCTTGCATGCCAAGTTCATAACCATCCAGGTATCCAAGGGGTTGAAGTGGGTAATATAGGTCTGTAGAAAATAGCACTTTATGCGGACGACATTCTCTTATTCCTAAAAGATACCGCAAATTCTCTACCAGCAGCCATACAATTATTGAAGGAATTTGCTAATGTCTCAGGGTTCCACATCAACTACCCCAAATCCAAAGCTCTTAATATCACAGAAAGGCCGGAACAAATCCCGATTTGGGAAAACCTATACCCCCTGAAGTGGGAACACAAGACAGTTAAATATCTTGGAATTCAAACGACCCCCAAATATGATGGGTTATACGGAGCTAATATCCCAGACCTCCTGAAAACATTGGCAAAAGAATTAAAACGTTGGCAATTACAGGAACTGTCCTGGCTGGCATGCATCATAGCCGTTAAAATGATCTTACTTCCTAAATTCTTATATGTAGTCAGCGCTCTTCCAATACGAATCCCAAATCCAGCCATCCAAACACTGCAGAAAGAGGTGATGAATTTCATCTGGTGGGTGGGAGGGGGGGGGGGGGGGAACCGAGAGTTCCCGAAGAAAGTATTATTTAGGCCGCAGGTCTTGGGGGGACTGGGGGTTCCAGATTTCCGTAGGTACTTGTGGGCGGCACAGATAGCCCCTATGCTGCAATGGTCTACGGTGGAAGCACCAAACCGGTGGGTCTCACTTGAAAGTTTGGCAACCAAGATAGCCCTGGGGGGTCTTGGCTTCCTCGCCACACGACATAGGGAAAAAGGGGGGCAACTGTTGGAATCAACCAGAACTACCCTGTGGTTCTGGGACAGGGTCCTGAGAAACAAAAAGATTAAAGGAGGGGGAGGGCCTCTTACGCCAATAGCTTATAACCCAGAATTTACCCCTGGAACACATGCTAACTTTTGGACTAACTGGGGTGGCAGGGAAAACAGCATGGTCCTAAGAGATCTCTATGCAAATGGGATACCCCTGTCGTTTGAAGAATACAAAACCAGGTTCAATATCCCGGAACAACAACGATTCCACTATGTTCAACTCAGTCACTGGGTCTCAAATGCGAGGGTGAAGGAAGGGGCAGCCAGGAACCCTACAGGAGTGGAGTTAACCATACAGGAAGGCCATCCAGATAAGGGAATATCTAGATTATATCGCCTGCTGGGGGTGGGGGACCCAGAAGAGAATCTCACTTATATGCGGAAATGGGAGGCTGATCTGGGAAGATCAATTGATGGGGACACATGGGCCACGTTTGGCATAGTGCCGCGAAGAGTTCTAAATGAACCTTGATTAAGGAAGCAGCATACAAACTTTGTTTTAGGTGATACATGATGCCCACACGTATGCATGCCATTAATCCAGAATACCCGGCCGAGTGCTGGAGGAACTGTGGACAACCTGGGGACCTTGTCCATAATGTGGTGGTCCTGCCCACGAACGGTCACCAATTGGAAAGAGATTCTAAGTCACATTAAAGACATTACCGGCGTAGAGCTCCCTTTTGACCCGCTAGTGGCGCTCTTGGGAGAGGCAGTGGAGGGTTGCTATGCAAACTCAGGGCCGACAGCCACCCTAATTACACAAATGTTGAGTGCAGCCAGAATCACAATCGCCCAGGCATGGAAATCTAAGGATGGACCAGTGGTGGCCATGTGGTGGGTGCGGCTATGGGGAGTGATGGCCATGGAAAAGGTAACTGCTATGGCTCACGGTTCTTATTCCAAATATCTGAACACTTGGCTACCTTTGCATGAATTCACAGATGGCAGAGAGCAGATGTACTTTAAGCCCAGATTGCTCCGTGCAATACCTGTTATTTGATGAAATTGAATGCTAAACTTGAAAAAAGATCCGCCAGACTGAAATAATAAGACAGGATCACATCACTTCTTCACCTTAAATTGGGGAGATAGTTTTGGGGGGGCGGAAGAATTTAACATTTATATTCTTTTTATTCTTTTCTTATATACTGTTATAAATGAGCACTGGCATCGAAATGTACTGAAACCCCAGGAAGGGGTAACGAAGAAAGGACATGTAAGAAGTATTACATATATATTATTGATCTGTTTATTAATGTATCCATGTCCATGATGCTCTAAAATGTAAATAAAGTTGGTAAAAAAAAAAAAAAAATGTACATCACTACAAACACAGCCGTTTTAGTAAATTGCCTGCAAGTAGCTGTATTCTAGCTTCTAAAAACATATACACAGCCGCTGCTGCCTCTCTAGATGCCAGAGAGTGTAAGTCGCGAGGCCTCTTATTTCGACCTACAATTTGACTTCTTTAAGACCGGTAGTAAAAATGTTAACCTAGGTTCATAAAAAGTGGAGAGAAAAACAAAAAAATGACCGTCTCATGAAATAAAATCACATTTCAGGGGCAGCAAATACATGATTCCAGATCCATAAACATTTTGCTGTGACCCTTAATCAATGAAAAAAGACAGCTAGTCCTACGGTGGAGCAACACGCTCTTTATTCGCTTGCAGTGAAACCCATGCATATAATCAGCATTTAGCCCACTGCAAACGTAATCACAGTACCCGAAGATCAACCGATTCTTTATCTCAAGGAGGATACGCAGATCCCTTTGGTACTCCATATATTTTTTCCACACCAGTGTAATATCGGCACACCAGTGTAATATCAGCTCTAGAGATGCTTGCCGGGTCAGCATAAAGACCCAGCAAGTCAAGACTACCAAATATTTTCCCAGTTTATTCAACCAATTAATATTCCTACAGATCTCCGAAGATACCAGTTTTTGTAAGATCTCATGTGTTAAGTGGGTCTCGGTTTGAGACCATATTCTTACCCAGAACAGTGGTTTTAAACTTATAAGATCAACTATGTAAGTCAAGCTTAATTCGAGGTGGAGCAAATAGGCTGAGGTGCTCTTTACAGACCCCAAAATACTCTGCAAGAAGCTATTTTCTTTAACCTGAATCGTTGAATAGAACACAGGCCCCAGACTTCTTCGCCGTAAATAAATGACGCAACATGTTGGCCCGATTTATATTTCAAGTGTTGGCTTAATGGTTATCCCACCCATCTCCAGACCAAATATATATAGTGCACCACAAGCCTGGGTACATTTCTGCATTGCTTCAGCATATGGTGTGTACTATTTGGCCTACTATTAAAGGTCACCCCTAGATAAGTGAATTTTTCCACCCAGCCAAGTTCGTATCCAGATGCGAAAACGGGGGGGAGGGGCTAGATTTTTAGTTTGCCATCAAAACAGTGAAACACTAGATGGCTTGTGAAACCATGCTGAAAACGGGAGAGGGGCTTAGAGAGGTTTTTAAAGCCTCCCAGCTGTCTGTGTAGCCCTCCGCCTGAGGAAAAAGCAAGCGCTGATTGCGGTCAGCTTAGCACTGCAGCCAATGGGGGAGGTGCATACAGAGCTCTGCACTATAAAAGCAGACAGCAGCAGAGGCAGAGTGTGGGTTGTCTGGGTGGGGTTGCAGGTGGAGTTGGAGAGGGACCAAGCGACCAGGCCAGTGGCAGAGACAGCTTTTGGTGCTGGGGGCGGTGATGATCTGACACCAGTGGGAGGCTGGGGGCGCACTTGCACCAGGAGGTAGTCAAGAGGCGGGGGGCAGCAGAAAAGGAAGGGCAGCGGGCTGCAATGTTAGAATTCGAAAAGGTGATGTATTTGAGAGAGAGTGGTATCAGTGGTGTGTAGCATAGTGTATTGTAGTGCAAGGAAGGGGGTTTAGGAGGTGAGAGTAAAGGGCAAAAGATTGTGTAGGAGATAGTAGTAGAGTAGTGACTGTAGTAGTTGGTGTGAGAGGGAGTGCTAGGAGAGAGTGAGGCTAATAGCTTGGAGTGTAGATTTGCAGTACAAGCAGTAGGGTGTATCCGAGTAGTGGGGAGGGGGTGAGACTAGTGAATGGGTACAGTAAAAGAGTGATCTCACAACACCACATTTCTGAGTTTCATGGAAAGGAGAGGAGTAGTAGAAGTGGTAGTGGGAAGAACACTAGCAGTGGTGAGGAAGTAGTAGAGAGAGCGTAGAAGTAATAGAGACAGTAGTAAGGAGAACATAGAAGTCAAAAGTCAGTAGTAGCAGTATAAAGCATGGTAGTAGAGGGACAGCCACAGTAGAAACCGTGGTCATAGTAGAGAGAGTTGATAACCAGAGCGATAGTAGCGGTAATACAGGAATACTTTTTTGTAATGGTAGAGCAGATAATGTTGCAGGAATGTGGAGAAAGACGAGATAACAGGAGAGAGTGGTAGGGTGAAAAGGTACTCATTTCAGAAAGTTGTGGGGAGAAAAAAAGGTGGGTGGAGTTGGAAAGACAAAGGAGAGAAGGAGAAGGAGTAGAATAAAGATAAAAGGGGTGATAAGATCAGGGTTCCATGTGTTAATATTCCTGCAAAAATATCGCCATACAAGAATATCGCCATATTTTTGCTGAGATATTAAGCCATGGAACCTGCGGGGGGACACCCCTGCAAACTCCATGATTTTTTTAATGGCGCAGGGGGACACCCTTGCAACCCCTGGTCCCAATAACCCCATATATTATCCCCACTAATAATATCACCTATGGCCTTACCCTACAACCATATATATGGCCATATTATTGGTGGGGATAATATTACCTTATACCAAGAACAGGAGTCACGCGTACACCACCCGATAGAACTAACATCTGTGGTAGTGCAGAAGTAGGCAGGAAGTCCCTGACGTAGTCCCTGTCACTACGGACACTAGCAACACTTCACAATTCCCTTTTCCAGCCGGTAACAATTTTGTTCTGCAACCAATGCTTGCCTGTTCTGCAATCCGACTGAAACTTTGAAGGACAACACCATTGCTCTACTGTAGGCTCTATTAATAACAACACTTTTAAGTCTGAACGAGACTCTGTGCTTCAAATAACTGATTTCCTAAAAATCTTCTTGCTCATTCTGCTTCCATGTGTTACAGCGCCATGCCCATCAGGAAAACAGCTGCACAAATGAAGTCTTGCAAATATGTGCTTTCATATAGTCGGCCCTTTCTCTAAATTTGCAAAACAGGGGGGTTCTGACAGTCTCTCTACCAGCCTCAGTCGCAGGGGAGTCTCATCCAGATTTTTTTAGCTCACTATCCTTTTCACAGAAGAGAAATATACACAACATAACAGTCTTTGTCCTGCCCAAGGGCAGTCCAGCACCAAAATGCTAGGCAATTCTCTTCTGAACAAGAGTACCAACAGCAAACCCAGACACATGTTTCGGGCTGGCTGAGCCTCATTAGTGAGGTGGAGCTGTGCTTCTCTAAGAACAGTGATCAAGGGGTCCATGTCTGAATTATCCTAGTAACGTTGGGTGAGACCCAAAGTTACTTTTTAATATGCAAAACAGGGGGGTTCTGGGAGTCGCTCTACCGGCCTCAGTCGCGGGGGAGTCTCGACCAGATTTTCTTAGCTCACTATCCCTTTCACAGAAGAGAAATATCCACAACATATCAGTCTTTGTCCTGCTTTAAATTTGGCATTAAGAAGTGAGTTTTTCCGTTGCCTTGGTAAAGTGATGTCGCTCAGAGCCTATGCAAGTCTTGTTTCTTAATAAGCGTTGCATGTTTATGATCACCTTGAACAGGCTACTGGGAAACATTTACGCCAACTTTCCGATCTGTTTGGCTTGGGTCATTTTTTTTAAACTGCATCAAAAAATTTCAATTTCGAAATAGGGACTTATGATTGTAGCAGCCAGGTTTAATTAGGCAACATACGCACAGTTCTTCAAAGTAATTTAAGTAAAACGTCAATAGTTCATTCTTTTTCTTTTTTTCTAAAGAAGCATTTTACTAGTAGGTCTTTATAGCTCTTTTTAACATCACTTGTCGATAGAAACGATAAGGCCAATCGTTTTTTTCATCTGGACTTGGAATTCGCAGTAGCGTTGATGCATGCACTCAAGTTGCAGGTTTTGTAAAATGAAAGCAGCATCCTTGTAAGTGGACTCTCATCAATGCCTGCTTAATCGCCATAATCACGGTTAGAGGTTTATCACACATTTCTAAGTAGAGGATTGTGGGTAGTTGTGCACCATGGAGTTTGCCTCGATTACCATTCCACACGGAGTAAAATCGAGCCTCAAGTGTTGGGGGCAGCCTAAGCAGTCACCCTTTTGACCGGACCATAATGATGCAGTTTCTCCTGCATGCATGGGAAGACACTGTCCAGCATGGAGCACTTGAGGGTAGATTCTGTGCAACCCTATGGAGACTTCCCGGGAATAGCCCTAAAAATCTTTGAGGTGAACCTCGTAAGGCGTTGTGCCCTCAGGGGTCGCTGCCTGGGAGTCCCTGCACGTGAAGGCATTCATACAAAGTTCCAGAGCATAAGAGTACCTCAGCGCGAGCATCCCTGGTAGGCCAGAGGACCTCTGGAGTTTCCCCAGTATGGGATGGGAGGGGTTATAATGGCTCAATACTTTTACCATTAAATCAATCTCAAGCTGCCAAAACAATCACTCCATTCAGAAAGTTTATCCCACTGCTAATGTACTGTTAATATTATATCTCTCTACAATGCAGGTGTTTTTCATGGTTTAAAGTTAACATGTTTTAGCATCTAGCCAACATTCCAATTGTTTGTCTTAATGGCTACCTTTGTTTTGATGATGTGTCTTTAGCAAGGTGTGTATGCCATTGTGCTGCTCTTAAGATGAAACAATATTCTTTTTTGTTTCTTTTTTGTTATTGGTTTATTACAAACCTTTAACAAAGCATTCTCAAAATTAGACATATCCTTTAAAAGAGGGCAAGAAAAAGAACAAATAGTCCATTCAAAATGAAAACTAAATATTAACAGGGGGAAGGGGTGGGGCAGAAGAACACAAACTTCAACTATCAGCAAATCCAACCATCCCAAGTAATTCATACACTAACACTCACACAGATTCTACACAGATCCTATCTTTCTACTCATCACTCACAACACTCCTCTAATCCCCCATATACATCCAACCTAAAAACCACGAAAAGGCCAGTTATGCTAAGCCCTCCCTTTAAATTGAACAGGGCAGCAGGGAATAGTTTGCCTCGTTCAATTCCTAATCATCATTCTTACCTTCTATCAAGCCCTCAAGAAATTTTACCACCGCAAATGTCAGGGGTAAATGAGTTCAATGCAGTAATCTGACACCATTCATCCCTTGTCAATGTAGGAAGCTAGTGCTATTTTGTCTGCCAGGAATCGGGTGCGCCTATCGGTCAAACCTGTACATGAGGTTAGTAGAAGTTTCAAAGACTCGGTTTCATCAGACGATTTACAGAATCTGTATCACATTTCTCTCGGTGACATCAGCTTCCGGGTAAGGAGAACCTCTTTGGTATGGTAGAGGTTCAAACAAACTCTCAGAAAGCTAGCCCTAATCACAGGACACAGGCACCTTTCAAGTTATTTGGGTATGACCCATAGCGACTTGCATTCAAATGCATAGTCTTTCATCAGGGCCAACCCATTTCACTTTTATTGTGTAGATATCCAGTCCTGTCTATTTAATTTAATTTTTACTACTACAAGGTTGGATATCAGGACTTCTATAGAGGAGCCCAGGTCCCGCAGGGTATTTACACATTAAGAAGAACAAGTTACTTACCCCTGGTAACAGTCTATTGACTGGATGTTCCTCCCACGTATTCCTCATCTTTGACATGCAATGTCCAGCTTCAGCTGCTTCAGTAAAAAAATGTTGGCAGAGGGCACTGTGCGTCGGTGGCGTTGGGCTGATGTCCCTAGAAGGCCTCCGTCGAGGGTGATGTCATCGAAGGGTATATGTAGCTCACGCAGCACCCATTGGCCCCAGTTCTGTTTTTCCCCTCCTCTTGCAGCAGAGATACCCATAAATACAGGCATGACAGTACTCAGCCTTGGTGGAACGGAAGCTGTAATAGCATGGGAAATTTTACAGAAGGGTAGGTTGGGAGGGCGATGAGGAATATGTGGGAGGAACATCCAGTTGAAAGAACATTACCATGGGTAAGTAACTTGTTCTTCTAATGGATTTTATCCTAACACGTATTCCTCATCTTTGACAGACTCCCAAAGCAGTGTTATGATTGTAGGGTGGTGTAGAATTTTAAACATTTTCGAGGGCAGAGCAAAGTACTGCTTTGCCAAACGTGCCATCCTGAGCATGGCAAGCGTCCAGACAGTAGTGTTTTGTAAACGTGTGGATGGACGTCCACATAGCAGCCTCACAGATATTTCTAATTTTAACACCCCTTTGAAGGGCTGTAGATGTAGCCATGCCCCTGGTGGAATGAGCTCTCAAACCTTCAGGAGGGTCTTTACCTGCTAGTCTGTAGCATTCTGATATCGTGAGGGTTATCCACCTAGACAAAGTCTGTTTGGAAACAGCCTGACCTAGTTTGTGTCCTGTGTAACCGATAAAAAGTTGGTCAATAACTCTCAACTTGGATATTCTGGATATGTAAAAGCTTAGCGCTCTCCTAGGGTCCAACCTATGGAGTCTTTCCTCTTCCTTACCAGGATGAGGTGGAGGATAGAAGGAAGGCGGAACAACTTTCTCACTCAAATGAAAGTTGGCAAAAAGGAGGGTTTGACCTTCAGAACAAACCTGTCCCTGTGGAAGGCGGTAAAGGGTGACTTGCATGAAAGTGTCTGCAACTCGCACACTCTGCGGGCTGATGTCAGAGCTATCAATAGTATTGTCTTAAAGGTTAACAACCTTAGCGGATATGTGTGCAGAGGTTCAAAAGGAGCACACATCAGGAATTTCAAAACCAGATTGATGTCCCAAAGTGGAACATGGAAGGGAGATGGAGGGAACACATTAGTGAGCCCTTTTAGGAATTGAGTCACCGGTGGTATCTTGAAGTAGGAGCATTCCTCCGAAGCGTGCTTAAAGATCAATAGTGCTGCCAAATATCCTTTGATGGTACCTATCTAAAGGCCCAAATTAGCCTATGATAGAAGGAAGGAAAGGACATCCAGAGTTTTAAACAGAAAGGATCAACATTCTTTTCTTTGCACCAGTTGAAAAACCTATTCCAACGGCAACGGTACTAAGATTTTGTTGCTGGCCTTCTGGCTGAAAGCAACACCTCCATCACATCATCCGTGAGGTCCCAATCCTTGTATCTCAGCCTTTCAGAAACCAAGCCTGAAGGCTGAGAGTTTTGACCTCTGAATGGAGAACCTGACCCTCCTCTCGCGAGAGAAGGTTCTCTCTTTGTGAAGTCGAATCGGAGGACAGATGGACATATCCAGAAGGTCCGGGTACCACGTCCTCCTGGCCCAATCTGGGGCAACTAGGATCATGTGTTCCCCGAACCTTCTGATTACATGTGGAATGACGGGGACCAGAGGAAACGCGTAGAAGAGTGGAAAATCCCAGTCCACCACAAACGCGTTTCCTAGAGCTCCCCATGGAGGAAATTCCCTGGAGCAGTACAGTTCGCATTTCTGGTTGACACTGGTCCCAAAAGCATCCACTTGATGGGTTGGCCAAAGGGTGAAGATCTCTAGAAGGACTTCCTGAGCTAGTTTCCACTCGGTGAAGACTGTACTCTCTGCTCAGAGCGTCTGCCGCCGTGTTCGCCTCTCCAGCTAGGTGAACTGCCAATAGGGAGATTCCTTCTTGAATTGCCCAGTACCAGAGCTGCTTTGCCTCTCTGCACAGTGGTAGTGACCCTATGCCTCCTCTCTTGTTGAGGTAGTGCATGGCCACTGTGTTGCCCTTCATTTTCAGGACATTCTTTCCCCGGACAGAGGGCAGGAAGGCCTTCAGCGCTAGTCTGGTTTCCCTCAGATCCAAAAGATTGATGTGTAGTTGGGACTCCGATGGAGATCAACGACCGCTGATTGTCAGATCGTTGGCATGGGCTCCCCACCTTGTGAGAGAGGCGTCCGTCACAACTGTTATCCCCAGCCATAGTTGCCAAAAAGGTTCCCCCCTTCAGAACATTTTCCTCAAACGCACACCACAGAAGTTCCTGTGAGACCCTGGTTGGAATCTGAAGTCGGTCTGACATCTTTTCTGAGAATTGGGACTATTGCTTTCATAGAGCCCATTGAAGGGATCTCATTCTCAGACGGGCCTCTGGCACCACAAAAATACAGGATGCCATGAGGCCGAGCAACCTCAGAAAATAAAAGGCCAGTAGACTATGGGCATTCTAAAAATTGGTCACCATCTGAAGAATCTCTTGAGCCTTCACCTCGGGTGGTGAGCTCTTTCTCAAGGATGTATCTAGAACAGCTCCGATGTACTGGAGCTTTTGGGAAGGTGTCATATTGGACTTCTTGTAATTGAGGGAGCAGTCCAGTCTGTGAAGAGAGTGGCAGGTAATGTTGAGAGGATCCAGGACTTGTTCGGGAGAACACGCCCTGATCAGCCAATCGTCCAGGTAGGGGTAGACGTGAATCCCCCCTTTCCTGAGGCTTGCTGCCACTACGCCCATCAGTTTGGTGAAAACCCTCGGATGCGGATGTCATCCCGAATGGCAGAACTTGAAACTGAAAATGAGAACCACCAACCACGAACCTCAGGTATTTTCTGTTCTTGAGATGGATTGGGGTATGAAAATTAGCATCCTGAAGGTCCAATGACACCAACCAATCCTGTTATTGGAGGGCCTTAAGGACCTGAAAAAGTGTGACCATCTTGAAGTTGTCCTTCCTGAGGAACTTGCTCAAATATCTCAAGTCCAAGATGGGTCACAGTCCTCTGTCCTTTTTGGGAATAAAAAAATATGGGGAGTACCATCCCTTGTTCCTCTCCGCTACAGGTACTGGTTCTATAGCACCTTTCTCTAGCAGGGTTAAAATCTCTTGCACAAGGAGCGGATCCGGAATTCTCAAAGAGTGGTTCCCCGGTGGATAGTTCTGAGATCTTCTTATAAAAGGAGGGCAATAACCGTAGGCTGTGGTTTCCAAAGCCCAGGCATCCAAAGTAACGTCTTGCCATTCTTGCAGATGCTGAGACAGTCTGCCTCCGACTGGTGAACTGTGGCTCAAGACTTCAGAGTGGTTTTGTGGCAGCTGTTGCAGAGGCCGATGGTAAGGAGGCTGCTGCTTGAGCTGGCTTTGCACCTCTACCTCATCCACCACGAGGAAACCTTCTTTGGCCCCTTTGACTGGCCATTCCTCTCACCCTTCCAACTGAGGAGTAGTAGCGTAAAGATCTACCCCTCCATGGTTGCCCAATAGGACGAAAAGGCTGCGGTTGCCTAATAGTGGTGCCTAAAGATTTGGTCACCAACTTTGAGGTCTGCAACTTCTCAAGGCTCTCGTCAGCCTTGTTGCCAAAAAGATGAGTCCTGTCAAAAGGCATGTTGAGAAACCTAGACTGCACATCCAGTGCAAAATCTTGACTTTCTCAACCTTGCAAATCGGCGCATTACAGTGCTGGTAGCCATGGATCTGCTGATGCTATCTGGAGAATCCAACCTTGATTGAAGTGACTTACACATGGCTTCTTTGCTGTCCTTAACAATAGCTAAGAAGCCGTCCCTTTCTTGCCCTTCGGGAATGTGCCCTGCCGCCATAGAGATACAGTCCCACAGAGTATACGAAAACTTTGCGATGGCACAAGTGGAGTTGGCAGATTTCAGTGCCATGCTCTCTGTGGAAAATACCTTCCTTGCCCATTCATCTACGCGCTAATCATCCCCATCAGGAAGGATGGTAGGGTATGCTGCCTGTTTCGAAGTAGCCAAAGCTGCCTCCACCATCAGACTCTCTGGAGTGGGGTGTTTTGACAGGTAGTCAGGGTCACTACTGCCGGATTTGACTCCGGAGTCTCCCAGCTTCTAGCCACCCTTTTTTGAAGTGCCACATGAAAAGGCAAAATGGGATAAGTCTGAGGACCCTTGTCCACAATGTCTGTTAGGTCGTCTTGGTCTTAGGGTAAAGAGGGCCTAAACCAACCCAAATATTCAGTAACCTTAGACATAAGCTGACGATAGGAAGAGTCAGCATGTTCTCCTGGTTCAGGCTTTCCGAATTCCAGCTCTGGGGAGGTGTTAACCCCACTTGCTGTTTGCAAGTTTTCATATAAATCTTGCATTCTGCTATCCTCAGAGATTAAGCTCTCTGGTACACTGGGTGTACCGTATTGTAACACAAAAGGTGCTTCCTCGTTATCGAAATGTTCTTCCTCTTCAAAAATAGATGTCAGGAACTTGAAAAAATGGGAGTGGAGCATAAACCGTGTCTGGTTTAGAAACCATAGGCTTCGACGTTGTAAAAGTCGTCAACGTTTTCGTTGTCAACATCGATGCATGAGGAACACTGGGCGCTGACAGCGTGGCTTGCAAACGTGGCTCAGCCGGTGTCCAGGACTTTGGCACTGATGTCGACATTGTGGCCTAGCGGGCCTCGAAGACGTCGATGGCGTCAATGACCTCGACTTATCACCATGTTTCTTATGACCCTTGGTCTTCTCAGACCTGGGCCTCGAGGGATCCCGATGGGGATCAGGTCTTTTACCGGGGCTCGTGGGCATGCACGTTTTTGACCGAGACCTCTCCTTTCCGGCTTCATCCGAAGGCATGGTCAGAGCATGGCTTTGCTTATCAAATATTTGTAACATCTCGACCCTGAAAGCTTCCCATTCAGCTTGTGTGGAATGTTTTGAGGGACATGCAACCCTTTTAGGGGAATTGTCCGAATAAGAAGACGACGAAGGAGTCCTATTTCCAAGACTATGAGGAATGGTGGGAACCACTCCTAGACCTACAATGCTTGGCCATCTTCCTCCAAAGAGTCTTCCCTCGACTCGTCGGTCGAAGGCCTAGTAGTACGGGAAGATGACTTTTTGGGGATTGTCCTACCTTGAGTTTCTCCTTCCGTTCCCTCAAGGCATTTCCTGTCATCGACTGACACTTGGAACACTTAGTAGTATCGTGGCTCTCCCCGAGGCACCACAGACAAATGCGATGCGGGTCAGTAAGTGACATTTTTGAGCCACAATCATCGTTTCTTAAAGCCAGACTTCGAGGGAGTCGAAGACCAAGACATATTTTCGATGATTTTTGAAGATTTCTTGTAAAGTATGTCACAGAAGATGTGCCCTGATTTTCACTAGAAGAAAGTGCTAATGCAGAAAAATTGAACTGAGGCCAACAGGCGCTCAAGCTATATATACCCTTCGATGACATCACCCTCGATGGAGGCCTTTCGAAGGACATCTGCTCGACAGCATCGATGCACAGCGCCCGGCCTCTGACGAGAATTTATTTCGAAAGCAGCAGAAGCTGGACATTCCATGTCAAAGATGAGGAATACGTGGGAGGACACAATCCATTCAAAACAATATTCTTAAATATTTGCCAATTCAGTTTATTTTTTTTATTGTATTTGGTTAAACTTTTACCTTTTACATATATACAAAAATCGTAGCAATCTTACAAATACAATTATTCCAACAGATAAAACCAAAGAACATAACACATCTTATATGACTTATAAAAGAGTTTAGCAACCATGTTCTAAATGCAGTATCAAAATGGGTACAGAATATTGCAGAGCAAAAGGATTAGGGCAAAAGATTTAGAAGAATTAAGGGCAATTAGAATTACAATCCAACCATAGCAGATTAAGCGATGTGTTAAGGGCACTCAAAACAGTAGATCGAGCATCTCTAAATGCTAACAAATATGCCAGGGGAAGCTCTATTTAGGCTTTACAAAAGCTAGACTCTTTTAGAATATTATATTAAATTTGTCTAGCACCTGCCCAACTGTGATTGAGAGTGAATGGGATTGATTTGAGATTAATCAATCCCAAAACATGTCCGGCACACGGCTTGCCGATTCTACTCCATATCTGGCAAAAAACAGAGACCTTAGCTGCCAAGTTCCCTCACAGTACATTAGTAGGTGCTTAAGTGTTTGTTCCTCAGGGCTTTTACACCCATTGCAGTAGAATGTAGCTTGTTCCTTCATTCCTCTTTTTGATAGCACCTCCCCCAGTTTGGGCAATATTTAGTAGTAATCAGAGGAATTTTTTCCTTATTTTCCAATCAGGGAATTGCACTAAATATTTTGATAAGTCCCCCAATTTTTTTTCCGCTACTGGAAGGAATTTGTATCAGACTTTAAACGTAGATTCTCTATTGTGAAAATCCAATCCATTGTGTCCATAGCCTTTTTCGCTTTCATTGGGTTCTCTATTAGTGTTTGAAGGTCCATATCTGCTTTTCTTAATCCTTCCACGACCCAGACCCCCGGTTTTGACAGCATTTTGGATCTATTATTCTCCATATGTGATCTAATATCTGCATAGAGTGTCCCATTCTGAGCCGTCAAAATCAGCCGATATAGAGAGGCTAACTTCCTATCCGCTTGGACCTTTAGTGATCGCAGGCCCATTTCAAATCTAATACAACATAATGGAAGGCTGGCTGGAAGGCTAAACACTTTTTTCCAATTCAGTTTCTCTTCTGCGTGCACCATCTTAATTGTTTAATCACCAAACTCTACGTAAATCGAAAACAAACCAACAACACCAGAAGTGTTTTGGTTTGCAGGCTTTGTTCTGAGCCAGTATCTCAAATAAGTGAATTAATGCTTCTGAGTGCATTTGCCCTCTATAGCTCCAAGTTTATAGTCTAGAGCACTTCTAAGTGCGATGGTCCAGTACATTATAAATTCCCATGTGTATGTCTAACAAGTGCACCTTTCTATTTGAATTTTATATTAGGTTCTTGGTGATAGCGTGACATTAGCATGTTGCACCAGAGATTCACAACAGTAGATAAATACTTGCGGAGCGGGCCTAGAGCGGGCTTTTCTGGCTAAGCGGCGGCAAGGACCCAGCAACCAGGGGAAGTGAACACTACGTTACGCTTTTAAGTATTTGCTGCATCTGTTGTGTAGAGTTTGTCCGTCAGCACTCAAGCGGAGCGGGCTCGTCCAGCTTTTCTCGCAGTTACTGCTTGGTCTACGGCATCAAGAGTAATCCTCTCCGGTCAGGCAGCGTGTTCACGTTGCAGGTGTCTCTGCAATGAGAACACACCGACTGATGGGTGAGGGCTACACTACTAGCACAACAATGGGAAGCAACGGGCCAGTCGTCTGTCGCCCTGCTGCCTCCCATTTTTGTGCAGTACAGAGCTAAAAGGTTTCTGCAAGGAACAAAAAAAGTTGGGGTAGGCAGCACAGTCCCTCATGCAAATAAAGCACAGGGGGCACTGTGCTGCCTATCACTCGGGCAAGAGGGCAGCGCCCACGGCCCATAGCGACTCATAGTGGTGGGCAGGGGTGGACTGGCTTATAGGGACATTTGGAGATTTCCCAGTAGGCCTCCGCACCTTGGGCCTCTTGCATGGATAACCTGTTATTTCCAAATGTTATCATAGCAAAAGGGTTGAGGTTGCAGAAAATGTGTAATATGACACCACTTTGAACATTATTTTCAAAGCCTCTTTTGTTCCCAGACCACTCCTCGTGGTGGGCCGCCACTGCATGTTCTACCAATCAAAACATTTTTTTTTTTAACTTTGTTTATTTTAAATCAAGGCAGGATGGCAAAAATACAAAACATGACATATCAAAAGCAATGCGTATTCAAGTTCTTCGATCCCCAGTCCTTATTCCCCCCCCCTCGGGTATCCTCCTTCCCTCCTCCCTCTGGCCTCTCTCACCCTTATGTTCGGAGGCCGAATTTTCAGTCTGGGTTGTCCGGTTCGCCCCCTAGGGTTTATATGTCTTCTGCCGGATCCACTTGATGTTTCAAGATCCATTGGGCCCTGGTCAGTTTGTAGGTCTGGGCGGGGAAGCGCTGGTCGTATTCCAGCACTGGGCTCCAGACATTCTGAAAGCGGTGGAGCGTGCCCGCCTGTGCTGCCGTGACCTTCTCCGCGATCAGGATGTCCCAGAGTTTAGACCACCATTGGGTTATGTGAGGTCCTTCTGGTGATTTCCAGGTCCTAGCCAACACCGTTTTCCCCGCCAGAAGGCAGTGTGTCAATAGTTTAGACTTGGACGCGGCGCGCGGGTAGATCGTGGGGATCGGGGCCCCCAGCAGGACTGGTTCAGGTTCTAGAGGGATCGCCTTCCCTGTAATTTGTGCGATGGTCTCTAGGCATGTCCTCCAGAACTGTCGTATCTTTGGGCAAGTCCACCACATATGAAAGAAAGAGCCTGGGTGACCACATCCCCTCCAGCAGGCAGGATCCACCTGCGGGTTCATGTGGTGGAGTCGAAGGGGTGGGTAATACCATCGTAGGAGCACCTTGTACGCACATTCCCTGTTGGTAACGCACGTAGAGGAGGTGTGCGTTCTGTTCCAGATGTCCACCCAGGTTTGGTCCTCGACCAGATGGCCCAGGTCCGCCTCCCATTGAGCCATGCTGCGGGTCTTTGTGGACAGGAAGTCTCTTAAGAAGCGCCTATATAGGGTGGATACCCTGCCTCGGGTTGGAAGATCCCCCAGTGTTAGCTCCAGGGCGGTGGGCAGACGAGTTGCTGCCTGCCGAGTCTGGGGGTGCGAGCACCAGTGGCGCAGCTGAATATAGGTAAATCTGTCCCTTTCCCTGAGTTGGAACTTCTACTTACATTGGGCGAAGGTGAGGGGTGTCTCTCCCATATATAGCTGGTCTATAGTCTCCAGCCCACCCTCTATCCAATTCCGGAAATTGCGAAGGTCTGTTCCGGGTGAGAAGGATGGGTTATGGAAGACCGGGGAGCGTGGGCTTGGTCCTCTGGGCACTCCCTTCTGGTTTAAAGCCCAGTCCCAGGATCTAAGGGTGTGTTTAGTTGACAGGAGGAGGTCTCCCCAGTGTGTTCTAAGGGGGGGCGAAATGTGTGGCAGGAATCGCAAGGGTAAAGGTGTTTGTGACTGTTCCAGCTCTACCCACCTGGGGCGGTTTGTTACGGTCTGCCATACCTGAAATTGTGCTAGTTGTGCTGCCACACTGTAGGCCCTCAAGTCCGGTACCCCCAGACCTCCTTGCTTAGAGCCCCCAGCATCGTTTTGAGGGGAATTCTCGCTCTCTTACCTTTCCAGATGAATTTCAGCATCTTCCTTTGGATGTCATTAAGGGTTGGTGTGGGGATCGCTACTGGGAGTGAGGCGCAGGTGTATAGGAACCTCGGTAGTAGGTTCATCTTGCATGCTGTGATGCGCCCCAACAGTGAGATCTCTTGGGTCTCCCACTGTTTAAAGTCACCTTCCAGTTCTTTCAGCAGCCGGGGGGAAGTTGGCTTTGTATGTGTCTCCTGGGCAATCCGGGATGCGGACCCCTAAGTAGGGGATGGCCTTCTTCACCCATGTAATCGGGCACATCGTCGCCAGTGGCTCCCGTTCTGCTGGAGTGAGCCCGATGCCCATGGCCGAGGATTTATCAAAGTTTATAGTGAAGCCAGAGACCTCACCATAGATGGTAAGTTCTCGTATTGCCCGTCTCAATGATGATTGGGCTTCCGAGATCGTGAGTAGGACATCGTCCGCATATAGGGCGATTTTATGTTGGTTGGGGCCAACCTGTAGCCCTGTAATACGATCGTTTCCCCTAATCCTTTGGGCCAGAGGCTCCATGGTGAGAGCGAAGAGTAGGGGTGATAGCGGGCAGCCCTGCCGGGTTCCGCATGATAGGGGGATCGGAGCTGAGCTGTGCCCATTAATTCTTAGACTCGTATTCGGGCTCTTATAGTTGGCCAACACCATTGACTGAAAGGTTGGCCCGAAGCCGAAGGCCTCTAGGGTGAGTTTCATAAAGGGCCAATCAACTCGATCAAATGCCTTAGCTGCGTCCAGAGCCACTAAGACCAGCTTTTGGGAGTTCCAAGAGGCGAGGTCCACCAGGTTCAGGGCTCTAGATATGTTGTCTCCCGCGGATCGATGGAGGATGAAGCCTGCTTGGTCGGGATGAATGATCTTCGGGAGCACGCGGTTCAGGTGGTTTGCCAAGATCTTTGAGTATATATTGGCATCAATGTTTAAGAGTGCTATCAGTCTGTAGGAGGCTAGACTCCTTGGGTCATTTCCCGGTTTGGGTAGGAGGATGGTGGTTGATTCCTGCATCGATGGGGTGACCGCGCCTGTGTCCCTGAAGGAGTTGAACAGGTTCACCAGGTGGGGGGTCAGTTGTGGCCTGAAAAGTTTATAGAATCTGGTCGAGAAGCCGTCTGGGCCTGGGGCTCGTGTTTTAAGCGACTTGATGGCCTCCTCGACCTCCTCTCCTGTGATGAGCTCCTCTAATTCGTCTCTCGTTGTGTTGGCGAGACGGGGAACCGCTGCCTTCCGTAGATATTCCACCTGTTGCGGTCGGTCACGAGGGGTTGCCTTCATGATTTGGGTCAGGTAGTCTGTTGCAAGCTGTTGTTTTTCGGGCTCCGAGTATCGAGTGACCCCCTCCGGATCCCGTAGGCCTGCGATCATGTTTATGCGTCTCCGTTTGGCTAGTTTGGCCACCAGGAACCTATTCGCTTTGTTGCCCTTTGCGTAGTAAGATTGTTTAGCTTTTGCCATCTTTAGGGCGGTTTGTTCTGCGTAGTGGGCTTCAAGCTTCTTCCTCGCCATTCGCATGATCCGTTGTGTTTTAGGGGACCAGCCTTTTTCCTTGTGGATTGCCTCTGCCTCCCTTAGCTCGTCCTCCAAAGCAATTCGAGTCTGGCATCTGTTCCGGTGGTAGGCCGCCCCCTGAGCAATGAGAGAGCCCCTGATCACTGCCTTCATGGCGTCCCAGTTATTTGCCAGTGAGGTGTCTGAGGCTGGATTTTCGTCAAAGAAGTTTTTAATCCCTGTCGCGATCTTGTCTCTCGTAGCCATGTCATTGAGGATCGGGTCATACAGAGACCATTTGCGTGGGCTATTGGAATTGAGGTCCTGAACCCAGAGTTCCAAGAACACTGGAGCGTGGTCAGACATGGCCCTCGTGCCGATGGAGACCTCTTTGACTGAGGGGAAGGTGTGTGGGGAGATCAGAAATAAATCAATCCTTGAGAAAGTGCGGTGAACAAATGAGTAGAAGGAGTAGTCTCTTTCGTCGGGGTGAAACACCCGCCATGAGTCTATTATCTCCAGAGATCTGAACAACCGGAGGAGGCTGAGAGCTTGGGCGAAATCGCTTGGATTTGGGGGGTGTGACCTGTCCTTAGTGGGGTCGGGGACCCCGTTGAAGTCCCCTCCGACGATTGTTTGGCCCTCCACAAAGCTAGCGAGGGTCGTGCCCAAGGAATCGTAGAAGAGTGATTGTCCCGAGTTAGGGGCATATACTGAGATGAGGGTGTATAGGTCTCCAAACAGGAGGCATTTAACTGCTGTGTATCGGCCTTCCGGGCATGTTTTTGTTTCCAGGATTTGTGGGTTCAAGTCTTTTCTAAAGAGAATCGCCGTACCCCCTTTTTTGCTTGAACCGGAGGCAAAAAATTGAAGCGGGAACGATTGAGAGCGAAGCCGGATCACATCCGCCGGCAACAAGTGGGTCTCTTGGAGCATGGCTATCGCGGCATTTTCATCCTGGAGCTTTAATAAAATTGCCTTTCGCTTGGTAGGGGAGTTCAGTCCGTTAACATTTAGGGAGAGGATTCGTAGAACCTGGTGGTCCGAGGTGTCCCATTCTCTACCCCTTGAAATGGGGGGGGGGGTCAGGGTCGATGATTCAGCTGCCATGTTTGTCACAAGCTCTTGTTGTACCATCCTGCACTTGAGGTTTTAACGCGAAGCCCCAACGGGGGGCTGCAACTTTAACTGGTGAGTAGACCAACATTGTAGGTATGGGTCCACCCTTGGCCAACGGGGCCGATTGTCCCATCATGTATCGAGTACCGTGGGTGTCCAAGGAACGAAAGTTGGAAAGTGTCCTTGGAGGATGTCCAGTCATAATATCGAATGCAATAATCTCGAAAGTCAAAATGTCGAAAAAAAAATGTCGAAAATAAAAATGTCGAATTACAAAAATGTCGAATTTTTTTTGATTTTTTTCGAATTGATGTTAATACAAGGTAAGTATTAAATATGTTTTATTATGTATTTTTGAACATTGTTATTATTTACTATGTTTTATTAAGTATTTTTGAACAGCAATTGCATATTCCATGTATTTTTTTCCTTATATATATATATATATAAGTTAAATAAATCTATATTTATTGTAAACTTCAATTATAAATAAATAAATAACAAATTGCAAACTGATAACGTTGAACATTTAGTATACTTTTTTTCCAATAGATGGATAGATGGCGCTATTGTTTAAGAAATGAGAATGACCATTTTGTTTATATATGGTAATTGCATGCTACGTAAGGTTGCGTTACTGTACGTATACGTAGGCGCCATTTTTAAAGTTCATTCGTGCAGCGTTTCCATCGCGTTCGGGTCTCCGTGCTTTCGTGTGGATTTCTTTTTGGATTTTCAAGGTTTTTCACCCTTTTCATGGATCCAATGGAGTTTTTTTTTACTGGATTCGATGGATGTTTTGGTTTTTCCTAGCCATGGATTTTTTTTTCGTGTTGGATCAGTGATTTTTTTTCACGGACTTTCTTGGATCTTCAACTTTTTTTCCTTTCCGGATTTCACTGTTATGGATCGCACATGTGGATTTCTTTTTGGATGGTGATTTTCCCTGGCTAGCTTTTTGGATTATGGGTTCCTTGGATTTTGCTGCTTGGTGCTGTTTACGAGTATCGCTTGGATTTGTCATGGTGGATTGGTGATTTCTTAAAAACGTGAGTACCTTTAACATTTTAAATTATACGCTATTGAATCAAGGTAGTTGTCTGTCATTTTCATTAAAATTTTGTACTATTTGCTCAAGGCGTTGTTCATAGTCTCTGTATTTTTTCTTTTTTACCTCTGTGTTTGCGAGTGAAATTGCTTGGGAGACTCGAAATTCCTAATGTGATTGTTCTTTGTTTAATTCTTTTAAAAAATGTCACAAATTAGGATTACTTGTGTTGAAAGTTTTATTAATACGTCTGTGCCATCCCTCAAGTGAATTGTTTGTTCTAGGTCGCCCTTCCAAGGTTGCTTTGTAGCAATTCCATAAGTTTATATTGTATTTTGGCCTTCTTCTGGTGCCATTCCTTGTTAACTGTCCAATCCATGTGTTTTCCATGTAATCTAGCATGTCCGAATTTTCTTTCTCATGATTTTTAAAATAGTCAGTGTCAAGTAAATGTTCATAGTAATGTATACCCTGATCTTCTTTCACAAATGCTAATCCGAATAGTTTTTTTATGTTATGTTGAAATATGCTGTCGTCTGTGTATTTACTACTTAGGCCAAGTTTTTGTAGTTTTTTCCATATCGACTGAGTAAAATGGAAAAAGCATCCTTGTATGCTAGAATCAGTGTATATTGAAGAAAATGCCTTAATCTGTGCTAATTCAAAATCCATGATTATGTTCTTGGGTTTTGAATTTGGTACAGTGTCCTTGATTTTGTTCAACATGATTCTGTAGGTTTCTTCATTTTTTTTGGGCATTAAAACAAACAAGTGGAATTAGTTTGTTATTTATTGTTCCATGTAGTGAATAAAATTGTTGGAAGGGGTTCGGACAGGCTTTGAAAGTTGCGTCACCTTGCCACTGGGCACTTTCACTTAGATGCTTGAAATTGGTAGCAGTTGAAAATATCAACATTTTTTCGTCTCATACATCAACGGTAGAATGGTGGAAATTTTCTCCATTAGCTGTCACTCTAAACACTTCTGGTATGGTCATGTCATTGTATGTTGTAGGTGCTGGTGGTAGATTTTCCTTTTGCTGTTTCTTGCGGTTTACTATTCGTTGCATATGTTTTTCACTAGGCATCTGCGCAGATGTGTGAAGGGAACGTGTCGCATACCGTTGATATTACCAAATCGCTTGCCTGTCCGGGTTGTTCAATTGCCTTTCTTTTTAGCTCGTGGAGAGTTTGTTTTATTACTATATTTGTCTTGTCCGGTAGATGGTTGTGTTCTCCCTTTATTTTTGTATTGGAACATTCAACTATAACTCGTGCGGCACATTTTGATCGCCCATACTCAATGCACTTCCAGTACGAGCGTTCATTTTTTTCAAATTCCTTACTATAAATGTAACCGTTCAAAACCAGCAGTTTTACGCCTTTTTGTGAGGTTATGTATTCAACCCTTTCTGTCATGTTCAATCTAAAATAACGGTAAAAAATGTTTTACTATGTTTGTCATACACTAATAGTAATATATTTTACGATTTAATTATCTAGTCACATATTCTTTTTTTTTTAAATTACCTGATTGTTTGCCTGACTTAGCCGAATCGAATCCACGTTAGTTCACTCTGTCTCTGGTCCTGTCAGGTAATGACAGTTGTCCCCAACCGTCATCTGTCCCTTTTGTGTTTATGCAAGGTTCTTTACTTGTGGGTGTCACATATTGGCTTAACCCTTACGACTCCTGATTGTATGGGGTTTTCGTTAGTCATAATGTACCTTATTTACACATTGGCAAAAGGTTATGTGTTGGTGGTCGAGAGGAGGGTGGGAGAGTTTCGGCGTAGAGGTAAGGGGGGGTTGGAAGGAGGCAACCCCCACCCATAAAAATGGACGATTAGCATTACTTCACATTGGTATGTTAGTAATATCGTTCAACTTTTTTTTCGACATTTTTGTTTCGACTATTTGACTTTTCCTATTATATTTATATATTTTCGACATTTTTGTTTTCGACATTTTGTTTTCGACATTTTTGTATTTCGGTATTATGTTTTCGACATTATGACTATAAGCCTCCTTGGAGTGGGTATGAACCGTGGGTATGGTCCGCCGTCTCCGCCCTCGTAGGTCAGATGAAGCGTTATGTGGCGGATCCGAATTTAGGAGGAGGCCAGGGAGGGGTATAACTGGAACCCGGAGGTACGGGGGGGCGCCATTGTTAATTTCTTTTTGTTGATCCGCAGGGTTGATGACCATGGCGTACGTTTAGGTTTCTGGGAGGAAAGCGGTCCAGGGGCCTCAGCACCTTCCGGGGTTGGTGTGGAGGGTTCCTGGGGTGAAGATGGATGCATGATCCTCTCTGCGTCCTCCAAGTGGCTGATGCGGCATAAGGTGCCTTTGTATGTGAATTGTAGCGCCGCCGGAAACAGCCATCTGTATCGGACTTGTTGCTCCTGGAGGAACAGTGCCAGGGGTCGAAGTGCTCTTCTTTTCTGAAGGGTGAGTGGTGAGAGGTCCTGATATATTTGGAGTGGCGTACTCTGAAATGTAATTTCCTCCCCTTGGCGGCTGATCGCCGAGATCGCTTCCTTGGTTGTGAAGAAGTGGACCCTTGTGATGACATCTGGGGGGGGGTCGGAGACTGCCCCGCGACGTGGGCGAAGTCTGTGGGTGCGATCTAGCAAGAGCTGAGATTTATCCAAGTTTGGGAGGAGGGCCTCGAAGAAGCGCACCACGTAGTCCGCTAACTTGTTGTCGGGGATGGAGGTCGGGACCCCCCGGATGCGGAGATTGTTGCGGCGTGCCCTGTTTTCCAGGTCCTCCTGCTTAAACTCCAGGATCTCGCATTTCTGATGCAGGGAGTCAATGGCTTTTCGCATTTCCCCTAGAGTGGTGGCGTGATCCCGGGAGTGGTCTTCGATTTCTCCGAGCCTCTGTTCGGCCTCTGTGACCCTTTGGTCCCTCTGTTCAATTTTGGTGGTGAGTTCCGATAGGCATGAGCGGAATTCCGACTTGATGTCCGCCATGAAAGCTATTAGGTCCCCTTTGATGGCGAGAGATCCCCCGTCCTCTTGTTGTTTCTGCGGAGTGAGTTTGGGAGGCTCCTGCTTCCTGCTTTTATCTAGCGTGGTGAGCATGGTGGCGATATCTGCCCCTTTGCCAACCTTTGCTTGCCTAGACATGATGATCGTGTTTGGCGGTCTTGGCTGAAAAGGTTGCGGCGAGGCCCAAGCTGTGACCGGGGTGGGCCGGGGCGCCCCAGGAAGCACCGTGAAAGGAATGCCCACGAAGTTGGGCTTCTCTGGGCGGGTCCCAGGGCTTATCTCGTGGCCTCCATGTTACCCCTGTCGGCCCGGCCGAGGGCCGCCCCCGATGGCGTTCTCGTCTGTTTGTCGGGTAGCCTCTGTCTGCCGCTTCTCTTCGGTCCCCCTGAGGTCCGTCGCCATCAGGTTCGCAGTTTATTGCCGAGTTCCGGCGCAGCCGCCATCTTGGTTCCTTCGAATGGCAGCGGGGGAGCGGTGCGGTCGCTAAGTTCTAGGCGAACGCAGCGGCGTTCGAAGATCATTGTAAGCCAGGTTGTGCCTCATCGGTTCCGAGCGCCATAGATGTCATTGGCGACTTGGATACTCGGTCGGAACCGCTTGAATTTGGCGGCGGAGGCGGACATCCCACGGGCGGCCTCAAGGGAGCGACCACATCGATGGCCCTCCAAGCCACGCCCCACCAATCAAAACATTTAATAGATGAGGACTTGCTAGACCAACAGAGTGAAGACAATACCTCTATTCTCAATGTCTCATTGATTTATGGCCAAAACATCCCATAGGCTTTTTAGTTTACAGGTTAAGTGTTTTTTTTTATACATGTTCTGCTAAGAATCAACCTCATTCTTGATTCAATGTGTGTTTTGTTTAAGTTATGCATTTCAGGATATCTGTAACGTACTCAGTGGCAATGATGACATATTTGTGATGCATTTGGTGTCACTTTTAAAAGGGAATGTGATGTCAGTGTGTGTTCACACCCAAAACAAAAGCTGTGATGACTGAAAGGTTTAGAAAGTAATCTTAAACCTCTTGCAATTGCTCTGAATGATCCTTCAGACCATCATTCTTCAGGTACCGGCCAATGAGGCTGAAACCTGTCTGTTTGCTTGTGGCCTTTTGAAAAAGGGATGCAACCTAGCAGTTAGGGCAGAACTTCCACTTTTGGGATGTGACCAAGCATGATTTCCATGTGGCCTTTCCCCTTCTGTAATGGCTTGGCAGGCTAAAGAATTAGGTTATGTTCTCCATTTCGTACCCAAAGGTACAGCGCAACTAACACCAAAAGGCAGCCTAGTGCTACAAGACTTTCAGAACACCTACATTGGCCCAGCACAGACTATCAGAAAAGCAAGGTTTTTAATGACTGTCTAAACTCCAGATGAGCCACAGTGGGCTGCAGTGCAATAGGCAGGTCATTCCACAGTTTGGCAGCCATCACAGAAAGGGAACAGCCACCAGTTCGTACAAACTGAAAACTAGGCACAGAAATAAGAAATCTGACCCCAGAGCCCAGAGAACGGCAGGGTACATAGGGACGAACCTTATGCTGCAAATATTCAGGCGCCACAGCATGGAAAGCCCTGTGTACCAGACCGCATCAATAACCGGGGCATGAAGATGTCGAGGATTAAACTGCAGCACCTTTCTAAGAATCTTCAACTGAAAATGGCCAGCCTGACAGACCGAGCTGATCTGAGTGGCCATAAAAAGGCACACAGAAAATATAACACCTAGAGTCCAAACAACTGCTACAGGGACAGGAAAAAGACCAATAGAAGAAGGCCAAAAGGAAGGAGTCCAGAAAGAAGTAGCAGGAGCAGAACCCACCACCATAACCTTAGACATACAGCTGTTCAATGTAAGCCAGTTCTCGCTCATCCAGCTCCCAATGGCCTGCAGTGAGTCTCTTAGCTGAGTATCACGGGAGGGGTGGTGCAGATCCAGACAGACTATGATCCGAGTATCATCTGCCTACGAGTAACATCGGAAATAGTGGGAGCGGACAAGAGCAACAAGAGGATGAATAGATACAGACAGAGCGATTAGAAAGAAAAGAATGAAACCAGGAAACCAGAAATCCCAGATGCAGACAGTCGACTGAGCAGGATGGAGTGGTTGTTATACCTGCGCTCCAGCCACGATCCGTTCGCTGTAGCTCACATCGGCCTTGCCGTCTTAAGAAATAGGGTGCATTCCTTGTTTTCACCGTTCTGGCAGCATTGGCGGTTGCTGGGGAAACCAAGCTGCAGGTCTATTCGTCATTTCTCAAATCACCTGACACATTCACGCTGCGGCAAGCCGACGCTCCTGTGTGGGTGACGCATTGCTTTCCAGAAAAGGTCACGTGATCAAGGGATCCGTGCTTCTAATTAGCGTTCTCTCAGTCCCTTGCGATCCTTGTGTTTTGATTCATCTCCTGCTCGACTTCGGAATTGTATTTGGACAACGCTATCTGCGCGCCCCTTGACTGTTTTGTTTGAACCTACCTGCTCGATCCTGATCTTGGACCGAATCTTTCTATATTTCCTGCTGCCCGCGGCGGACGCCTCTTGAAATCTATCCGGGACGGCTCTCTCTGAATCCCACTGTGCAGCCTACATTCTCCTGTACATTCGTGTGGCAAGAACTCCTCCCAAAACACGCAGCGAGTCACCTAGCAATCAGTAACATCCACGATCCGCCTAGTGTTTGCCCAGTGACGCGGATGTCAGCATTTCCTCTGGTAAGAATGAATCATTTAAGATTATGTGGTTCTACCTTGCCATTTCCCTCGGAAACCATAGAAGCTTAGGAATAGCAACCGGACCCCCTCCTCTTCGTACTGTCACCTTTGACTGTCCTTCTCTCATGGAACTGTGGTTTGGATTACCCGTGCAAGCTGGATGCTACGCTGAATTCTTCCTTGCACCAATCCGGACCTAGTTGCGACCCTCGTGCCGCTTGGGGAGATACCCATTACTAACTACCCTGTTTGTTATTTTATCCCATCGTTCTTTGGTACTCTTTGACTTCCCTTTAACAACCAGAGGGACCTTCGTCTTAGACTTAGCTGCTAACACCTTTCAGCTTGGTGTGGCGGTGTGGCGTTCCCGCTCTTTGGGGTTATCCATCGACCTGTCTACTTTAGCGTTTGAAGTAGGTTGGTGTGTCACCAGAAAGAGCTGCCTCAAGTGAGGTGGTCCGGTCTGAGTTGCCTCCCTGTTGGCACTTACTCAGCAGTGACTGAAGGGTCCGTTCCTAAGTGGCTACTTCTACTCAACGCCCCGGCCAGTCCGCAAGGGGGTGAGTAACAGAGGTCAACTGTGTCAAAAGCAGCCAACAGTTCTAACAGAATCATTGCTGTCACTCCACCCTGATCAGAAATAAGTGTAAAATCTTCCGAAACCAATACTGTTTCAGTGCCCTGACCTGGCCTAAACTCTGACTGAAAGGCGCCGAAAATACCTGTGTCTTCACAGAACCTCCCAAGCAGGTGTGCAATTAGTGACTCCAGCAACTTCATAAAAAAAAGGAAGGAGCGATAAAGGATGAACATTGGCTGGAATTAGTGGTTCGAGAGAAGGCTTTCTGAGCAGCAGAATAACCAAGGCATGTTTCAGGCCGGAGGGGATCTCGCCCATGGAGCAGGAGAGATTGATTGCATACACAACATTGGTGGCAATTGACGGCAGAATTTCTTTAAAAATATTCAGTGGAATAGCATCAATTAGTGAGGCAGATTTTATTTTTTCCACAGCCGAAAGAATGTCTGCAACAGAGAAAGAAGGAAAAGAGTCCCAAGAGGATACTGCAACAGCCAGAGACACAGGGATAAACAAAGGAACCAAAGTCAATAGACAGACCGCAGACTGATGGCCTGGAGGGTTGCCCAGAATAAGTGCCAGAGGTTTAAGGTTCATTCTAAATCTTCCGGCCATTTTATTTATTTTTATTTTATTGTTAATTTATAATAGGCTTAATACCAGCAAGTGATTTCTAAGCGCAGGATCTGGATCTGTTGCACTGCGTTGTCTTGCTTCCAAGACAAATGTGTTGCCCTTGAGCTATTCTTCCTCCCTCTTTTGTTTTGCGTGGTCAGAGTTGGACAGGTATGCCCACACGTGGGCCCCAAACCCTCTGGAGCCTAGAAACCAAAGCTACACCTCAGATTATGCCCAATGCGGCTGAAACAGGTCTGTGGATACTTGTGGTCTAGTGCAGAAGGCATGTGACGTAGCAGTTCAGCCTGGACTAACCCTTATATGGTGGAACCAAGCCTGATTTGCATATGGTGTTTCCCCCTTGTGTAATGGCTTGGCAAGCTGAAGAACGATGGTCTGGAGGGTTTCCATTTAAACCTTTCAGCCATCACCCCTTTTGTTTTGCTTGTTCTGTTCTCACTACAGTGGACACTATGCCACACATCTTACTTTTTCAATTGATGTGCCAAAAGCTACACTCTAAGTATTTAGACACTAACAATTTATGACCCACAGGTTGTCAACTTTAAAAAAACTTTGCATATAAAATAAACAAAGTCACCAGATCCTCAGCAATGCTCATATGTAATTCAGTCAATTCTAATACACAAGGGCTAGCCAAAAGTAAAAACCCTTTTCAAGAGAAGAAAAAGAAACAGAAATGTGGTTATAAAATAAAATGTTACCTCAAAAAATAGAATAACTTTGGGGCTTTCCTCAGTTTCTTGAAGGAGGTATCCAAATGGGTCAATAAATATAATCTGCTCCTCCCACTGCGGAAGTGTGGATTTAAACTGTCTGAAATCATAAGGCCGTGTCATGATGGGACGAATATGTTCCACACTCTCTTGTTCAGAAAATGACGAAACTGCATAACTACTGCAAGCAAAAACAAATTTTATATCAACATGCAAATAAATAACAAATACACAACAAAGCTACACTGAAAACATCCAAAGAATAGCATTATTCGCTTTTTATAGTAATTGATTTACTCTTATAGCCTTATCCCTTTCACTTACAACGTGTAGGAAAACAGTAACTTGTGGACATGACTAGACATGTTTGCCAATGTTATCCAATAGTTGGGACAAAGATGCCAAGAACGGCTTATTTCATTCTCAAAATGTAGGATTATTTCACTATGGAGGCTAAATCCTCTCAAATGTCTGTCTTCCTAGGTAATGGATCCTAAGGAGGAGGGTACATGCAAAGTATGCAAGACAGAGTAGGCTGTCCACATTCAGATGGTGGTTATGAGTTCCTGAACCTTGAAAGCAAATTAAACTACTGTAGCTTACAACAGGTGGCCAATGATCCTAAGAGAAGGGCATCCAAAGAAATGGAGTAACATTCGGAAATGAAGAAGTCAAAATGTGCAATGGATGCCGGGTAGCCTGAATTTATACTACCCATAATCTGATTTAAATGAAACAAACATTGGAGCTCAAAGTCATGAAGGGTTTCTGCAGCTCTAGATATGTGGGTCAACTAAAGTTGGAATGGTTTAAACCCTGGCTGATTTTTAGAGCCAAAAGAACCTCAGGATAATTAAAAACTATTTTCATGAAGGCCCAAAGAACACTCTACAAGGTGCATCAGAGTGCCTTTCAGTTAAACACAGAATTATAGTGTCATACTTGAGAAACTCTTCAACCACCTCAAATAATAAAAGTGATTGCAGTGCCTACACGTAGGGTTTATTGAAGGTTCTGTGTCTATTAATTGAATTTAAATACTTCTATTTATTTAAAATATCAGAGTAAAAAAGGTCATCCCCTATGTCACAATGGTGGGGAAGTCACCCAACAAACAAGTTCAAACTACATTGAAGTGTGGGTGTGTGTATATATTCAGTAAAAACAACTTTAACGGGACGTTATGGTTAAGTTGCGCTACTAAAAACCTATGAAATTCACTAAAAAAAAACTTTGTTAACGGGACGTTATGGTTCGAAGTAAAATCGAAAACCCCCTGAAATTTGCCAGTTATGGTAAGCTAAGCAACCATAACTCGCGCCACCACCGTGCACTGCTAAGACGAACACCCAGGACATCAAAGATGACATCACAAATGTCATTCATGACATCAGTGATGACATTGCATGTGTAGCTCCCTCTTTTTTCCTTTACTGACATATCTAAGCCAGGTGGCTTTCTTCACTGTCAGTCAGGAATTAAAAAAATAAAAAGTACTATATGTGTAGACCTTACCCTTCTCATATGTTCTTACAACACATCCTTAGGGTACAGTTTCATCATATGACACATATACATAGGAGAAAAAGGAATTTTGAAACACAAGAATCTTTTCTGTGCATGACGTTAAATGGGAATAGTGTAGTTTTCTTTGCTTACTTTACGTTCCCTGTATATGCTTCTATTTGTATGCATTGTGGTCTCTTTATATTTTGTGTGCAATAGTACAATTGTGCAGTAAGGGAAGCATTCATAGGAACTTCTGTTGCACAGTATGCAAAAATCTGTAATGGAAGCATTTATCATTTTACTATTCAACATGGAAAGATTTTGAATATTGCACCTCTATGGCGCATGCAGTAGACAATGCCTACCTCTCTTCATGAGTTTGTTCATGTACTGAAAGAACTCAGTAATGCAATGGCATTTATAGCAATGCATTGCTTAATGAACTATTTGGCATACACTTTTCTGCCAATATTATAATGACAATCCCTTGTGGAGGTTGTCCATGAAAACTAAATGCACATGTGATGTCATCAGTGATGACATCAATGACATTTGTGATGTCATCTTTGATGTCCTGGGTGTTAGTCTTAGCAGTGCAGGGTGGTGGCGTGAGTTATGGTTGCTTAGCTTCCCATAACTGGTGAATTTCAGGGTTTTTCGGTTTTACTTTGAACCATAACGTCCCGTTAAAGTTTTTTTTACTGAATTTCACAGTTTTTTAGTAGGGCAACTTAACCATACCGTCCCGTTAAAGTGTTTTTGCTAAAGGTCATCGGTTTGTAGTAGTGGCACGTAACCATAATATAAAGTAACTTCTGACTTAATTGGACACCTTTCGGAGAATGCCACATGACCATATGCTGGCGTACAGCACAGTGACGTGTCCGAGAATCCGTACACACTTAACAATAAGATGTATGCCTAGTGGAGAGTGTGGAAATACATTTTATATTGATGTAGGAACGTTCAGCTTCAACATTTCCCTTGCACCGCTCCAACACTTATTCGTAGTCAGCCATTAGCAATGTAGTACAGATAACTAGAACTTTTGCTAAAAGTATGTAATCTGAAAACGACATGAGCTAAGGCCATCCCTCCCCCCAAGAAACAGCACCACTGCTGTAATGAAGGAGCATGAGAAAGACTGCCCCAACCAAATAAACGCACAACATTTTTCGCCGTCCACCTACCCCGCCATATTACTGTTTGGTGCCTCTTTCCTCATTTCCGTTCCCAAATGTTCTTATTAGCTTTCCTTCCAAACAAACAAGCCATCCGTAAACAAAGTAAATGTTCCTTTAAGAACCACCTTTCACAGTGAAAACATTTTTTTTTAAAATGTCATATACACTCCATCTACTTTATATTTCTCAGTAAAGGACAGACACAATAAGATTTGCCATTAACAATCTAGATTTGCAAAGCAGTAACGTGTGCTACTCAAAAATAGGATTTCTCGTTATAATCCAGGCTGCCTGCGGCGTCCCAGATTACAAAACAAAATCCTTTTCAAATATGGCCACCATAGAAAGGGAAGGCGGTTGTTCCATACATGGCTCCTCTTCGCTTTCCATGGCAGCCTGCAAAAAGCAAAGCTACGCGCCATGACGCATAACCTCAAAATTAACACACAGCGACATACAACGTACCACGTTACATTTTGAAATAATAAACTGCTTTGTAAAAGAAAACATTAACATTTTAGATTTTGTAAAGTACTTTTATTTCACAATAAACTGTTGGAGACCATCTGACTATTCCCATTTTCAATCAAATAGTAACTTTGTTTTTTGGGTGGTCTTCGAAAATGTTAATCATGATGCACATGTTGTTCTTTTCGCATACGCAAAGTAAATGCTTTCGATAAAGCAACCGCTTCGGTCGCACAGTGATTTCCAAGGCGTCGGCATGAACCTTGGCCTACACCACCTTAAAAAATTTTATGTTACTCCGAATGGCCACTCCAGCGTATGGACAAGTGTGTCCGGGCCGGTCATCCCACAAAACCGTAACGGTTAGGCAGCCGGTGACGAGTACGTGCATCTGGCGCCCAAAGAAACCATCACTTGGCATTTGGAATCCATGGCAATCACAGTACGGCAGAATGTAGCTGTTCGGAAAACGTAAGAGAAAATATGTATGAATACCCAACCTTCATTGTACAATTTCAAAAAGGACAAAAATAATGTGGAACCTGATCAACAAATCAATGTGGTTATACATGACATTTTAAAGAAATAATAGCTTTGAACATGGGGGAACCTAGTCATAGTCTACAAACGGCGAGAATCTGCACTCTCGATAAGTCAGAAAAAAAATGACAACTACACAGAAAGATAGTACCTCAGTTACAATGCCAAATTAGTATTGTGTTAATAAAAAATTAAAATTCGTTCCGGTGTAGAGTCGTCAAAAATAAACGTACACAATATTTACCTTCTCCATTGTCTTCGTTAAACGCAGACAGCAATGTACTTGCACCAAAGAATCTTCTTCAACTGATATTGCATGAGTCTTACAACCGTTTTGAATACATAATCTTATCAAATGGTATTTTTTCCAAACTTTCAGTCCCTGCATTCTTACTGAATTTTCCCTCGTGCCCAAGGTCAAAAAACAATTGACCCTTATGGGTTCAGTCGGATGCGTGGGCCTACTGAGCTCGCAACCAAAAAAGCAAACCAAGTGACCTTCACTCAGAATGAAAATACATTCTGACTTTGCAACAACATATCTGAATGCATGCATGAGAACGGGTACTCCCATACACTTGCAGACCCGCTATTTCCATCAAATCGTGCAGGTGGCTGCCTCAGTTTTCAAACTCTAGGACGTCAGTCTGACGGCAATATTATTTTAAATACATTGGAACATAGACGCAGTAAATCTTCGCCTGTACCTAGTGGACACTATATTGAGCAGCAAGTTCCAATTTACCGTATGACTTTGGTGACAATAAACCCCACTTTTTGACTTCCTGCTGCCACATCCCATCCCAGCCTCATCAACCCTCACCTTCTGAAACAGTATTTCATAAGGTTAACAAGTGCAATGGTGTGTTGTTTTATATGTGTTAGCGGCGATCTCCGCATGTACCAAAACACGAATGAAAGATGGCGGGCGCAGCGAAAGAATCTGACGCACTTCACGCCATTCAACATCCAATCAGTGAAGGCGCCACATGTCCGTGGACATGACGCTACGGATTAGCCAATCGGTATCTTGTCCGCGGAGTGAACAGGGAAGTGTGTCCGCGGAGCGGACATAGATATCACACATTTTTTGAGACACACTTTCTGGTCGTTTTAAAGAAAACTACTGGTTGGATTGGCACCACATTTACAAAAGCACGCTTTTGGGACCAAGCTCCTGCCGCAAATGTGGTGAAAATCCGTCCAGCGGTTTGGGCTGTAGGCGTGCGCAAAGTTTTTCCCCCCATCCAGTCTATGATGAAAAAAAGACGTTTTGGGACCTCCCCTATAACTTTTCCCCCCCTGGACCAAACATCACCAAACTTTGCAAAATTCAGAGTGGACCATATACTTTTTTTGCAAAGTTTGGTGTGGATTCGTCCAGGGGGAGAGGAGTTATAAGCCGCCCAAAAAGTGCTCTTCTTATGGAAACAGCAACTGAACCATAACTACACAGCCACTACTGTGGCTGTGTAATATATATATATATATATATATATATATATATATATATATATGTGTCATTTCCTCTGCACTGTCTGCTGCCTTCTTGTCCATCGATACTTGAAAAATAAAGGACTGTTTTGCAGTGGATTTCTCCGTTTGGGAATTGCCCTGTTTTTATCCTTTTTGTACTGCCCGAGTGCCGCTGCTATTTTTGGATTGCTAGCCAGCCCGCCGTGCTTATCAATATATATATATATATATATATATGATACATTACTTATCATAATTGTATTTCTGATGCTTATATCTGCTTAGATTCACATTCTATGCATAGGCCGACATCTAGCGGTAGCAGCAGAGTATTACAGTTTTTGCTTTCAAAACTCGAAAAGGGACGCTGACAGGGCATGCCAGTAATACTATCCCTAGTGTGACATCTACTGTACCCATGGTCCTTCCTGCGTCAAGGCCCCTCAGATTGTTTTGCTTCTGACATGAAGTGTAGCGTGAGAACAGGTGTAGTAAATCAGATGAATGAGGATCAAGCTAGAGAAACATCTATGCACCTTCTACTCCACAAGGGAGGAAGGGTGGGCGCATGTCATTCTAAGCAGATACAAGCATCAGAAATACAATTACAGTGAGTAATGTATCCCTTATGAGGCTTGTGGAATCTGCTTAGATCACATACTATGCATAGATTAGCAAGCAGTGTCTGGAGAAAGTGGTAGTATGTGAGAAGGTACAGTGGCAAATAGATGTTTTAGCACTGCTTGTTCCACCTGTGAATCTGCTTTAAAATGTGTGTCAATGCAGTAGTGCTGAGTAAAGGTATGAATAGAGCTCCATGTAGCTGCTTTGCAAATGGCGTCTAGAGGGACGTTTGCAATAAAGGCCAAGGTAGCTCCTGTATCCCTGGGAGAGTGAAGTCCTGATGTGAACGGCAGAGTTTTATTTGATAGTGACTCTCTATCTGTTTTCAGATGGAGTTTTTTGAGACGCAATCGCCTTCCCTGCCAGGCGCTATGGAGACAAACAGTTGGTATGTTTTCCTGGTTTATACAGTAAAGGGACGCCCTGCTTACATCTAGAGTATGGAGTTTTTTCTCAGCTGAGCTTGAAGGGCTTTGAAAGAAAGCTAGTAGTTCGATGGGCTGGTTGACATGGAACGTAGTTATGAACTTAGGTGAAAACCTAGGTTGTGTTCGTAGTACCAACTAGCCTTTGTTGATAACAAAGAAAGGGTCTTGCACTGACAAAGCTTGTAGTCTGCTGACTCTTTTTATGGAGGTGAGCCACCAGAAAAGCTGTCTTACATGTAAGGTGTTTACAGCTAGATTTATGTATATGCTCAAAAGGGGGGGGTCCCATGAGTTTTGCAACTACCACGTTTAGGTCCCACCCTGGAGGGGGGTTTGAAATGGGAGGGTAGAGTCTCTTTATTCCTTCCATGAATGCCTTAATGACTGGGATCTTCCACCAGGACAACTTGCTTTGAGAAGCATTGTACGTGGCTAGAGACGACAGGTGAACCTTAATGGAGTTAAATAAGGAGTAAGTGGAGCATGTAGTGGAGAATGTGTAGTGGAGTACATTCTATTGGGTTTATATTCTTTGACTGGCACCAAATTACAAATCTCTTGCATTTGTTGAAATAACAGTGTCTGGTGTTTGATTTGCGTGCCTCCTTGAGGCAGTCCGTGCACTGAGGTAGTTTTAAATGGCCAAATTCGATGACTTCAGGAGCTAAGCTGCCAAGTTCATAGACTGAAGTTGTGGGTGGAAAGTTGTCCCCCGTAATGTGTGAGCATGTTGTTGGGGCACAGGCGTTTGATTGGATCGCACATCGCCAGTGTGCGGAGATGTAGGAACCAAAGTTATCTCGTGCACATATGAGCAACTAGGATTAGTGTCACTTGTCCCTGGTGTATTCTGTTCACCAACCTGTTCAGTAGCGGGGTCGGGGTTAAGGCGTAGGCAAATTTTCCTGACGAGTTCATCCACAGGGCGTTCCCCTTTTACCCGTGTTGGGGAAACCTGGATGTGAAGTCTGGGCATTGGGTGTTTTGGCTTGTGGCGAACAAGCCTAAAGGGGGCCAACCCCATAGGGAGAAGATATTCTTTAAGATATCTTTGTCGAGTTGCCACTCATGCTCTCTGGGTAGAGGATCTCTACTTAATGAGCCTGCCAGAGAATGGAGTTCCCCTGGAACATGATGAAATGTAGGAAAAATGCCCTGCTTGAGTAAACACTTCCAAATGCTTTGTGCTAGCTTGGACAGACTTGGGAGAGTGTGTGCTCCCCTACTTGTTTATGTAAAACATAGCAGTGGTGCTGTCCATGAGGACTTTTAGTGACTGAACTGAAAGGTGCACTTGGAAAGCTTGCAGTGCTTTGAACACTGCTAGTAGTTCCAAAAGGTTTCAGTGATTTTGGGCTGTGATTTGTGTACACAGGCCATGCGCTGTGTTGTAAAGGTAATTGGCTCCGCACCCGGTGAGCGGCGCGTATGTTGTGACAATTATTATTTATTATTATTATTAACTTCTTGCACGGTCGGGTTGTGAAAAGGTTTTCCCTTTAACAGGTTTTCCTTTGTCCACCAGCGTAGCGCTTGAACTAGGGTTAGCGAAACCACCACTAGATTGTCCCACTGACCGCTTGTCTGAGACTTCTGTTTCGCTAACCACTCTTGCATTGGAAGCATGCGCAGCCGTGCGTGCGGAACGAGGTAAATGCATGATGCCATCATCCCTAGCAAGCGCATTGCTTTGCATACGGTTATTTGGCGACCAGCCAGATACATAGGTATTTGCAGCAGTACGTTTTGTACTCTTTCGTTTGACAGAAAGACTAGACTTTCTTCTGTTTTTATGACAGCCCCTAAGAACTGCTTGGTCATGCTTGCAACGAGACTTGATTTTTTTTCTAGTTGATTGAGAATCCCAATTGGAACAGGAGATTGACTGTTCTCTGGGTGTTTTGCTTGCAAATATGGGGGATTCCCCTGTTATCAGCCAGTTGTCCAGATAAGGGTACACTGGGATCAATTCCCTGTGTAGATGCGCTGCCACTACCGCTAGTACCTTGGTGAAAACCCTTGGAACAGAGGCTATGCCGAAAGGTAGCACCTTGAATTGGTAGACCTGGTTCGCTATTTTCAAACGCAAGAAACTTCTGTGTGCTGGGAACATTGAAATATGAAAGTATGCATCTTTCATATCTAGGGTTGCCATGTAGTACCCCTGCTTTAGCAGTGGGATTACCTCCTGTAGCAGTGTCATGCAGAATTTGTGTGGCTTGTTATAGGTGTTTGCAGGGCGCAGGTCTAGGACACGGAGCATTGTTAAATCTTTTTTCTGCACAAGGAAGTATATTGTATAAATACCCTTATTTACCTTGTTTGCCAGGATGATTTCTATGGCGTCCTTTAAAAGCAGTGCCTTCACCTCTTCCAACAGGATACGTTGTTCTTCCTGTGAAGACTGCCTTTGTCTTGGCGGGTGGTTGGATGGCTTTTGGATCAGTTCTTTGCAATATCCCCCTGCCACGGTGGAAAGTACCCACTTGTCCAAAGTGATCCCCTCCCATGCGTGGTTAAAGTGTGAAATATGACCTCCTACTGGAGTGGCATGCAGGTGGTCATTGCTTAGGGGGGGTTGAGCCCCCTGTTGTGGAGGAAGAGCTGCCCCTACTTCGAGACCTTCTTTGGCCTCCTTGAAAACCCTGTTGTGAGGCCTGCCCTTGTGACGAACCCCAGGACAAACCTTGGTTACCATGATTGTAATTTGAGGCACATTGGGAGTTTTGTCCTCTAGAACAGCCAGAGTTAGAGCTTCCTCTTTGCCCAAAGGGTTTATTGATGAGATGCCCTAGGAATTGAGTGTGTCATATTCCTCTTTCGCGCTCGAGAGCATCCTCCACCGCTTTGCGAAACAAAGTGTGGGGTTCAATAGGCATGTTTAGGAGGGTTGCCTGGGTTTCTTGTTTGAAGCCTGGTTGGCATAGCCATGCGTGGCGTTTAATTAGTGTGCCTTCTGCCACTATTCTGCGTGCGTTTCCCGCTGCGTACAAGTTGTTTTTGAGGATGCAGTTTGCTACTTGTTTTCCCCTCTGCGATGTAAGTGAGAGCTGTGTTTTGAGGGGCTCTGGGACTGAGTCTATCTGATGAGCGATTTCATCCCACTTGTGACAATTATAACTGGCTTATAACTTAGTGTTATTAGCTATCCTTGTTTGGTAGGCTGCCGAGGAAGTTCCTTCCTGCCCAAGGTGTAGATTTTTGTACTCTCCTTGTCAGGAGGGACTTCGGCAGAGGCTAGATGGGGTCCCGGCCCTCTTTCTTTTAGTAGTAACTACTAATGAGTGAGGCTTTAACTGCCCCCTGATGTACAAGGGATATGAGCGGGCTGGTCGGAACATCATTTGGATGCGCGAGTTGACTGCCCGTGTTAAATTGGGTGTAAGCAGAGAGGGTTGGATGAGTCTCTGTACTGATTGTAACAGGGGGATAAATTGGGTTGCTGATTTTTTTATCCCCCAGGATGTCCTCCACAAAGTCTTTGTCAACTTGGGCTTCTTGTGTGTCTATTTTTAAGTGCTTTGTTGCCTTTAAGAGCAGGTCATTATATTGTAACTGGTTGTCTACCGGGGAATCAGCCACTGATGGGTCGGAGTGACCTGGGGATTGTAGGACGTATACGTCCTCATCATCCTTGTCATAATATTGGTCCAAGTCCACTGTGTCCCCTTCATCCTCTGGGTCTGTGTATGTGCCTGGGTCTAGTGAGCCTTGTGTGGTATGGTAATAAGTATCTTGCCCTATGTCCTGATGTGAGGTGGTAGCGTACATGGTATCCAGTCGGACTCTTTTGGCGGCGGGCTGAATGACGGCTGCCCTGCTCCGAGTGGATACTGCCCCGCTCTGTGGGGTTCCCTGAAGATTTTGGGGGACGTCTGGGTGGTCATCAAAGAAATTAATAAAAGAGGAAATCCTCCTCATAACATTATCAAATTGTTCTGTGGTCAGCTGTGAGGAGTTTGTTACTAGAGGGAGCAGGAGTAGCAGGTATAAGTGGGGCTCTGGCAAAGGGGTTTTATTATGGGACATAGCCCCTGAAAGAGTACCCTCAGGGGTAGAGTAATCCCTGGTTTGGTACCTTGAACCTCTCTACTTTAAAACGTCGAAGACTTATGGTTTTTTGAAAATCGGGTCTTTCACAGGATGTTGTGACCATGCTTTTTAATTAACTTGTTCATCTTTGAGCTTTTTGTGCTTTTTTTGGAGGCCGGCGAAGCGTCTTTTCGACTGCCGGTCATCGGCTCCTGAGGACTTTTTAAGTTTAGATGCTGTTTCGAAAACTGACTTTGTCTGTTTCGGGGGTCTGTCTGTGTTGAAGAAAGACAGGGAAAGTTTGGACCTCCCCCCTGACGTCACGTGTGGCCTGTCGGCGGCGTGGTCGACTTTCAGCTGTGGGAGGTGTGCTTAGTGTGATGAGACTTGGTAGTGCTTGAGCCACCGGGTGTCATCCCCATTGCAGAATCGCCGGCCTGCCTGTTGGGATCGCGTGCTCGCATGCAGGAATCTGATGGATCCCGATCGTCGTCAGCATCACTTAAGACGTTGATGCTGCCGCTGCTAGAGGTTCCTTCGACGTCCATGGAGATCTCAGTCTGCATGGCGTGGTGGGCCCAGCGTTTGGTCTTGTGGTCCTTTAGGGTTTTGGGCCTGAACAGTTTGCAAGACTGGCGCTGTCCCTCGGCATGATCCCTCGGGAGACAAAGATTGCACACCCAGTGCAAGTCTTTCCAGGGCAACTTCCCATTTCAGGAAGGGCAACATTTTAAAGGTGGGTTTTCCATGATGTATGGGGATGGCAGCCTGGCGAAATAGATGGGAGTAAAGGGGAATATACATTCTCTAAATGAGACTAGAATATGAAGCCACCCCCCCACTCTCCCTACTGTGCAGAGTCGAGGCCTGCTGGGGCATCCAGAGGCCGTAGACAAAGGATCATCGGGCGGATGTTGCGGTCGTTGACGATTGAAACTTGTCCTCAAAGCGGCCGCCGAAGATCATACGGTAAACGGATATTGAAAGGACAGGCAGAAATACTAGAATGAAACTTTCTACTAAATGGTGTCAGGGTTATTATTAGCATGGGTTACAATGTTTATCTGTTGAATCACATTCCACTCCTGACACCATATGTAAGAAACTCATGGTGGCAACCGTAAAGACAGACAAGTGATCACAGTTTAAGGGAGTTTATTGAACAATAAATGCAGGGTGGAAAAACACCTAAACTAAACCAAAATCTAAGATGGGAGCAAGTGCCAACCATCAAATGAAAAATAAGGCAGTCCTGGTGGCGTGTCAAAATAAAAGGGCCTATACTAAGAAAAACCTATTGCCAATTCCTTACAACTAATTATACAAAGAGTGTGAGATAGGGTTTCAATAAAGAAAAGAAGTGTTCCAGATGAGAAGTCAGAAAGTGATTGCCAGGGGTCTCCCTTACCCACGTTTTCAGCACGGGACCAGGTTGGACCTAGGAGCACAGCGTACACTCCACTTTCTCAGCACAAGCCGACAGCTCCATTCCAGGTAGCAGGTTCTTCAATGGTATAGTCTATTTTCACTAAAAAGTCTCTTGCCTTTAAGGCCTGATATATCCAACAAACAAACACAAACAAAAAGTTATTTTCCACAGTTCAAGTTAGGTGATGCTTCACCCCTCGGTCCCCCTCTTCTGGGCGCCGACCCCTCACATATCTTATTCAACCAATCAATTGAACAGTTACTTTCTAAATTAACCTTGGGTGATGACTTTTCAACCCTGGATCTCCCTCGACCAGGCTTGGACCTACTTGACGAGGGGGACAGTTCACTTGCCCTGGTCTTCCAACACCTTTTCCGTTCACAAGTCTTAATGTCTTTTTAAACAGTACTTCAAGCTTTGTCTCCGAATGTCAGCTTCCCTCTTCCGGGTTCACTTTCGCCAACTTCCACAAACAGTTCCCTGTACTTCGCACTTTGGATTTCACCCCTTTTTGTTAGCATCCCTCCGCCGGGCATCATTTTTCCCAACCTTTTACCAAACAGTTCACTATGGGAATTTAGACTTCGTCCCGTCTCGCTAGCATCCCTCCGCCGAGTTCACTTCTTGCCAACTTTAACACACTGTTCATATGCTCATTTCATCAATCAGGATTAATTTCCTTTAGCTTCGCAATCATCTGTAGGCCAAAGACTTTTGAGGGTACAGAGGATTTTACAAGACAACTGTATGACCACTTTGACCTCTTTTCACCTCTTCCCAAGGGCTTCCTGTCTTCCTAGTTTCTACCATTGGGTAATCGCCCAGAGTTTCCTGCTTGAGCACCCACGTGGTGCCAGCCTCCTCTCTTTCTGGTTTTCCCCTTCTTTCCTCAATCATATTTTTAATTCTTTCAAAGTTCAAATTGACCATTGGCTACTTTTCGTTCAACACAGTTTGGTTTCTTATAGATTCTCCCCTCGACTCACTGGCTGTGATGAACCGTTTGCCTTTCTTTATCCTTGGAGTCGAGGTTGGTACCACCGAGACAAGCGTCATTCCCGGCATGGTTATCAGCAGAGGAGGGTCTTGCGTACCGTACACATCTGCTGCAACACACACTGGCTTTTTTTCGTGGTCTTATATTCCGATCTGCAGGCCTTGAACGGAAAAGGGCAAGGTTACTTCTCTCCTCGTAACCCTCTCGGTATTTGCCGTCTTTCACCTCTTCTTGAACTGACGTGCGGAGTTAGCTCTCACGTCATGCGGTTTGTCTTGGTCTGCCTGTGCTTTCGTGCTCCACCTTTTATCCCTGTGGGCAAGGGAAAGGGACGTCAGGTGTGTGAGAGCCTGGTCAATTGCCTGACTTTGCCTGACCCTTATATTGGGACATGTCAGGTAAACAGCTCTTCCGTGTTGTGCGAAAGTGTTTGTGTCAGGAAAGAGTGCGGGGGGCAGTGTTTGCAATATCCTACGTGGTAGGATCTGGAAAAGTTGTTGAAAGAAGGAGTATACTGCGTCTCACCCGTCGGTGTCCCACTCTTACTCCCCAAGGACCCTTCATCCAGGTGACCCTCCCTCACTAGTCCACCTCCAGGAACTGTATCCAATAGCATGGCTGTGTCCTGGCCACCTGGATGACAGATCCCCAGTGACTAGCCAGGGAGATACCTTCAGGTTTCTCCCAAATTCCATTCCTAAAATGCAAGTTGTTGCATACTGCATAATTACAGTACTGATACTTGCATTATTGTGCTATAGACAACAATAAATACAAGTACAAACACTGCATCATCTCCATGCTTTACAGTAAAGTTAAGGTTAGTGTTATCTAAATCTCAGTGACAAATATATTTCATTTTGTTGGGGAGGATGCATCATATTGAGGAGTGAACACTTTTGACAATGTGCACAACCACACTTAAGTGCTTTTGATGGCAAACCTAGTTCGGTAACTTGCTGGCTGCATACATCTGTGCAACTGGTGCTCAACCCATGATTTGATCCCATACTCCTTGACATTCTATCATATCACCCTGTTGCTTTATACCATCTACCTTGAAAGTGAGATGAACACAAACTACAATATTCCTAGTTTTCCCAGTTCTCTGCTTGCTACGCCAGCCACTCCGTTTAGTCTATTTCTTTCCTCTTACAAAATGAATACACAAAGCTAACTAGATGTTTACTATAAGTAGCGATCAACAGTTCCATTGAGTCTGTACATCTACAGATCTACTGCACTGCCATACACTGTAGTTAGCCGCCAGAGGTCGCTTTGCTTTATGATTGCATTATATATCAGCACCTGCAGAAGACAGCTGGCCAAACCTTTTTCAGAGCCTTTTTTTTTATCATATCTATGTATTTGTGTCCATTTATGCAGCTAGCCATTTACATTTTACAGACACTCATCCAAGGATCGCAAAGTCTTTTCGCCCACTAGCATAGTCGAGTAGATTTTATGAAGGAGATTACCATTTGCAAGGGATGTTGGAAACTTTTATTTAACATTTACTTTGTTTGCAGTGCATCAAATACAAATTTCACTCTGCATGGCTGGTCTCTGGGTGACAACTGTGTTTCAAACAAAGTATGTTTGAAGTGACATGCACCATTTTACAGAAATTACATTTAAATGTGTTTTCATCCGTTGCTGTTAGGCAGAAACCTGTGCAGTTCCCTCTGGGACCACTGCAAAAGATTTAGGACTACAGGTGTTTGGCAGTAAACCCACTTGGTAGCAGTCTGTACCACACAGATTCACTTGGTAGCTGTGGCTAAGCAGTCAGACTTCCCTCAAGAAGAGTTAGGCAGTATACAGAGTATTCACAATAGGTCAAGAGCACACAATGGAACAAGTAAACACTGACCAGGGCTTGGTGTAAAAGAGATATAATTATTTATTTAAAAACCACATCTAGAAAAACACACAGGCACTAATAGTAAGCAATTCAAGTCTTAAGTAAAGCCCCACTTATTTTCAGACAGCGGTGAGCGCTTAACGTAGATCGCACTCTAATAGTTCATTTTTAATAGGGAGAGAAAAGAAGAGAACAAATTGAAACAGATCCCAACACTTTTTACAAGAACATAACAAGAGAGGAAGGCAAAGTAAAACCGTGAATTCAGAGTCAGTAGGCCGGATCCGCTTTAAGAGGATCGAAACGAAATGTGTCCAAGGTCACACGGTTGCAGTGCACAAAAGTCTTGTAAAGGTTCAAAAAGGAGTTGGACCAAAGAAAGGGGCCAGGTAGAGGGTCAAGGCGGCCAGCCCAGTCCAGAAGGTTAAGGGGTTATTGTTATCTTGTAGCAATCTTTAGAAAGGGAGGCCTGGCGGACACGGTACCTTAAAGTGGTGAGAAGACTCCAGCGGGGGCAGTTGTTCCTTGCAGCGGATGCAAGTCAGTGCTTCGTCCGGGGGAAGAGAGGATCTCGTCGTGGAGGAAGACAGGAGTCTGTTGCACTGCCAGGGAAGAAACCAGCCGCAGAGTTTCTCAGGTACAAGGAGCGGTCCGTTGATTCACGGTTCAGTGGTGAGTGGCTATCCGGCCGCCGGGGTGCTTGGCATGTACAGTTCAACCACAAACCGGTCTGAGGTGCGAAGAAGGAAGGTAAAAACTGGTTGTGCCCACCAGTCAGGGGAAGAAGCCTCTCCAGCCAGGAGATCTTCTCTGTCGTCGGGAAGTGGCGAGTCGGTTCCGCAGGGCTCCACCGGTGGTGTCGTTGTGGTAGGTCGGCTCAGCTTCTCCCTCGTCGGATTCTCAGGTCCTGTGGCGACTTCTGAAGTTCCAGTCCCCAAAGCCCTGCTTTTATGCAGCATACCCCCATTCACTCAGCCTAGCTGTCAAACAAACATGCTAAGTGGGCCAATCACACAAGAGTGCGACTTGAGTTACCAGGGTAACTCAGTCCAGGGTGCCTAAACCCCCTCCCACACCCCCTGTGGTACCCAGACAGAGTGGCACCACTTTTGGAGGCTTCTGTGGAGAAGCCCGCCAAAAAGTGGAACAAAGGGCTCGACTTGGGTTGGAGTCACAGAAGAGAACACAAACGCCATTTTAGAATCGAGTCCTGCCAAAAAATACCAACCGGCAAATTAATATTAAATAAATAAACCGGCGGTATGTTCGAGGCTATGAGAATTAAATAATTAAAGTTGGTAGCCTCGAACAATGGGAAAATCCCATAGGAAAATATTTGCGGTCGAATACAAAAAGTTTCCACTGCCACCAGCCAAAACTCGATCAGGGGGGACGGAGACGTGCCCCCTCAACTAACAGACCCCGGGGCAATCGAATTGCCCCGACCAGTATGTCCACAATATGATGGTTTGTACTGGTTTCTGCTAATAATTTGGGACTAGTAAAGCCAATGGTGACTTTACATGCCCTGGGAGACAGTAGTCAGTCCCAGGGTATGGAGTCTATGGTGGGGTGTCACTATGACACCCGGGTGTTACTGCACGGAGGGTGCTGTGTAACACACATAGTAAAAACACATGAGACCGTATGGAGTAAAGGACCCCATAGCCCATAAAACACATTAACATTCAAAGGAACACCATAAATCATGTCCAAGAGTGGGAGAAAAAGAGTCTCACTCTTGGCAGGAGGAAAAAACAAACTCCAGAAATCCAGCAAAGCTGCTGGGGGACTCAGGGGTACGCAAAACTGCTGCATCGTTGCTCATTTCATTTCTTGGGTACAAATAGCTGCTGGAGACATCAACAATGTTAGTACGCCATTGCTAATCGAATGGGTCTGTTTGCTAATCAAGAACATTTTAATTAGCAAACTCTACTAATCAATTTTTGAAAACTAATGAATGCCTTGCTGTTTTAGCATAATTTTAAGAAACAATAGTTTGAATAAAATAGGGATGCTTGCAGAGAAAAGTAGGCAGTGGTTTATCTGCATTACTGTGGTGGGCTGTACTCACCTCTCATTGAACAGTTACTTTGCATGTAGATTATGGATGGGAAGCAGACAAGTAAACATGTAATTATTCAGATTAAGTGTGTTTGTCTCATAGGAACAGGTACACAGCAAAGCTGAATTCCACAGATAATTGTGCAACCTGTATGCATGGACAGCTCTACCCTTCATCCTTATGTGGTCAATAAACCAGGTACAATTTAGTTAAGTAACAGTAACATCTTGCATTTACAATGTTATGAAGCTACTGGCACTTGCTATAATGCACTGAAGTTAACACTACTCCACTGTCCTTACTTCTAATAAGCTACAGCATGCATGACACAGGCATGTATGGGTCTTGTTTGGTGTGTGCAAGCAGGACTTCAAGTATCGACATTTTTGACTGGCGCAACTTGACTTTGTCTCTTAGAGTTGAGATAGACGAACAAGTTGCTTACCCCCGGTAACGTTCTTTCGATTGGGTGTTCCTCTCAGGTATTCCTCATCTTATGTAAATTATCTCTCCAGCTTCAGCTGCTTCCGAATTCTTTTTCTGACAGAGGGCGCTGTGTCCAGTGACGTCGAGTCGATATCCTTCAAGGGCCTCCGTTCGATGGTCGACGTCATTATCAGTATAAGTAGCGCACGCACTGCCCGTTGTCTTCAGTTTTCTTTTTCCCCCTCCTGCAGAGGAATTACCATGCGTACCATAGACTGTAGGCTCACAGAAAGCGCAAAGTGTAAGAACACGTAAATTGTACGACAGGGTAGGCTGGGAGGGGCGATGAGGAATACGTGGGAGGAACATCCAATAGAAAGAACGTTACCAGGAGTAATTAACTTGTTCTTCGAATGGATTGTGTCCTCCCACGTATTCCTCATTTTATGATAGACTACCAAAGCAGTAATAATTTGGAGAGGGGAGTACCAATTAAATTTAGATCTAATCATGGACTGAATTAAGGACCGCTTTCGCAAATTGTCCTCCCTGACTGGAAGATGAATCCAGGCAGTAATGTCTTACAACGTTATGGATAGACGACTAAGTGGCCGCTGAACAAATCTCACTGATTGGGACACCTATTTGAAGAGCAGCACAGGTTGCCATGCCCCTTGTGGAATGTGCCCTTAGGCCTTCCAGCGGGTCCTTGCCCGCTAATCTGTAGCATCCGCCAATAGCCAGGATGACCCATCTGGATATGGTTTAAGTAACTGCAAGACCCAATTTGAGACCAGTATAGTGAATGAATAATTGATCATCTTGGCGAAATTCTGCCATTCTGGATATATAACAACTGAGGGTACAGTCTATGCAACCTCCCCTCCTCCTTTCCCGGATGAGGAGGTGGATAGAAAGCTGTCAAGGTGATTTTTTGAGGCAAGTGGAAGTCGGAGACTACCTTCCATAAAAAAGAAGGTTTTACCTTGAGAATGACCTTGTCTTTATAGAATACTGTATGTGGAGGTTTGGAAGAAAGGACCTGCAACTCGCTTACCCTCCGGGCTGACGTTATTGCAATAAGGAAATCGGTTTTTAATGTCAAGAGTCTTAAAGAGCATGAGTGTAAAAGCTCAAGATGGGCATGGCTAGCTAGCCAAGTGCAAGGTTGTGTCGTTCCGGAGCTCCTGCGGATCCAAAATCATCCTGAGAATGCCTGCCCGATATATATGTGGCATACATCATACAAATAGAGTGGCAGCTGTGTGAAAGTGAGCTGCACTCAGCGTGCTACACTGGAACAAAGTCAGAGTAGCAAGAAGAGAGATATTTGTGAAAAAACAGCAGCAGGTCTTGGATGAAATCCCGGGCAAAATGGCTGCCCAATAGAACAAAGGTTCTGATCGGGACAGACCTTCAGAGAACGATGCGGTGTCCGGAGCGCATATGACACACCGAAAGTTAGAGCGAAGAGGAGCCCCTCAAGGACATTAGGTACGCAGCTGAAGAGATGACAGCCAGAGGACAATGAGTGCCAGCACCCGCTACATACCGCACATGAGCCCAGACATATGCAAGTCAGGGACACGGTCGGAAGCGCCGGGTGTACAGGAGAGCAACACTGAACATCATCCGCACCGCGCCGACATTCGGCTCACATCGCGAGCACAGCCGGCGTGCGAAATGCTATTTCACTTCAGTGGAGCCGGCAGCAACATGGGAGCAGACCGCAGAGGGGACGGCCTTGCAGTGTATGCAAGTTAGTGAAAGATATATCACAGATCCCTTGAACCAGCAACAAAAGCGATCAAGGCCAACAATACGGCCACAATATTAGGGTGATACATGAGGTGGCACGACGGCGGACCACCGAATAATTTGGGGAGATAGCAAGCTGTGATCCAATACGGCATTAGAGAGATAGTAGGTGCTGGGGCGAGGAACGGCCACCCCGCATGGCAGCGAACACATTGCTAAGGTGAGAAACACGAAGGGGCCCAAAGCAGCAGTGCAAGCACCTAAAAGCATGATGGAGACTGCACCTAAAAGGCTGATGGAGACTACTCCAAGGCAGACAGAGACAGTACCTCCACGACGGTGGATGTGTACCGCCAGATGGAACAGGGGCAGCGCACTAAGCACTAACAAAGGGAGCTAAAGCCTGATAAGTAAATGCTCGCGCTTCACGGAGAGACAACCCACAGTACACGAGTGGGCAATATCTAGCTCTGTCAAGGAAAGAAACTCCCCCCCCCACCCCCAGGAGGAAGGAGGCGAAAGGTGTCGAATTGAAGCCAGGGAGGCACAGCTTTGACTCACAATCTAGAAAGGAATAGTGAAAGGAGTGGACTCCATCACTAAGAACGATCATCCAACTATTCTACACCAAAGGAGCATAGTCAATCGGAGATGCACCCCATCCTCCGCAAGCGCAACAGGTGGCCCTCGAGCAGACCCAAGCATTGGGTGTGTAAGTGCAAGCAGGAGATCCAGACAGACTGACCCCAACCACCTTGGGCTGAGACACCAGAAGACGCCGTGATGGTATCCAAGCTGCCCAAGACAAAAGACAAGCAGTCAACAATGGAGGCATTCATATAAACGCTGCAATTAGCAGAAGGAGCCAGAAGTAAGGTGAAGGACCAGCAAATGGACACAGCACTGGCACGCTCCGACCAGCAGATTCTGGAGGTGATTGCAGACCTGAAGGTGGCACGGGAAACAAAACTCAGGGCAGCCATAATTGAACTCAAAACATCACTGGAATTTAAAATTGATGCCATGTAAGTGAATGTTAACCTACTAAGACAAGATGTAAGAACAATGGCGGAACGCACACGCGAGCTGGAGAAGGAAGTAAAATCAAACAGCTGTCTGCACGGCAAACACCTCGGAGGTCCACACTCTGCGACAACAAGTGAGCAACCTGGAAAACAGGGCAGAGGAAGCAGAAGGGCGTGGTCGAAGAAATATTCTACATATAGTGGGACTTCCAGAAGGAGAGGAAGGTCCGAACCCTATGGACTACATTGAAACCATGTTGCTGCAAGAAATCAAGGGAGGAGCGCTCACCCAAGATTCGCGGTAGAGAGAGCACATAGAGCCCCGACAAGGAAGCCACCGCCAGGAGCCTCTCTGAGACCGATCATTGCTAAAATATTGAACTATCGGGATAGGGAGGAAATCCTGGAACACTTTCGTAAAGGGGGAACGATACAAAGAGCATCAGTGTCTATCACGGCGTACCCAGACTATACACTCCAGGTACAGAGACGGCGATTAAACTATGGGACGGTCAAGAGGAGACTGCACGAAGTGGGCTACAGATACATGCTGATGTACCCGACAAAACAAAGTATTCCACAGGAATAGGGCTCTATTCTCTGAGACTCTAGAGGACGTGATGAAGTGGTTGGACGAACAAAACTGTCCGTCGGGAACAGACGGCCTGGGTGAGAGCGGGACGGACAAGTGACGCAGCAGTTCCCGAAGCCGAGGTGCTGTATAAACTGTGACACTGGGACTTGAATATTGAACTGGGCTTACGTAAGCGAATAAATGTACTAAGATCGGAACTGTAGAATACGGGCAAGCAAAGCATAAAATGGTATAATTGTGGGAGACACAGGTGACCCACACTCATACCATTAGATAGCTTAGTTGGGTTGCCAGTAGTGCAGTAACCCCCTGCTGAGTTCCTAGTACCGACAGAGCCAAGAAAGGACTAAATGCGGGATAGCCTGAGATCCAGGGATGGAGCTGGGCAACAGTTGGGGACGGGAGGGATGGCGGGCAGGAGGGGAGTTGGTAGTGTAATTAGTTAGGGAACAAGCTTACACTCAGGCGCTGCTACGCATGGACGGAAGACAAGGGAGGACAGAGGCGGGACTCGGTATGGTTGAGAGATGGGAGACCTTAAGATAGCAACCTGGAATGTCAGGGGGCTCAATAATTATCTCAAGAGGAATAAGATCATGCTGTATTTAAAGGAGGCAGAAAATAGATATTGCCCTATTGCAAGAATCTCACATCCCAAGATAAACAGGAGGCGATAAGTAAGAAATGGAAAGGGACCACCATAGGGGCAACGTATTCAGCATACGCTAAGGGGTAATCACCTGGACAGCACCACATGTCCCCTTTCAGTTACTACAGTCCACCGTGGAGTCAGATGGGAGTATGGTGGCGATACAGGGATTGATTGAGAATAGAGTTGTGTATCATCAATACATTTTTTTATTTTTTTATTTTTTCATTTGATTTTATCCAAACCAAAACAACAAAACAAACCAAACACGCAGTGCGATTCACAACAGTTCCATTATGCACACATTAATCAAGATCACTGCTGCCCCCCTTCTTATCCCCCTTATGAGCCTATTTGTTCTTCGTATGCAGCATCTACTGCGTGTAGCAGGGTCTCGCTTCCCTCTGAGTCTGTTGGATCGGATATTGTTCCAAACAGTTCTGCTATCAACAATTTCCATGCCGTCAGGGAACCCGCCTCTTCCTCCCCCCTTATGCTGCTCGCCTCTTGCCATACCATCGTTTCAGCCTCCGCCCATTTCTGCAGCTCCTTCCACCACACCTCCACCCGTGGCTTGTGACATGACTTCCATCCCGTAGCTATCCTTCGTTTCGCAAGCACATATGTTAAGTCTTTTAGTTTCCCAACATGTTTCAGTTTTCTTGATCTGGGGAACCCACCCAGCAAGCAGGCCCACACTCTGTTTATGATTAATGTGACCCCCTTGTCTGCTAGTTTTAGTGCCACTTCACCCCAGAAACGCTCAATTACTGGGCATGACCAAAACATGTGTGTCATGTCAGCGTTTTCCTTATCACATTTGGGACACGCCTGTCGCTCAGCATGTTCAAACTTCGAAATTCTCAGAGGAGTCATGTATGCTCTATGCGTTACATACCACTGTATTTGCTTTAGTCTAGCATTCCTTGACACCTTCTTGTGGTATCCCAGGGCGCGTTCCCACATCCCATCCTCAACCGGGGCCCCTACTTCCGCTTCCCAATCTAGTCTCAGTTGTGTCAATTACTTTCCGACCTTAGTCATCATCATCTCATACAATCTAGAGATCTCGTGCCCACCTTCCGATATGTCATATATAGCCCCTATAATACCATCTGGTTCTTCTGCTAGCACTGTTTCAGGCCACGTTTTCTGAATTTTCTGTACCATTCTATGATATGTTACATATTGGCCCATATTTAATCCCACCTCTTCCTCAAGTCCTTTGAAATCCCTAATGGTCCCCTCTCGCCAGATATCTCCTAACATAACCAACCCCACCGGTTCCCAGTAGGTCCTGATTATCGCCCTCAGCTGCCCATCTCCACCCGCCAAAGCAACCAGGGGTACCTGCGGGGAGCACGGGAAAGGGTCCCCAATCACCCGGCATGCTCGACACCACATTTTCCAGCCAAGCCTCAACATCCCAGGACTTTCAATCATTTCTGAATCGGTCAGCCAGATAATTTCCTTTAAGTAAAACGGGTCACAATCATGTCCCAACAACCTTAATTCAGGGGTCGTTTCATCGGAGAGCCATTTGGCTACATATTGTAGCTGGCTGCTACATAATAAACCTCAAAACTAGGCAGTTTAATCCCCCCTTTTTCATAGAAGTTCTGCAACTTCCATAACGCCACTCTGTTCCGAGTGCCATGCCACAGGAAGTCCCTACACATACTATTCAGTTTAACAAAAACCTTCTTAGGTATGGTATCATGTATGGGATATTACTAAAATAATGTAACAGCCTAGGGAGGACAACCATCTTAAGCATTGCCCCTCTTCCCATCATTGCTAGGGGCAACTTCTCCCAGAACCTCATGCATTTCCCGATTTTCTCAATGGCCATCTCGGTGTTGTGTTTGTGTTCTTCTTCCGCCGTGTGATACACGTCTATTCCGAGGTATCTGAAAGAACTAACCGCCCATGGTATCTGCAACACTGGTAACCTTTCCGCAGGGATTCCCTTATAGCTACCCAGTCGGAAAATGCTAGATTCACCGCTATTCCGGACAGCTCCGCATACCTCCCCAGCACTTCCAGGATATAGTGGAGATTTTCTTCCAGGTACATCAAGTATAATAACAAATCATCCGCATATAGGGATATCAAATGGCGTCCCCCCCCCCCAACCTCAATACCTATTGTATCATATTGTTGCCTGAGGTATATTGCTAGGGGCTCTAGGGCTAGAATGTAAAGCATCGGGGACCAGGGACACCCCTGTCTGGTGCCTCTACTAAGTTGCCACCGCTCTGATTTCACAGAACCTGTTCGAACTCTGGCTAGCGGCTCACTGTATAGTATTTTCGCCCACCTGACATAACCAGGCCACACTCCGTACCCGCCCAGGGCCGCCAACAGCCATGGCCACTTGACCGAGTCGAAAGCTTTTACTGCGTTTAGAGACACAACCGCCATTTCGCCTTCAATCCCACCACCCCATTCAACCACCCGGTGGAGTGGCCTGTGGTTTTGGGTTATGTTCCTATTTGGGACATAACCAGTTTGGTCTGGGTGTATTAGTTTGCTAATTACTCTGTGCAATCTGTTTGCCAGGACATCCGTCAGTATCTTGCTGTCCTGGTTCAGCATCGACAAAGGTCTGTAAGAGCCACAGCTGTGTTCTGGTTTGTTAGGCTTGGGTAGCAGTATTATTATCGCTTCTCTGAGCGACTCCGGCAACCGCCCCACCTCAAACGCTTCATTAAGCATCTCCAACATTGGGGGGAGCACTTCCTCGCTATACTCTTTATAGAATTCACTAGGGAACCCCGTCCGCCCCTGGGGTTTTACTAGTGGGCAGCTGCCTCACCACTTCTTTTAACTCCTCCAAAGTAATTGGTGCATCAAGTTCTCCTTTTTCCTCTTCACTTATCCTGGACAGTCCTATATCTTCTAGTGTTGCAGTTATCTCTCCTTGGCTGCCTCCCTCCTTATCTCCATAAATCACCCTATAATAATCCGCAAACTTCTTGTTGACTCCTTCTTGCGGGTCCACTACCCCACCATCTTCCCTCGTTATCGTTCTGATCGGGGGTCTAGGAGTATCACTCTTATATAGCCACGCTAAGAGCCGTTTGTCCCCTCCCGCATGCTGCCTCTCTATATACTTTTTGTAATTGAGGTTGCAGAGCCTTTCCCAGCGCTCTGCACATTTCTGCTATTGCTTAAACACTAACTCCATGTCTACGCTTCTGCTTTTTAATGCACCCTTTAGTTCCTCTTCTGCTTTTTGCAGGTCCGCCAAGACCCCACCCAGTAGGCCCTTTGACTTAGCTATGGCAACACCCTGTATCACTACCTTAAAGGCCTCCCACAATGTACCCGCCGAGTCAACACTGCCAGTGTTCACCTCAAAGTAATTAGTAATCTCTTCTCTTATATCTTCCCTAAAGACAGAGTCTTTGAGCGCCTCTGTTCGGAGGCGCCAAGTTGGAATCCGTGCCCTCAGGGGCTAGTATTGCCATCTGAGCACCAAGGGCGATTGATCCGAGAGGACCCTCGCCTTGTATTCGATCCGAGTGATCTCTGTCGTTACATCCGGTGTGGCAAAGATGTAATCGAGCCTTGTATGTAACTGCTGCGGGGCGGAGTAGTGCGAGTATTGCTTGCCATGGGGATATTTCGTTCTCCACACATCTGCCAAAACCAAAATCATCTAGCAACATCTTCAATGCTTTAGCCGCTGGGGTGGGCCTATCTATCTTGCCATCTGATCTGTCTGCCTTGGGGTTCTTCACACAATTAAAGTCCCCGCCCCAGATCACTGCACTACCTACACATACACTGAGGTTGGTGCACAGAGTTCTGAAATATGCCGCCGTGTTGTGATTGGGGGCATATGTGTTTACAATGCTCACCTCTCTATTCTCCACCAGCCCCCTCAGTATGACCATCCTCCCATCTGCCTCCACCCTTTCTTGCAACATTTGGAACGGGACATGCAGCGCTACCCAGATAAGCACTCCTCTAGCATAGGTAGAGTACGACGAACCCACTACAATCCCTCTCCATTTCTTCCTTACCAGCTCCATTTTTTCTTTGTCAGATGTGTCTCCTGCAACAGCGCAACGTCTATTTTTTGCCTTTTTAGGTACAGCATGACCTTCTTTCTTTTCAAGTAGCTATTTAGTCCCCTGACATTCCACGTGATTATTTTAAGATCGCCCATGACTCGTCAATGCCCCTTTTTCTTACTTCCAACAGGTCCCTCCCGCCCGCGCAAAACAAATACAACCTTCCGACTCGTCTACGTAGGCTCATATCTATACTTAAATGCCCCATAACTATAATCACACCAAACTCCCCACCTCCCTTCCCTTCCCCCTTTCTTCTCTCCCCCCTCCCTGCCCTTCGCAAACAACACCCTCCCCAAATGTTGCCCAGCTCCATTCCTGGATCTCAGGCACCCCCACATCTGGCCCTGTCCAACACAAGCCTACGCTCAGGGCCCAGTAGGGTTAAGCCGCCCTAATGGCCACTCAACCACTAGTATTTCGGGGTGGACTGCTTCCATCCTGTTGCTCCTGTTTCCAAGTTTTTTACGCTTCATTTCAATTCTATGTAACAACCCTTTTACATTTTACCCACTATATTCCAGTCCATGCCGAGCCAAAGGTCCAAAAGCTACACAATGTTCATCCGGTCTCGCTTCCCCAGTGTACCAGGGTCAGCCTCCCACTTACCCCCTCTATGTCCCGAAGACCAACTCTTCAATTATCCTGCTCCCGCCGGTCACTGGCCGCCTCTTGTTCCGGGCAACCCTGCAGGTCCAACCATGACAAAACCTCCTCTGGAGTGTCAAAGAAAAGCGCTATGCTCTTATGTAACACCTTCAGCCTCGCCGGGTACAGGAGCATGTATTTGATACCCGCTGCACGCAGCCTTCTTTAGACGGCCACGTAACTGTACCTCTGCACCAACATCGTGTAGTCCGGGTATGCCGTTATAGTGGTAGATGCTCTTTCTATTGTTCCGCCTTTACGAAAATATTCTAGGATCTTGTCTCTATCTTTATAGTTCAAGATCCTCGCGATGATCGGTCTCGGCGGAGCCCCAGGTCGTGGTTTCCTCATTAAGGCGCGATGCGCCCGCTCCACCGTGAACCCCTGCGAGAGCTTGTCTGCTCCTATCTCCTGGAGGATCATATTCTCCACATAGTTTGTGGGGTCCTGGCCGTCTTCCCCCTCCAGCAGGCTGACCACCCGTATGTTATTCCTTCGCGCCCTTCCTTCCGCTTCTTCCACCCGATTCTCAAGATTGGCAACCTGCTGTTTTAGCACATGGACTTCTTTTGCATTGCTAGTGCTGACATCTGTATTGGTCTTCACTGCGCTTTCCAGACCACTCGTTCTCTCAGCCAGCGCCCTGATGTCTTGTCGTAGCAAGGAAAGCTCAGTTCCTACCGCGTCAATCTTGTTCTCTAGGGCAGTTCGTAGGTCCGCCATTGCCGAGCCCCATTTCGTGCTCAACTCCGTTATGGCCTCCAGGATCTGACGCTTGTCTCCTTCTGGGGCTTCTCCCGCAGGAGTTGCAACCGTGCACTGAGCCGATGTCGTGGGGGTCCTCTGCGTTTTGCAAAGACCTCCATTGTGGGTTGTTTGGTCTTGGCTCTTACACCTTTCACCGACATATCGCCACCCTGCACACGCGACCAGTTTCTGCTCAGAGCTGTTATTGCGACACTTTTGTTCCTTCAGTCGTTATGATAGCTGTATTCCAGCTCGCATTTGCTATGGTGCACCAAATCGTCATTCAGATGGGTTGTAGCCTCTCACGTATTAGTTTGCACTTATAATCCCTATTAGCTCACACTTCCACTGCCGCCTCCTCCTGAGTCCAGGTTGCTTAGGCACATGTATTTGGGTGCCCCCGTGCAGTAATCTCAATCATGTGTACTTGTTGTGCATAGATTCTCCTTAGTGGCTACTATGTGCCATTTGAGGGGTACATTAATTTCCACTAGACCGGTCTTTGTCATTTGCATTTACCGGCACACTTGCACAACCACGTGCACGTGCTTATTACAATATTATGGAGCTGGGCTCAGCTGCATCTGTGGCCTGCGACCCACGCCCCAGTCACTGCCGACCCGCTCCTCAGGTCACAGCACGTTCATACTGCATGAAATACGAACTCTCTAGCCCAGCCGCCCGTAATGTTTTCGGCGCCGCCCGGCGCTTACACAGCACACTTAGGTGGGAACCGCTGCAAACAGCTCTGCTGAGGGCCCTCTGCCTGCAGGCGCGTCCGCCGTCTGTTTCGTGCCCGTTTCGTTTCTATTTTGTATGTGTACTGGCCCGGTTACTTCCAAGAGGCGCTGGGAGCCGCGCCTGCGCATACGGCCCCTCTGTCTTCAAAGTATCCCTGCCGAAACGCTCCTAGTGCAAAGTTATGAAAGCACCGCCCCGTCAGTTCGGGACTAAAAGAAACATTGTCTCCGCTGGGGGCTGGCGGTTGCCGTCTTTCCACTTCACTAGAGCCTCAGGATCCAGCCCCAGCTGCCAACGCTTGCAGGCCGCCCCATAGGGCTAATCGCATTTACCTCGCCACAGTATCCGACCGCTCCGGTCCCTCGGCCCGGGCGCGTTACTTCACAAACGCGGTCCTCCTCAGGCGTGTAGTGTTTCTCCTGTGCAGCCCTCCATTAACGCTCCTTGCAGGCCAGAAGGATAGATCAGGACTCGACAGCTTTTCCATTGTTCGCCGCCATCTTGGCAAAAAAGTATCCTCACGGCTGATCCAACGAAAGTCAATGTATCTATTGATACACAAGCCCAAATGACTCACTCTTCAGGATACACACAATCCATGCATTCCGACGCTCGAACGTTCAATTTCCCGGCGCAAGTGTCATTTTCTTAGCATAATTCTGCAATTCGATGTCGGATCGGCCGGAGCCCAGCACAAAGCACGTCCTACTCCATGGCCCTCAAGCCACGCCCCCCTGTATCATCAATACATATGCCCCGAATCAAGATACTGTGGCCTATTTTTGGACCCTGTATAGTAAAGCAAGCCCGTACCTGTGGGGAGCGGTTATATGGGGAGGTGACTTTAATTGTACGCTAGACCCCATGGTGGACAGATCAGACAGGAAGCTACACAAACCTACACCTGCAGCTAATACCTTGAGGGCCCTGTTGGGAGATTTGCATCTGGAAGACGTATGGAGCCTACACCACCCACAGGATAGACACTATTCTCATTACTCTGCCCCACAAAACTTGTACACACGGCTGGATTATATGTTTCCTATACCTGAGCTGGTGAGAGAGATAATGCGGTCAGACCACTCGCCACTGATCATCACATTGCAATACTTGCCTCCTAGAGCTAGGATCCCAACGTGGAAGCTCAGAGCCGAAGTGTTGAAGTATACAGTGTTCAGGGGGGGACCTGAGGAAGGAAATTGTAGAATACTTCGAAAATAACACTGGAAGTGTAGAATCAGCTGGCACTCTATGGGATGCATTTAAGGTGGTGGTGAGGGGAGCAGCCATAGCTAAATCCAAAGGGCTGCAAGGTGGTGTAACACAGGAGTTGCAAAAGGCAGAGGCGGAACTAGAGACAATCATGCGTAGAGGTGGCAACTCCCCAGAGGATGCCGAGACCATAAGCCAATTACAGCAAGAGTGCAAAAGACACTGGGAGAGATTATGCAACCTGAATTACAAGAAATACATAGAGAGGCAGCACGCTGGCAGGGACAAGCCGGGGAGGTCGTTAGCATGGTTGTATAAAATTGAGACAACCAGACCAACAATCAGAGCAATAAAGGGGGTAGATGGACAAATACTTGATACTCAAGAAGGCATGAACAGTGGGTTCCGAGCGTTCTATCAACAATTGTATGGAGACGTCAAAGGGAGTGAAGAGAGGGAGATATTGGAAACCCTAGAGGACATTGGCTTACCTGCATTGATTGCTGAGGAGAGAGAGGACCTAGATGCCCCAATCACATTAGAGGAACTAGAAGCAGTGATTAAACTATTTCCTACTAGTAAGACCCCTGGAGCAGACGGACTCCCCAGTGAGTTCTACAAAACGTATACGATGGAAGTGCTTGCCACATTGCTGGCAATGCTGAAGGAAGCGCTAGAAACAGGGATACTGGCGGAATCCCTGAGAGGCAATTATTATCCTGCTGCTCAAACCAAGCAAGCAGAGCATGGACTGCGGGTCGTATAGACCGTCATCCATGCTGAACCAGGACAGCAAGATCCTCACGGCTGCATTGGCAAATACACTGAGACGGGTCATTAAAAAACATATACATCCTGACCAGACCGGATATGTTCCGCACAGAAGCATATCCGATAATCTTGGAAGGCTCCACCGGGTCATAGAGCAGATGGAAGGGGACTCGCACGAAGTTGCAATCGTCTCATTAGACGCAGTGAAAGCCTTTGATTCTGTCAAATGGCCTTGGCCCATGGCAGCCCTAAAGGAATATGGAATGGGGCCCATGTACCTGAGGTGGGTGAAACTACTGTACAGTACGCCACTGGCCAGGGCTAAGATAGGGGCGATCATTTCATAGAGGTGGCAACTCAGAAGGGGTACCAGACGGGGATGCCCATGGTCCCCGATGCTGTTCATTATCGTACTGGAACCATAAGCGATATACCTAAGACAACAATACGAGGAGGTCGGGCTCCACGTGAAAGGAGGACCACACCTACTATCACTGTATGCCGATGATATGCTGCTATATTTGAGGTATCCGGAGGAAAACCTGCAATATATCTTAGAAATAATGGAGCACTTTGCGATGCTCTCTGGCATTACTGTTAACCCTGTGAAGTTGTGTATATTCCCCTTGGGGAGATATAAGGGGATTCCGCGAGAAAACCTGCCTGTATTACAAAGACCATGGGAGACTAGAACCTTCAGATACCGGAGGACTGATATCTATCACACGGTGGAGGCTGAATATAAACATAACACAGAGAAGGCTGTAGCAAACAAAGAGAATAGCATGAGATTCTGGGCTAAGCTCCCCTTAGCAATGGTAGGGAGGGGGCATTGTTGAAGATGGTTGCATTACTGAGATTGCTACACTTCTTTGGGAATATACCTTACATGATACCTAAGCGTTTCTTTGTTAAACTTCAGAGCATATGCAGATGGTTCATATGGCACAATACCAGGAATAGCATAGCCCTATGGAAACTGCAAAACATGTATGATAAAGGGGGCATAAAATTGCCCAACTTTGAGGTCTACTATTTGGCCAGTCTACTACAATGTGGCGAAATGATTAACGGATGACTCGACATCGGAGTCCAGATTGTGGAGGGCTGAATGTGTCCCTTTTTTTTTTTAAGGAATGGATATGGCTGCCAAAACCAGAGCTCAAAGGGTTCACAAGGATCGTTAGAACTGGGATGGAAAATGTGGCAAAAGGCTTGCCAGGCCATGGAGAACTTGTTTCCGTGTTCTCTGCAGGTGCCGTTGGTGGCACTGACTCGAAGGGACGAGCAATTGAGGAAGACGATTCGTAAGCACTGGGAACCGGTAGGCATAGCAACGCTGGGAGGTGTATGGCAAGATGGGAAGACAATGGAATTCAATGCACTGTTGGAAGAAACTGGCCTACACTCAGGGCAGTATATAACTTATACTAGATTGATACAGCGGGTTAAAGAAACATGGTCCGAGATAGTGCTGGAGGATCAACCCGCCATAGCCATTGAAACAATGTATGATATCTCAGAGGGGGGGGGGGGGCACGAGGTCTCTTGAATCTACGATTTGCTGATGTCCAGGGTGGAGAAGGAAGTGACCCAGCTGAGACGGGACTGGGAAGAGGAAGCAGGGGAACTCATGGGTGATGTGTTATGGGAGTGGGTGCAGAGATGCCATAAAAGTGTCCAGGAATGCGACTCTGCAACAGAACAAGCTATATGTCACTCACAGAGCGTATATGACCCCCCCCCCAGGGGTTCGCTCGAATCAAAAGCTCAGAAATACAAACATGTCCCAAATGTGGTGAAGTGAATGCAGGGATGATACATATGTTCTGGGCATGCCCAGAAATTGGAGTATTCTGGGGAGAAGTAGCCCACTGCTTAGCTGAGAAAGGGATCACAATGGATGTGGCATCTGTATGGGCATGTAAGGTAGGGAGTTTTGCTAGACCGTGCAGACTGAACACGTGAGTAAACTCAAGGACTTCGCGTATATGCGTATATACTCGCCAAGCGTAGAATTGCCATGGGTTGGAAAGCAAACAGACTAAGGGTAGAGGTATGGTGGCCTGATCTACAGAAATGGGCAGAAGCCGAAACGGTAGTATGGAATGAAGCGGCCAATGGGGAAGGGGAGGAGGAAGCGGAAACACTGGTGGCCTGGAGACACTTAGTGGCCACACTGTCTGGGCCCACCCAATCCTGTCCGAATGAATGTGAATCCTCCGAGAATACTGAGGAGGTGGTATCCCAAGCAACGATGGAGGGCAAAGTGAAGTAGGCTCGAGTTAGAGGGGTGGGTTAAGGGAAGACAGTGGACACTTCATGATATTGTCATGATGATTGAAGTTATGTGACATGCACTGTTGGGCTTCTTTGTGTTGTAAGGTTGTTGTAAAAATTAATAAAAAATTGTTTAAACATTTTTTAAAAAATGAAAAAAATGTGTAAGGATCAAAGGGAATGCACATTAAGAACTTTAACACTAGATTGAGATCCCATACAGGGACTGAATGGGACTGGTGGATATACATTAGTAAGGCCTTTCAAGAATTGAACAATCAGAGGGATCTTAAAATATGAATCCCCCAACGAAGAGCGCTTGCAAATGGAAAACGCTGCCAGGTAACCCTTAATTGTTCCCAGATTTGCCCCATGTAACAAAAAGGAAAGCATCACAGGTGTGTCACATAGAAAGGGGTCCACGTTCTTATCCCTGCACCAGTTGCTGAACTTGTTCCAACGGCAATGGTACAAAGATTTTGTTGCTGGCCTTCTGGCCGAAAGCAAGAAATCTCCATTACATCATCCGAGAGGTCCCAATACTTGTATCTCAGCCTTTTAGAAACCAAGCGTGAAGGCTGAGTGTCTTGACCTCTCGATGGAGAACTCGACCTTCCTGTTGCGAGAGAAGATCCTCTCTTTGTGGAAGACATATTGGAGGGCAGATGGACATGTCCAGAAAGTCCGGGTACCATATTCTCCTGGCACAATACGAGGCAATTAGGATCATGTGTTTCCCAAACTTTCTCATCCCCCAAATCACGTGAGGAATGACGTCGACTGGAGGAAATGCGTACCGGAGTGGACAATCCCAGTCCACCACGAACGAGTCTCCTAGAGCTCCTCTTGGAGGAAATTCCCTGGAGCAAAACAGTTCGCACTTCCGATTGACACTGGTCACTAACAGATCCACTTGAGGGGTTACTCAAAGGGTGAAGATGTCTTGAAGGACTTCCTAAGCTAGTTCCCACTCGTGGAAGACTAAGCTCTACCTGCTATGATCGCCCTCAGCTCCAAAAGGTATATATGTAGTTTGGACTACGATGGAGATCAACGACCGCTGATTGTCAGATAGTTGGTGTGGGCTCCCCACCCCGTGAGTGAGGCGTTCGTCACTACCGTTATCTCTGGCCATGGCTGCCAAAAATATTCTCCCTTGAGAATGTTGTCTTTGCAAGCAAAGGTCCTGAGCAACTCTGTTCGGAACTTGCAGGTGGTCTAACATTCTGCCTGACAACTGGGACCACTGAGTCCTGAGAGCCCATTGGAGGGATTGCATTCTCAGATGAGCGTCTAGGACCAGGAAAATGCAGGATGCCATGAGACAGAGCCACCTCAGAAAATCAAAGGCCGAAAGATGCTGGGCACTTTGTAATTTGGTAACCATCTGCACAATGTGTTGAGCTCTCTCCAAGGGTGGCGAGGGTTTCCCTGAGGAAGTATCCAGGACTGCCCCAATAAATTGGAGTCTTTGGGATGGTATCAAGTAAGACTTCTTGTAATTTAGGGAGAAGCCCGTTTGTGGAGAGAGTGGCAGGTCACAGTGAGATGTTCCAGGGCTTGTTCGGGTGAACAAGCCCTTATCAGCCAATCATCTAGGTTGGGGTACATGTGAATCCCCATCTCCTGAGACTCACGCTTCAGTGAAAATAGTGATTTTGATTTGATAAAATGTCTTCATCGACACCATAGGCGCACAAGTCGGGCTTTAAGAAGTGCCAAGAGATGCCACAACCTCCATCAACTTGGTGAAAATCCTCGGGATGGAGGTCAGCCCGAATGGCAGAACTCGAAACTGTTAATGGGAACCACCTACCGCGAACCCCAGGTACTTTCTGTGCTTGAGATGGATAGGCACATGAAAGTAAGCATTTTGACGGTCCAATGATACCATCCAGTCTCGAAATTGAAGAGCCTGAAGGATCTAAGAAAGGGTAACCATCTTGAACTATTCCTTCCTGAGGAACTTGTTCTAGCTTCTTAAGTCCAAGATTGGTCTCAATCCTCCAGGCCTTTTTATTATTATTTATTTATTTGTATGGGTTATACATAACCTTTACAAAAATGAAATGCAAAAAAAGAAGACAAATATTAACAACATACTCAAGTAAATAGATTACATAAATTACATAATTTCACAACTAAGAAATAAACACAGAGCATAAAATGACTATTACTGTCATAATTTAAAATCATAGGTACAGAATATTCTTTTACCTGTAGAGATAAATGCCTGTTGCATGTTTTTCGGAAGCTGCATCATACACACAAAACCATTACACTCAAATCGTGGAAAACAAGAATCAGCTATTAAATCAATCATCATTACCCTCTTTGATGCATAAATAGTGCTTAGGTACTGCTACATATTTTGCAAACGTTTCTCAAATATTTAACAACTGTGAGCTGAAACTACACATCATGTCCAAATAACATTTCCAGCCATAATCTTTCAAGGTCCACATTGTCACAGTTCACAAATTTCCCAAAATATTCAATACAGTCCTTTTTCAGGGAAATGCAGTAAATTAATAAATGTTGCAGTGTCTCTATTAACCCTGTTATCCCGCAATACCGACACAAGGACGCATCTTCCTTTGCCCTCTCCCTCTGATCCATAATTTCCTGAGTCAACAGCACATTACTTTTAAAACGCATTAAAATATTACGAAACCTTTTATCTGGGAATCTGATCAGATACGATTCCATAATACCTCCCCTTTTGTAACCTGATACCATATGTTTATATAGTTTTGTTTCAAGTACTTTAGCACAGGTGGTATTCCAGTCTAAATGATCCCAGTATCTTTTTACCTTATTAGGGCTAAAAATAAGCATCTCACATGCTGGGCCACACTCTTGAAGAAGGAATAAACACTCCCTTGTTAAGTCCCTGATATACTTAGAATCACATTTCCCACTTCTGATACCGTTACCCATCAGGTCATAAATAGTATCCTTGGAGGTAGTGATGAGTTTTCTAAAGAGGCAGAGCCTACTCCACTTAACCATACTTTTAATGGAACTTAATCCTAACTCATAGCGGAGGACCTCTACTGGCACACACTTGGGTAAGCATTTAAAAACAGATCTTAATAACCTTGCCGCATATTTGTTCATTTCCTCAATTGCCTAAACAGGAAAGAGCTCCAACCCATAACATAATTGTGGAATTCATTTACATTTATATTAGCGCACTGTTGGTTCGAAGGAGAATTTCCCATACTTGTAATCCATTTTTTTAAGTTGGACAGCTAGTGAAAATGCCTTCCCCTCAATGTATCCCCTATAATGCATTTTCCTCTTATTTACAAAAATGGGATAACCAAGATAGTGCAGGTATGATTTCAGTTTTAACTTTTCATGATTCAAGAACCAGACAGGATTTACCCTTTTAACTTTGTGATGCAAGCAGAATATTACTGTTTTCTTTACATTAATAAAAAGAGAATTCACAAGTGCGTATTCTCTGAAAGCAGTCAATAATCGTTGCAGTTCTCTGGGTGTATGGGCCTATAACATAAAATCATCTGCATATGCAGACCCACAAGATTTAATTTATACGTCCATGACGCAGGGGACTGAAAACTGGAGGCTCGTGCTCTTGTGTCCCTCAACTTTCGGCGGTACAAAAGCACAAGCCTCCAGTTCTCCCCCTGCATCATGGACATATAAATTAAATATTGTGGGTGCAAAGACGCAACCCTGCCGCAAACCATTCATAGCATTTATTTTTTGGCAGAGTACACCAGAGTTGCTCAAACGCACTTGCAGCTTCGAACCTTCATTTAGATGATATAATACTGATAGAACAGCGGAAGGCAATTCCATCCGATATAATTTCCCACACAGGGTGTTCCTGTCGACCATATCAAAAGCCACTGTCAGATCAAAGGACGCTATATAGATTGGGGCGCTTTCTTGCTTCCATTTTAGTTTGTAGGATATTCAACAGAATACCACCTGCATCTATGCCAACATTTTTCCGAAACCCAAATTGCTGCCTGGATAAAATGTTATTTTCTTCAGCCCATTCTTGGATATGCTTCAACACCAGCCCTGAAAATATTTTGGAGTCCGCATCTAAGAGTGTTATAGGTCTATAATTGGTTGGTGACAGCCTATCTCCCTTTTTATATACCGGGACAATAAGACATGCCAGGAGGTCGGGATGTCACGTGTCCTAACGACATCAGAGAACAGCATAAAAAGTATTTTTGCCCAGATTGTTATATTTCCCTTAAATACAATATTTGACAATCCATTAGGCCCTGCAGCCCTTGAAGGGGATGCCTTACATATTAAAGTTTTTATAGCATCAAAAGTAAAGGAAAGGATGGTTTATGATCAAAGCAGGTAAAGGGTTAACAAATTTGCTTGGTGCATATAGAGCACCAAAATGGCCCCTCCACTGAACCTCTGAAACTGTGCAGGTTTATACAGATACCTGGGTCGCCATTCTGTCACTAGTCAAGGTCCAAAATGTTTGAGCGGTGAGGTCCTTTAAGGCAGCCAACATTTCCTCCCCATCTGCTTGATACATTTCAACTCTGAGGCCCTTAATTTTATTTTTCCATTTATTCTTGATTTTTTTTTCCCAGGATCTTTTTTGCAGGTGTGGGTAGAGATTGATTATACGTGTGTCGCAGTTCTCTACTTCTAGTGTTCTTAATTTTTCTCACTGCTTTATCACATGTATGTAGATGTTTAACCTTCCTTTGATTGTTCTTAACAACACTTTGTACATAGTTATCAAAAGTATTGCTGGTATATAGCGTTACTTTTCTCTCAAAGTTTGTTTTCAAAAAATTGGATTGAAATACCACATTTGTACGTACCACATTGCTGTCATACCAAGTTATTCGATTCCTAGAAGAGTTTACCAAATAGGAAGATTTGTAGATCTCACTATTGCCCTCTCCTTCCCATCCTGCCAAATCGATCTGTAGAATCTTATGATCACTACAATTAGTAGTCCTCAAAAACAGTGAACATGCCAAAGCAAAGAGAGGAGCATAAAAAAAGACAGTCAATTTCTGATGTTGTCTATCCATTGAACCATGTAGTATTATCTGTCCCTTCACCCAGTAAATCAGCTGTGTTGATGGGGCCCCATGATCCACAAAAAATAAAAAAATAAAAAGAAACCATAGTTGCCCTTGTGTCTGTTTGTTGATATGATTTCCTCTGCCCAGAATAGAATCAACTCCCACCCCACCTTATCCCTTGACATTCCAACATTAAAATCTCCAGCAACAACAATAATTAGGTCCAGATGGCCGCCCAATGCTTCCTCCATGAATTCCCGGAGAGTGTCAAGAGAACCTACCAAAGAACTAGTTACTCTTACCTTGTAACGTTCTTTCGATGGGATGTTCCTCCGACGTATTCCTTATCTTAGATAGAAATCCTTCAGCTTTGCTGGCCTCGGAAAATTTTTTCGCCAGAGGGCGCTGCGCGTCGATGATCGCCGAGTCGATGACCCTCGACGGCCTCCGTGCCGACGTCGACGTCATCCTGCCTATAAAGGCCGCGCGCAGCGTCCGTTGCTCAGTTCCGTTTTGTAGTCCCCAGTAATGTTTTTGGATTAGACTAATCACCTTGAAGGAGCATAGGCTGCAAACCCACAGGAAGTCATACTGCGGGGATGGATGGGAGGGTCGATAAGGAATACGTCGGAGGAACATCCCATCGAAAGAACGTTACAAGGTAAGAGTAACTAGTTCTTCGAAGGGATTGTGTCCTCCGACGTATTCCTTATCTTAGATAGACTCCCATAGCAGTGGTATTGTGACTGGAGGCGGGAGTAATAAAAGTTATGTTACCCTTCCAGAATGGACAGAGTGTAACACAGCCTTGCCGAATCTAGTTTCTTGACTAGAGGAGGAATCCAGGCTATAGAATTTGGTAAATGTATGTGCGGACGACCATGTGGCAGCCGCACATATATCTCGAATTGGCACCCCTCTTTGAAGGGCTGAGGATGTTGCGATACCCCTGGTAGAATGAGCCCTTAGATTTTGAGGAGGCTCCTTTCCTGCCAATTTGTAGCACTCCAGAATGGCTAAAATAATCCATCTGGAGATGGTTTGTTTTGTTATTGGAAGGCCCAACTTATGTCCTGCATAACCTACAAAGAGTTGGTCTGCTTGTCTGATCTTAGCCAATCTGCTGATATAAAAGCTCAAGGCTCGCTTAGGGTCCAGCCTGTGCAGTCTCTCTTCCTCCTTCCCCGGATGAGGAGGAGGGTAGAAAGAAGGTAATATAATCTTCTGAGTGATGTGAAACTCCGAGACTACCTTCGGGAGGAAGTTAGGCTTCACCTGAAGAACAACTTTGTCCTTGTAAAAGATTGTATGTGGAGGTTTACACGATAAGGCTTGCAACTCGCTAACCCTTCTAGCAGATGTCAATGCTATTAGCAAAACAGTTTTGAGGGTGAGAAGCTTCAATGAACAAGAGTGTAGTGGTTCAAAAGGGGCACCCTTTAGGAAGTTTAAAATTAGGTTTAAATCCCATAAGGGAACTTGAAAAGGTTTCGGGGGATAAACATTAGTTAATCCTTTTAGGTATTGTATTACCAATGGAATTTTGAAGTATGAAGGCTCCTCTGCAGTGCGCTTAAAGATTGATAGCGCTGCGAGATAGCCCTTAATTGTGCCAACCTGTAGGCCTGAATTAGCCAGGTAAAGTAAGAATGACAACACCATAGGTGTACCACAAGAAAAGGGTTCAATATTCTTTTCTCTGCACCAGCTGCAAAATTTGTTCCAACGGCAGCGGTATAGAGTTTTAGTTGCCGGCCTTCTGGCCGAAAGCAACACCTCCATAACATCATCCGGAAGGTCCCAATCCTTGTACCTCAACCTTTCAGACACCAAGCGTGAAGGTTGAGGGTCTTGATGGCTGGATGGAGAACCTGACCTTCCTTCTGCGAGAGAAGATCCTCTCTGTATGGCAGTCGAATTGGAGGGCAGATGGACATGTCTAGAAGGTCCGGGTACCACGTTCTCCTGGCCCAATCCGGGGCAATTAGGATCATGGTCTTCCGAAACCTTCTCAACCTCCTGATCATTTGAGGAATGACAGGGACCGGAGGGAACGCGTACAGAAGTGGGAACTCCCAGTCCACTACGAACGCATCTCCTAGAGCTCCTCTCGGGGGAAATTCCCTTGAGCAAAATCTGTCGCACTTCCTGTTGATACTGGTGGCGAACAGATCCACTTGAGGGGTTCCCCAAAGGGCGAAGATCTCTTGAAGGACTTCCTGAGCTATCTCCCACTCGTGAGAGACTGTGCTCTGCCTGCTCAGAGCGTCCGCTGTCAAGTTCTTCTCTCCGGCTAGGTGAATTGCCGATAGAGAGATTCCTTCCTGAATTGCCCAAAACCAGAGCTGCATCGCCTCTCTGCACAGTGGTAGTGAGCCTACGCCTCCTCTTTTGTTGAGGTAGTGCATGGCCACTGTATTGTCCGTCATTATTAGGACGTTTCTTCCCCGTACAGACGGCAGAAAAGCCTTCAGCGCTAGTCTGATGGCTCTCAGCTCCAACAGGTTGATATGTAGTCTGGACTCCGATGGAGACCAACGACCGCTGATGGTCAAGTCGTTGGCGTGAGCTCCCCACCCCGTGAGTGAGGCATCCGTGACTACTGTTATCTCCGGCCATGGTTGCCAAAACATTTCTCCTTTCAGGATGTTCTCCCGACAGGCCCACCACTGAAGGTCTCGGGCTACTTTGACCGGGATCCGAAGGAGATCTGTCATCCTTCCTGAGAACTGTGACCACTGAGTTCTCAGTGCCCACTGGAGGGATCTCATTCTCAGGCGAGCCTCCGGCACGAGGAATATGCAGGATGCCATGAGGCCTAGCAACCTCAGAAAGTCGTAGGCTGGGAGATATTGGGCATTCTGAAATCTGATGACCATCTGCAGAATATCTCGAGCCCTCACCTCTGGTGGCAAGGCTCTTCCCAGGGAAGTGTCCAGGACTGCTCCAATGAATTGGAGTCTCTGTGATGGTATCATCTGTGACTTCTTTAAATTGAGGGAGAAGCCCAGCTTGTGAAGGAAGTGGCAAACATAATCTAGTTGTCTCTGAACCTGTTCCGAAGATACAGCTCTGATCAACCAATCGTCTAGGTAAGGGTAGACATGAATCCCTTCCCTCCTTAGACTTGCAGCCACAACCGACATTAGCTTGGTAAAGACCCTCGGGGCGGAGGTTAGCCCAAATGGCAGAACTCGAAATTGATAATGAGAGCTGCCAATTGCGAACCTCAGGTATCTCCTGTGCCTGGGATGGATCGGCACATGGAAATAAGCGTCCTGGAGGTCTAGAGATACCAACCAGTCCTGAAGCTGGAGGGCCTGAAGGATCTGAGAGAGAGTCACCATCTTGAACTTGTCCTTTCGGAGGAATTTGTTCAATTCCCGTAAGTCTAAGATGGGTCTCAGTCCTCCGTCCTTCTTCGGTATTATGAAGTAGGGGGAGTACCAACCCTTGTTCCTTTCCGCTACAGGTACCAGTTCTATGGCACCTTTCTCTAGCAGGTCTAAAACCTCCTGCAAGAGGAGCGGATCTGGAAGCTTCAAAGGGTTGTTCCCCGGTGGATGACTCTGAGGGATATGTAGGAAGGGCAGGCAGTAACCTTGGGCCACTGTCTCCAGAGCCCAAGCATCTGACGTAATAGCCTGCCATTCCGTCAGATGGTGAGTTAACCTGCCCCCTACTGGTGTTCTGTGAGGGGAGACCTCAGAGTGGTTTTGAAGCGGCTGATGCAGTTGCCGAAGGTAAAGTGGCTCCTGCTCCTGCGGGTGCGGCTTTCTTTCCCCTACCCCGTCCACCACGGGTAAATCTTCCTTGGCCTCTTTGAGCCGGTCGTCCTCTGCCCTTTCCATATGAGGAATAGTAACGAAAGGACCGTCCTCTCCACGATGATCCCGAAGGACGAAAGGTATTCTGACGGATAGCAGCTCCCAATGACTTGGCTGCTGCCTTGGACGTTTGCAGTTTCTCCAAACTGTCATCCGCCTTCTTTCCAAAGAGGGTAGAACCGTCAAAGGGCATATTCAAAAGCCTGGTCTGCACGTCAGAGGCAAAACCAGACTTCCTCAACCACGCATGCCTGCGGATTGTGGTACTTGCCGCCATGGCCCTGCTGATACTGTCAGCAGAATCTAGGCCAGTTTGTAGGGTCTCGCACATCGCATCTTTACCATCCCTGATGATGTTTAAAAATGCGTCCCTTTCCTCTCCTTCTTGGAGGCAGTCAGCCGCTGATGAAGCGCACTCCCAAAGGGTGTGGCTGAACCTAGCGAGCGTACAGGTCGCGTTAATAGACTTTAACGCCATGCTACAGGCAGAAAAAACCTTCTTAGCCATGGCATCATACTTTTTGTCATCCCTATCCTGCGGAGCAGTGGGGTATGCAGATGTGCTGCCTGATGAGGTTGCAGCCTGTACAACTAAGCTCTCAGGAGTAGGGTGTTTTGACAAATATTCAGGGTCAGAACTAGCCACCCTGTATTTTGTTGACAGTTTTTTATTTACTGCCGGGATAATTTCCGGCGTTTCCCAGTTTGTCAAAATCCTTCTCTGTAGAGCAGAGTGAAATGGAACCACAGGATCCTCCTGTGGGCCCTTGTCCAGTATGTCAGTGAGGTCATCCTGCTGAAAGGCAGGAGAAGGTGCAGACCAACCCATAAATTCTATGATTCTAGACATCAGAGCTCTATATGGAGTCTCCGCATGTTCTCCTGGGTCTGGTTTGATAAATTCTGCTTCAGGAGAAGTGTCCAAGCCACTAGCTTCCTGAAGTGCATCCTGAAGATTTTTTAATCCTCTTTCCTCAGAGGCGAAAGTCTCTGGCTCTGGTGATGTGGTCCTCTGTAAATCAATATCTTGGTCTGAATCCTCCCTTTCCTCAAAAATCGAGGTTAAAGGGGGATACTTTGGTTTTTGGAATGGTATAAACCCCATTTCCAATGCAGAAGGAGCCATCATCACAGGCCTTGAAAACGTCGATGTCGTCGACACCGACGTGAAAGTACTCGAAGGCGCCGTGAAAAGCGTCGAGAAATGTGTACTAGGCCTCGAGGAACTCGAAAGGATCGGAGTCCTGCTCGAGAACGACGTCGACGTTCTCGGCGTCGAGTCGGAGGTCTTTTGTCTAACCGTTGGCTGTGGAGTAGCCGTGGTTCTTTCCTTCACCGGCGTCGATATCGGCGTCGACGTCGGCGTCGACTCGATCGACTGATGCGCCGATGAATCCTTCGACAACGGCGTCGATGGCGCCGACCTCTGTTTCGAAGGAGTTTTCGACGATGGCGTCGATGATGCTTTATCTCCCGATGGCTCGAGGCGCTTTCGGGTTGACTTTTCCGCCGGGTACTGCGACTCGCGGCGTTTAGATTTTTTGGGTTTTTTACCCGGGGTATCACCCTCAGCTGTCTTCGAGGGGGACGAGGCCGCTTTCTCGAAGACGCTTAGCATCTTTTTCCTGAATTCCTCCCACTCAGCTTGCGAGCTGCGTTTTGTGGGGCAATGAACTCTCTCAGGAGAACTCGACGAAGATGACGAAGGGGATCTCCTACGTCTCTTCTTCGAGTGTCTCGATGTCGACGAGTGGTGGGAGCCACTTCGTGATCTAGAACGAGAGTGTTTTTTATGGTGAGGAGACGAACGTCTCGACTCTACCGAAGAAGCTTTCGAGGAAGTTAAAGTTGACCTACCTCTCTCGAGCTTCCCCCTACGCTCCTTCAAGGCTTTCGCCGTCATGGAAAGGCATTCCTCACACTCCGAACTCTGGTGCGTGATTCCCAGACACCACAAACAGACCCTGTGAGGGTCCGTCAACGACATTTTCTTCCCGCAGTCTCGGCACTTTTTGAAACCGGACCGAGGGGTCGTCGGGTCGGAGGAGGATGCCATCGATATCGAGGTTAGATATTATATCGAGAACTGAGCAACGGTGTTCCGAGGCACAACGAAGCGCGGAAAAACGGAACTGAGCAACGGACGCTGCGCGCGGCCTTTATAGGCAGGATGACGTCGACGTCGGCACGGAGGCCGTCGAGGGTCATCGACTCGGCGATCATCGACGCGCAGCGCCCTCTGGCGAAAAAATTTTCCGAGGCCAGCAAAGCTGAAGGATTTCTATCTAAGATAAGGAATACGTCGGAGGACACAATCCCTTCGAATTATATTTTGTGTTCCAATAAATATTTACAACCAAATAACACCTGGCACCTGATGTAATAGTTAAATTGAGTAAAACAGCCAAGCACCATGGAGGCGCTCGAAACACCTTTACCTTACTCAGGACCCCCATCGACGCGAAAGGCAGTAATCAGTCCCCCTGATGGCTTACCCAATTTCCCTTTGGTGGCCAATTCATTGCACACAATAAAACCATCCAGTAGATGACCAGATGTGAACCAAGTCTCCTGCAGGCAGAAAATTCTACATTTAGACAGTAGGAGGCACATTTCGGGAGAATTTTCCAAGTGCCAATGACCCCTGGTATTCCAAGATACCAGAGAAATATCACATTCAGCATTAACTATTGGGTTTAAGAACTTGTAACTGCGATATAGATTCTCGCAGTGTCAATGCCAACCACTTTAAGCTTGAATCATTTCCACCATCCTCGGTAATAGCCATGTTGTTTTTTTCCCCAAACTCTGTTCCACATCCTTAACCTTTGGCACAGCCTGCTCATATCCTTCTTGATCACTCAGAAGTCCTCTGCTGAAGCTACACAAATCATAACCATACTTAAAGAATTCACACTCACGAAGAACAGTTTCATAAATTGCCCGTGAATAAAATACAATTCTTACGTAATCATATCTTTCTGGATGGACATAATCCACTAATTTAATGTCCCCAGAAGAGATTAGATTCAAGTTTGGATTTTCATCAAAGAGTGCCAGAATTCTCCTTCTGTTCAGAGAGGACGCCCCCCCCGTGGAAACAAATGGTACAATAACACACTTGGATATTCCGGATGATGAGGCTGCCTCATCTGCACATCATCGCGGGCAAATCCTCTGTTATTCCCTCTATCACCATTCGGTAGATATTTATCTGCAGAATCCCGTCTGGCTATTTGGGTTTTTACTTTACCCTCTTCTATGCTCTTATTCTGAGTAGTGCTGTGGTCCATATCCTTACATGGCATCAAACCTAGCATTATTAGTCTTAGGGTGTTCCTCCATCATCATCTTCATAACTTTCCGCACTATTCTTTCAGTGATAGATAATTCATCCTCTACTTCCTTCTGGGCCTCCCCTTATTTGTATCCTCCTTGTTTCTCTCCAGCACATCCATTTCCTGACAATCCTGCGGCACCTGTATGGACTTTCCAATGAGCTTCGCCTCACCCAGGCCATTCAATTGTCCACACCGTTTATCACCAAAGAACCTGGCGTACGTCAATGGAGACAATTTCCCATAGTCAATTGGCACCCAAACGGTCTTAAACGTAGGTATATTCACATTTGTGCAGGCTTCCGTGCCTACTAGCTCACCTCATTGAATCACATTGATATTCTCATTAGCAGGCATAAGCATTTGGATTGTTTTGGCTTCTACACCTGGTAGCTCACCAAAGTGGGGCATATTAACATCCTCATTGGCCGACACAAACATGGGCATGGTCACCTTTCTTCTGGGTTCCACACCCACTGGCTCGCCTGAGTGAGGCAGATTCATATCCTCGGTGTCCAAGGCCCTACACATTTCTGGTTGCTTTCTAGGCGTGTCAAGAATAACAATGTCTTCTTTTCCCCCCGTAGGCTCCATCCCATTCTCTGGGTTAATTTAAAACATTTTTTTTAGGGAAGACATTTAGGAGGCTGGCCTTATTTGTGCGTTCTTCGTTTAGTACACCCTGGGGATTGCTCACCCCTCCTTGTTTTTTTATTTTCACCTTTCTTTTTCATAGCATTCATGAGTGTATCTGCTGCCATGGAACGTCCCTCCATATTACACATCATATCACTATCCCCTGACAGATCTAAATTAGCCTCTAAATATGTGGCCACCACATCTTTTCTGATCAGATTCCGCCAATTATACTTGGAAACCCTATTCCAACATCTCCCTGTCTTTGGCTTCTGCTTATTGTATTTTTGTCTTTTTGTGTGAGCCTCCGGAGATTTATTTTGTACAGGATTAACTTTTTCCCCTCTTCCTTCTCCTTTAGAACCTCCTTCCGTATTACCCACGTCAACTCTCGGGGCAAACCCTTGAGTTGGTGCTGCACAGGCTATTGCCAGAGCCTCTTTCACTTTCGGTTCTATCACCCAGTTATCAGATGTTATATCTGTATTTGATCCCAGGGTGGCAACAATTTTAGTATTGGCTATCTCGTGGGGTCCTTTCTGTAGTTCTATTGCCTTAATTAATTTACCTATCAAGACGGTATGATACTGCAATTCCATCAGGATTTGTTGATTATACTGTTTCTCATTATTTTCCCCCAAGTCATCCTGATGAGGTCTATTTTCTCTGAGTCGATGCCACTTCCCAATCTACTTCATGACTTAGTGGATATTGAGAGAGAGCTAAAAGGGAATTGTCTCTCAGTGTATTAATGTTATCATCAACTTTGCTCTCCACCGAATCTAATAAAAGAGGAGAAGGCTCTCCTATATTCATACCCTGATGTTCCCTCATGCTCTCATCGTTTGTTACGTCACCTTTGCTCTGTCCAGATTCTATCAATAGTATTGATGTGTCACCTACAGTGAAATTTAGAATTTCTAAGCTGCTTTCATTTAATGGCGAGGGTGGAAGAGGCATCTCCATGGCCATTTTGATAGGACCCTTGACTGGGGTAAACACTAAAGGAGCGGACAATATATCACCAAACGCTCGGACCCCGGTCATGGTTTCCCTTCTAGTCAATGGGGCCGACCTTTTGTAGGTATATTTTGTATATTTCATAGCAGCCTCTGGACCGCTACTTACCTAATAAATTCCACAAAATAGTTCTGCTGGATTTTGCCTATCAATCAAAAGTAGCTCTGTGCAGGCGCTGCACTATCACCATTCAATTTGAGGCAATACCACCTTCAAGACAGTGTATTTCTAGCAGTCATATTTGGCTGGGGAAAGCCGAGATTATTCAGCTTCATGCATCAGCAAAATCCATGTATAATTTCATCACCAACATCAAACAATTTGTTACTACACTTTCTGTTTCCATATGTTATGCTCACCCCCCCATAGCATAGTACGTATGCTGCTTGTTTTGCGCTATTTGTTTCCTGTTGCGCTTACGGTGGACTATCCTTAGAGCAGGTCATTTAAAGACACATTCCTGTAAATCGAGCTGATTATAACATGCCCAACGCACACATCTTTGTTTGATTTTTTTTTTTACTCAGCCCGTTAGCACCCTCTATCAACAATTTCTAATCGTGCTAAAATATTCTTGCTCATTCACCAACTTGTGCGTGCATTCTGCGTACTGTAGTCAGATTAGGCCGACTTAATCTACAGGCATTACTCAGCAATATTACCAAATGCTAACAAGTGGGTGTTTAACAGAGCGGAAAATCACTAGCGGTAGTTTACCCGCCATGCTCAGCATTCCTATGTTTCTGTTACACCATCCACTGGTCACCTTACGCACACGAACACCAGTGCAGTCACTAAGCCCTCCATCTCAGATCCTGATCTGTCCTCACTCCCTCAAGCAGCACGGCAGCGGCGCACACGAGGGCATCTAACGCGCTATGGTCATATTCACCCATTGCAACGTTGGCAGTTGCCCTGGTGTCTTGGAGACAGTTGACGGAGACGCCGGCTTTTTCCTTTGCTTCGTCCCGCCCTCAGGAAGACCCAGCAGCGTTTTGAAAACTTAGGTCATGTGACAAGGAAACGTGCTACATCATCGGTCACGTGATGGGTCATGTGACACTCCTAGGCCCCTTTAAAACCGGAGAGGGAACGCTCATTCAGTGCTTCACAGCTGACCCAATCAGGCACTGGTCGGCGTCTTCCTGTCTCCAAATCTTGAACCTGGACTACGGACTGTTCTTCTTGGATTCCTCTGTCAAGCCCCCTTGGATACTGTTTTGCTCTGCTATTTCAGGACCTTTGAACTGTATTTTTGGATTCCTTTGGATTACCCCCTGGTTACGACGAACTTCGCTGGCTTTTGACCTTGGAACGGACTGTTTTCGGATTTCCTCTTCTGTTACCTGCTGGAGTACCCTTTCCATACAGGTCTTGGAGTGCCTATTCTACAACAATCTACGCCTATCCACTGCTGCTTGCTACATTCTGCAGCCCCACGGAACACCTCCATCCTCATCTTTGTTCTTCATGTCCCCAGACCCTTGGTAAGCCCCTTGATACTTGTTACCTCGTTATTCAGTATACTGTTTGCCATTGTACTGACCCATTGCTTACAGCGGTCGAGGGGTCACCGGTGTTCCTGGTTCATGGCGTTCTTCGGCACTCAAAAAACCTGCGGCCCCAAGGATTGCTCAGGAAGTTATTTGTATCTTTCTGAGCGGAACTTGTGGACAGAGGCCCCATAATCTTCACGGCCATCAAGTCATAACAGACTGAAGCCAACAGGTCGTTCAGATTATGGAGGCGTCGGCTGGGGACCCCGTGGCCGCTCTACTGTAAGAAGTTACTACCTTGAGAGCCGATATGGCAGCAGCCACCATGGCGTTACACCACCTCCTTGACTCCCTTCAGAGTGCTCGCCATCCCCTACCTTCTGATTCCGAATTTGGGGACTCCACACCTCCAACCCCTGGTCCTTCTGCCACCCCTTCCAGCCCTTCCATTATCACACCAGTAATTGCTTCCACTCCTTTTCCTTTAGCAACCCCTGAGAGATTCCAGGGAGACCCCAGGAAATTTCGTACATTTTTGAATCAATGCAAATTACATTTCCTTTGTAGACCTTCATCGTTCCCTGATGCACCTGCCAAGGCTGCGTTTTTGCTTTCCTATTTGTCTGGCGTCGCCGCCACATGGGCCAACCCATTACTTGAAAACAATCATCCAGCCCTTTATGACTTTGATCTACTAGTGACTGAAATTTCTAAGGTTTTTGACACTAGACACAAAGCTCAATCCAGAGATTTGGAATTATTAGATCTCACTCAGGGGAAAAGCACCCTTATAGAATACATAACACGATTCAATCAGTTAGCGGCAGAAACATCCTGGCCCGAAAACAAGAAGGCTGTAGTGTTTTACAGAGGTCTAAGTGGCTCCATTAAGGACACTTTGTCAGTGGTGCCGTCGCTTCCAACTCAGTACTCTGATCTGGTTGACCCAACACCCCAGTTAGACGCTCGACGCACCGAGCGCAAGGCAGAAGTCAGATTCTCAGGTACACAGTTGTCGGCCTCTCATGATGTAGCCAGTGAACCCATGCAAGTGGATGGAATACATAGCCCTATAACTATGACGGAACGAGAAAGGCAGAGAACCGACAATGCTTGCTTTTATTGTGGACTTAATGGACATTATGTCAAGACATGTCCACGCCGTCCAAAGCAAAAGAATCCAGGTTTTCCGACTGCTCGTCCCTGAATATGGGGGCCAGGACGAGTTCTCCACAGTCCCCCTCTTGTTCTCATCCAGCATTTGGGCCTGTTAGACCAGTCACAGTCCACGCCTTATTAAAACCTACTCCTGACACGATGCACCCCGTTCACATTATTATTGATTCCGGGGCCACTGGCTGCTTTATCGACATACAAATGGCTTATGCCTTGAACCTTCCATTAGTTACCAAGGAGTTTCCTGACCCTGTACAGGCTCTGGACGGGACTTCCCTTGCTTCTGGACCTATTCGACAACAGACTGCTCCAATGAAAGTAGTCATTCAGGAAACACATAGGGAAACACCTGCCTTTGACCTCATAACCACCCTTCAGTTTGGTATCATTCTCGGCATCCCTTGGTTGAAAAAACATAATCCGTTAATCAATTGGGGTACTGGCCAGGTCTGTTTTGAATCCGAAATCTGTCAACATTTTCGTCTTATCGAGAGAGAGGAGGTAATCGATACACCTGCTGCAACGTTGGGTGCAGTAGCACATTTGAGCCTATCCGAGACTGATGAACATCACTCTTCCACTTCGCACATGGTTGGTGCTGTCTTTTCCAACATACCTCCAGTTTATCACAAGTTTTTGTCAGTCTTCGACAAGGGCACCGCAGAGAGCTTACCTCCACACAGAACCTACGATTGCCCCATAGATCTGGTCCCTGACGCTCAGATCCCCAAGGGCCGAATCTATTCCTTATCACCAGTAGAGGATAAAGCCTTGAAAGAATACTTGCAGGAGGCATTACGTTTAGGCCACATTCGGCCCTCCTCCTCGCCTGCTGCATGCCCTATCTAATTCGTTCCAAAGAAAGAGGGGGATCTTCGCCCCTGTGTAGACTACAGACGTTTGAACGCCATCACTATCAAAGATAGATACCCCATACCCCTCATCTCTCCACTCTTGGATAGACTAACACACTCCTCCATGTACACCAAATTAGATCTTCGTGGAGCATACAATTTGATACGTGTCCGCAAAGGGGATGAGTGGAAGACAGCGTTTTGCACCCAACAGGGTTTGTTTGAATACCTAGTAATGCCCTTCGGTTTGTGCAACGCCCCTGCCACCTTCCAGCGGTTTATGAACGAGGTCTTTGGGGACATTCTGGACAATTATGTGGTGGTCTATTTGGACGACATTCTGATCTTTTCCTCCTCTTTAGATGAACACATTCTTCACGTCCAAGAAGTCCTATCCCGTTTGCGCGAGAATGCGCTATTTGCCAAGCCTGAGAAGTGGCAGTTTCATACCAAAGAAGTCGAATTTCTGGGTTTTCACATTTCACCAGGTGGGTTGACTATGAATCAGTATAAAGTACAAGCCGTTTTGGAATGGCCGGTCCCGGTAAGCTTGAAGTCTTTACAGTCTTTCCTGGGCTTTGCCAATTTTTATAGACGGTTCATCCCTGGTTTTTCTACTATAGTGGCACCATTAACTAAATTGACCAGTCCACGTGTCCCATTTATCTGGACCCCCGAACATCAAGCCTCTTTCGAGTCTTTGAAACCTGCGTTTACCTCAGCTCTGGTCCTACAACACCCGGATCCGGAGTTGCCAATCGTTGTCAAGGCAGACGCATCATCCTTTGCATTGGGAGCGGTATTGTCACAACCTTGCCCAACCTCTGGTCATTTACACCCTGTAGCTTATCATTCACGCAAGTTTACATCTACTGAATCCCATTATACAGTTACCGAAAAGGAACTCCTGGCGATTAAAGACGCATTTCAGGTATGGAGACACCATTTGATGGGGGCCAAACACCAAGTCACAGTTTTCACTGATCATAGGAATTTGCAGGATCTCGCATCTCTCAAGTGTGTCAACAGTTAGGTGCGTTGGCACTTATTCTTCGCAGCCTATGACTTTGCTGTGAAACACCGTCCTGGTCTGTCTCATGGTAAAGCAGACGCTCTATCCCGCTCTCCTGGACGGGTGTCACTTCCAGTCTTCCCAGAAACGGTGCTTGACCACGGGCATGTAGTTTGCTTATGTACTCCTTTGCCTACTCTGTTGTCAGCCATACGCATATGGGTTTCCCAACTTCCACAACAGTTAGCAGAATGGGATCCCGTTTATCATAATGGTCTACCTTTTGTTCACAACAGGTTGTTTCTACCCTCTAGTGACACTCGAAATCTAGCTATGGAATGGTCTCATGATGCTGCCATCCATGGTCACCCAGGACAACAGCGTACTCTGGATCTACTTAAACGCTGGTGCTGGTGGCCTTCGATGCGGTGTGACGTTGAGAATTATGTCACCACCTGCTCAGTGTGTGCCCAGTGTAAGTCCCATAGAGGCCGCCCTTTGGGTCTTTTACAGCCCTTGCCGATTACCCCCAGACCCTGGCATACCCTTACAATGGATTTTGTTACTGATCTCCCGCGTTCACAGGGTTATGATACAGTATGGGTTGTAGTAGATGCCTAAACAAAGATGGCCCGCTTTATTCCTTGTTCGGGCATACCCTCTGCACCTACATTGGCAAATCTGTTTTTCAAGTCCATTTTTTGTTTATTTGGGCTCCCTACGGTCTTGGTTTCTGACAGAGGTTCACAATTCACATCCCGTTTCTGGCATGCGCTCACTAAATTATTGGGTATTGATGCACGATTTTCCTCTGCTTACCATCCGGAAACCGACGGCCAGACAGAAAGGGTAAATCAGGCCATGGAACAATATTTATGTTGTCTTTCACTACAACATCAGAAACCATCTCGCTGAATTCGCCCATAACAACTTCTTGCACTATTCTACTGGCTTTTCTCCATTCTACTCTCTTTATGGCCAACATCCCCGTACATTGCCCATTCCCGATTATGCATCCTCTTGTGCTCCTGCTGCCTCATCTTGTGTTCGCGACATGGCCCTGGTTCATGCCCAGACTCTTGCCTATCTGCAGGAAGCTCAGTTGGCCATGAAAGCTTCAGCCGATAAGAAACGGGTTGCTGCTCCTGTTTATTGTGTGCGGGATCGAGTTTGGCTGTCGTCCCGTTATCTACACTTGCCTGGCTGTCGCAAATTGCTTCCCAAATTTGTTGGTCCTTTTCGGGTGTCTGGTGTCCTGAGTCCTGTGGCTTATCGTCTATCCCTTCCTTTGACCTGGAAGGTCCATCCAGGTTTTCATACTTCCCTCCTGAAACCATGCCCTGGGTCCTACGCGCCTGATCTCTCGCCCTGCCCCCGTGTCATTGGATGACCCTGATGTTTATGAGGTTGGGGGTAGTCTGGGCTCTCGTCTCTTCAGGGGACAGCTCCAGTATCTCCTGGACTGGCTGGGTTACGGTCCTGAGGAGCGCTCTTGGGTTCCTGCCCGGGATGTGCATGCCCCTCGTTTGGTGGCCCAGTTTCATCAGGATTTCCCTGCTTGCCCACGGGGTTGTGGGCCTTTGGGGGGGCTCTGTTAGACCATCCACTGGTCACCTTACGCACACGAACACCCGTGCAGTCACTAAGCCCTCCATCTCAGGTCCTGATCTGTCCTCACTCCCTCAAGCAGCATGGCAGCAGCGCACACAAGGGCATCTAACGCGCTATGGTCATATTCACCCATTGCAACATTGGCAGTTGCCCTGGCATCTTGGAGACAGTCGACGGAGACGCCGGCTTTTTCCTTTGCTTCGTCCCACCCTCAGTAAGACCCGGCAGCGTTTTGAAAACTTGGGTCATGTGACAAGGAAACATGCTACATCATCGGTCACGTGATGGGTCATGTGACACTCCTAGGCCCCTTTAAAACCGGAGAGGGAACGCTCATTCAGTGCTTCACAGCTGACCCAATCAGGCACGGTTCGGCGTCTTCCTGTCTCCAAATCTTGAACCTGGACTACGGACTGTTCTTCTTGGATTCCTCTGTCAAGCCCTTGGATACTGTTTTGCTCTGCTGTTTCAGGACCTTTGAACTGTATTTTTGGATTCCTTTGGATTACCCCCTGGTTACGACGAACTTCGCTGGCTTTTGACCTTGGAACTCTTAACGGACTGTTTTCGGTTTCCCTCTTCTGTTACCTGCTGGGGTACCCTTTCCATACAGGTCTTGCAGTGCCTATTCTACAACAATCTACGCCTATCCACTGCTGCTTACTACACTCTGCAGCCCCACGGAACACCTCCATCCTCATCTTTGTTCTTCATGTCCCCAGATCCTTGGTAAGCCCCTTGATACTTGTTACCTCGTTATTCAGTATACTGTTTGCCATTGTACTGACCCATTGCTTGCTTTACAGCGGTGGAGGGGTCACCGGTGTTCCTGGTTCCTGGCGTTCTTCGGCACTCAAAAAACCTGTGGCCTCAAGAATTTCTCAGGAAGTTATTTGTATCTTTCTGAGCGGAACTTGAGGACAGAGGCCCCATAAACTTCACGGCCATCAAGTCATAACAGTTTCTTTAGACTGGAAATAGTGCAGATTAGGAGATTAGATATTTTCTTTGATGATCCCCCTTTTTTTTTTTGCCCACCCAGTCGCCCCTCACCGCCCGCCACCTGAACAGTCAAAAAGCTCACTTGAGGTCACTTGTGTGCACGAGAACCCCGGCAGAAATGGAATCCTGGGAATACGGGGGTGGGGCCATGCGACAGAATCTGGGGTGGAGGAAACAGGAAAAAGACACAGTCAGCGCTCAGTAGAGACGCCACGTCGAGAGAACAAAAGTTTGACATCCAGAGACAAAAAGTGCAGAAGTCTGGAAGACACGTACAGTTAAGTTACTTGTAATTGATCCAGGCCGTGTTTCTAGTCACAAACAGTTTCCTCTTGCTGACAGTGCACGAAACACAAGGCGCAAGTCCTTCCAGTCTTTCCAGCCAAACAGCTCACTTGTCTGGCCTTTTTGGGAATCAAAAAGTATGGGGAATACCAACCCTTGTTCCTTTATGCTACAGGTACATGTCCTACTGCACCTTTCTCTAGCAGGGTCAAAATTTCCTGCACAAGGAGCGGATCCAGAATTTTGAAGGTGTTGGCACCGGGAGGATGATCCTGAGGCCTTTTTTAAAAGGAAGGCAGTAACCTTGGCCACAGTTTCCAGTGCCCAAGCATCCGAAGTAATGCCGCGCCATTCGTTCAGATGCTGAGTAAGTCTGCCTCCTGTTGGGGTCTTGTGAGTCAAGGCCTCAGAGTGGTTCAGAGGTGGCTGATGCAGCGGCTGAAGATAAGGCTGCCGCTGTTTGGACACCTCTCCCGCATCCACCACGAGGGAATCTTCTGACCTCTTTCACCTGCTTGTCCTCTTCCAAATGAGGAGTAAGGACTTACCCCTCCAGGTAGATGAGCCTGAATAGGGTTGTTGAGGCTGTCTAATGGCATTGCTAAGGGATTTAGCTGCCGTCTTTGACATCTGTAGCTTTTCCAAACTGTCATCCGTCTTGCTGCCAAACAGCCTCAAGCCATCAAAGGGCATGTTGAGTAGTCTAGCTTGCACATCTGGTGCAAACCCGTAATTCCACAACCACGCAAATCTGTGTAAGACTGTGCTAGCCGCCATGGATCTGCTGATGCCGTCTGCAGTATCCAAACCTGACTGGAGACATTCACCCATTGCCTCCTTACCATCATTGATGATTGCCAGAAAGCCGTCTCTTTCCTCCCCTTCCGAGATGTGGTAAGAAGCCATAGCAACACAGTCCCACGGGGTAAAAGTAAATCTAGATAATTTGCAAGTCACATTTGTAGACTTCAATGCCATACCCCCCGCAGTAAAAACTTTTCTCGCCCAGGCATCCACTCTCTTATCATCCCTGTCAGGAGGGATGGATGGGTAAGCTCACTGCTTGGTAGATTTAGCAGCCTGAACCACCAAGCTTTCTGGTGTAGGATGCCTAGTGAGAAACTCTGGGTCACTGCAGGATGGTATGTACTTCCTCGCAAAGTTTAATATACAGCAGCCACAGTTTCTGGTGTCCCCCAATTTGCGGAGACCCTTTTCTGTAATGCCATGTGAAAGGGCAAAACTGGGTCTTTCTGAGGACCCTGGTCCAAGATGTCCGTCATGTCATCCTGCTCAAAAGATAGAGTAGGTCTTCGCCATCCTAAAAATTCAATAACCTTTCCCATAGGTTTTCTGTATGATGAGTCAGCATGCTCAGATGGGTCTGGTTTGCCAAACTAACTCTGGTGAGGTATCCAACCCACTGGCTGACTGAAGGTTATCGTATAAATCTCTTCACCTGGACTCATCAGATATTAGTTCTTCTGGCACATTAGGGGTGCCAACCTGTATTCCAAAAGGTGGTGTATTGTCATCAAAGGCGGTTCCTCCTCATATATGGCTGACAAAGACTTAAAATAGTCCTTTTTAGGGAAAGGTTTGTAAATCTTTTCTTGTACCACTACTGGCTTCGACAATGTCAAAGTAGTCTTTGTAGTCGTCGATGATGATGATGATGATGATGGCTTTGAAATCTGTGCCGATTTAGTCAGCATCGACTTCAGCTTCAGCGTCGATGGCTCCGACGTCGACTGAGTCAGCGAAGTTGTCGACTTCTTGTGCTTCTTCGATGGAAACTTAGATGGGCTAGGTTCCTGACTCGAAGCCCTCAGCGATTTTTCGTCGGATTGAGAACCGTGTTGATGCATAACTGGCTTGAAGCTCGGTTTCGAACATTTAGTCTTCTACTTCCCTTTGTTGTCCTTATGTGGAGCTTCTGGGGCATGGCTTTTCTGCTTGTCCTTTGAGGGGGTCGAGGCCGCATTTCCGAAGATTCGAAGCATTTCACTACAAAATGCGTCCCAATTAGCAGGGGAATCCGATTTCGTAGGACACCTGATTACCTCAGTCGAGGAATCACTGGAGGTCAAAGTTGACCTATGACGCCTCTTCTTGGCTATCTGCGAAGATAAAGAATGGCGCAATCGACTTCTCGATCGTGACTGTTTGTATTCTTTGCCGCAGGAAGAATCCCTCGAGTCATCAGTCTTTTTTTACCTCTACAGCGGTGACTTCGAATGTAACCTCCCCACTCCCAATGTACCTTTACGCTCCCCGAGAGCCATCTCGGTCAATGCTTGACAGGAGCCACAGTCAGAGGTTACGGTGTCCGGTACTCAGACACCACAGATATACGCGGTGGAGTTTGGTGATCGACATCTTCGACCCGCAGTCTTGGCACACAGAGCCCTCTGTGGAAAAAAAAAAAGCTGAAGCTGGAGAGATAATTATCATAAAATGAGGAATACGTGGGAGGACACAATCCATTCGAAACCCTGGTTTGGCTCTGACTCTATCCAAAAATTATCTGGCTCTACCTGCCTGGCTGATCACAGGACAGGACTGTGAACTCTTGCCCTGCAGTAGGTTTAGAGAAGAAAAAAACTACAGTCCAAGGCAAGAGGCAGAGACCGGACAAAAACTACAAACTAACAAGTTACACTGTGACTGACCCTTCCGGAACCCAGCATCCTCAACATACCACCACACATAGGCCTTCCTCTACTGTAAAAAAAAAAAAAAGAAAAGTAAACACACACATTTAAACATTTCTTAAACGTAAGCATTTTATTTGGAGATGGCAGAAGTCCTTGCTCCACAGCTTCAGCAGTGAACACCCCAAACCAGCCACCACCAGCTGCAGCAGAGTTGGGAAATTCTCAGCATCCCCATGGGCCAGTCTAAAACTGTGGTAAGGGACCTTAAAAAAAGTATGCAGTATAAAACATACTTTATCATAATGGTATGAGCATAGACTGCATCACCTTAAATGCCTCACAGCATTCCTCAGATTGTCTTTACTTCCATCACACTGGTTTCCAAAAGGGGAAGTTTACTAATTTCTTCTAGCTAAGTGGAATTATTTTGATTCTTGATTTTGCTGTCACAAGTGCCATACAGACAAACAACATTAACAAGAACCGCAGATATTGTTGTATCAGAGACACTCAAGATAAAAAATTAAATCTTATTACCTTGTCTCCTTTTTGACATACAGTCCAGTTTTCTCATCAATCACGTGAATTTTTATCATGGGATGAGATAACATCAGATCACTTTTAAGTTTATCAGTCTGATGGATGTAAATCCCCAACACAAGGCTCTCATCAATTAAACGTTTGTAGTACATGTTGTTTGCCTGCGAGTGTTCATCAGGGATTTCTGTGTTATTTTCTGAAATTAAAAGAATACAAGAATGTATATTGTGATGTCAGTAATAATATTTCTTAAACAAAATCCCTCAAACACAAAAAATAATAATAAATACTATTAAATATAATGCTGTTCTACAGGTTCTGAAACTGGACGCTGTCATGGGGGAAATGGAACCCCCTGCTACCCGGGGCAGTAGACCTACCAGAGCGGAAACCAGAGCCAACCCTGTCCCAGAGGTGGGTAGTGGGAGTTGGGGATCCCAGGTCCCTGGAAACGCTGGATATGCCTTTAATGGAAATACCGGTGCCACCGTTTGTCACACAATGCATCCCATTACCTTTTTGGGCTAGGTTCCCTCTTGTTTTCTAGGCCTGCAAGTATCGAAAGTCTCAGCAGCGAAGCACAAATGAAGCAAGCACAAAGAGAATATGTGCGCTATATAACCTGCATGGCAATATCGGAAAACAATTCCACGCTCAGCAGAAAAGCAAACAACTCACTGCAACAAAAAGAACCTCAAATGCCAGAATCGCAGCAGATCGCAGAAACAGCAGACCAAACCACGTAGAGAACTAACAGATTTTAAAACCTTGCAACTGTGTAACCAGGCATCTGAAGAAAGACTAGCCATAGGTTGGCTGGATTCAGGTGAGCGCTGGCACCAATAGAAGGTGGCAGGGAAGTGATAAATCTAAGAAGAGAAAATGAAAAGGAATTAATGTGAATGGGTAAGGTTGGAAGGAGTGACTGGGGACCAACACCAGGCGGAGGAAGAACAGTACTGAGGAGTTTGTGGCAGAGATGGTGCAGTGGAAAAGTCGGGTGTTGGTTGTGAGAAATAGTGGTATTGTTTGTTAGTTCAACGCTGTCAAAGTGAGTGTGTGAGAATGCTTGTAGTTAGAAGAGTGAGTGGGAGTAGGTGCTGATTGGAGAATAGGGATGAGGAGAGATGGGTGAGGAGAGAGCAGAACTGGGGTAAGTAGAGAGAAGAGAGGGGGAGGAGAAACAGGAGAAGAGCGGTGAGAGAAGATATAGAAGAGAGGGGTGAGGAGCAAATGGGGTGAGAAGACAGAGGTGAGGGGAGTCTAAAGGGGAAGGGTGAGTGGGGAAGTGTGAACATCAGAGGGACATAGAAGGGGAAAGACAGAAAGGAAGAAAATTTGAGTTAAATAAGACAGGAGGAGTGGAGAGGGGAGAATAGAGTGAGTAGCAAGATCAGAGAAAGGAGAAAAAGAGAGCAACTGAGGTAGAAAACGGACTAGGGTGCCTGACACTGGCACAATACAAAACAAATCATCTGTTTGAGAAAACCTGTGGAGTGATAGATTAGGGAACCCTTTGAAGAACCTCAGAGGGAGCCAGACTAATAAGGCCTCAACCTTAAAGGATAGTTCCGGGACTTTTTTTTTATTGTCCCTACGGGTCGGCCATGTGTTTGTAAGCATAAATCGGTAGATCGTAGGAAACTTTCCTATGGACCTTACCCGACTTTTCGCCCATTATCGCACTCGAAATCAGCCTCCATTTTGTGATAATCCTATCATTCCGCCGCATCGACCTGGCTCACCTGCCTTTGCGGCACTAAATCAAATCCCCCGCCCCTGAAACAGACAGTATCAAAACATTCATATTCCCCGCCTCTCTCCGTGACGTTACTGTGCTGCGTAGGCAAACGCGCCCAGGCGTCTTCTACGCGACTCCACACAGACCCCGGAAATCAACACAGATCAGCTCACAATACAGCGCACCACAATTCGGAATATGAAACTGTACTTTGAAATCAAACCGCAAGATTGTAAATGTGGTAAAGTACATTTATTTGACATCAAATGTTTAGAGAATATTCAGCGATTTGCATTTTTATTTGCTCATGTTCCAAAAAGTTCGTATTGAGGAACGCGATGGTCCTTTGCTGTACACAGGGTCTTAGAGCATCTCACAATACAGCGCCACAATTCGGAATGTGAAACCGTGGTTTAAAAGCAAACGGCAAGATTGTAGATTTGGCAAAGTACGTTTATTGGACATCAAATGTTTAGAGAATATTCAGCGATTTGCATTTTTCTTTGCTCTCGATCCAAATTAGTTCGTCTTGAGGGAAGCGATGTTCGTGTGCAGTACACAGGGTGTTGGTTTACGATAAAAATAAGCTCTTCGGTCGCACTGATAATCGCATGGCTGTTCCAACAACGAGGCACTAGGCCACCACAACGGTAGGTATGTTGCATCTAACCGTTAGTACCGCGTAAGGGCATACTTGTACTTGGCGATCGTCCCATAAAATGGTCAGGGTGGTAACGTTGTTCACGCGGAGAAGCAACTGGCGGCTGTAGAAGCCGTCCGCCGGTGTCCGGTACTCGTGACACAGACAGTAGTGAATGATGTACCTAAAAACATAAAAAATGAAATTAGTCTCACCATCAGATCCTTATTAAAATCATAGCGAGGACAGCGCTACTGGGTGTACACAAGTGTTTAAAGGCGTGGCGAGGCAGGGAGGGGGGGGGAGTGGAGTACAAGGTAAGTAGCATAAAATAATAAATAAATAGGGCCAGCTGGTGGCAAGTGCAAGGTAAGTGCAGAACAAGTGCTGGGAAGGGGGGGCTGTAGGATACTGAGACAGTCCCCCAGTGCAGGGGTTGACAGGGAGGCAGTGCAGGTGGAGAGTGGAAGGGCCCAGGACCGAGGTCGCAGACAGTGGACCAGTTGTAGCAGGGGAGAGGGAGAGAGAAAGCAGAAGCAAAGAGGAAGGTTTTGAGGTGCTTCAGTAAAAGCAGATGTTTCTCCTCAAGATAGTGCGCGGTAGAAAACAATATGCCACATAGAACGAACAAGTACAACTGAACCCGTCTTTAAAGCCACTGTATAGTAATGAAATTGCGGTATAAACTCATCAAAAGTTACTTACATTATATTTGCATTTTCCATTGTGTCTCTGTGTAGGGCAGACCCGAAACACCACTCCTTCTTTGCCGACGTTACTTCTTCTAATGAACGTGGCTCATCGTTTAGTTTCTGAAATTTTATTCATTATCTTTTCTTAGTCTTTCAGGATGGTCCCGGCCTGTCAAGGTCAAATCACAATAGAACCTTATACTGGGTCGTGGGCCGTTCCGCCACCCGAGCAAAACATCAAAGCAGCTGACCTTCACTTTGAGCGAGCACACATTTCTAGTTAGCTGCAGTTAGTGTAAGGGCATCTTGTCTGCGTGCCTTTTTTTTTATTGTCCCTATGGGTCGGCCATGTGTTTGTAATACGAAAACATTCTATAATTTTTGTAAAAATGATTTATATTACTGTTTGGTTTAATTGCAATGGGACTGCAACATGAGGAGACTCGAGAGAACAGACAATCAAATTACAATCATTTAAACCGTGATGTGTATTTCTCAATGAGCTCTGCTTTAGGTGGACATGGAACAGAGGCAATGTTGGGTGGCAATGCAGTTGTCCCCTGCATAGGTTCGTTCACCACTCCATGTATGTGCCTATCGAGGACATCTACGATAAGTCTCTCAATAAACTCATATTGCATATCCTCAAACACTGGTTTGATCACCCATTGTTTACTTCTTTTAGTGAAGGCCTTATTGTAGCGAAGCGTCCCTAAAGTTCCGGTCGTCCTACTTTGTTGACGGCCAACATTATGGTTATGTGCCAAGACCGCTAGAAGAGTCCGATTTATCATGCCTTCCATGCCAAAATGCAATCTTTTGGGCCTGTACTTTAGGCACATATTGTGGAACACCTCCAAATCTCCTGTGTGGCAGAATTCCGTGAGTCCCCTCAAATCTCTTGTTATAGTTTTATCAAATACAATCTTTTCAATGGCCTTGTGAGTGGGTGATGAAGGAATCAACCACTTCTTCTTCCGTGCCTCCTCTGTGGACAAATGGCCATGTTCACATTTGTGGAAATGCTCATTTGTCGACCATCGATGTACGTTGCTACAGTGCAACATTACTGACCGCCATTTTTCCAGTAGAATTTCCAACGACCCTTCACATGTTTTTGAGCTCCACCAAAGATGGTTGCTGATTGACTTGGACCACTGTGAAATACCTTGCATATCTTTTTTTTTTCCTGCAGCCGACAATTTTTTATTGATTGTTTTTGCAAGATGCCATACGTCAAATTGGTGATTTATATTTTTGTACTCTTCTCTCATTGTCTTGGCAATTGAAACGTGTCTGTCCGTGGCTATCAGGTCGATCACCATTCCCCGCGATTGTAGTTCTTGCAATGATGCTACAAAGCCAACTTTCTCCATGGCCACTGAGGATGTACTTTGTGACACCTGCACGACCACCGAACTCACAATTTTCTTACTTTCCATGTCCTGAAAGTGGTAGGTGCAGTACTTGGCTGAAAATCCTGGGCTGTCGCACTGTCCATCACCGGCTAGCCTGAAGCGTTTGCCCGCGAATGTACTTTCCATTGACATTTTTTCCATTCTCCAAGCTTCACTGATGGCTGGAAATAGATAATCGGTTTGGTATTTGTAGAACTGACTTTTCGCAATGAAATGGATTCCCACAAACTGAAAGAAATACTGTAACTTTTTAAAACTTGAACCACTAAAAAGTGCGGCCGCTGCACAAAGTAGATTGCCTGCTGGCAGTTGCCCCAGCATGGGTTGTGCAGACCATGCGAACGGATGATATTGTGTACAGGTGGCATGTATTTTAAGGTTAGTGCCTCGAAATGCACGAGTCACATTAATCAATGGCTCCCCACATACTTCCCCACCAACCCAATGCCCACATTTCATCATCATAATAATATCCATCAAACAGCTATCGAATACAATGAATTTGGCCTCTTTCCTTATACTGTCACTCTGCATCCCAGCTGGTTCGGCCTGTAACGTTGAGGACATGTCACTCGCATGAAAGGTACAATCTCTGATATCGTCTTCCGCTATGCTGAGTGATATTGATGGTGTTTCATTGTCGTCCACTTCATTCTCTTCCATTGCAACATCTGTTCCTTGTCCGGAGATGGGAGAAAAAAACAATGTCTTCAACTTTCGCGCGCTCTTATTTTTTGCGGGTGTGGATTCTGTGAATTGATCTCCGACTGCATCCAAACTACCAGGAGGACATTCACTATCAATGGCTGGTGGTGGTATAGCTCCGTTGTCAATCACTTCATATTCTTCCCATTGGCACGATGCATCTCCAGTCTCAAGTCCCTGCCAAAAGGTTTGACAAGCAACATCTCTCGTTCGCTTCACTGTCTGTGTAGATCTAGTTCTTACACCCACTCGCAACTAGAGGACAGATTAGAAAAGGGATGTTCAGTTTAAACACAACTTACAGTATTGAACTATTGACAGTGAAAGACAACATAATATAGTGAACAGGACACTAACCTTCTTTTGCTTTCTTTTCTTTGAAACTTTCTTGCCTCGAACTTCAACATCTGGATGCTGTTGCTCCGACTCGTGTGTGCATGTCTCCACTTCCTCTCGCGCTGCAACGACTATATTTTCATGATAAGCACATCCATCACTCACTGAGGCTCCATCGACTCCCTGAAACATAGAACTTTCATTAGTATGTATAATAATATTGAAAACACAAAATGTACTTGGGGACCAATACCCATACGTACATCTCAATAGCAAAACACGAATGAACGCATTGTGTAGAACATTCAAACGACAATAGTTCACGCATTGTTGATCTAGTTAGATTGAACTGTCAAGATCCATACCTCGGGCTCCGCATAGACTTCCATTGATGATATTATTGAAGATGACGCTTCAGCAACTCCCTGAAACACAGTAATTGCATTAGTATGGTTTTCTATTTTGTTTAAAAGAACATAAACTTTCTGCAGGCGTCAACGGCTCATCTAAATAGACCTGCACAAATGATCAGTTGTCTAAAATAAATAATGGATATCTAAATATGATTCGATTTGCTCCATCGTTGGAAGTGTCACCACCCAGAGATCTGCATCAACTACTAGGGGTGATGTTCTTGTTGAAGAAGCTCCGTCAGCTCCCTGAAACATAGTACTTGCGTTAATAAAGAAGGAAGTATAGCGGATGTAATCACGTCATTTGATCTCGCATGATTGATCTGTCAGTATCCATACCTCGAAATGCATAAGAACATCAAGGGACGCTGTAACTGCGGTGCACACTTCTGCAAGCTGTTGCGCCGACCCGTAACTGCATGCTCCCCCTTCTTCTTGGACTAATGCTCCATCGACTCCCTGAAACATAGGACTTTCATTAGTAATGAACACAATATTGAAAAAAGAAGACACATAGGAGGGCGACGACAGAAGGACATACCAATGGCTAAAAACGAAAGAAACATTGTGTGTAACAATCACGCTACAAGAATGCAAGATCTGATGATCTCCATCGATGGAACTGTCCGGAAACGTACCTCGAGCATCTGAGTGACATCTACGGTTGTCGTCAATGCGTTGGACTCCTCAGCATCTCCCTGAAAGACAGTACTTGCATTATTTTGGATCAATTAAAACTATTGATTTACATGCCTAAAACAAGTCAGTGTCAGAATAGCTAAGTAAGATTACCCGATAGGCGCTTGAAGTGGCTGATGACTGCAATAACGACACGGATGGAGAATCTTCCGCCTTCATATTGAGTGGATACATAAATGGGGAAATTATTGTTAGCTAATGCTACACACTACCGCAAGGCCGAGAGACAAATACGTAAACTTGACTTACCAGTGGAGGGATGTGGACGAATAGAGTGGGAATAGCGGTTGAGAGCAATTTTCGCCTCGCTCGCGGTGTTTTCTTCTTTATTAGCAATGATGTGGAGTACATGTCTGGGCTAAAGTGCCTGCTGCAGATGCGGTATCGATCACCCCTCTTGTCCGCAAAGACTTCTAGGACTCTACTTTCTAGCTCAGAGGCTGGATATCCGCAATATCGGACCCATTCTCTTATCTGATCTATTGTCTTAGGGAAAACATGCATTATAGTACCTTCAGATTTGTTATGAGTCTTCGAAGGGCAACCGCCAATGGAACAGGCAGGCATTATGGAAAGTTCTGAAAAGTAAAGATCAACAATTCTCTATGAATACCAATGTGTTAAAACATTAAATGACACATAAAAGGTTCAATGCAAGGTCCGTTTTGGTTCTTGGAACTATACACGTTATTCACATGCGGATAAGTATTTCAATAACTTTCAAAAAATAGAAAAAGTAATTTGACTAAACTCAGAACATGTGACTAGTTCCTTGCATGTACTGTCGTGAACGAAAAGAAAACATGGATGCAATTTGATGACTACTAGCAAATAGATATAAATTAAAAAATTGGACGCAAAATGATTATGGTACATGGACTTACCTTGACGAACAAACAGTTAGATGCAGGGATCAGAGTAGTTTCTTGTCGTAGAACAGGGAGCAGTTCACAGGTTGCAAACTGACGAGTTTGCTCAAAGTGGTCACGGAAGTTCACAGAGACGAAGAGCAGATAACCAGCACCTTCACGGGTTGACTAGCAAAGCGCAAAGAAGTTCTCATTAGAAATATGAAGTGGGTTATAAAGAATTCGAAACAGGGGTGTGTTTGTGAATGAATGACGTGTATATGTCGTGGCATTATGCGGATTGCAGGGGGGCGTCCAGCGTGAGGGGGGATGCTTGGCAGGAGACACGGGGTCTGGAGGTAGACATGGGAACAACAACCCATGCTCTATAGACCACTTTGAAGTGTACATGGTCTTTGGCACCTCTTGGCCTTTATCGCTCCCTGACAGCTCCACTTGCCAGCAGCGCAAGTACCCTGGTGCGAACTGCCTTTGATAGGGCGGGGGGGGGGGGTGGATCGGGGCGGTGGTCGTGCAGACAAGACACAGGAAGACTCGTGAATGGAGACACACTTATGTGGATTGCACGGGGGCGTCCAGCGTGAGGGGGGATGCTTGGCAGGAGACACGGGGTCTGGAGGTAGACATGGGAACAACAACCCATGCTCTATAGACCACTTTGAAGTGTACATGGTCTTTGGCACCTCTTGGCCTTTATCGCTCCCTGACAGCTCCACTTGCCAGCAGCGCAAGTACCCTGGTGCGAACTGCCTTTGATAGGGCGGGGGGGGGGGTGGATCGGGGCGGTGGTCGTGCAGACAAGACCCGTTTGCCGCAGGGCCTCACCAAGGAGAGGCCATCTAACTGAATGTAAGAGGATGGCTGCAGGATCTACTACATGGAAGGCAGGGGGGTGAGTTTATAAATACCTCACCCTCCCAGGAGAATATACACTAGATTCATTTAAAAAATCAAAACAACCATTGTTAAAATATATGTTGGGCTTTATTTTAGATTTTAGTTAAACATAAATAATAAACATTACACATTGTAAAGTTGAGGTTGCAGCACATCGAGGGAAAATCCGCGGTATTGTCCACTGTCACTGGGGAAATGTTGTCTAATGGCAAGTACCGCACAGGCAGGTATTACTCTCCGAACGCGGTGTCCGAGCCTCCCGTGAAGCCACCAAGTGAAGCAACGATAGGCCACCAGCCTGTACCACCTGTGAAAAAAAAAGATGCAAACTGTATTAAACTGACCAAACTTTCTTATCAATGTCGATTCAGGTAACACATGTCATTTTTCTTAGAAAAAAATTATATCTAGAAAATGCACTATATGGAACCAATTTACATGCGTTCGAATGATATGTAAATGTAATTTTATATGTGGGAGACGACCATGAAATAGTGGTGGCATCACTGACATCACAAACAGAGTATACTTACTCGTTACTCAGATTACGCGGACGAACAGTGCCACGAAGTTCGTGCATAAGCACCATCATCATCCTCAACACTGTCCGTGAGAGGCAGGCTTCCCTGAACTCTGGCAGCTCGGTGATGCATTGCGGACTTTGCTCGCCTTCCTGCAGACTTTGCTCGCTTTCCGAAATGTAGGCCAAGCACCCGGAATTTTCACGGCAGCAGCAGTTCTCCTCCTCAGTTGGCATTAGCTCGCACCGATTGCACGTGCACCAGGTGGAGACGCCGTCCATGCGACATGGTCCAGGCTCTTCATCCGTTGACTGGTCCTCCCAACTGCCGTCCGAATCCCCATCGTTTTCGCGTGCTTGCCTTTCCAGTAGTTCCTCCTCGGTGTACTCGGGCTCGTACATATACGGCATTATTGTGGCCATTGTGCGGTAAAGATAGTAAAATAATTTACAGAGATGGTACAGGTGTTCACACGGGCTACAAGCGGCGAAGGTAGCTGACCAGAGCACTGAAACGAGTCACAGAATACTCAAAGTAACACAGAGAGAGGAATGGAATCGAAAATCTGCTGCTGTATGTTGTGAAACGGTCTGTTTATACTTATTGGGGAAAGAGGCGTCCTGCCATTTCCATGGCAACACGTCAATAGCTGAGGCGCAGCGACTGTTGACACGAGACGTGCTTGAAATGGGCAGTACGCGTCTGCTGATGTCAGGCTCAGGGGCGGGGGATTTGATTTAGTGCCGCAAAGGCAGGTGAGCCAGGTCGATGCGGCGGAATGATAGGATTATCACAAAATGGAGGCTGATTTCGAGTGCGATAATGGGCGAAAAGTCGGGTAAGGTCCATAGGAAAGTTTCCTACGATCTACCGATTTATGCTTACAAACACATGGCCGACCCGTAGGGACAATAAAAAAAAAGTCCCGGAACTATCCTTTAACATCAACTTTAGCTTGAGGCGTATCAATGGGAAGACGGGACAAGCCATCTGCTGCAGCATTCTTAACCCTGAGGTGATTAACCACTATGAAAAAAAAACACTATACTTACTTCAGTAAGCATCTAGAAACACAAGGCTACTCGGGCCAGTTCTTACTTGAAAATACCTGCATTAGAACATATCATGCTACAGACACTAAAATGTTCAGCAATTACTGCAGCTCTGCATATAGTACTAAATTAAGAATGAATTCTTTCCTGTTTTATTGAAAATAATTCTTATTATATTTTGCTGACCACATTAGAACGAAGAATGATTTTCCAGTTGTAGTGATAGAATAGGGCTGAATGCGATCATCTAATAGGAACAATTGAGCAATGCAAGGAGATCAAGTGTAATGGAAATATGGGGCATAAAGGATTGTGCAAATATTAACTATGGATAGTGGAATATATATAGAGCAACCATACGCAGGATTGTATATAATACATAAGACAGTAAATAATTTTACCTCATGAATAAAAAGATGGATAACATTTTACTGAGGTGAACAAATACATTTTTACGGTAGCCAGGTAAACACTAATAAATGAGGAATTTATTTCAATGCCACAAAGCAATTTCAGCTGAGAACGACAATGAACAAAGGAACTCTAAAACCCCAAATGAAAATGAATTAGTAAAAAATAAAAAAAAATTAAAAAATAAAAAGTTTGAAAAACCACAGATTTGTAAAGTTAAATTACATGGGGCAGGAGGGCACCAGAGGGTGCAGGCAAAATGGCTGCCTAAGAGCAGAGTTCCATCCCCTGCCCTGGTGACCTGCGGAGTTGAAGCACTCGTGTCCCCTGGAAGGAGGGTCCCTGAGCGTCGGATGCGGTGAGGCAGCAAAGGTGCTGAGGTGGAACGGTGGAATGGGGTGGTGTGCACCCCACAACTGAGGCCTGCACTGAAAGTGCTGATAGTGGCTGGCCGGGAAGAGGAGCAGAGCCATTGGCCGGCGGCCGCGTGTTCCTGTGGCTGCTGCAGTCCAGCATCAGGTGGCAGTTGGAGCGCCCCCCACAGTCGGAATTGTGGCCCATCTTTAAGGAGGAGGAGTGAACGGCAGGAGCGGAACCCCCCCTCTGCCCAGAGAGGTTCCTGCGTGGACCAGGCTGCCGGTCCTGACGATGCAGGGAAGTAACAGCAGAACCATTGCAGCATCATCTGGACTGTGAAGGGAAGCCGGTAGAGCAGACAATGAGGCGAGACCATACGGAGCTGAAGCGGGAGCAGATAGCACCCTGGGAGTCCCCGCGAGTGTCGCGCTGTGCCAGACCTGCGAGGCAGATCTGAAGCGGGGCTCCAGGAAGCAGCAGAGCTGGAGCCGAGGAGCAAGCGGAGCAGCCCCATGTCAAGCAGAGGATGTGTCCCCCCCCCGGCGCATCGGACTCCACAGGAGGCTGGATGCAGCAGCACCCCAGGTGGGTAAATCCAGAGGGAGCCACTGGCCTTGTTTGAAGGTTGGGGGAGGTGGGGAGCGTGGCAGTAAAGGACACAAAGCAAATGGGGCATGCCTGCTTCAGACGCTGCATGTGAGGCTGCTGCAGGACAAGTAGCAGGAGAAGCAGTCCCCCAGCAGCTGACAGGCCCCATGGCCACGAAAGTATGCAGCTATTTATTAAACTGCAGCAGCAGCTGCCTCTAGTGGGCTGAAAAAGTGAGAGAGCTGGTTCCCAGGTGAAGGGGGAGGCGGACTTCATGCAGTGGTTAACACAGAAGGTGAGGGTAGGTTGGCTATTGGGGGAACGGAAGGACATATGGCGAAAGGTGATGAAAGGCTATGGCTGAGTTGAGTTAATGAGTGTGTCCACGTTAAATGTAAAGGGGCTGAACTCTCAAAATAAGAGATCTCTAACCAGCAATATGTTCCAATAGCAGGGCCTGGCGATCATCTTTCTGCAGGAGACCCACTATATACAGGGGGCGGAGTCCACAATAAAGGGTAAAGGCATAGGCGAGACCTACTGAGCCACTCACAGGGATCGCAAGAAGGAGGGGGGTAGGTATCTTAGTAGGAAAATCATTTAGGATGATGTAAGTCCAGATCAAGAGAGGATTTGGGGTCGTTCCATGCGTTTAAAGCGACACAATAAATAATGACATACATTTTTGTGACACCTTAATAACTATTTATTTTTTTAATGTGGGGGCACATCCCCACCAACTCCCCTGTTTCTCCCGCTTTACTAACCCCCCAAACTCCACCACCCTTTTTTATTCCTTACCCCACCCCCACATATACTTTTATTAAAAATGTCAAATTTATTTTTGTTATTCAGTTGTCACTGAAAATGTCATTATTTATTTTTCATTATTAACACTGCATTTCATTTGGGGTCCGGTTCCTGGGGATAAAGAGTGTCTATGAGGGAGACATACTGCCCACGCTATATGCGCCCAGCACAGGGCAGGTGAGATTCTTGCACCAGATACTTATGATGTTAGAAGGCTCGATCCTGGGGGGTTATTTTAATCTGCATGTAGTGGCCGACCTAGCGTTGGATTGGTGATCAGCAAAGGGCTGAGGGGCGCATGTAAGGAAAACATTGACGTCCGGAACCTCCTGCAGGACTACTACTGGGTGGACGTCTGGCAGGGTCACTTTCCAGGGCTACGGGGCTATACATTCTTCTCTCCCCCGCACCCGTAGTAAACAAGGATAGATCTGCTGTTGGTCCTGCGGGAACAGGAGGGAGAGGGAAGGGGACCTACAGGTGAGGTAATAACTTGGTCTGATGGCGCAGGGCATGCCAGATGATAGAGAACACATCCCCATGTTCCCCGCAGGTACCACTGGTTGCACTGGCAGGAGGAGACAAGCAACTAAGGATGATAATCGGAAACCACTGGGAACCGGTTGGGTTAGCAACAATGGGTGATATTTGGCAAGAGGGGACTATCATAGATTTTGAGGTGCTGGGAGAAGAAACTGGGTTTCACAAGGGCCAGTATATCACATATCATAGACTGGTGCAGAGAATAAAGAGAACATGGCCTGAAGTGGTACTGGCAGAAGAACCTGATGCTACCATAGACACGATATATGATATAGTGGAGGGGGGACATGAGATATCCAGAATATACGAGAGGATGATGTCTAAAGTTGGTAGGGCGGTAGTACAATTGAGACTAGACTGGGAGGCGGAAGTGGGAACCTCGATGGATAATGGGTTGTGAGAAAGAGCCCAAGGGTACCACAAGAGGGTCTCGAGGAATGCGAGATTAAAGCAGATACAGTTGTATATCACGCATAGGGCGTACATGACACCCCAGAGGATATCGAGGTTTAAAAATGTGGCACGGCAGGCATGCCCCAAGTGTGATGAAGAGAATGCGGGCATGGTGCATGTGTTTTGGTCATGCCCGGCCATTGAGCGTTTCTGGAGCAAAGTGGCACAAAAGCTAGCGGAAAGAGGAGTCAATATTGTGGTGGATACAGTGTGGGCCTGTTTGTTGGGGGGTTCCCCAGACCACGGGACCTTGAGCATGTGAGCAAACTAAAAGACCTAGCATATGTGCTCGCAAAGAGGAGAATAACTATGGGGTGGAAGACATGCCACAGGCCACGATTAGAGGTGTGGTGGAGAGATTTGCAGAAATGGGCGGAGGCAGAAACCATGGTATGGCTGGAAGCAAGCAGTGTCGGGGGGGGGGGGGGGGGGAGGAAGAGGCAGAGATCCTGATGGCCTGGAAATTATTAATAGCAGAGTTGTTTGGATCAATACAAGACCCAATGGAACCCATAGAAGGGGAGACCCTACTGTAGGATGAAGAAAGAATGCGGAAAGTAGTAGGCTCGGAACGGGGGGGAGGGATAAGGGGAGCAGTGAATATTACTAAGCAAAATAAACAAAATATTATGAAAATGTTATTAATATACTGCAAGTTTGGTTTGTATTGTTTGTTTGAATAAACTAATAAAATTAAAAAAATAAAAGCTGGTGGTGGTAGAGTGGAGATTGGTGAAGCAACCTTGGAGGCAGCCACGCTGGAAGTGCAATGCCACGCTAGGGAGAGACCCGGTGTTCCGGGATTTCCTGGGGAAGGAGGTAGGGGCGTATTTTGAAACCAAAGAAAATGGGGAGGTGTGCATGGTTATGGTATAGGAGGCAACTATGGCCACGTTCAGGGGACTACTCATCGCAGAAGGGGTGCGGAAGAAAAGAGAAATTGGGATGGTTGAGGCCAGACTCCGAGAGGAACTGAAAGCTTTAAGAACCTAGCTGGTCCTAAAGGACCCCAATAGGGAGAGACGCCAGTGAGAGATGAGGGACAAGAGGAAGGAGCCCCACTCAGTGTCAATAGAGAGGTGAAGATGAGATTCATGCGGCAAAAATATTACTAATGGGGGTCCCGTTGGTACACTCCTGGTGAATAGGGTGAGGGGAAGCAGGCGGAGAGGAGAGTAGACCAGGTGCGCAGGGCCAAATGGGCTACGGTGGAGAGAGGAGAGGACAATTCAACTCTGTTCGCTGCATACTAACAGGACCTATACGCCAGACCGGTAGAGGCAACGGGAGAGGAGGTACAAGGCTACCTAGATAGCGTACAGCTCCCCAAACTCACATTGGCGGAAAGTGAAGCGCACAAGGAGGAGGTAATGCGGGAAGAGGTGTTACGGGCGAAACAAAAGCTAAATGCAGGCAAAGCCTCTGGTGAGGACGGGTACACCGTGGATTTTGACAAACAGTATCAGTCCCTCTTGGCGGCACCTCTAGCCAAGTTATTTAACTCAATTGTTGGGGAGGGCACCATACCGTCGACGTTCCACCGGACCTTAATAGCGGTAATCCCAAAACCAGGGAAGGACCATGCCAACTGCGCCTTGTACAGGCCCATCTCCCAACTAAATAAGGCTGATTCATGCAGATCAGGCGGGTTTCTAATGCGCAGGCAAGGTGCTGACAACTTGCGTAAGACGCTTGACATTCTCAACACACCGGTGATGGCGAGAGAGGGGGCCCTACTTCTGGCCTTAGATGCAGAGAAGGCTTTTGATCAGGTGAGTTGGGCCTTTATGGGGAGGTCCCCTCGACCATAGGGATGGGCCCGAGAGGCAGGGGGTGGATCGCGGCTTTACACTCAGAACCGACGGCCAGGGTGGTGGTGAACAGGGGCACGTTGCAGGTCTTCCTGTTAGAGAGGGGTACAATACAAGGGTGTCCGCTCTGCCCACTGTTTTATGCACTTGTTATAGAGCCATGCAAGTGAGGAAGGATGAGGGAATAAGGGGAATCCCAACAGAGGACTTAATGTGCAAAATCAGTCTTCGCAGACAACGCCCTGCTCTACATCACTAAGCCGGCGCAGTCAGTGCCACTGTGGGATGTTTTTACCCATGCACCCAAGCCCTACCACAAAACACGTGCATTACTGGCATTGAAAACAACATGATGGCCAGAACTCCCCAGAAAGTGCACAGGGAAAACATGAAGAATAGGCTGCCACCCATTTTTGCCTATGTTTGTGAGCACAGGAGGGCACTGCCTAAAACCACCATTGGGCTACACACACAGTAGCCTGAAACCATTGGGAATGGCAATGCTGATTGCCAAAAGCAACCCAGAACTGTTGGGAATTCATTTTCTTGATGTCAAAAATTTGCTAAAATCATGGGCACGAAACCACCAAACAAAAATTCAACCCTTGTTGAGTGTTATACTTTATTCTACTGTAAGGATTCCCATCAAAACAATGTTAAGCAAATATCATATACTATCAAGCAAAATCCCCCTTTTGAAATGCATTAATTCAAGACAACTCCTAAAAAAATGGGTGCAGTACCAGCTTTGGACACAAGCCGGCACTGGCGGTCTAAACTCTGACAGTAGAACTGTATCTCAGAAATGCAAGAGGATCCTGAGCTAACTGGGACTTCAAAGGTTTGTTCCCAGGAGGTAGGCTGATTCAATTAACAGTTCAAAGGGCCTCTGTCCATGAGAAGCATTCACACCAGCCCTTACCAGCAACAGCCCAGGAGATCACATGGACATGCTAACCAAATGCAGAGTGGCCCCCTGGCCTGCTGACCTCAGCCGACACAGTAGACTCTTTCCATTCAATAGGATATGCTGATTTGGGTGTTGACTGTAAACAGAGCTCTGCCTGGTAGGAGAGACATGTGATCCCTGACTCTCCCAGTTCCTAGGGGCGGGCCAGACTGGAGTGTGAATTCATATTGCAGCAAATGTATGTTTGATTAAATTGCTTATAAAATCGTGTATTAAGCTCACAGAAATGTGCAATTTGGGGGTCCACAAAATGGAAAAGGCCCTCACGATTTGAGACCAAACTCCAGTTTGTGCGGTGTCCTAGGACCGAACCCCGCTAATTATTAATACTGCAGACACTGTGCTTATGCTAGAGACCTAGTAAATTACTGGAATATGTGTAGAAGCGGGTGTACATTTGTGTAATTTTGGGTAAAGATTTTAGTTATGAGAATTATTTTCTAAAGCAAAAGCAAAGGGGTGTTTCTTCAATAGATTGTAAATGGCAGCATCACCCTGACTCACAACTCAGTTCCCCCAATCAAGGGAGAGAGGAGAACTGGGCCAATGATAAGTTGAGAGGGGCAGGCTCAGTTATGCTATGCACACACCCACTTTCTAAAGACATAAAAAGAGCCACTGGAAGCCAGACAGGGAGATTCACTTTCCACTTTCTTGTGGGACCCTTTGCCGGGAGGCTCCAGACTTCAAATCCATCAATCTCCAGAGACTAGAACTTAACTCCAGAACTTGTAGCAGAGAGGCCTGAATCCACAAGCTGAATCCTTTTTCAGCAGGCCTCCAAATCAATTGCAAACTATTCAACAGCCGAGCAAGCTGTTTGAATTCTTTGCCAAGAACTTTTGCCAGAACCAGTAGCAGACCCAGAAGGCAGAATTATCCAGAGAGACCAGAGATCCAGAGAGACCAGACCCAGACCAGATCGCTGAGAGCTGACCCAGATCGCTATGCACAGAACGAGTACCAAGTGGCGAGAGAACCGCAGCCCATCCTGACCCGATCCGTGACGGAGTCGGATTCCTGTCCATAATATAGTGTGAGTACTCAGCCAGAACTGTGCAAAACCAATCTCTTAGTTTAAAATAATCTAATTCAAACTATTTTAACCTATCTAGAACTACTCCATAGCATTGTGTGTCCTTCACTGACTTTAAAGCTGCAAAACTGTCATCTGTCATTCTGAAACTTTAAAATTTCATTTCTGAAAATCTACCTCCACAATATCGTCTGTATCTCTTGAACCGTTTGTGATAGAAGCGAGTTTGAACTTTCGTTTTAAAGCTAAGATTCTGAACCCTGAACCGACTTTCTATTCATTATACTTTTTCCCGTAATCGTGCTTGACGCACCTCGGAAAAAGTGCAGCGATTTGCGATTTGGCTCAAATTTCTTCACGTGTCAAAATAGCAGCTCCTTGCTTTCCTTTGCTGAAATTCGTTTGCAACCTGACAATCATTCATAGAGCATTGCTAAAGTGATCCTGACCTAATTTAAAGTAGCTATCACTCACCCTGAACCTCTCGAGGGAATTAAAATCATTTTAGCATATTTTTCCCTTCTTTGCATACCACCTTTAAAGTACTTTGCCTGTGTTTAAAATCTGCCTGTGTTTAAAATCATCCCTGTTTCTCTAAGCTTGCTAGGGGGGAAACTGAATTCGTATCGTACTGTGATTGTATTCCGGAGAGCTGTGTGCTCTCCCTTCCATCTTCTATTGCATAAGGGGGGGCGAGTTGCCAAAAGGGGAAAAGTGATTCTATTACCTTTTCCTGAAATCATATCGAGTTTATTCCTGTGTTGCTTCTTTTCCACCTTGCATTTCCTTGTACCATATAAAGCATTCTCAGCTACCTTATCCTCTATGCTACTAGTAATTAAGTAAAGTAATTAAACCAGTGTGCTAGTATAACATCATCCATTGTTGATCACTGTCATATGCACAAGTGTGCTATCAATTATTAATTTATTATAAAAGTGTGATATATCTCTATTGTTTAATTTTTCAAATAAACCTACTTCTTGGCTCAGTGGGGTCAGGGGGATTCCCAGAGAGGGGCGTGATACAAGAGTTCATCATCCAGATTATAACTTGTCATAAAAATATATAAATAAGGGCTCTGTAACGCTCACCTGATTCTCGCAGAGGCGCCGGTCTTGACTGGGCGACTACCGTATCTTCAAAGGTGATGTGTAGCACCCGGTTGGCTCTTTGGGCTGGACCTCTGTGCACTGTATGCCTGACGTGTAGAGTAAGATGTCTGCAGATAGAAAATATGGGGTTAATGAACTGGGGTTATTGGGGTGTCCCTATCTCTTTCCTCTTCTCCTCTCCTGTAGACCCCCAAAGGTTAACGCTCTCACCTTAGGTAAGTGAATGCCGAGCTCTCCATCTGCCTCGGGGCAGGGTGCTGTAACCAGTTTCTTCACTGGATAGGTAGCGCAGGCCTCTTGACTTCAGGGGACTGCTGTCCGTCGTTTACTGCACGAACGGTAAGTTTCGAGTCATTCAAATGTCTTTAAAGTCTTTAGTAATGATGTCTCTTGTTTTGCAGGGTTCCGGCGATGGCGGATGACGGGCTGAAGTGAGTTGAAGATGGAGCCCGTGTGATGAATAGAAGCGCCTGGAAGCACGTAAGTAAGCGCTTGTTGCCTGCTTCACTATGCGCTCTAACTGTCTTTTTATTTTGCAGGTACGAGTTCGGAGCGGCTGCAGGGTGCCGGAATACCCACTGGATTAGATGTGGAAAGGAGTAATGGCACGTGAGTATTAAAGTTCCCCAATGTCTTTAAACGCACCTTGTTTTGTCTTTCAGATGCGGGATGCAGCGCCGAAGGCCTCCGGAGCGTGCGAAGAGTTGGTAAACTTTTGTCTTTCAGATGCCGGAATGCTTACCTGTTCTTTCTTGTCTTTATAGGTGTTGCTGAAGACTGGATTCAGGATGGTAAGCCTTTGCCTTTCAGATGCCGGAATGCTAACCTGTTCTTTCTTGTCTTTATAGGTGTTGCTGAAGACTGGATTCAGGATGGTAAGCCTTTTTCCTTAGGCCCAGGACCGGATGCAGAAGACACGATGAGCGTTCTGCTGCAGAGGTTGCAGAATAACGCAAAGCAAGATTCATCCACCGGGTGTGGTTTAAATAGCCTCCTGTAGTGCTTAGGTATCTCCTTCCACAGCCACGCCTAAGTAAGAAAAGAGTTCCTGGTAAGAAAAGAGTTCCTGCCTTCCAGAAGAGTTCCAGTGTTCTGAATCTAGGGAGTGGCTCCTGCCCCACCGAACAGGAAAAGTAGTTCCAAACAGAAGAGGATCAGAGGCTCAACTGGCAGGCAAGTAAGCAGCATGGTCTGCTGAAGGTAAGTCCACCCAAGCATTATGAGCCCGGCGCTTCCAGCGCTGGGACTGGGCATAGTTATGAGCCTGGTGCCACTGGCGCCAGGACTGGGTCCAAAAGGTCCCAATTGTGACTGGTTGGCACTCGGAACCTGGGTTATGGATCTGCTTCCAAGGGAGTTGGGAAAACCCTGACCTTTTGGAAGCAGAAATCATGACAGTACCCCCCCTCAAGGCCCCTCCCAAACCGGGCTTCTCCTGGGGTTTTGGCTTGTCAGGAAATGTTCGGTGAAATCTTTTGATTAGGCGAGGAGCGTGGACATATTCAGCAGGTTCCCAGGATCTCTCTTGGGGGCCGTAGCCTTTCCAGTCAATTAGGTAGAATAGTTTAGATTTGGAGATCTTGGAGTCCAGAATGCTTTTGACTTCAAACTCGAGTTCTCCATCCACTAGGATAGGTTTTGGAGATTTGGTTAGTCGGGTTTGAGGTTGCACGGGTTTTAATAGAGAGACGTGGAAGACCGGATGTATCTTCATGTGCGGGGGCAAGTCCAACTTGACCGCTACTGGGTTTACTATGGTAGTGATGGAATAGGGACCAAGGTATCTTGGGTTGAATGTGCGTGGCCCTTTTAGAGATAGATATTTGGTGGATAACCAGACTTGATCCCCTACTTGATAGTGAGGGGCTTCCTTCCGATGTTGATCTGCTCCTTTCTTGTATTGTTCTTTAGCCCTTTGAAGGTAAGAAACAGCTTCCTTAAAGGCTTGGGTGATTGTAGAATGCAGGTAGTCTACTGCTGGTGTTTCAAGATCTTGGAGGGGATCCAACTCCGAGGTTCGAGGGTGACTGCCGTACAAAAGAAAAAACAGGGTTTTCCCAGTTCCCGAATGGACAGAGTTATTGTAGGCATACTCGGCTACCCAAAGGATATCTTTCCAAGTTTTTTCAGTTTGTTGCAGCATGCAGCGTAAATACTGTTCCAGAGTTTGATTGGTCCTCTCGGTTTGTCCGTCGGTCTGAGGGTGGTGACTGGTCGATAGTCTCACATCAATTTGAGCCGACCGACTGCAACTTCGCCAAAAATGAGAAATAAATTGACTACCTCGATCCGAAATTAGAACCGAAGGAAAACCGTGCAGTCGGACGATGTTTTCGAGAAATTCTCGGGCCAGAGTTGCTGCTGTTGGCAAGCCTTTGAGCGGAATGAAATGCGCCATCTTGGAGAATAAGTCCACGATTACTAGAATCGTATTGTATCCGGAGCATGGAGGTAGATCGGTGATGAAGTCCATAGAAAGCGTATGCCAAGGGCGAGGTGGGATGTCAATAGGGCGTAAAAGGCCTGCTGGTCTTTCCTTTTGACTCTTGTTTTGGGCGCATACTCCACAGGACATTATAAAGCCTCTGATATCTTTTTTCCAAGACGGCCACCAGAAGTAGCGCTTGATCTTTTCTGAGGTCTTGGCTATACCGGGATGACCTTCCATTAAAGAGTCGTGATAACAAGAGATTACTTTTTTCTGTAAATCTGTGCTGGGTAGGTATAATCGTTCTTGGAAATACAATAAGTTGTCCTTTACTGCAAAGTCCTTTCCCTGCAGATGCCAATTCTGTATGTCTGCTGGAGTTACAAGTTGCCTGGCTTTATCCTTAACTTCCTCTATGGATTCTGTGGCGATTACACCCAGAATTCTTTGTTCGGGAATGATTGGTACAGGTTTAGGGTTGACCAAGTGTTCTTCCACTCCCATCCGAGAAAGGGCATCGGCTTTACCGTTCTTTGTACCAGGTCGATAGGTAATTATGAAGTCAAACTCGGCAAAGAATAATGCCCAACGGAGTTGTCTAGAGGATTGGGCTTTTGCGGTCTTCTAATATTGCAGGTTTCGGTGATCCGTAATCACAGTAACGGTGTGTCGGGCCCCCAGCATATAATGCCGCCAAGCCTTAAAGGCAGACTTGATAGCCAGAAGTTCCTTGTCAGTAATCGTGTAATTGATTTCAAGAGGCGAGAATTTGCGGGACCAAAATGCCACGGGATGCAACTGATTGGTTACCGGGGTCCTTTTGTGATAGAACTGCCCCCATGGCAAGGCTTGAAGCATCAGTTTCCACGATGTAGGGGAGTTCGGGGTGAGGGTGTTTTAAGATTGGTGCAGAGATAAATTTAGTCTTCAAATCCTGGAAAGCTTGTTCCGCCTCGGTAGACCATTCAAAACGTTTGTTTTTCTTTAACAAGGCAGTGATGGGCTGGACTATTTGAGAGAATTCGGGGATAAACCTGCGGTAAAAGTTAGCGAAGCCTAACATGCTTTGCACACCTTTTACGGAGGATGGTGATGGCCATTTGAGAACTGCATCGACCTTCTTTGAATCCATACGCACTCCGCCAGGTGATAATATGAATCCCAAGAATTCAACTTCAGTCACGTTGAAAACACATTTTTCCAACTTAGTGAAAAGTTTGTGTTGACGCAATCTTTCGAGGACCATTTTCACGTGTTTCCGATGTTCAGATTCCGATGAAGAATAAACGAGGATGTCGTCAATGTAAACAACAACACATACATCTATGAGCTCTCTGAGGACATCGTTCATAAAATATTGAAAGGCGGCCGGGGCATTGCAAAGTCCGAAGGGCATGACCTGATATTCAAATAGCCCATACTTGGTGCGGAAGGCCGTCTTCCATTCATCGCCCTCTTTTACTCGTACCAAGTGGTAAGCTCCTCTAAGATCGAGCTTTGTATATATGCATGCTTTTCTGACTTGGTCCAGGAGTTCAGGGATCAAAGGTAACGGATATCTATTCTTAACGGTGATCTGGTTCAGGGAGCGATAATCGATACAAGTTCTAAGGTCTCCTTCCTTTTTTGGAACGAAGAACAAAGCTGAAGAAGCAGGGGACTTGGAAGGACGAATAAACCCATTTGCCAGGTATTGATCCAAGTATTGTCGAAGGTGAAGGTTCTCAGGCTCGGTGAGGGCATAATTTCTACTACAAGGAGGAGTAGATCCAGGTATCAGGTCTATCTGGCAGTCATAAGACCTATGAGGAGGTAGAGAGTTAGCCTGATCCTTCCGGAAAACATCTTGGTATTCTAGGTATTCGGGAGGTAACTGGGGAGTCTCTGAAGAAATTGCGGCCAGTGCAACACCAGGTGGAGGGTGACAAGTAGAGACACATTCTGGAAACTGGACCGTTCTTGCTCGCCAATCGATCAGAGGATTGTGTTTCTCTAACCAAGGTATTCCTAGAATAATCTGAAACTGAGGGGCCTTGATCACATCGAACACGATCTTCTCATGGTGTCCATCTTGACTTACTAGCATCACCTCTTGAGTGGTATGCATTACTGGCCCGGAGGCTATCTCCGTACCATCCACCGTAGTAATGACGTCCTTTACAGCCTTGGGACAAAGAGTTAGATTCATCCTCAAAACCATTTCATGATCCACATAATTGCCGATGGCACCGCTGTCGACGTAAGCTTCAATTGCATGTAATCGATCCGGATTATCAGGGCTAATGAGGACCATAGGTATCACGAAATGCGAGGTCACGGAGCTGGTTTTCACGCTCGGCAAGAGGACCTCTATTCTTGTCGGGCGAGGTCGTTTCCCTGCTCAGAGTTTGTAACTTTGGTAACTGCAGCTCCTACTGCCTTCTTGGCAGGTTTCACCGGACAGTCTCGAAGAAAGTGCCCTGGGTTTCCGCAATATAGGCATAATTGCAACTGTTTCCTCCTTTCCCGCTCCCTTTGTGTTAGAGGACCTTTCAGACCCCCTATTTGCATGGGTTCCCCGGAGTCTACTCCTTTGGAAGGAGTTGGCGGTTTGGAAAATACTCGAGCATCAAACTTGGAACGATCGGCCTTCCTGTTCTGCAGCCTGTGATCTATTTGAACGACCAAGTCTATATAATCCGAACAGTCTTGTGGGGGATTCACTACTTGGGCTAAAACGTCTTTGAGCTCTCCACGTAGACCTCTATAAAACAGCATAATCCTTTTGTCCTCAGGCCATTGAGTTTCCACTATTAGTCTATTGAAAGATGCAATATAAGCCAAAAGGTCTTGATTACCCTGTCGCAACGAAAGAAGCTCATTGTCCAAGGCCTGCCCCTGTGAATGTCTTGCGAACAGTTTTTCCATACTAAGCTGAAAGGCTTGAAAATCATGGAGAACCGGATCATCTTGATTAACTAGAGGGATCGACCAGTCTGCCGCATTGCCACTAAGGTACGAAAGTACAAAAGCTACTTTTGCTTGATCAGTTGGAAAGGCTGCTGGCCGGCATAAGAAGTGCAACCGGCACTGATTGATAAATACTGCAAACCTCTTTGGGTCACCAGAAAATCGTTCGGGCGGAGCCAGAGGTACATTCCCAGGTAGGTTGATCTGCACTGGATTCATAGAGGATGTTGAAGGAAGATTTGCCCCTGATGCGGGTAACGGGGTCTGTCCGGCTTGTGACTGTAGCAATTGTCTAGCGAGATCATCTGTTCGCTCCTTGGAAATAATTAGTTCCCTTCTTAGAGCATTTGTTTCCTGACGAGCTGCATGCACTTCTGCCCTTAGTTCCTCAAGTAACCGGGCTAGGGGGTCAGTATCCGAGGTTTCCATAGCGCCTGGGCGAGAGTTTTGCGGTAGGCTTTGCGTTCTGTAACGCTCACCTGATTCTCGCAGAGGCGCCGGTCTTGACTGGGCAACTACCGTATCTTCAAAGGTGATGTGTAGCACCCGGTTGGCTCTTTGGGCTGGACCTCTGTGCACTGTATGCCTGACGTGTAGAGTAAGATGTCTGCAGATAGAAAATATGGGGTTAATGAACTGGGGTTATTGGGGTGTCCCTATCTCTTTCCTCTTCTCCTCTCCTGTAGACCCCCAAAGGTTAACGCTCTCACCTTAGGTAAGTGAATGCCGAGCTCTCCATCTGCCTCGGGGCAGGGTGCTGTAACCAGTTTCTTCACTGGATAGGTAGCGCAGGCCTCTTGACTTCAGGGGACTGCTGTCCGTCGTTTACTGCACGAACGGTAAGTTTCGAGTCATTCAAATGTCTTTAAAGTCTTTAGTAATGATGTCTCTTGTTTTGCAGGGTTCCGGCGATGGCGGATGACGGGCTGAAGTGAGTTGAAGATGGAGCCCGTGTGATGAATAGAAGCGCCTGGAAGCACGTAAGTAAGCGCTTGTTGCCTGCTTCACTATGCGCTCTAACTGTCTTTTTATTTTGCAGGTACGAGTTCGGAGCGGCTGCAGGGTGCCGGAATACCCACTGGATTAGATGTGAAAAGGAGTAATGGCACGTGAGTATTAAAGTTCCCCAATGTCTTTAAACGCACCTTGTTTTGTCTTTCAGATGCGGGATGCAGCGCCGAAGGCCTCCTGAGCGTGCGAAGAGTTGGTAAACTTTTGTCTTTCAGATGCCGGAATGCAGTGTGAAGACCTCCGGAGCGCACGAAGAGTAGGTAAGCCTTTGCCTTTCAGATGCCGGAATGCTAACCTGTTCTTTCTTGTCTTTATAGGTGTTGCTGAAGACTGGATTCAGGATGGTAAGCCTTTGCCTTTCAGATGCCGGAATGCTAACCTGTTCTTTCTTGTCTTTATAGGTGTTGCTGAAGACTGGATTCAGGATGGTAAGCCTTTTTCCTTAGGCCCAGGACCGGATGCAGAAGACACGATGAGCGTTCTGCTGCAGAGGTTGCAGAATAACGCAAAGCAAGATTCATCCACCGGGTGTGGTTTAAATAGCCTCCTGTAGTGCTTAGGTATCTCCTTCCACAGCCACGCCTAAGTAAGAAAAGAGTTCCTGGTAAGAAAAGAGTTCCTGCCTTCCAGAAGAGTTCCAGTGTTCTGAATCTAGGGAGTGGCTCCTGCCCCACCGAACAGGAAAAGTAGTTCCAAACAGAAGAGGATCAGAGGCTCAACTGGCAGGCAAGTAAGCAGCATGGTCTGCTGAATGTAAGTCCACCCAAGCATTATGAGCCCGGCGCTTCCAGCACTGGGACTGGGCATATTTATGAGCCTGGTGCCACTGGCGCCAGGACTGGGTCCAAAAGGTCCCAATTGGGACTGGTTGGCACTCGGAACCTGGGTTATGGATCTGCTTCCAAGGGAGTTGGGAAAACCCTGACCTTTTGGAAGCAGAGATCATGACAGGCTTCCCTTGAGCAATCCCAGACAAGGCACTGACCTAGTGGGAATGCTTGATTGGGGTCTTTAACACCACGCTTACTCGAGAGTGTGAGATACAGAGAACTATCAGTCTATAAAGTCAACCTGGAGAAATCGGTGGCCTAGGCTGTCAGGGGGTTGTCGGGGGCAGAAAGGGAATACATCAAGGGGTTGCCATTTCAGGTGCAAGAGGACTCTTTTCGATATTTAGGGGTGCAGCCTTCACTCTGCCACCACCAGCTCATTATCAGTCCAAGTTGTTACCTCAACTTTAGGTCCCCTTACCTCTCCCACCTGTTCCCACGGAACCAACAGCAGATCTATCCTTGTGTACGACTGGTGGGGGAAAGAAGAATGTATAGTCCCCTTGCCCTGGAACGCGAGCGACCCCGCCAGATATCCACCCAGTATTAGTCAAGCATGAGTTTCTGAAAGTCAATGTTTTCATTACCCTACCACCACGGAGATCTCTTTGTCAAGAACTCCCTGCCGTTATGGTCCACTGTGCAGAAATATATGGAGAGTTGGGCGAAGTTGAAGCTTTCGTGGATGGCGCACCCAAACTGTATGAAAATGGTGGTGTTACCCAAGTTCCTATTCTTATTCCAAATGCTTCAGGTGGTGGTCCAAAGGTCTTTTTTTATTGACGACGTTAAGGTGGCCTTGTTGAAATTCGTCTGGGTAGGGGCCAAGCATAGGGTCGTCTACATGACACTGATTCTACTGAAGGAGGGGATTGGGGGGTGGGGTTCCCGGATCTCTCAACCTACTATAGGGCAGCCCACCTCTGTGTATTGCTGGACCATGTGGACCCACTCTCTGACAAGCAGTGAGTGCTGATGGACAATGCAATCTTGATCCCCGTTTCCCCAGGGGAATGGTTGCGGGTGCCAAGGTCCGGCATCCCGAGGAAGGTGTTGTACCACTCGGTTCTAGAGGTCCTGTCGTCCCTTTGGAAAAAGGGGGGGAAATAGGTGGCTGTCTACATGGCCGTCACCTTGAGTTGTATCTGGGCCCCTGCGGAACAGAGTTGAGAAGACGCTAGTGTTCTAGCTTTGGTATGAGGCAGGGCTGAGCAGGGGCTGGTTTTTGTTGGAGGGTAGGGGGGATCCGTATTGGTTTGCACTGTATATTTCAAATGGCAATAAAGTTCAATTTTGAAAATCATTACATAGGGCAAACACATAAAAAATGGTCAGGCACTATCAAGACAACTACATTACCCAGCGGCAATGCAGTTTTATAACTAGAAGACACACACCCATGTGTATTTAATTCCCTATACTTATCCCATGATCTTATTACTATAATTGGAGAATCATGTAAAAGTTTATCCAGCCTAAAACAACCCAAAACTACTACATAACTTAGTGGTTCAATAGTTCAGAAAAAAGATGACACAGGTAATCCTGTGAGACTGTAGATTATTATCATATAAGGAGAATGCCATAGCTCTGCAGTTCCCCCAGGGCAGTCAAAATTCAAGGCAGAGAGCATATTAAAAGGTGATAAGCTTGAGTGCATTAGTCCACTACTTTCAGTGCTACATCTGAAAAGAAGTCCTTATAACAATTGAGAAGGAGCGAAATGAAGTCATTGCATTATTAATGCCATTTATACTTTATTTTTTAGATTAGAAACCAGGCAAAGAGGAACATAAAAAGTAATAAGAACTAAAAGGGATCTAAGACGTAAGTCAATTAATACTATGTAGTATGGATTATAAAATAATATTATGATTTTAGAATACATGAATATACACATAGTAGCCTCTCCCAACAGTTAATGCCAACCCCAGAGTATATTAATAAGATCTAAAGGTTAAGCAACAATTGGGAAGTGAGCCTCTAGCTACAACTTTTTACAAAAGTGAATCACCTAAAGGATAGTGAATATTCTTTTTTAAAACATTTTATTTTGGTTTTCATAAGAAGCCGTACAGTCAATATCTGTATATAGATGCACAACAGGTGAAATCCCTTGTTCATGAGCATCAGTTCCGGGAACTGCAACAATAAAACTAAGCAGCCAACATTTCCCCCCGTCTTTGTAAACATCATTATCAACCTCTTACTCCATCCTCCCTGAACACCTTAGTCAATGTCGATATTTTGGCCACCTCACCAATTCATCCCAGATCTCATGCCACACCGTGTATCATACCTCAGTAATATCCCTTGAATACATTTGGCACTCCAATTCCTTTCGGCCCTCACCCATTTATGGAATGCCCTGTGGCAATCTTCTCTTCTGCCCCCCTCCCCCTGCGCCTTCCAGGCCACAGCAATCGCTTTTTTAGCCAGCAATAATCCCAGTGCCAGGGCTCTAACCACGACTTTCCCTTGGCTGCCGTTCCCACGAGGTAGAAGCCCTAACAGACAATGTTTGATTGTAAGTTGAACCCTTACCGCAACTAATTCCAGAAATTCCAAACAAATCCTCCATGGGGCCTCCATGGGACCCCTCCCCTTAACCTCCTGTGAGGCAAAAAACATTAGTGTCATCTTCGTCTCCTCTCTCTCCTTCTCACCTCACATCATGGTCCGTGCCAAGAAGGCTCACTTTAAGCTGCACCTCCTCAGAGGTATTCTCCCTTCCCTCACCTTCCCTCAGAATCTCATTGTCTCCAGAAGATCTGGTCCTCTCTAGTCTGGACTACAGCAACACCCTCTTCCTATATCTGCCTAATTCCTCTCTTCGCCCCCTTCAACTAATCCAGAATAGCACTGCAAGACTTAACCTTGGCCTCAAGCCCAGAGGCCGCATCTCTCCAGCCCTAAAATCTCTCTTCTGGCTACTGGTTGCTACGAGGATAAAGTTCAAGACCCAGTGCATCATCAACAAGGCTTCCTGGGGCCTGGGACACCGCAACATCCAACTCCCTCTCCTTAAATTCCTCCCTGCTAGAGCCCTTTGGTCTTCTAGCGCCAACTCTCTGCAGATCAGACAATTTTCCAAGCAGAGATTGGGGGGTAGATCTCTCTCCCCTGCAGGTGCCTCCCTCTGGAATGGCCTCCCTGCCCCTCTCAGACTTGAGCTGGATCTCCTTAAGTTCCACAATCTTCTCAAGACCCTCCTTTTCTCTTCCTCCCCTGCTAATGTCCCCCTCTGCCTCTTTTTTACTGGCTGCCTGGTTCCTTCTGATTCTTACAGGGCACCAGGCCCACCTCGACCAGTCTAACCCTGCACTTGGGCTCCCCTGACCCCCCGCCCCACTAACCTGCACTTGCCCTTCCGGGCTCCCTTGCCCTGCACTAGCTTGGCTGGGACACGCACCCCATTGAGCCCTTCCAGCCCTGTCACTCACACTTAGAACATGGACCTTCTTTTCCCTGCACTCTCTGCAATTCCCTGGCACTTATCTTTTTCCGCCCTGACCGGCACTCACCCCCCTGTCCCCACTCACCAGCCACCCCTGTGCATTTCTTGTACTGCACTTGCACGATCCGAATGACATAAGGCCTAGTAAGATCATTATTGTTTTTCTTCATCCCTGTTCCCCCCCCCCCACCCTCTTGTCTTGTTGTGCCTTGAAAGACCTTTTACTGTAGAGGCACATTACAAATACCCAATAAATAAAAATAAATAAAATAGCCTCCCAAAATCCTGCCGCCCGATCACATCCCCAACACGTGTATAAACGCCGGACCTCTCTCCTACAGCTCCCACACGTCGGGTCCGCTCCAACTGCCATTTTAACAACCCTCACTGTGGTGATGTTTTCCTGTCGCAATACTTTGCATTGTATCCACTGGAATTTAACATTTCTTCAGACCTGCTTCACATGTTCAAGAACTCTAGTCCACTCGCAGTCGGAGCTGGTCACCCACATCGGTTTCCCATTTAAGTCTGAGCCCCAGCGCTGTGTCATATCATTCATCCCTATTTGCTGCATACAATTCCAACACACACTACCCCCTTCCACTCATTGCCAAAGGGTTGCATTTATGATATGATATGGCATTTATAACGCGCCTATACACAAGTGTTTCAATAGTATCCTCTTAAGTCAGGCACCCCAATCCTTCCTTTACCCAAGATAGTGAATAATTAAGCATTCATGGGTATGTGGTTTTTCTGGGAACCCACCCCAGGCCTCTCTCACTCCTGCCATTTTAAAAAGTTCAGTTGAAATGACGGATGAGCCATCTTAAATTCTGTGTATGTAATGCCCTATCACCTAAATACAAGTCAATGACCCCACCACGTCGGTTGCTGGAGTGGGAAAAAAAGAGAAATCTGTATGAAATATTGGAACGGTTTTGAAAGTCACGAGACTTGAACTAATTGTAGATGTTGAATCCTTGAGGAGAGGAACCACAAAGCCTTTTGACACTTTGCAATAGGATTGCTGAAGTAAATGAGAAATAAAGCAATTTATATGAATTATTGAAGAGCCTGAGGAATTATAAAGTTGTCCTGGAACTGGTTTTGAGAACTAAGACTAACTGATTGTGAATTCTTGGGGAAGGGAGACCCAAGACTTGGTGAACTGTGCTGTTGTCTTGGGGAAGGGAACCCTAATGTCTTTTTGGAACTGTGTTGTCTTCTTGGGGAAGGGAACCTCAAGACCTTTGTGTAGCGGTCGAAGTGGGAGGGAGCGGTTGGGCGCGGTGCTCCTCTACTTTTTTTTTACTAAGCGTCACTGTTTCTATATTTTTATTTTAAAAAGAAACCATTCCGGAAAGGTTTCATTTTAACATAAAGGTTTAAGAAGAAGTTAAAACTTGCACTTCAGTGCTAAGCACCAGGGGTGAGTGGGAAGGGTGGCTTTATTCCTTAGCATGTCCGTTAAGAGGTGCGAATGGTGGGTGATTAGAAGGGGGAGTGTGCGTAAAGCTGCATGCTGAGGGGGTACAGTTAATGGGGTAATTTAAAATGCATTTTTCATTTTCTTTCGCTGTGTTTTTTTCCGCCTTTACACAGTGGTGGGGGTAGAAATGAGGAAATGCGGGACCCAGGTATGGGGTTCGTATTGGGTGTGGGAATGGTTGTGGGGAGCATGTGCGTAATTTTAGGGGGCGACAGGGGTGTTTGTCCCCCTCCCCCCCCAAACATCATGGCACACCATTTTGTCCCTATTCATTTGGCTGGGGTACCTTTCCTTCAGATGTCAGGTCCCCCCCCAACTTTTCAGCAAAGTTACTCCACGGGTGGGGGGGCGCTCCAGCAGGGAACACACTTCCAATACTTCTTTTCGTACACTTCGACCACTGCCTTTTTGGAACCGTTTTTGAACATCAGGAAGGGAAGCTGGAAAGTAAGCCGGAGCTGGAGGAAGCTCAGAACTTTATTTGGAACACTTTGTTGCCGACATCCCTACACATTGTTTAGCTTTAGTTGTGAGAGCAAGTTCAGTTGCATAGACCGACTTTAAAGTTGAACTTACGGACTCAGACAATCCTTAAATTTGTTAGGTAGGGAAATCCCACCTTAGCATTGGGCAAGTTAGGCCTTACACCATGCTGACATTTAAGGAAGGAACAAGTTACTTACCTGTAACTGTTGTTCTCCAGCATGGGTCTGGCATGGATTCACATGCTCATGAATATTCCCCGTCGTCAGGCCGGGAATCCTCGGTAAAGAAAAAAACAGTATCAGTTTCGTTTCTTATCTGTCTTTCTTAGTAGTAACCAATCACTGATCTCTGGGTCATACTGCCCCCTGCCAATGACTGCCCTCTACCTAAGCCCGTCCCCCTGGCAGCCATCCTCAGATTTGGTAGCATGTAAAGTGGCAGTATGACCAAGTGAAGAGCCGCAGAGGGGAAGGAGGGAGAGTTCGCATGTGCGTCCTCAGCACCACCCTTGTGTCGTGAAAAGTCAAGTATGAAGGCTTGCAAGATAGGGCGTGGATCTCTCCCACTCGTCGTGCGGAGGTAATGGCCACAAGAAATGCTGTCTTCCACGACAGGAACTACAACGGCGCCGAATGCATAGGCTCGAATGGGGCCCCCCCCATGAGCCTGGTCAGCACCACGTTGAGCTCCCACGCAGGGGCAGAGGCCTTCAAAGGCAGGAACGATCGGAATAGTCCCTTCATAAATTCCTTCACCAGGCGATGGGACCACAAGGACGCCCATCCTGTAGTTCTGGTGTATCGGGAAATGGCAGCCAGATGTATCTTGATGGAGTCGTGAGCCAGTCCAGCTTTGGCCAGAGATAGTAGGTACGGCAATACTTGAGGGGCCATAATCCGCAGAGGGTTAATCTTCTGTGCACAGCACCAGACAGAGAACCTCTTCCACTTATGTCCATAGCATTTCAGAGTTGAGGACGCCCTGGCTTTTGCAAGAACCTCTCTGCAGTCAGCCGGGATATCGTATCCTCCAAACTCTAGTGCTGCAGGAGCCAAGCCTGCAAGTTCAGCGACTCCGGGTCGTGATGGAGAATGGCGCCTCCTTCTCTGGAGAGAAGATCTGCGTCCGTCGCCAGCTTGATAGATGGGGACGCTGACAAGTTCAGAAGGTCCGGGAAACACATCTGTCTCGGCCACGCCGGTGCAACGAGGATCATCCTGTACCTGCACCTCTTGAGCTGGTTGATGAGACGGAGCAGCAACGGCAACGGAGGGAACGCGTACAGGAACAGGCCATCCCAAGGGAACGAGAAAGCATCGCCCATGCTCCTCGGTTGTGCGAACCTGCTGGCGAACCTCTGGCACTTGGAGTTCGAACCTCAGGCACCTGGTGCCTCCCTGCTTCCGGATGTAGAACATCGTGGTGGTGTTGTCAGTGAAGATCCTCACCACTTTGTCCTTGAGGGACGGAAGGAACGATTTGAGCGCCCAGAACACGGCTCGTAGCTCCAGGATGTTGATGTGAAGAGACCTCTCTTCCGGAGCCAGAGGCCTCTTGCGTGGAGATCTCCGGTGTGGGCCCCCCATCCCTCCAGGGAGGCGTCCGTCGTTACCGTCTCCTGATACGCCGGGGCCTGAAAGTCCATGCCTGCCGCGAGTTGCGCACGGACACCCCACCATAGAATCGCCCGACAGAACTCCTCGTCGAGCGGAATCCTGTCTTCGAAGCTGCCCGCCGCTTGAATCCAGCGGGCGTCGAGGAACGCTTGTAGCGGACGCATCCAAAGTTTGCAAAGGCGCACAAGGTAGATGCATGAGGACATCATCCCAAGGAGGGACTTGATGGACCTCACTCTGGCCACATCCGTGGCTAACAGGCGCTGCACCTTGCCCAAAATGGCCTTCGTCCTTTCTTCCGACGGAGATACCAGTCGCTTCACTGTATCGAGCTTCGCTCCCAGAAACAGTGCCACCTGCGACGGGACCAGATGGGATTTGGGGTAGTTAATGGCGAATCCCAGCTCCGTGACTCCCTGGACTACGAATCTGAGGAACATTCTGTGTCCTTTTAGAATGGGGATTTGGAAGTAAGCATCCTCCAGGTCCAGTGACAATAGGAAGTCGCCCTCCTCCAGCTGTCCCAGCACGTGCAGGAGGGTGACCATCCTGAATTTCTGTGCCATGATGTACCTGTTCAACCGACGGAGGTCCAGGATGGGGCGCCAACCGCCTGTCTTCTTTCTGACGAGGAAGTATCTTGAGTATACTCCGGTGCCCCGGAGCCTCCTGGGGACGAGCTCGATGGCACCCTTCTTGAGCATCGCCCTTACCTCCAACAGCAGTTGAGGGATGTGATTCTCCTTCCTGGCCACAGGAGGAATGCGAGGACACTTCTTTTGAAATTCCAGCGAGTATCCGCGGGCCAGGGTGTCCAGCACCCAAAGGTCGGTGGAGATGAACTCCCACACGCTGACGAACTTCATCAGCCGGCCTCCCACCGGGGTGCTTCGGTGGGGGCCCGACGCTATGGCCGGTTCAGTCCTGCTTGGAAGAGGCCTTGCCGCCGACGGCGAGACCCTCCTTGCTTGCCGCGGCCTCTGTAGGCTTCCTGGGATGAGGAGCGGGCCGCCTGGCGGTAATTAGAAGAGCCGCCGCTGGATCCCTTGGAGGCTCCCCGTCTGCCTCCAGAGCTCCGAAAGGGCTGCCATTGCTGAAGGACTCCTAGGACTCATGCTGTTTCCGTGTCTGTCTTGATGGCCTGGAGGGACTCATCCACCGTCTCTCCAAACAGGTTGTTGCCGTCGAACGGCATGTCCAACACTCTGGTCTGGACGTCCTGGCGAAAATCCGTCACCTTAAGCCATCCTCGTCGTCGGAGGCAAACCCTGTTGCCCATTTGGTGAAATCCGGTATCGGCAATGTCTGTTGCCACCGTTATGGCGTGATCCGACACCACCTCACCTTCCTGCAGAATCTGTAGGGCCTCTGCCCTCTTGTCGTCCGGTAGGAAGTCTAGCAGAGGAGCTATCTTGAACCAAAGCTCCCTGTCGTAACGGGCAACAATCGCTAAGGCATTGGCCGCCTTAATCGTCGTCGTCGCCGCCGCCGACGAGATGACTCGTCGTCCCATGGAGTCCAACTTCTTGCCCTCGCTGTCCGGCGGGAAAGTGGAACTTGAAGCCGCCGCACCCGCTGCTTTCTTCTTGGCAGCTGCCGAGACGACAGAGTCCGGCGTGCGCTGGGCCCTGAGGCACAAGGCGGCGGCATCGGGGACCCGGTACTTCTTCTCGTACTTGTCCCTCTTGGCGGGTGCCTTCTACACGTGCGTCTTGTCCCCATGAAGGCAGTAGAGACATGTCGAATGGTCGTCCTCCTTGAAAACATTTTGCAATCCGCATCCTGAGCAGCTCCTGAACAGCTTGGATCCGGGCGTCGAGCTTCCCTTGTCCTGGGCCATGTCCGTTGAGGTAGGCCACAGATCTTCTGGAATCCTCCAAGAAGCGTAACTTGACGAAAACTTCACCCTTGAGGGGCGTAGAAGAATTCTGAAACTGGTCCCTGTTATCGGAAGTAGAAACGGTGGAGCTCGAGGCTCGATTAACCGAAAAAATGAGAAAAATCTCCTGAAAAAGCACAAAAACGCAGTAAAAGCTCAAGAGCTAAAACACAAGGACTCCCAACACTTGAATGTGCGGTAAAAATCTGAGGATGGCAGCCAGGGGAGGGGCTTAGGTAGAGGACAGTCATTGGCTTGGGGCAGTATGACCCAGAGATCAGTGATTGGTTACTACTAAGAAAGACAGATCAGAAACGAAACTGATACTGATTTTCTCTTTACCGAGGATTCCGGCTTGACGACGGGGAATATTCATGAGCATGTGAATCCATGCCAGACCCCATGCTGGAGAAATAAAGGTATTTTATTTAGAACATTGAATCTGTTGTCTTTCTTGCTTCATGATGCCTTCACAGGTGCTGGACAAGATTCTTTCTACTCTCATTAGCTTACTAGTTGCACTATTAGAGAGCCTTGAAAATTTCGGGACTGTGCTATGTAAACTCTAGTAGACCTTGAGAAACGTGAATGTAAGAGAAATATAGAGGGCCTGAGAATTGTTAGTTCTAAAAAAACAGACTAATTTTCAATCTGATCAATGTTTTGTGAGGAGGCGATAGGTTCACGTGCTTTAGTTGTTTGAGTTGCAAAAGAGTCATTGGCACACAGGAAGGGCTGTCTGAGTGGAGAACTGGCAGAAATTCAGTGTGCGACGTGCTGGGAAGTGAGCAAGGGAAGAAAGTTGGTATTAGGAGGTGGTGAGGAGGAGAGAGGTGGGCAGGATAGAATGATTATTAATCACAAGTTTTTGTGATTTTGGATCACAAGTGGGAGGCAATATCATTAGCTGTTTGAGAGGATAGGAATCTGTATTTAGGACAGGAAAGCAATGCCTGAAGGGTGATGGAGAGCTTGCAAGGTTGAGAGAGGAGAGAAAAAACTAGATTGGTGTAGTAGGATAATTTGGCACAGTCTAGTGGTGGGACAGGCAAGGAGAGAGTCTTTGTGGGCAGCAAGGAGAATGGGCGAGAGAGCACTTTACTGGCAACCGAGCAAAGAAAGAATCAGTTTGCCCTCTGACACGCCCACAGAGCACTTCGGATCAAGGAGCAGAAGTTCTCCAAAACGAAATATCACTACCAACCAACTAGAGACGTAAGATCGAGTAACACAAAGCAAGGAACCAGAAGACAAAGTGAAATCTGCATCCTGAAAAACCACCTAAAATTCAAGAGCAGCATAAAAACATGCATCATCAACACTTAACAGTCCGAACGTTTCAGCCTACACCCATCAAGCATCGGAAACAACATCTGACAACCTTCACACTTAAATACAACCTAAGGGAATGCCATACCAGCTCCAGCCTGACTTGAACATACTGCACAACAGTTTGGAATCTAGAACAATTGGAAAACATTACATCAAGTCACCCAAAGACTCTTAAGAGAAGGCCGACCCAGTCTCCCAGAATATTGAAATCTCACGTCAGTACTTCTGCACGCTTCGACCATTAAAAACAAACATCTCTCACCACAATGCAACCAACAGGAAGACCAATAACTTAAGGCACTGTGGAAACTCCATGAACACTTCCAATATTCTTACTAACCCCCAATTTCATTCCAACTTACTCACCAAACTTACATACACAAAACAGCCACATGCACATGTTTTTAAAAAAGAAACTCGCTCAGACATCGAAAATCACAAACGCACACCTCCAACTACAACTGACATACCCAGCCCCTGGCCTGCAGTCCCCCACTATAGTCACTAGTCCACCCCTCTGAACACAAAGCTTTGATGCCATCTACACTGCACACGCAGAGAGCTTACAAGCATGCAGAGCTCGGGGTACTTTCGGTCTGCAACCTTAACACAAGCACTGCAATCTCAACAATCTCAGAGCATTAAATGAATCATAGCTGTTAAAATGTGAAGACTTTTAAATACCTAAAAAACAATTATATAGATTTATACAAACAATATTTGTAGCTCACTTAAATTAAAACTTAAATCTCAATATAGTTTTTATCAAAATGTATAATCAATAAATGCCATAATATTATTTATTCCAATAATGACTAACATTGAAAAATATAGGATGTTCCGTCTCCATATGCTACAAAGACAACAATGCCTTACGTCAGGACCTACTCCATAAGAGGCTCCAATTCTAGACGAGACCGGTAATCCATTAAGTCTACATTTAAAAAAGAAAACGTCTTTACATATTTATTTGATGAGTCATCCAAACCAAGTAAAGAATTATAACATCTTTTCCCTTCGATTTCTGTTGGTCATTTTGTACTCTCAATGCTGCTACCCTACCCTCATGTAAGTGTCCTTGGAGATAATGTTCCACAGTGATCCACTGTCAACTTTCATCTACATTTGGCAGCCACCCGCCAAAAATATCAGTAGGGCCCTGCCTGTCAACAAAGGCAACTTCAATTACATGTCTGTCTCCCGCTCTCGAAATTGAGCAGAGCTGGAAGCTATTTAGCTCCTGCTAGTGGCCAAGAAGAGCCTGGTTAGCTTGACACATACAGCTACCCGGAGCCATGTTTGGCTTTCCAGGCCAACTGATGTCGAAGAAACACACCGATGCGGATGTATCTCTGTGCATTTGTGGCAACCTATAAATAAACATTAGAACACATCTATACGATAGTTAACGCCTAAGGGGGTCATAAATAATGGACAAAGGGATATGGATGCATCTTATGTGGAAGTTAGGTTTGCGGAACGCTGTGTTCTAGTTCCTGGTTTCTCGCTTGGTAATTGGTTAATGCTGGATACCCAGGAGCTTATCAAATTTTAATTTCAATGCCATTGTTCCATAGGAAAAAGCACAAAACGTCCTCCTTTTCCACCACTTAAGACATATTCCTGGCAGGGTCAAATTGGCTTTTGGCAAAGTGTCTGGGGTTTCCGCACCAAAGCACTTGGTTTCCTTAAAGGATTCAGCGGACCTGTGTTCACCTGACACTGTATCTTGTTTATGCAATTGCATTTGGCACACATAAATAGAGGCATTTTGGATGCTTCAGGCAATGGCTATTGCCACATCTAGGAGGTAGCAGATCATTGGTCAGAAGGTGTTCTTGGGGATACTAGTATGCATGCATGACCAGTTGGTCTCTGATCAGTGACAATGCCAACTTGTGGAATATTCAAGAGTGGCTTAAACCCCTCACAGTGTTGCTGCTACATGGTGGTAGGCAGATGAACTATACTAAATAAGATCTATTGCCAACATCCTCAATGTTCACAATATCCATGTATTTCCAATGTGTCTACAATTGTTAACTATGGGGAAAGCAGAGATTGAACATAGCGCACCCTGTGCAGTGCTGAGATGTTGGCGATTAAGGTTTCCAGGAAATGCAAGGAGAGCAGGACTTGCACTGAAAAGTGGAGGGCGGGTTCTAGGTGCTTGTGAGGTGAGGAGGGAGGGCACGTATGTTGCACTGTCAAGTTTGCAGCTGGGTGCGTTGAAGTTTAGTACAGTGGTGAAGGCGCAGTGCACCCTACCTGCGCCCATAGATCTAGAGGCAGGATGGCCACAGCATGGCGGAAGTTCAATTAACTTTTATTACCATCCACAATCAACACAGTCCGTCCAACAGCTACCACAATTCTTTAACCAGTTCCAGAACCAAACCCCTGAACATTCCATCCCAAACATTTCAAGACAGAGGGCTAAGCAAAGAGCATGTACATATTTTTAATTTTGATCCAGTTCATATCTTTTCCAATAATTTGAAAAAACATAGGTTAGAAATACAAAGGGAAATGGCTGGATTGAGGTTTTGTTGCTATCCCAAAGATCTGTCTATTGAAGCCCTCGGGTAGATATGTAAGGGTGCTGCATGCATTCTAGAATACACTCTTTCCAAGTGTTATGGTCTGGTATCACAATCCAGTCTCCTTCCATCCACTTACCCCAGGAAAGATAGGGTGGGCACCACTCCATTCTTTTAAAAAAATGCTTGCTCCATTTTCTACTGGAACATATAGGTTCAAGGAAGTAAGTTTTGAGAGAAGAGGTGCCCTTGCACTAACAGATATCGGCCATTCTCATCAGCAAGGGGGAACTGCTCAATAAAAGGAATAGCATTAGTTAATATAATAGGGATTCCTTTTTTGTGCTTTGTATTGAGCATGATAACGCCTATCCATCTTCTCGCTAATCTGATTGTGGGGTTCGTAACTGTCATGCTTCTCCTGGAGAAAGACACATCCCCCTTATTAACTTCCTAATAGGTTCCAGAATTCTCTGTGGCTTGACCCTGCTCACTATTCCCCTTAACATTTTAAGAGATTGATGAATGACAATTCCTAACCTTACATAAACACCTCATGCAATTTCTTCAACCATGTGTGGTTTAACACTGAGTTATTTAAGTCAAATTGTGCACGTGTATGGTATACATGGGCATATGGTCCTAAAAATTCCCAACATCTACTTCCTTCGAGAAATACGTAGAAGTACAAATGTTTGCCCACTGTAAGTCCAATTGGTATAATAGCTTAACTGAACCGATTTTGGAGTCTATAGATTACTTGTTGCAAACATTAGTTACCAAGTTAGATTCCTGTGTCAGGGATTACACACAAATGCTACAAAAACAAATGGGAATTACTTAGATAGATCAATTTCCCTTGGTGACACTAAATCTATTCTGTATAAACTTGGCTCTTAAATCTGCAATCTCTTTTTTGGATGAGAAAACAATTTCACTTCTCAACACTAACATACTATAATAAATAACTTTCATGTCCAATGGACAGTTCTACAATACCACAGGGGCAAAATGTGTGCAATCTCTGGCTAACCTTTTCATGAGCGAGTATGAATTGAATCATTCGCTGTCAGTTGATACCAATTTTCAGGTGAACATTGTATATTGGTCACGATACATAAATACATTTTTTCATTTGGAAAGGGGATAAGACAACATTACTCTGTACATTTTCTACATAACAATGATTATGACATCACACTAGCAGTCAACACAACAAAACAGTGTTGCTTTACCGGTTCATCTCAATTTTTGATAAGGTTATCACACGCATAGAAAACCTGCAGACATTAATTCTATTTTGCATACATTTAGCGGGCTTCATCCAAATGTTATTAAAAACATTCCAGTGGCGGGTAAACAAATGAGTGCAAAAAGGACTAAAGAGAAAATCAGTGCATCGTTACTAAGAAATTCACTGAAAGGAGTTGACCTTTGTAGTCAGATTCATTACACAATATTCTACACACAGTAACCAAAAGAGAAAAATCTTTGGAACTTCTGAAATCTGACCCAGTCATCATCCAATATGAGCTGAAGGGCAGTCTTTGGTATATACAAGAACCGCCACTATCAGGAACAAAGTTTGTCATAATCATTTAAATAACCAAGCCCTATCCTCACCTTTAGAACATGTCTTGACCAAGATCGCAAAGGTTTTTTCAAAAGTGGGGACTGTACAATGTGTACATTTGCACTTGGCAAAATCAAGGAGACTGAAATCAATGATTACACTGGGATGAAACAATGTATTAACTGTAGAAGTCACTTTTTTGTTTACATCATTCAATGTATCTGTGGCAAAAATTACATTAGTAATACCAAAAGAAAACTATGTGTTAGAATCAGCGAACACATACGCGCAATCAGAACACAGGACACAAAATACTCTCTCTTCGCTGGCAACATATACATTCCCGTTTGGGACTAGAAGACATCAAGTTCACTGGAACAGACAAAATACAAGCCAAAGACAGAGGTGGTGGGGAAAGAATGTGATGTTTCCATTAAAAAGAAGCACAAACTATTTTTATGCAGACAATATCAAGAATGGACTCAACATGGATCATGCATTAACTTATTTTCTGTAAAGGCCTAGTAGAGTATCAACCTTTGCAGTTAGACTTACCATTGCAATTCTAACTATGGATTCGAGACATAACTAAATCTGGTTTAGCATTCACAAATGTTGCCACCTCCTGTCATTTTATTTTATTATGCTAAATAATTTCTATACCTGAATGGGGGAAAGATGTTGGGGCAGGTATAAGAAGTCTTCAAATTGCTTGGAATGTGAGCTTGGATCGCAAGATTCAGCCTGCGATCCGAACAACCCAATTTGATGGCTCCCCCTGAATAAAACAAGTATATATATCTACTCCTTTCCTACAGAAGCCCTGTAAGTGATGCATATCGGGCTGTGACACCCAATAATACCATTATTCATTATCTTTTTTGCTCTTTTTCTCCCAGCTCTTTTTTCCACAAAGATACATCTTTGGTGGACATATGCCCAAATTAAATTTTTGCAATTCCAGGACTGTTGGAATTGATTGCTTATGGGCTTGTTGAAACACATATTGATGTTGTAGAGTCTCAAAGGTAAGAATTCTGAGGACACCGTTAAACTGTTTTTTTGGGGACTGGACAGTGGGAAAAGGGGTCCTGGGAAGAAGTGAGGGGGGGTTGGATCGCAATCAGCCCATACCCTCAACCACAACTGGATGGCCCATCTGGAAAAGCTCTGTCGAACACTCCCCTAACTGGCGCGAACATTGCACCTCTGGCATGATGCATTGTGGGGACTAATGCGGTTGGGCCCATGCAATTGGTGATATCCTGAATAGGGATGGTTTCCCCTTATTGTCGTGCTCTCCCACATTTTGTTATTTCATGATGTGCTGTATTATGCTATGGATTATTTTGTATAATATTGTGTTAGGATGCACGTTGATGGCTTGATGGCCAAATAAAGTTATGATAATGACAAATATTTCAGGAGTTACAATTCGTTAGCCTAAAAATGGCGTACAATGTACAAAGATTTGAGACAATCATGATTAGAATTGGCTATAGATATTGGCTCATCTCAAGGCTTGAAAAAGCTCCTACTAGGAGTGAAACATGTGGGGGGCAATTAGGAGATATGCATATTGAAAGCCAATGACTTATTGTAAACCTTTTCCAGAAATTAAAAGAATGGATAAACTGAATATCTTGAGGTTTCCTAGCTATTTAACTAGCATTTATTAGACATTAGAGTTGGAGCAGGGTTTGAAGGCACATGTTTCTCTGACATATTTTCTCAGGAGGGGATTTGTCTTCCCCCATGTGTCATTTCCAAGCGATAGAAGGCCATGTTCATATGGGGAGAGGCATTTTCCTCTCCACTTATTAAATGAGAAATAATAAGAGTAATGTGTCAGAAGTTTAAAGGACCCCTAACTGCATATCATTTGGAAATGCTGTTGTCTGCATGTAAACTCAACATCATTCCATTTTACCTACCCCATGGGGCATAGTGCAGGTCAATTATTTGAATAACATCAGGTATGCATATTAAACTCACTCAAATCAAGTCAACAGTGGCCAGTGGGACTCCCTGCTCCCAGGAACTAGTTAGTGAATAGTGCTGTCTGGAATTCCGATGAAAGGACAGTGAAAGGCTGGTTCTTCTGATCAATTATTCCTTAATGTTTTCTCTTTGAGGGCAGTGGTGAAGAGTTGTTCTTTCTAGGTCTGGATGCAAATAAATGCTTCAGAGAAGCCCAGGAACATCATCTCCCCAAGTCTGCATTTGTAGAGAGAGCTAGACTGTTAAACCCTTCAATGTGCTCCAGAGTCTCTCGTGAATCACAGCTATGTCGTGGTTGCCGATGCTGAAGGAAGAAGAGTGCAAAAAATGTTAAGTGATAACAGAGGGATGCATTTAGAAGGGAGTGGAGCACTTCGTTGAAGACTTCTCGCTGCTTGAGGAATTCAGTCAAAAAGTTCATGAATCTCTGTAGAGTTGCTCTCGCCCATCTTGCTCAGGGAGTACTACTGTACCTTAAAAGGCTGTGAGGCTGGAGAGTTTGTGCTGGCAATTTACAGTTGTCATCATTATCGCCCAGTACCCCTTTTCTCATTTTGCCCAGATCTGCAACCTTAAGTCTATTGCTAACCAGAACTCTCATGAAGGAAATGGTAACTTCAAACCCTCCTCCCCACCACCTCTGGTATGCTGATCAGGCACAAGTTGAGGTGTCTAGCCCAGTCTTGTCTGTCCTCCAGCAAGACAGAGCTTCTGAATTTGTTGGACCACTGTCCAAATGGTTAGCACAGCACCAGTTTTCTTCAGTTGCACATATGTACCACTAGTTATCCTCAATCCAATGGCTTTCTTGCTGCATCTTATTGTTGATGGTTTTGATTTTTTTAACCATCGCTACACATGTTATTAGAGGTTTCCAAATTATTCATCCTGTGCATTTCTCAAATTAGTTCTTGTATTTGGTCCTTTTGGTCAGCTATAGATAAAAGAAAAGCAGTTTGCAAAGAAGGAATACAATAAATCAAGTAGCCCATCATCAAGTAATCCTAACATACAGACAGAAATACCAGAAATCTTCAGTAAGATGGCATAAAGTAGTCAAAGAACGCATCAACAAAAACTGTATGATTGGGAACTCTGTGCCTGTGGCGCCCATTCGTCGGCCACCTTATACCATGTCATTGTGTCCACTCACAAAGGGGTTACAGAGCTTGCAAATATCTGGGCTGGGGAATCTGAGCAAAGTGATAAGCCCCAACTGCTGGCTTAGATGCTGTATCAATATTCGTTTGGCAAGCATGTGTTGGAGTCTGAGGGCTTCTCAGATTAAAATGCTCTTCAGGACATATTGGTCTCCAGAACAAATCTTTAAAAGAAACCTTTTGGAGAGTAACCAATGTTGGAAATGTAGACAGGTAAAGGGAATGCTGAGCCCCCTCCTCTGGTTTTGCAACAAGACTAAATACTTTTGTGGAGGAGTCTTTGAGAGATTGGGCCTGGTACTGGGGTGTGCCATTCCTAGAAGAGCTTCCCTTTTGATCCTTGATGATGTCACTCTGATGGCTGGTCTGTCATTTGTGAAAAACAGCTGGCTTCGCGAAATTGCATGCTTGCGAAAAGAATGACGCTGCATGCATAGAAATCCTCCAACTCTTTCCATATTGATGATTTGGTGGAAGAATTGATAACTTTGTGCACATACAAAAAAGCCATTTTCAAGCACGAAGGGGAAATGGATAAATTCAACAAGATCTGGGGGATATTCCGGGATATGTAACGGCTGATATGCTTACAGGATGAAGACTTTGTAAATGCTTATATTGAATGATATTATTGCCCTGATGTTCTTGCTGCGGTGTCCTGCAGTACGATTATCTGATCTATATGTTTTCATGGTACATGAAGTGTTTTTTTTCCGTTTCTTCCACCATGCAATTGTGTTACATATCGCAAATCAGATATGGCACTGGAATTGTTCGACCACTTGACTATATAGATTACGCTGGTTTCGTATTTTTTGTACTACTTGTATGCTCCATTTTGCCTCTATGTTACTGGTGTTCAAAATAAAAAAAACAATTTAATTTGAACGAAAAAGGAAAAAAAGAGAATACATAAATACTGTAGAATTAAAGGAAAGAACCATGGATGCCCATGCAGTCCCCGACACAAACAAAATCATTTACAAGCAGTCCTTAAAAGTAGTGCTAGACAGAGAAAAAAGTTGGAGGGGGATAAGAAAGACCAATAAGGACAGCAAGGCCTGCATGACCTCAAGGATCACCAAGTATTTAGGGTAGCAATAAAGTATACAAATGAAGTTCACAGGAGGATAACACCAGAAAGAATGTCCCACCTATGCAGAAAAGTTCCCAGCACCCCCATTGACCAAAGAATTTCCATTGGGAGTAGTACAGCAGAAATAATCCCACAGAGAAATTCAATGATTTGGAGGCAGAATGAGATCTCCACGCTGGACACTCTAAAAGCCAACGGCAAAATGAAGCTACAGCCATATTTGCTTGTCACTGAAGTGTTGGGGTGGGAGTTACCATACTAAAAGAAAGTAAAATACCAGCAGGGGAAAATCTGAAAACATGAAACTATCAGCACAACCAGGCAGGTCCTGTCTGAAATATTCCTGGATTGGATCAAGCATCCCACAAGATTACTTTGCAAGCTACACCCACTAAAGTGAAAATTGCAAACATTTAGCTAATCCATTGACAAGGGCCTTACATAGTGTGCTGTTTCACATTGTATCATTTCTGAATATCTCCAAATGATTACAATGTACATTTTTTTCCACAGGACAAAAGGTCCACCCAGGCCCTAAAGTTCACATGAAATAAAGTAAACTGTCAGGCAGCAACGGACAACCACTAGAACTTGACCCTTGCCTTGCAAGAACATAGTGGATTGCTCAGCCACCACGGATGGGAAGGTACTGAAAAAAGGCCTAAACATTCTGCATGTAACAGGACATAGGCAGTGCCACTGCAGTACCCATTGCTATACAAACCTGATTTTCTTTTCTTCTTTGACTTCTTCACTTTAGTTTTCTTTTGGCGTCCATCAGCAACTTCTCTCAGCTTCTCCATATTTGCTATACCTTCATCATCTTCTTCTAAAGCAAGCTTCTTTTTGATGTTTGACTCTTGAGGAGCAAAACCCTGAAGTTCAGAAATGGACATGGCACTGCAATAAAAAAGTAAAGTTTGAGTGCCTGCGTTGGTTTTGGTCTGTAGAGCATTTTGCAGCTTTGCAAATGACTAACTTTATGAATATCCTTTGTCGTGCAATAAACCACAAACCAAATCTCCTATAGGAGAATAAAATTTGATTGTCAAGTTAAATGTGACATAAGAACGAACACTTAGTTGAAAAAATTACAAGTTACTCAATGTAGTGACTAGCGTACTCCTAGTCCATAGACCCCTTTCCTCCATACTGCATTGGAACCCCTCACTAGGGACGGGAATGGAACCTTATTCACCCAATAAAGTCCAACCTTTTTATATTTAGCTGTGCGTGGGGGAGTGGCCCCTGGAGCATGTGCTTCCCTGACTCTGCCCTCCAAGCCACACCCCAGTCTGATTTTGACGCATCGGCTAGATTAATTTGCGTAACTACATTCCTCTTTTTAAGGGGATAAAGATGGTGGGACGTATGAAGGAAAGGGGACTATGGACTAGGAGTATGTTAGTCACTACAGTGAGTAACTTCTAATTACTCATACATCCTGTCCCCTTTCCTCCATACTGCATGGGCAATTACCACTGATTGTAGCCCAACGAAAGTGAGACGTTGCGGAGTACATGTGAATGTTGTGTCTGATGTGCCTACCTTTCTTTCTCTATTTTGGTGCTTCAAGCGCTCTGCACCTGCCGTCTTCCCCTGCCTCCTGTTTTGGTCCACTTGTTCCCCCATAGCCCACCCCTGCCCCCACTGTCTGCAGCACTTGCTAATGCAAGTTTAACAACAAAGGAGGCCAACTCTGTACTCCACTTTAGCTCCGGAGTACAGGTGAGTGTTGTGCCTGATTGTCCCTGGCCCTTGGCCCCTCCATTTTACATACATTGCTTACGTGTGCCCCTTTCTTTTTCTGTTTTGGCGCTTCTTGCACTCTGCACCTAGCATCCTCCACTGCCTCCTGTTTTGGTCCAATTACCCACCCCGCAGCCCTCCCCTTGCCCCCATTGGCTCCAGCACTCGCTAATGCAAGTTTAACAACAACTGAGGCCACCCTGTATTCCACTTTAGCTCTGGACTTCAGGTGAGTGTTGTGCCTGATTGCCCCTGTCCCCAAACCCTCCCTTTTACATTTATTTTTCATGTGCCCACCTTTCTTTTTCTGTTTCAGTGCTTCTCGTGCTCTGCACCTGCCGTGTTCCCCTGCCTCCTGTTTTGGTCCACTTACCCACCCCATAGCCCCCCCCTCACCCTCATTTGCTTCTGCACTCGCTAATGCGAGTGTAACAACAACTGAGGCCACCCCTGTACTCCAATTTAGCTCTGGACTACAGGTGAGTGCTGTGCCCGATTGCCCCCGTCTCCAGCCCCTCCATTTTACATTCATTGTTTGGGTGCCAACCTTTCTTTTTCGGCGCTTCTCGCACTCTGCAAATGCTGTCTTCCTATGCACCCTTTTTTGGTCCACTTGCCCGCCCCATAATCCTCCCCTCGTCTCGCATTGGCTCCCTGAACCCTCTTTAGTTTGACCACCCAGGGCAGCCTCCCTGCCCGGGCAGCCCCCTCGGCTAAGGGCCTCAAGGCAAAGGGCAGCTCCTGGAGAAGCAGCTCCACTTTATGTTCGCTTGGGAACCCCGTAGCCAGCCGTCAACCAGAAGTGACTAACAAGGTAAGCGTGGTCTGGGTGAGGAGTACAGCAATCACTGTATTTCAAAAGCCCTGCCACTTCTCTTACCTACATAACATAGCATACCAAAATTAGCCAGTAAGTAAATAGGATTTCCATCACTGCTGTGTACCATCCTTTAGGTGGTTTTATTTTACTCTTGTGTCCCAGGCGTAGGCATTCACCCTCTATCCAGATATCTCAAGTCTAGATGTTTTGCATTTATGTTGTGCCTCCAATTTATGAGTTCACTCTCTGGCTAGGAGAAGTTTAACCATGCATAAGACTTACAATTGTGATGTTTAGCCACAGGTCACACTTGGACTTGTGAAGTTTAGTATGAGTCGCACTCAAATAGCATTGTGACGTTTAGCCATGCGTCACACAGAGTGAAATGTGAAGAATAATGTAGAGGAGGCATGGTATCACAAGTATGACACTGACACAATAGGTACAATTTGTAAAACATTTATTGAAGTTTCTGGAGTTGGAAAAACTCCTATGTTTCCCTATAAATGAGATGGGATAGTCTTGACCATCAAACTATAAACAAAACAGTCCGTCAAATCAAAATGGCTTATGCTAACAAAAACCTAATGCCTGCCCTATCTGACCTATAAAAAGTGTATAAAGGTGAAATCTATGTAAAGGAAAAATCAGTGTTCAAAAGAATAAATGTGGCAAAATCAGCTCTCCTCACAGCGTTAGACCACACAGAGTAAGGCAGACCCTGTAGGCAGTTTGGCATACTCTGGCTTGGGTTTTCAACACAAAACAGTTCCAAAAAACGTGGATCGACGCCTGCCTGGCCTTCCATGTTAAAGTCTCTCTTTCCATGCCTCCAAATAACGTTTCAACAAAAGGTTCACTTAGGAACCACTCCGACGTCTTCAAAACAAAGTTCAGTGGGTCACCTTCTGTCGGGCTCAGAACTTTCGCAACAAAGTTCGCATAGGTCCCCTCCCCCTCTGTCAGACGCAGACCGTTTACAACAATGTTCACATATACTTGCAGGGGCTGCGTTCCCCAAGCTTTTTACACTTCAGATCTCCCTCAGTCGGGCTCAGACCGCTTTTGCATGTCAAAGACTTTCAAATGTGTGTGGCTTTCTTTACAGATCTCCGCAGGACCACTTCCACTCAAAGTTCAAGGTTCAGCTTTTCACTCTCCCCTTTTCTTGGGGTTAATTTTGCCTACTTTGCTTTTGCAGTTCATTCACTTTATTGTTACAAACAATGCACCTTTCACAGAGACTTTTGAGTGGCCTACTTCCTTTCGCTGGACCACTCTGTTACTCCGTATTGCTGATTTCATAGCTGTCCTTACTTCAAAATTCATTCACAAGTCTGCCTTTCTTCGTGTCTCATCCACACGCGTGCAGCCTTCCCATGCGATGTAATGTTGCCACTTCCAACTTTCTTTAACAGACACCGGTCAATCAGGACACTTGCCAATTTACCGGCTGTGTGTGTTTCTTTTTTGGTTTTACGATTTCCAATTCACGAGTCAAGGTTACTACCACAGGTGTGGCCTCCCCTCCCCAAATCTACCGTTCACCCGGGAGGGTCGCTGATATCCTTGAAACAGAATGCAGCCTCTTGATGTGGGATCTGGCCTTCACCACATGTCTTTCACAGCCTACTGGAGGCAACAAACTCCTGTAGGGAACTCTTGGGGTTTTCGACCCGCTGCTCTCGTCCCTTGGTCCGTTGCTATGCTCCAGGAGGTTTGCCTTTGCCCCAGAACTTCTGCTCCTACTTGTGTTCCGCCATTGCTCAGAGTGTATCTCTAGGTTCTGTCTTTTATCCGTGTGAGGAGAGCTAATTGGTAGCGGGAGTATGCACTTAAAGTCGAGTGCCTGACTTTGCCTCACCCGATTAGCAGACATGTCCAGTACCATGTATAAGAGTTAGTCTCGTTAATCTCAGTCACCCTGTTCCTCTGCCCAGTGTTTGCGTAAGAAGGGGTGGGGGTATGACAGTTGGGACCTCTGAGAATCCTAAAAATAGGATGGGTTATATGAACAAAAAGGGGGGGGGGAAATACTGCGTCTCACCATCGGCTGCCTCACCCCCACTCCCCAAAGACCCCTTACCCAGGTGATCCTCCCGCACTGGTCCACCCCCAGTGTCCGGATCCAAAGGCGATGGCCGTGCCCTGGCAACCTGAGAGAGAGATTCCCGGGTACTAATGGGCGGGACACCCTCTGGTTTCTCACATTAATCATGCATCACATTTAGACAGAACTGTGAAGTTTAGTCATGCATCACACTTGAATAGAGCAGTGAAGTTTAGCCATGCGCCACACTTGGGGTGAAATGTAAAGATTAACCATGCATTAGACTTAGATAGAATTATGGAGATGAGTCATTTGTCACAACAGATACGACAGTGTAGATTAGCCACATAAAATAATTTAGTGAGTAGCCAAAGCACTAACACCCCGATTCTACTTCCTCAAACACACCACCTATACCCGAACACACACCCACCACAAGCAACACACACTTACAACACACAAACCCGGACACTGGAGCTTACCTGTACAGACACAACAAGCTAGCTAGTGCACACAACCTTTAACACCTGCCAATCTACACATAAAAACAGACACACCCCAACACAACAAACAACCACACAGAAATCATCACAGACACTGGACAGTACCTGTACGGATACAACAAGCCAGTGCATGCAACCTACCATCCGCAAGCCAGCACACACAGATGCAAGTTTCTCCTGATTCTGGACCTATCCTATAATTATTCCCTCAATAACCAACCCCGTCCTCTTTCTTGCAGAGCCACGTCGGCGCCCTGAGACTGCCCTTGGGTGGTATCGGTGTGCGGTATAAATCAACATAGCATAACCTTAAGAGAACAGGTTCCCTGAGACACCTGAAAGTGCTACAGGGTTACGTGCTCAGGAACCAGGCTGATAGGGCTAATTTGTCTGGGGCAGGGTGAACCACTGCTCCCCCCCTCCCTGCTGGGAGAGGAGTAGGGCTCCCTCGACTGGAAGAGCTACCGCGGCCTGTGTCGTGAGCCTCATGAGGTCCGAAAATCATGGTCTGGCCGGCCACTGGTAGCTATCAGAATTAAACGTGAGCACCAAGCTTCTCTGATCTTGCAGATGCTTGTGAATTAGTGGGGTCAGGGGGAATGTGTAAGCCCACATCTCGTCCCATTGCAGGTGTAGGGCATCCCCCAGTGAGCCTCTGCCCCTGCCCAGCCAGGAAGCAAACTGCTAGTATCGCTGGTTCTGTTCCGTGGCGAATAGGTCTATGTGGGGCTGTCCAATTGCCACTCGTAGTTGTCGACATCCAACCTGCTGAGCCTGTTCGCCTCTAGATTGGACTCCCCGGAAGGCGGATTGCAGACAGCAACATGTTGTGGGATATAGCCGATTCCCAGATCTCGATGATAAGTCTGTACAGGGGGATGGGGGATCTGGTGCCCCCTTGCTTGTTGATGTAATACATGCAATTGGAGCTGTCTGTCTGAATGCAAACAGAGCTGTCCTTGACCACCGGTAGGAAGGCCCTGAGAGCCAGCTGTATGGTTAGTTCGAGTACGTTGTTGTGACTCCTTTGACCACAGACCATGTACACTGTGATCGCTGAGAGTGGCTCACCACTTGTCGAGGGAGGAGTCTGTTGTGATGGCATGGGTAAGTAGGAGCATTCTGAAAGGTCTGCCTACCATAAGACTGGTCTCTTGCCTCCACCATACCAAATCCTGATGGAGTTCTGCCGGAAAGGTGACTGAAGCTGCCTGGGAGCCTGACTCCTGGTTCAAGGAGGCTGCCAAGTGCAACTGAACCCTCCTCATTTTGAGCTTGTCGCCATAACTCCCAACAGATGCTGCTACCACAAGGCCAAAGTTGTCGACCTGCTGAGAAAATGTCCAGTAGTTGCCTACAGCGCTCCCACCCTCCCCGTCGTGGGGGAAGATCCTCTGCTCCTTGGTATCCCACTTCAGACCTAGGAAGACCAAGGCTTGGGTCGGCTGAAGCTGAGACTTTCTGTGGTTGATGGAGAACCCCAATTAGTAAAGGATGTCCATTAGTCTGGAGGCCATATTCCGAACCTCCCAAGGGGATTCCGCCCGGACCAACCAATCATCGAGGTATGGCTAGACATGGTGGCCCTCTGACCTGAGCAGCGCTGCCACTGCGTTCATGAATACCCGTGGGGCTGAATTGAGACCAAATGGAAGGACTTTGTACTGGAAATGGGAGCCCATCACTCAGAACCGTAGGTAGGAAAGATGGGGTTGCCAAATTGGGACAGGCAGATATCAGAGCTGGCTCCGCTATCAGAGCTGGCATAACCATCTTGAACTTTGAGGGGCAAGGAGCGGTGTAAGAAGGACAGATGGAGAACAACTCACAGCCCTGCCTGGTTCTTATTCTGGTTTTCAAAAATTTGCAAACAAAACCCCAACCCTCTATGAGAGAGGGGGACTTCTTCTACTGCCCCACTTATTACAAGTGTATGAATCTCCGCAAGGAGAGCTGGTGTCCCAATCTGAGCGTGGGGTGGTGAGAACGGGGGTTTGGCGGGAGAGGGAGGCAGAACCCATGGGAGACCACTGATAGGATCCATGAAGAAAGTCCGCCAGGACTAAATGTGAAAAGCAAGTCTGCACCCCAGTGGAGAATTGCGGACCTCGATGACAGCATCATAGCTTTTTTCCCTCTGTGGCTGGTGCCTGGAGGGGGGCTGGAAGAAGCCTTTGTGGGAGCTCCTTTGTTGCTTGCGCCTGTGTAGGATGGGGGACCTGTCAGGCTGCCCGACTCTCTGCTCCTGGAAGCCCCTGAATCCGCTGAATGTTCTTCCCCGTCCTGATCGGGCTTGCCCCTGACTGGACAGCTTGGATGCAGACTTTGCCAGTATAGCCAATCACTTGGCGGTTTGAGAACTGTTCTTTTTGCTTGTTAAATTACTCGTCTCTGGATGAATGAAAAACATCCCCCCCCTTCAAAAGGGAGGTCTAGGAAACCGTCTCGAAAATTCGGGTTAAACCTGGTAGCTTTTAGGCACGCCGTCCGTCTCATATCAGTGGGCACGCAAATGGCCCTGCCGGCCATGTCGATATGGGCGACAAACAATTCCATTATGTCCTGTGCCACTAGCCTGGTTTTGGCCAATCCTACCTTGAAGGAAGCTGGTCTGTGTCCTGGCGGATCTGGAAGGAAGTCTGCTATCTCCCTCCAAAGTCTCAGATTAGCAGCGGCCAGAATTGTGTCAGCGTTTGCTTGCCGCAGGTGGAGGCCAGCGTTGGAATACATTTTCTTTCCATAGGCCTCCATAGTTTTCTCCTCCTTACCCAACAATGCCGTTGTAGAGGACACCGATGTGGATGCCTGCGGTTTGGCATACATGGAAGCCGGCATCACTCAGGAATGTGGCGGAGGGTGAACCGATAGGACAGTATCTCCTTCGGCCTGCCTATGTTTGGTGTCCAAACGCTTGTTGGTAGGCTGTGCTGAGTGGTATTTGGAACAGCCCTTTTTTGCCAGAGCTTCCACATCTTTCTGGAGAGGAAGGCCCGATCTGGTAGCTGATTTGATGGTCAGGACTTCAGCTAGGATCCCCGCCTTGGGTTGTTCCTTGTGAGGTTGAGGGATTCCCATATATTCCACCAATCTCCCTAGCCTGTCGTGGAAGGCCCTCGCTGAAGACGAGGTGTCTGCATCCTCCTCCTCCTCCTCATCTGTGTCCCTCTGGTCTGTGGCCCTTCAGCCCCTGGGCATGGGGGCCATGCCCCTGTGGTCTGCAGGATCACTGGGCGGAGTCACCAGTGGACCTATGGTGGCCTGAGGCAGCAGAGGAGACATCGCTGTGATGCTAGGCTGCGCAGGAGCTGGGGCCGGTGTAGACGCAGCGAGCACCGGGACTAAGGGTGGAGCCGGCGACAGATGAACTGGACCCGAAGGCTGTGGAGGCGTAGGTGGAAGCATCTCCTTAATAATCCCTTTCAGGATACTCCCCGTTTGAGGCGACTTCATCAAAGTGAGTAATTTCTCGAAGAATAGTTCCTCGCACTCTGGGGATGCATGCTCCTGTGCAGGTGCAGCCAGCGCAATGGGCGTGGAAGGCTGAGCTCTTCCCGTGCCATGTCTGCCCTGCGAGTAACTCGCCTTGGTGTAACGCACCAACAATGAGGGCACCGGGTAGGCTGCACACCATGGTATTTGGGGCATGAGCATGGGGGACCATTCCACCCTTGGAGTTAAATCCTGGCCTTGGGGCTCGTTTGAGTGGCAGGCGTACATGCGCGATGTCATTTCGTCAGCCTGGGCCACCATTTTGTCCTGGACTCACTAGCACGGGATCTGCGTGTCTGTCGAGGTACTGGCTCTAGCCTCTACCGTTTTGCTTGACAGCGTAGGTTCGGGCCTTCCCTGTACCTCAGGTGTGGCCCTGGTAGGCTTATCCACCCTCGGCAATGGAGCCGCTATTGCTGCTGTGTGTCGGCGCCCCCTTGGGCCTATGCCCAGTACTAGGGTGGAGCACCTCATGACATTTCCTGGTACAAGAGCCTTCTGGCCCCACAGCGCGGGGACTGGGAGGATCCATGGATCCCTGGGCCGTTGGGCTGGTAGCTTGATGAGCCTTGCTGCTCTGACTGGTGACAGGACCTGAGCGGCCACTCCCGTTGGGCTGCTTCTCGGGGCAGGAATCACCTTTGCAGGGTGCTTTCAGAATAGAACACTTACTTTGGCCTTTGTTTTTCTGCACACATAGTCCTTGATGTGCTTCGGTGGAGATCTGGCGAACAGCTCCCTCCACCTCGCAAGCCGGTTTTGAGTGACCGGGGAGTAAGGTTTAAGCTGCTTACCTTTAACTACTGTTCTCCAGCATGTGTCTGGCATGGATTCACATGCTGATAAATATTCCCCGTTAGGCTGAGAATCCTCAGTAAAAGAAAAAACTGTTTCACTTTCACTTAAAAACTGTATTTCGCCTCTAAACCGATCACTGTCTTCTGGGTCTGGCAGCCATCTTCAGATTTGGTACGTACGTAAAGTGGCAGTATGACCAAGAAGACCTGCAGAGGGGACAGAGGGAGGATTTGCATTTGAATCCATGCCAGACCCATGCTGGAGAACAATAGTTACAGGTAAGTAACTTAAACCTTCTCCAGCATGGGGTCTGGCATGGATTCACATGCTCATGAATAACGAATACACAGCAGTACACATTACACAACCACGAGAGGTGGCAAGGCTCAACAGAAGTAATCAACACTTACCGCTGAAACAGACTCACCTCAAGCAAACAGGTTGCATAGCATGCCTGGCCGACTCTGGACTCCTCCCTGGAATCCCCATCGACCCAGAAGAACTTTGTGATGGTGTGCATGGACCTCCATGTCACAGCCCTGCAGATGCCCAGCAGTGGCACACCAGATAAGAACGTGGTCGTCGCAGCGATTGCTCTTGTGGAGTGGGCTCTCTGGCAGCCGGGCAGCAGTTTGGGTTGCCAACCAATGACAGTGTGTGATGCAGCGGAGAGCCACCTTGAAATGGAATCCTTGGACAAGGCCTTCCCATGGTTCACAGGACCAAAGTTCACAAACAGCTGTGAGGTCTTACGAAAACTCTGTGTGCATGTCACATAGAACTTCGGAGCACGCACAATGTTCAGAAAATGCAAGGCCCTTTCCACCGGTGAAGAAGGTTTCAAGAAAAAAAACAGGTAACTCCAAAGGCTAGTTGAGGTGGAATTCCGACGGAAGCTTCGGCATGAAAGAGGGGTGCGTACGCAACACCACCCTCTATTCATGGAAAGTCAGGTATGGTTGCTTGCAGCATAGGGCCTGGATCTCACCTACCCTTCTGGCAGAGGTGATGGCCACAAGGAAAGCCGTTATCCACAAGAGGAACTTGAGAGGGGTCTGATGCATAGGCTCGAAGGGAGCCCCCATGAGCCTCGTCAGAACCACGTTGAGTTCCCATACCAGAGCAGGAGCCTTCACCGGCGGGAAAGATCGAAACAGTCCTTTGAGAAATTCCTTGATGAGTCAGTGGGACAAAAGTGAAGATCTTCCTGGAGACCTGGTGTAGAGGGAGAGAGCTGCCAGATGTACCTTGATGGAAGCATGTGCCAGCCTGGCCTTGGCTAAGGATAGCAAGTATGGAAGGATCTGTGGGGCCGTGACCCTCAGAGGAGTAATCTTCTGAGAAAGCAAAACGCTTCCACTTGTGACCATAGAACTTCAAAGTCGATGACGCCCTGGGCTTGGCAAGGACCTCCATGCAGTTAGCAGGCAACTCATATCCAACAAAGTCTAGGGCTGCAGAAGCCAAGCCCTCAAATTCAGCGATCCTGGGTCATGATTAAGTATTGCGCCTCCTTCTCTGGAGAGAAGATCTGGAACAACTGGTAGCTTGATCGGCGGCAACGTTGACAGGCTGAGAAGGTCCGGATACTAAATTTACCTGGATCACACCGGTGCAATGAGTATCATGTGTTGATGACTTATAGCATGAGAGGGAACGGGGAGGAATGCGTACAGGAACAGCCCTTCCCACAGGAAGGAGAACGTGTCCCCCAGGCTCCTCGGTTGGTGGAATCTGCGGGCAAATTTCTGGCCCTTAGATTTCACTGCCGTCACAAATAGATCGATGTGGGGACTGCCCCATTTGACGAATAGGCGGTCCACCTGATCCTGACAAAGCTCCCACTTGTGACAAGAGCACAGTTCCCTGCAGAGGGAGTCTGTGATGGTGTTTCTTGACTCCCGCCAGGTGGAAAGGGACGAGGAACATCCCCTGTCCGATGGCCCAGAGTCACAAGTCCTGCCCTTCCTTGAAGAGCACAGAGGATCGAGTGCACCCTGCTTCCTGATGTTGGACATGGTGGTAGTGTTGTTGTCTGTGAAGATCCTCCCCACCTTGCCCTTCAGAGACGGTAGGAACGACTTGAGGGCACAGAACACTGCCCGTAGCTCCAGGATGTTGATATGAAGATCCTTCTCCTCCGGCAGCCACAGGCCTCTGACGTGCAGATGCCAGTGTGCGCTCCCCAGCCTTCGAGGGAGGTGTTCCTGGTGACCGTCTCCTGGTATGGGGGGTGTTCTGGAATCTGTGCTTTGAGCGACATTGGAGCGGATGCTCCACCATCTTATCGCCCAACGAAATGCGTCGTTGAGAGAAATTTTGTCCGTGAAGCTTCAGGACACCTGTATTGAACGGGAGTCCAGGAATTCCTGTAGGGGCCGCATTTGCAACCTGCAGAACCGGACAAGATAGATGCAGGATGACATCATGACCAGTAATGACTTGAAGCCCGCACTGTGGCAGTCTTCGTCGATGACAGCCGTTGCACCTTTCTCAGAATGGCTGCTATCCTCTCCGCCGAGGGCGAAGCCAGGCAAGACACTGTATCAAGCCTGGTGCCTAGGAACAGCACGTTGGTGTTAAGCAGAACTTTGGATAGTTGAAGGAGAATCCCAGATCCGCCAGTAGATGGACAGTCGTCTCCATGTGTCCTTCGGCCAGCTCCCGCGAGCAAGTTTGCAAATCAGCCAGTCGTCCAGGTACGGGTATACATGTATGTCCTGTAGACAAAGATGGCCTGCCACTGGTGCCAGGGATTTCGTGAATACCCTGGTGCCGACTTCAGGCTGAAAGGTAGAGCCTTCAATTGGTAATGCTGTCCCTGCACTACAAAACATAGACACTTCAGATGTTTCTTGTGGATGGGGACGTGGAAGCAGGCATCCACCAGGTCCAACGACGTCAAGAAGTCTCCTTTTTCCAGCTGGCCGAGCACCTGTTGCAACGTGACCATACTGAACATTTTGGACTTTAGGTGTTTGTTCAGACGTCGTAGGTCTAGGATGGGCCTCCAGCCCCCTGTCTTCTTTCTGACCAGAAACTATCTGCAATAGACTCTGGAGCACTGGAGCCATTGGGGAACTTGTTCTATCGCCCCTTTTTGCAGCATGGCCTGTACCTCTTCCAAGAGCTGAGGGATGTGCTACTCCTGACCGATAACCGGAGGGGTCCGCAGACATCTTTATTGGAACTCCAGGGTGTGTCCCTTGGCGAGATCTTCCAGCACCCATCTTTCTCCACTTGCTGACGATCCCAGTCAGCGGCCCTCCCACCAGTGTGCACGAGTGAGGGCCCGACATCCTGGTCGGTTCAGGCTTGCTTCGGTGCTGGCATCCTGCCCTGGGGGCGAAGGTGATGCTGTCCTCCGTAACCGTAGGCCTGGGAACGGCCACTCTAGGCTTCCTGCGTTGAGGATCTGGAAGGCTGTCGGTACGATGGGGATAAACCTTTGGAAGACCTGTTCGACTTTCGCCTGGAGGAGTGAAAAAAAAAGCACTGCTGCTGGGAACGGGCAGTCTCTGTATCCGCTTTGATGGCCTGGAGGGACTCGTCGACAACCTTCCCAAATAGATTTTCTCTGTCGAAGGACATGTCCAGCATCTTTGCTTGGACCTATTGACGGAAATTTGTGGCTTTCATCCAACCTTGGTGACGGAGGCAGACAGTTCCCCATCTGTCAGAGCTCTGTGTCGGTGAAGACCAATGGCACTTTGATGGTGTGATGCGACACCAATTCCCCTTCCTGGAAAAGAGCGATTGCCTCCATCTTCTTATCATCGGGGAGGAACTCCAGAATCAGCCCTAGCTTGTACCACAACTCCCCGTCGTACCTGGCCAGGATCGACAGTGCGTTGGCTGCCTTGATGGTGGATGCTGCGGTGTAAATCACCTTCTTTCCGATGGTATCCATCCTTTTCCCCTTGCTGTCCGGAGGGATGGAAGACGACGAGTACGGGTTGGCCAACAGTTTCCTTGCGACCGCCGATACCACTGAATCCAGCGATGGCCGAGACCTCAGGCACTTGGGTGCAGAGGCCGGCACCCTATATTTCTTTTCCAGCCTATCCCGCTTGGCTGGAGCCATGCAAGGGTTCTTCATGAGGACCATGCCCTCCTCCCAAACATCGTTCAGAAAGGCACTGCCATGATCGTCTTCCTTTTGGCCTCACGCCTTTGATACAATAAGCCCTACTTCTTGGTTTCCTCAGGCACCAGCTGGAATAGCTCGGAGGCCCTCGTGATCATCCTGTGGGGACACCCTGTGTGAAGCATAAAAATGTGGTGATTCACCATCTGCTGAGACAAGGTCTTCGTCATGGCCATCTCCATTCCCGTACCCATTTCTGGGTCTGCTGCGGGAGAAGGGACCCGACGTGGTGGAGGAGGCTGAAACAGGGGCGTTTGATGATGCTTCCTCTTCTTTGCTGGAGGCTGATCGGAGACCTGTCAGACCACAGGTACTGGAGCCGGGGGCATCCTCATCTGGACCTCCGACACCAAAGTGTGTAGCGTTGACAGAATATCCAAGAAAATGTCCCTCGGCTGAGAAGGCAGAACAGGAAAACTAGGCCCTGCGCCATCATTGCCGTTGTTGTCCTCTCCTCCTCTTCAACGTCCTTGCAGACCTTTTGCAAGGACTCCTGATCTTTGTCGTCCATGGACGAGACCTCCATGGTTTGGGCGATGTCCTGGGAGGGCTGTTTTGGGGCCAAAAAGACAATATTATCTTCTTAAAATGCCTATATTATCTTCTCCATGTTTGCAGCAATACTTAAGCATGTTAGTTAACACAAAAACTAAATTGTATTTCCACCTCACAAAACCTAATTATCGTATTGTAATGGTATGTATATAGCATGAAGCTGTGACTAATTGCACAGCATGACAGTGTGGCAGGAGTATTATGAAAGTCTCTGGCTTTTAAAACATGTGGCCACTGGGTTTTGCTTCTCTGCCATGAATAGTCATCACATGAGCTGGGTGTGCAAAGCAGACCGAGATACGAAGCAACTTCCAGATTCCAAGAATGCTAGTTTACCTGGCAGTATCATACTAAGGTCCGGAACCCACCACTCTAATAGAGGTACAAATGAGAGGCATAAATAAAGTGCAATATGGGATCAGAAATGGCTATCAGGACTCTTATGTCCAGGGTCCTCATCCTTCAACAGGGAGTACCTGCTGAGACCCACGGGGCGGCAACTGCAATAAAAAGTAAAAAAAAAAAGAAATAAGCCTAAAAGGAAAGTGTAGTGAAACACTTCTGTATTGATCAGTAGGCAGGTGGAGTATTATAATAGGACTTGTGTTCTGGGAATGTAGAACCATCTAATTGTGGCAGTTGCTCAGCTGAGAAGCTCCAGCCCCTCCCATATTTAATGCTTGAAGTAAGTCTTTGATTTCTTTTTTAGGGCAACAAAGATAATGTGGGGAGAAACACACATTTTTTTTAAATAATCTCAGCAAGTCAATGGTGGGCAAGTAAACCATTCAAAAGAAAGCAAGAGAAAAAGCTGATCATATTACACAATGTACATGTCATGATGCCTGCTCCCGGGGAGCCGGTTCAAGCCCAGCGTCCCCGAAAGCGGACATCCAGTCCCCAAGGAAGGACCCAGCAACCCCATATAGGGGCCCTTTGGACAGTGTCCTGGCGCCTATGGCGCCAGGCTCATAAAGGACATCAGTCCTGGCGCCATAGGCGCCAGGCTCATTATGGGAATTCTTGGGTGCACTTACATGATGCAGACCATGCTGCAGGATCCCGGCCTCCTTGAGGCCTGAAAGGAACTACTTTACATGTGGGACTAATTTACCATCCGGGCGTGGTCGGGGAAGGATACATACCTGATTGAAGGAAGGATACATACCTGGAACTTCTTCCAAGGCTATTTAAACCCCACCCGAACAGCCACACGTGCTTCGCGTTGTTCTGCATCTAGCAGCTGGACTCTCACCGTGTCTGCTCCTGCATCCTGACTTCTGCTACGCCTGCCAGCATCCTGGATCACCGGCAAAGGAAGAGAAGAAGAGAACAGAAGAAGGAAAAGTTCTTACCTGCTAAATCCGCATCCCGGAGATATCTCGCCGACAATCCTGAAAAGGAAGACTTTAATTTAAAAAGCTCATCGCGTCGATCGCTGCAGCGCCGCATTCCACTCACCTTTACAGGGTGCCTCCATGTTCAGCAGCGATCATCCGGATTCGCAGTCACGCCCCAGCGCCTAGGGAGAAAAAGACCAGAACAAAAGGAGAGAGATAGAAGGGAATAAGGAAAGCTAAATCTCCATGTTAAGACTTACCTGTTGATTAATTCCCTCTTCATTTCAGGTCCGCGCCATATCCTGGCATTTCCGGACCCTGGCCCCTAAGGGGAAAAAGAGACATCAGCGTTAATGAGAGAATGAAAAGACATTGCCAAAAAACGCTCATTAAAGACTTACCTGATTTCTACAAGGATTTCACCTCTCATCTCGGGTCGGTGCCTGTTCCCCGGCATTCCGTACCCCGGCCCCTATGGGGAAAAAGACACTCGCATTAGTACATTAATGCATGGACACAAGGGGAACCGCTTATCAAAAAACTTACCTGGAAGCCAAGCAAGTTTGGTTCTCACCAATCTGAAAATCCAGTGAAGTAACTGGATACCAACACGCCCCTGCATCAGAAGCAGGATGGGGAGCTCGTCCTTCCAGACCCTAAGGTGAGACGCTATGAGAAATCACAGAAGGGTTTCAAGGAGGGTGAGAGGGGAAAGTGGGAGGCCGATTGCATTACCCCGCAGACAGTTAATCCCCTATTTTCGCCTACAGAAGAATACTTCTGCGAGCCAGACAAGCCAGATTTGGGGCCCCGGTCCAGTCCGTCTTCCGAACCCTGCGCATCACCTTAGAAGAGGTCACAGCAGCGCGAACCAGGCCAGCGTCTCCGTGGGAGTCAGGTGAGCGTAACAGTACATGGCTACCTTAAAAGTGAAGCCGACTGGGGATCAATGAGACACATGTAATAGATTTGAGGGTTTTGACAGGGCTTATTAATGATAACATGCAAAAGGCATCATCTTGTAACAGAATTAGCAGGATGGATTCTTAAACAAGCAAAACCCCATTAAGGTCCTTTCCTAGTGTTTTAACAGTCTCCCAAAACTACCCCAAGCAATCCATTGTTCAGTCACTCAAAGTTTTTACAGGACTGCAGTCTCTGCACTTTTTATCTCCTTTTCTCCTAAAGATGCCATTTCCTGCTCATTAGCTTTCTTCACCAGAATCCTGTACCAGGAGTTGTACATCGTCAAATTCTAGATCCAGGCTACCTCTAGGGAGAGAATGCGGATCGTCAATCCTGGCACCACCCCTGGGTTCTGGCTGTTTGATTGGTTGGAGAGAGGCTCCTTCAGCTTTTCTCTAGGGGTGATTGTTTTATTTATTTATTTAGTTATATACTGTTTGTTTGCTTATTAGGTGCTTATACAAGAAATAAATTCAGTTTTAAAGTGCCCACAGGGCAGCAGGGAGGGAACATGGGATAACAGTACAATTAAATACAAAAAATCAGATGGGCAAGGGACAGCCAAGCCTACTATGCCTTGTGAGTATTCAGAATGTGAAAGTGCAGGAAGAAAGAGGGCAGTGGGGTAGGTGCTGTGGTGTCCATGCTCGAAGGTGAGCAGCAGATCAAGTGCTAGGTATGGTAAGTGCTATGCGGTCAGGAATCGCGTTGGGTGGATAGTGCTAATTACCCAATCTTGCCAGCATCTGAAGGAAGACAGATGCTGGGAAGATTGGGTGTGAATGGTCAGAGGCCAATAGATGCATAAGGGTCCAAGACACCAATCACAGCAACTGTGGGATAAGCAGAGAAAGAAAGAAGGGAAGGAGGAGGAAAAGAGGAGAGTCTTGAGGCGTCTTCAGACGTTCCTGCTCAAGATGAAGACGGAGGGGGGAGGCTGTTCCAGAGGAGGGATCCAGCTGAAGAAACCTAGCAGCCTCTTGCTCTCTGTTTAGAGAAACGCTTTACACACAGAGTTCGTGCAAGAGGAGCGTTGAGGTCTAGAAGGAGAGTATTTGGTAAGAGAGAGTTGCAGATAGCAGGGTCCATGGCCCCAGTTAGCCTTGTGGATGATGCAGAGGGATTTGAATTTGATCCGTGCAGCAAACGGGAGCCAGTGGAGGCTTTTTAGGGCAGGAGAGACGCAGGGAAGAGGCTGTTGCAATAGTCAATCCTAGAGAGAACCAGGGCTCAGGGAAACATTGAGCTTCTGGGGGAAAGTGTGAAATGCGAGAATTCCTTTGAGAAGTAACAGTTGGAAGTGGGACTTCTTGGCAATGTCCTGCGTGTGAGGGAGGAAGGATAAATAGGAGTCAAAGATGATTCCAAAGGTTTCTGGCTTCAGAAGAAGGAGCAGGGGGAGAGCCCAAGGTGGGAGGCCAGAGAGAAGGGAATAAGGAGGGAGCCCAATAGGAAGGATCTCCGTTTTCCTGGCATTGAGGCAGAGATCAGTGGAAGAGCATCAAGCCTGGATGGCAGACAAGAAGTCGGGGATGAAGGAAGGTGCGAGTGAGTCAGCAGGAAGTCTGAAAAAGGGTTGTGTCGTCTGCATACCACTGGAAATTGGGGAAGAAGGAGATGAGACATGCCAGCTGAGCAAGATAGATGTCAAAGTGCCAGTGGGAGAGCATAGATCCATGGGGGACACCACAGGTGGAGGAAGAAGTAGGAGAGGGGAAGGTGCCCAGGATGACATGGGAAGAGCGGTCAGTTATGAAAGAAGTCAGCCATTCCAGTGCTCGCTCCAAGATACCAAGGGTATCGTGGAGCCTTTGTATGAGGATGGAATGGTTGACAATGTCAAAGGCAGAAGAAAGATCTAGTAGAATGAGGACAGCTGGGGAGTTGGAGTCCAGGGATGCAAACAGCTCTTCACAGGTGTTCAGAAGAGCAGTTTTCGTGCCTCTGGATGCTCGAAATCCAGATTGTGGTGACCATCGACAAGTTCGGTGTGCAAGTTGAGTTGGGGCAAGGCCAGCTTCTCCAGCAGTTTCCACAGGAAGTGGGTGATTGAAATAGGGCGGTAGGGGCATGTAGGGTCTGCTGAAGGCTTTAACAGTGGGCGCATAATGGAGTGCTTGTGGGAGGAGGAGCAAGAGCCAGAGGCAAAAGAGTGGTTACAGAAATTACTCAGTGCTGGGGCAGGCGAGCCAATGTTGTCCTTGAACGTTCTGGATAAGCAGGAGGGGAACATGTTTGAAGAAGTCTTCATAGCAATGACAACTCTGGTAACTTCTTGAGGTGTGACTGGGGTGAAAGAGGAGAAGGCGGAAGGAGGAGGGGGAGTGGCCAAGGGAGGCAAGGGGGTGCGGGATGGGTTAGGTGGGTGAGTAACAAGGGTGTTCATGATGTCCTGAATTTTGGTGGTAAAGTGTGTGTCCAGTGCACTGCAGGAGGCCTAGGAAGGAAGAGGGGAGGACGAGACTGCAGAAGGGTTGACTAGCTCCCTGCAGATTTTGAGAAGTTCAGCTGTGTTATTGGATGCACCCGATACCTGTGCCTGAATGTGAGCCCTTTTCTTGGCACAGATGGTGAGTCTGTATTACCTTTGGAGCCGACGGCAGGCCAGTTTGTCAGTGTCAAGCTGATTGGCCCGAGAGGACCGCGTACCTGTAGTCTTGGTGGTTGGTCTTGCAGAGGTCGCCAGTCTGGAGTCCGGGAACTGATGAAATAGCGGCACGAGGAATCAGCCTCTCCACCACCCAAAAGAGGAACTGGGTGAAGGATGGACCAACCCCCAATGTCACGAAGGCACTCTCCCAGGTAAGCGTGACAAGAGGATTGTAGGCTCAGATGGATGGAACCATAGTCCAGGTGGAGCTTGTTGTCAAGACCATGAATCTTCCAAGAACCTCAGTGCAGCGACAGTTGGTAGATAGACCAGTGTAGCAGAAAAGGTATTCGCAGTAGGCAAAAGGAGCTTGGCTGGTGCAGATGGTTCCAATGGTACACAGGATGAGATTCGGAGTCAGGCAAGACAGGAAAGAGTGAGGTCAGTTGGAGCTAGCTGTCTGGCCAAATAGAGAACTGTAGGAACGTGCCCAAGATGGAACAGGGGAATGCAGGCTAGTGTAGGATAAGTCCCATCTACACAATGATGACTCAGGACAGAACTCCGGAATGGGCTGAGGGAAGGCTGACCCAGGGCAGAACCCAGGTAGTAGCTGGAGGCTGGCTGGCCCAGGGCCGGACCCAGGTGAGGATTGGAGGCAGGCAGGCCCAGGACAGGACCCGGGTAAGGACTGGAGTCAGGCTGGCCCAGGGCAGGCCACAGGTAAGGACTGGAGGCAGGCAGGCCCAGGACAGGCCACAGGTAGGACTGGAGGCAGGCAGGCCCAGGACAGGCCACAGGTAAGGACTGGAGGCAGTCAGGCCCAGGACAGGCCACAGGTAAGGACTGGAGGCAGACAGGCCCAGGACAGGCCACAGGTAAGGCAGGCCCAGGACAGGCCACAGGTAAGGACTGGATGCAGGCAGGCCCAGGACAGGCCACAGGTAAGGACTGGATGCAGGCAGGCCCAGGACAGGCCACAGGTAAGGGCAGGGCAGGAACAACGAGGTGAGCAAAGCGAACCGCGTTGAGACGCGACCCGCTTTGACTCGCGGCCTCTTTTATGGGCCGCCGGCGCCCGAGAGGCCTGGAACGCAAACCGTTCCGTTTCCTGGCGCCGGCGAACCCATAACGAGGCTTGGGAGGCAAGCCCCTACGGCGCATGCGCGGAACCGAGAGAGAGGGCCTCCGCGCATGCGCCGAAGGCCGCCGGCCCCGTAACCCGTCGCTCCCCTCCCGGCGAGTCCCCAGACGCGAACGCGCGGGTAGACTCGCCAGGAGGAAATGGGAGCGGCAGACCCCAGTCTCCCGCGTGACATGACACTATGCCCCCTCCCAGGAAGACCCGGGGCCCCAGGTTTCCAGGGAAACCGTACGTAGAACTCACGTATCAGCCGGGGAGCATGCACGTGCTGGCGCGGTTCCCATGTACGATCACAGGCTGGGTACCCCTTCCAGTCAACCAAATAGTGGAGCACCCCTCTACGGTAACGGGCATCACAGATCTCGTGTACCTCAAACTCAGGGACGCCCTGTACCAAAACAGAGGCCGGACGAGGAGAGGTGCGGCCGTAATCATCGACCACATAGGGCTTTAACAGGGACACGTGAAAAACGGGATGTACACGCCAGGAAGAGGGTAGGCGAAGACGGAAGGCTACAGAGGACAACCGTTTGGTGATAACAAAGGGTCCCAAATATCGAGGGGCCAGTTTGACGGGCAGATTGCGGAGAGGCAGGTTCTTTGAGGACAACCACACCTTGTCGCCCTCCTGGAAATTAGGTTCTGCACTCCTCTTCCTGTCTGCCTGTCTCTTCATCCGATCCTTGGCTTCACTTAAGATCTTGCGTGCAAGTTCTTGCTGTTCCCGGATGTGTAAGACCAGACCATCAGCAGAGGGAACAGTACTAGATGGAACTGGTTGAAAAGGCATTAACCGAGGATGTAGACCAGTGGAACAGAAGAATGGGCTGACTCCAATGGAAGCATGAACGGTGTTGTTGTAGGATACTTCGGCCAGATCTAACCCATCTTTCCAATTAGACTGTGTGGCATTGGCAAAACAGCGGAGGTACACCTCCAAAGTCTGATTGGTCCTTTCGGTTAGCCCATTTGTCTGTGGGTGGTAGCCTGAGCTTAGAGCTCTATGTATTCCCAGATGACCACACACCTGTCTCCAAAATGATGAAAGGAACTGGGTACCTCTATCCGATATGATTTTCTCCGGTAGGCCGTGCAACCGGTAGATGTCGTGCAGAAACGCTGAAGCCATTTGAGTAGCTGTAGGGATTTTCTGGAATGGGATGAAATGGGCCAGTTTGGTGAAGCTGTCCACAACCACCATTATACAGGTGTACCCTTCAGATGGAGGCAAATCCACAATGAAATCGGTGGCGAAGGTATGCCATGGATAGGGAGCCACTTCGGTGGGCATTAACAAACCCAATGGTCGTCTTCTGGGAACCTTGCACTGGGCACAAATTGGACAGCTGTCGATGTACTTCTGGACCTCGGTCGCCCAACCAGGCCACCAGAACTGTCGGGATATCAAGTCTCGAGTGGCTCTGACCCCGCGATGTCCTCCTATGGGTGAATCATGGAATCCATGTAGAATGCCCCTTCTAACGGCTCCTCTAGGTATGTAGAGTCTTCTCTGAAAAAACAACAGTCCATCTCGTTCTGAAACCAATTGCCGACTAAGAAGGGTCGTTCTTTCTGGATCCGACCGAGTGGCTTCCGCGATGGACTTAAGGTGAGAGGACAAGGCCAGCAGAAAATGGCGAGGAGAAATCAGTGGCAGTTCTGGACAAGGCGTCCCATCTACGTTTTCCAGGGACCTGGAAAGCGCATCCGCCTTTGTATTGGAGGTTCCCGGGATATAAGTAACATGGAACTCAAACGGAGAGAAGAAGAAGGCCCACCGGGCTTGACGAGGAGTCCGACATTGCAGAGAGCGAAGATATTGCAGATTGCGATGGTCTGTCCGCACCTCCACAGAAAAGCGTGCTCCGAGGAGAAAATGTCTCCATTCCTCGAATGCGGTCTTGATGGCCAACAGTTCCCTTTCAATCACCGCGTAGTTTCGTTCGCTGGGACTCAACTTGCGAGAATAATAGGCCACTGGATGTTCTACTAACGTGGTTGGATCTTTCTGAAGAAGGACTGCTCCTACAGCGAAGCTGGAAGCATCGGCCTCCACTATGTAAGGCAACTCTTCCTGGGGATGGCGCAGGATCGGGGCAGCCATAAAGGCCGACTTCAATACGTCGAAAGCCTGAGAAGCCACGAGATCCCATTCGAACGTGATCTTGCTGCTGGTTAGCCTGGTGAGGGGCGCCGAGATCTGTGAGAACTGTGGGATAAAGCGCCTGTAAAAGTTTGCGAATCCCAGAAAGCGTTGGAGAGCCTTGATATTGTGTGGATGTTTCCATTCTTGTATGGCTCGCACCTTCTTGGGATCCATCCCAATACCTTCTTGATTGATAACAAATCCCAAGAACTCAATGCTGGGTTGGTGAAAGCTACATTTCTCCGCTTTGGCGAACAGGTTATTGACGGACAGCCGATGAAGGACCTCACGAACGTGTTCCACATGCTCGTCTAAGGATTTAGAGAATATCAATATGTCGTCCAGATAAACCCAGACGGATAATCCTAACAGGTCACCAAAGATGTAGTCCATGAATCGTTGAAAAACAGCGGGGGCATTACATAAGCCGAAAGGCATAACCCTGTATTCAAAATGCCCAAAAGATGTCTTGAAAGCTGTCTTCCACTCGTCCCCACTCCTGATGCGCACCAAATGATAAGCTCCGCGGAGGTCCAATTTGGAGAAGATTCGCGCAGTATGCAGGGTTTCAAGGATACTGCGAATTAAGGGTAAAGGATACCGGTCCTTGGCTGTTATGTCATTCAACTGCCGGTAGTCGACACAGGGTCTCAATGTACCTTCTTTTTTCTTTACAAAAAACAGGGGAAATCCTGCAGGTGATTTTGACGGCACAATGTACCCCTTTTCTAGACTCTCTGACAAATACTCCTGAAGAACTAGCTTCTCGTCACGTGTCAAAGCATATAATTTCCCATGGGGAATAACGTGGTCCGGTAGCAGGTCAATGGAGCAATCAAAGGAACGGTGTGGAGGAAGGGGTATGTTGCCGGGTTCAGAAAAGACCTGCTTGAATTCGGAATATTCCTGTGGGACCAGAGACGTGGAACATAGATGAACCCCATTGCTGTCCGTTACTAGAGAAGTCGAAACGGTCCTGGTGGGAACCGGTAGCTTGCATTCTTGAGCACACCTTTCGGATGAAAAGGTCAAGGTCTGGGTTCTCCAGTCTATCAAAGGATTGTGGTGTTGCAACCAAGGTAATCCCAAGACCATCTTGTAGTTCGGTGACTTAATAACATCAAAGGCTAGTTCCTCGTAATGATCAGCAATCAGAAGAGCCAGTCCAACTGTGAACTGACTAACGGGTCCAGAAGACAAGGGAGTACCATCAATAAGCTCCACCGACAGAGGCGTGTGTCTGGAAACGAGTGGTATCTTATGTCTGGTGACGAACGTTTCGTCGATGTAATTGCCGGAAGCCCCACAGTCCAGTAGACCGGATACTTCCAGGTTCTTGTCTGGTAATTTAATTCGGATCTTCAGGGTCTGTAGCACCGCTGGTTGCATGGGCAGACAAATAGAACAAATAACAGAAGGGTCTGAGGAAGGAATGGGACCTGTCGTTGCCCTTCCTGTATACGACAGGTCTCCTAGTTTCCCCGACTTCTTCTTCTGCGGACGCAAAGGACACGTACCCAAATAATGTCCAGCTGCTCCACAGTAAAGACACAAACGCAAGATGGGGCGTGGCTAGGAAGCCATGTGAAAGGACGTGTCTGTACGGGGGTTCCCGAAGATCCGCACATTATCCGACTGAAAACAGTGCAAGGACCGATGTAATTTGGCTGAGACTGATATGACTGCGCGCATGAATCTCAGGTGAACGTGAGGTTATGTTTCGATACGGGCCTGCACCGTGAGAGCGCAACAAAAAGCTAAAAGAAGATCTGGAGGCGAGAGTGCGATGAACGAGAAAATGGCCGCCGCCGCCGAACGAAGGAACAAAGGGGTGCTTGATCTGGGCGCCTGACGGTCGCACTGGAGCATGGTGGTGGTGTAGGTGCATGACGCGGGTGCATCGAGGTCATTAAGGACACCCAGTCCTGCGAGGCCGACGGCGTGGACCTGGGAAGGGAGCAGGGCCTGATCGAAGATACTTTATAACCGGAGCGTGCGGTGTGACCGGAACTGTGCCCCGGGCCCTTTGTGGCCTAAAGTGGGCCTCAGAGGGTGAGACGCGACCTGGCTTAGCTAGGTAATAGACAAGATGGCCGGGGGAGCCGGAGGACAGAGGAACTTTGTGTCAGAGAAGTGGTGATAACAATGGGGCACCCGCAGAGCGCACTGTGAAACCCTGCCCCAGATCCGAGCGGGGATTGAAGGACGTGAGACATGTCTAACAAGCCCCTGAGAGCGAAGACCAAACAGCACACGCTCGACGAATACGCTAAAACGCCTCCCGGCCCAGACGGAGCCAAAAGCAAAGACAAAACGCAAGCCAAGGAAATGGCCGCCGGGGGTGCGAACCATGAGGTCCTCGCTGCGATCGCAGACCTGAAAGCGACCTGGGAGACCAAGCTCCAGCTCGCTGTGGCTGAACTGAAGACCGCAATGGAACTCCAGGTTGGGGCAGTGCAGGAGGACGTGAACCTCCTAAGGCAGGACGTGCGTACCCTGGCAGAGCGCACGGAGACTTTGGAGAAAGAATTGGGCCCTACCGCGGCGGACTGCGCTGTGCATAAGCGTGAACTCCATGCCCTGGTGCAACGCGTGGGCAACTTGGAGAGTAGGGCGGAGGAGGCAGAAGGGCGCGCCCAGAGGAACAACATTCGTATCGTAGGCCTGCCGGAGGGAACTGAGGGCCACAATCCAACGGAATTTATCGAAAACATGCTACTGCAGGAGATCACGGGAGGCACCCTGTCGCAGGGTTTTGCGGTTGAGAGAGCGCACAGGGCCTTAACTAGGAAGCCACCACCGGGAAACCCGCCCAGGCCAGTGATAGCTAAGATCCTTAATTACCGGGACCGAGAAAGGATCCTTGAACACTTCCGCAAGGGAGGCACAATACAACGAGGAGCGGCGAATATAACGGCCTATCCTGACTACACCCTGCAGGTACAGCGCAGTCGTATGAACTTCGGAACGGTGAAGAGGAGATTGCGGGAAGCGGGGCTTAAATACATGTTGCTCTATCCGGCCAAACTGAAGGTTTTCTTTCAGAGCAAGCTACTGTTCTTTGTCACCCCGGAGGATGCTATGGAGTGGTTGGATGCACACAACTGCCCTCAGGAGTCAGATGTTCAGACGGCCGGTGGAAAATAAAGGACGAGATAAGTAACGCTGTAGGCCCGGTCGGGTCATGAGCATTGGGACTAGATTATAGTCACTGAACTCGCTTGAGAACATGCGCGCGTCAGGGGTTATGAAACGTGGTCCTTGCGCGGACATGGTTGCGAAGTTGAGGAGCCGCCTGAAGCCACCCTTCACACCCCCTTTTTGTGTTTAGTTTAGTCACTGTTAGTGGGGTGACACCCTGTCGGGTTCTCTATTTGGGTTTCCAAGGAGGACCGAACACAGGGATGCCTGAGATCCAGGGATGGAGCTGGGCAGTTGTTGGGGGTAGGGGTTTGGGGGGGAGTTTTAGTTTTTGTATGAGCCTGGGGGTGAAACCGGGAGTGGGTGTTCGCAAAGTGGGGAGGGATTGCCTCGGATGGGGGGAGGAAACTACTGATAGGCCATGGGAGACCTCAGGATATTAACGTGGAACGTTAGGGGGCTTAACAGTTATCTTAAGCGAAATAAAGTCATGTTGTATCTTAAGAGGCAGAAGATAGACGTAGCCCTGCTACAGGAGACACATCTAAAGAGAGAAACTGGAGCTGGTAGGGAGGAAGTGGAAGGGAACAGTGGTAGGATCAACGTACTCCGCCTATGCCAGAGGAGTGCTGGTGTGGGTGGCGCCACACGTCCCATTCAAGCTAATTGAGGAGGTTGTGGAGGAGGATGGGAGGTTGGTTATGGTGAGGGGGCTGGTAGAGAACAAAGTAGTGTGCATTGTAAACACATACGCGCCTAACCAGGAAACGGCGACATATTTTAGGACGCTGTGCACCAAGCTCAGTGTTGGGATGGGGGGCACGGTGATATGGGGTGGTGACTTTAATTGCGTGTTGAACCCCAGGGAGGATAGGTCGGATGACAAGATGGCTAAGCCCAGTCCGGCGGCTAGGGTATTGCAGACGCTGCTGGCGGATTTTGGCCTAGTTGATGTGTGGAGAGCGAAACACCCGAGCGCGAGACAATACTCGCACTATTCGGCTCCGCATCTACTGCACACGAGGCTTGATTACTTTTTCACTACGCCAGACATAGTCGCGGAGTGCGACCATATAGACTACAGGGCGAGGGTCCTCTCTGACCACTCGCCCCTGGTTATGCGATGGCAACTGTATTCCCCACGAGCGCGTATACCAACATGGCGCCTAAGGGCAGAGGCGCTCAAAGACCCCGCCTTCAGAGAGGATATTAGGGAAGAGATAACTGCTTATTTTGAGGCGAATAAAGGGAGCGTTAAGTCGGCTGGCACCTTATGGGAGGCCTTTAAGGTCGTAATGCGGGGGATCGCCATTGCGAAGTCTAAGGGATTGATGGGGGGAGTCCTGGCGGATTTGCATAGAGCTGAGACTGCGCTGGAGGAGGAGTTGAAAGGTGGTGGGACAGATGCGGAGGCGGTCTCCAAATTGCAACAAGAGTGTGCGGAACATTGGGACAGGCTCTGTAATTTGAACTATAGAAAGTATATTGAGAGACTGCATGCGGGGGGAGATAAAACGGGCCGACTCTTAGCTTGGCTGTACAAGAGTGAGACCCCACGATCCCCGATCAGAATGGTAACCAATGAAAAGGGGGAGGAGGTAGACACCCAAGAAGGCGTGAACAGGGCATTCGTGGAATACTATAAGGTCTTATACGAAGATTGCGAGGGGGGCAGCCAGGAGGAGATAGACGAAGTGCTGGAAGATGTAGGCTTGCCCAAGGTCAGCGATTAGGAGCGAGAGGAGCTGGATGCTCCGATCACCCTGGAAGAGCTGAAGGAGATTGTGAGACAGTTGCCCACTAGTAAGGCCCCAGGGGCAGATGGGTTCCCCAGTGAATTTTATAAAGTTTATGCAGAGGAAGTGCTCCCGCCCATGTTGGAAATGCTCAACGAAGCGTACGAGATGGGACGGTTGCCGGAGTCACTTAGGGAGGCGATTATAATACCGCTCCCCAAGCCAAATAAACCGGGACATGATTGTGGCTCCTACAGGCCCCTGTCGATGCTGAACCAAGATAGTAAGATCCTGACAGCTGTCCTGGCTACTAGAATGCGTAGAGTGATCGGCAAGTTGATCCACCCTGACCAGACGGGCTATGTCCCTAATAGGAACATCACTCACAACCACAGGCGCCTCCACAGGGTGGTCGAGTGGGGTGGTGGTGAGGACGGCGAAATGGCGATAGTAGCATTGGACGCGGTTAAGGCGTTCGACTCTGTTCGGTGGCCTTGGCTGCTAGCGGCTCTGAAAGGGTACGGGATGGGACCAGGTTATGTTAGGTGGGCCGAGATGTTATACAGTGCACCACTAGCCAGGGTCCGTACGGGCGCAGTGGTGTCAGAGAGATGGCAGTTGGGCAGAGGCACTAGGCAGGGGTGTCCTTGGTCCCCAATGTTGTACATCCTGGCCCTAGAACCCTTAGCGATTTACCTCCGGCAGCAATATGACCCGGTCGGCATCGATGTGAGAGGAGAGTGTCACCTTATATCCCTGTATGCAGATGATATGCTGTTATACCTAAGATACCCAGAAGAAAATTTGCAGCATGTCTTAGAGGTGATGGGGAGGTATGCCTGGTTGTCCGGTATAGCGGTAAACCCTCAGAAATCCACTCTATTTCCGCTGGGGGGCTATGGGGGGACTCCAGTGGAGAGGTTGCCAGTGTTGCAGATCCCGTGGGCGACGAGATCCTTTAGATACTTGGGGATTGATGTGTATCATACGACCGTGGAAGAGCACAAGCATAACACCGAACTTGCTGTGGGGAAGATCGAGAAATGTATGAGGTTCTGGGAAAGATTACCACTAGCGATGATGGGCCGAGGAGCCATGCTTAAAATGGTAGTGCTGCCCAGGCTTCTGCATTATTTTAACAACATCCCCTACATGATTCCTAAGAAGTTTTTTGTGAGGCTACATAGTGTTTGCAGAGAATTCCTGTGGCACGGCATGCGCAACAGAGTCGCACTGTGGAAGCTGCAGAACTTCTATGAGAAGGGCGGAATCAAGCTGCCGAACTTTGAGGCATATTATGTGGCAGCGCAGCTACAATATGTGTCCAGGTGGCTCTCTGATGAAGAGACCCCTGAACACAGGCTGTTTGGGAGGGATTGCTCCCCTTTTTACTTGCGAGAGGTGATCTGGGTGGCTAATGCATGCATGAGGGAGCGGCCTAGTATGCTAGCTTTGGGACGGAACATGTGGAAACGGGCCTGCCGGATGATGGGCAACCCTTTGCCGTGTGTGTTGCAGTTCCCATTGGTCGCACTGGCGAAGGGAGATGGGCAGCTCAGGGCAACCATTCGGATATACTGGGAGTCAGTGGGGTTGGTCACCATGGGAGATATTTGGCAGGATGGGACCATCTTGGAGTTCGAAGAATTAGAGGCAGGGTCGGGACTGCACAGGGGTCAATAAATGACATATCACAGGATAGTGCAGGAGATCCGGAATAGGTGGCCCGAAACTACCCTGGCCGATTAACCGGATGCCCCGGTGGAGATACTATATGACACATCGGAGGGCGGGCATGAGGTCTCTAGGTTGTACGAGATGTTGATGACGAAGGCTGGGAGCGATTTAGAGCACTTGAGACTGGAATGGGAAACGGAGATGGGGGCCCCGATGGCAGATGGGTTGTGGGAGCGAGCCCTCGGGTATCATAAAAAAGTATCGAGAAATGCCAGGTTTAAGCAAATACAGCTTTATATAACGCACAGGGCATAACTGACCCCTTTGAGAATATCCAAATTTCGGGGTGTTGGACGCCAGGCGTGCCCCAAGTGCGACGAGGAGAATGCAGACATGATACACATGTTTTGGGCGTGCCCAGTAATTGCAAGCTATTGGGGTGAAGTGGCGCAGAAGCTGGCAGGAAAGGGTGTTACGCTTAAAGTGGATTCAGCCTGGGCCTGCTTACTGGGGGGATATCCCAGAGCGCGTAAACTTAGACATGTCGATAAATTGAAAGATCTGGCTTATGTGCTTGCTAAACGTAGGATTGCCATGGGTTGGAAGGAGTGTCATAAGCCACGAACGGAGGTCTGGTGGAGGGATCTCCAAAAAAGGGCGGAGGCCGAGACGGCTGTGTGGCGAGATGCCAGTATCGCAGGGGAGGAGGAGGAAATGTGCTCTCTTGCGGCATGGAAACTGTTGATAGCTGAACTGTTTGGAACGGGGTCGGCTTCAATTGAATCTGAGAGTGATGACGCCCCCTCGCCCACAGCGGATACCAATGGCGAACACCATACAGGCTCATAGGGGGGAGGGATGGGGATTGCAGTGTTTGTTGTTAAACGTGTTTATTTATGTTCAAGTTGTAATGTCGTGTGGTTTATATATATAAAATAAAAATATATTTTTTTTTAAAAAAAAGACACAAACGCAAAGACCTCCTTCGTTTCTTCTCTTCTTCCGTCAAAGGTCCCCTCATGGCTCCTACTTGCATGGACTCAGGTCCGGACTCGGTCGACCCAAACGAACCAGCGGGTGAGTTGGTCGTCCGGGGACCGCTTCTGTCAAGCCGACGTCTCTCAGCCTTTCGTTCGGCTAGCCTTTGGTCAATACGGAGTACTTGATCAATCAAGAGTTGAAGGCTCTCTGGTTCAGGGATGTGAAGTAACTCATCCTTGTACTCCTCTCTCAGGCCTCGACGAAACAGTGTCTTCTGTGTAATTTCGGGCCACTGGGAGTCGGTAGCCAAAAGTCGGAAACGGCTGATGTAGGTGATGACGTCATTGCTTCCCTGTTTGTAGTCCATCAATTGATTCTGTGCAACGGAGGCCAGGTTCGGCGTCTGGAATACCTCAAGAAAGGTCTTTTCAAAGGCAGCAAAGTCATTCAAAATAGGACTGTTCGTAACCACAAACGGAGTTGCCCAAGCTAATGCGTTCCCAGTTAGGTTCCCCAAGATGTAACCAATCTTGGCCCTATCGTTGTTGAAGTAGGTAGACCTGAAGAGAAAGTGTATCCTGCAGTGGTTACAAAACTCTGCCACCCGTCTAGGGTCTCCGTCGAATTTGATGGGTGTTGTATGAGCCAATGATCCCTCTACTTGAGAGGTACCGGGTGCTCCTTGCGTTATCATTTGTCGTAATGTTTGATTCTCCTGACGCAGGGCGGTCATCTCGGCCCTGAGCGCTAGCAACTCGTTCCTCATGTCCTGCGATTCATCCATCTCTGAATCAGAAGGAAGGCGTCTCAATCTGTCAAGCTGATTGGCCCGAGAGGACCGCGTACCTGTAGTCTTGGTGGTTGGTCTCGCAGAGGTCGCCAGTCTGGAGTCCGGGAACTGATGAAATAGCGGCACGAGGAATCAGCCTCTCCACCACCCAAAAGAGGAACTGGGTGAAGGATGGACCAACCCCCAATGTCACGAAGGCACTCTCCCAGGTAAGCGTGACAAGAGGATTGTAGGCTCAGATGGATGGAACCATAGTCCAGGTGGAGCTTGTTGTCAAGACCATGAATCTTCCAAGAACCTCAGTGCAGCGACAGTTGGTAGATAGACCAGTGTAGCAGAAAAGGCATTCGCAGTAGGCAAAAGGAGCTTGGCTGGTGCAGATGGTTCCAATGGTACACAGGATGAGATTCGGAGTCAGGCAAGACAGGAAAGAGTGAGGTCAGTTGGAGCTAGCTGTCTGGCCAAATAGAGAACTGTAGGAACGTGCCCAAGATGGAACAGGGGAATGCAGGCTAGTGTAGTATAAGTCCCATCTACACAATGATGACTCAGGACAGAACTCCGGAATGGGCTGAGGGAAGGCTGACCCAGGGCAGAACCCAGGTAGTAGCTGGAGGCTGGCTGGCCCAGGGCCGGACCCAGGTGAGGATTGGAGGCAGGCATGCCCAGGACAGGACCCGGGTAAGGACTGGAGTCAGGCTGGCCCAGGGCAGGCCACAGGTAAGGACTGGAGGCAGGCAGGCCCAGGACAGGAGGCAGGCAGGCCCAGGACAGGCCACAGGTAAGGACTGGAGGCAGTCAGGCCCAGGACAGGCCACAGGTAAGGACTGGAGGCAGACAGGCCCAGGACAGGCCACAGGTAAGGCAGGCCCAGGACAGGCCACAGGTAAGGACTGGATGCAGGCAGGCCCAGGACAGGCCACAGGTAAGGACTGGATGCAGGCAGGCCCAGGACAGGCCACAGGTAAGGGCAGGGCAGGAACAACGAGGTGAGCAAAGCGAACCGCGTTGAGACGCGACCCGCTTTGACTCGCGGCCTCTTTTATGGGCCGCCGGCGCCCGAGAGGCCTGGAACGCAAACCGTTCCGTTTCCTGGCGCCGGCGAACCCATAACGAGGCTTGGGAGGCAAGCCCCCACGGCGCATGCGCGGAACCGAGAGAGAGGGCCTCCGCGCATGCGCCGAAGGCCGCCGGCCCCGTAACCCGTCGCTCCCCTCCCGGCGAGTCCCCAGACGCGAACGCGCGGGTAGACTCGCCAGGAGGAAATGGGAGCGGCAGACCCCAGTCTCCCGCGTGACATGACAGTCAGAGGGTGAACCTGAGGTTTGCCACTTCTGTTCCGCTGCTCTGCACTTTCGTTTTAGGGCTGCAAGTTCAGAGTCATACCAGGTGTTACGCTTAGAAGCAGGTTTCAGGCGGATCCTCATGACTGGGGCAAGGATGTCAAGGGTATTGGTTATTGCTGAGTGAAGGTCGCTGAGAGCAGAGTCTGAGGTGGAGTCAGAGGTGGGGGGAAAGGAGAGATGAAGGTAGAGGCAAAGGCAGTGGCTGACACTCGTTTCATCGGTCAAATGTTCTAGAACAAGGTTGGCAGGGCTTTTGTGGGTGCAGTTGGAGGACCGAAGGGACCCAGGTGGGAGGAGAGGATAGCATGGTCTGACCAGGAAAGAGGTGGCCAGAGGGGGAGCGAGTGAGAGGTCGGAGTGGATGATGGCGTCCAGGGTATATTAAGACGTGAGGGTTGGACCGGAGGGGAGGATGGAAAGGGAGAGCGAGGCGCAGAGGTCAATTAAAAGAGTTGATGCTGAGGAAGAGGTGTCCAATTGAATGTTGAAGTCACCCAAGAGGAGGAAGTTGGAAGTGGATGAAAGTAAGGAGGAGCAGAAATCAGCCCATTAAGAGACAAACAGGGTGGTAGTGCCTGGAGGCCGGTAGATGGTAGCAATGGTCAAAGTGGATGAGGGAGAGATGACCAACTTGCAGACCAGGCTCTCAAAGGAAGTATAGAGTTGGGTGGGTACGATGGAAGAAGGACCACACTCAGGATAGATTAAGGCAACCTCACCGCCAGCACAGTGAGGTCGAGGCTTGGAAATAATCTTGAAGCGACATGGAGGAGGGAGTCAAAAGCAGTGTCTGAGCTGGCATTGAACCAAGTCTCAGTGAGTGCGAGAAAGTCAAGGTCAGTGTCTTCTTCAAGAAGGAGGCAGATGTCAGCAGAATCTTTGTTGGCAGAGCAGGTGTTAAGAGTTGCCAGGTGGATGCGGTCTCTGCCTTTGAATGTTTTCTGAGGAGGAGTACAGGGGCATGGTACTCTGGTCAGGGGAGGAGGGACAGTGAGAGGTGAGGGGAGAGGCAGCGGAAGGAAGGAAGTTGATGAGGAAAGGCAGAATCCAGTCAAAGAGTCAAAGGTTGGGTTGAGGACCCTGAACCAGCATAGTGCCAGTGCAGTAGACATTAACAATGCAGCATGAGGATGAGAAGCCAACCAAGAGGACTTCCCACTTGGTTCCACCGTTAATGGGAGAGGAAGTGAAAGGGGAGAGAGTAGAGATGAAATGAGGAGTCCAAATATCTGGAGAGGGGACAGAGAAGAAGACATGCGTGACAACCTCTCCGGAGGTTGCACAGACATAGGTGTCTGCGATGGGAAGGCCAGGGTTTGCATGCAAGATTGTACTGTGTGCTTTTTCATTCTGGACTTAGAGTGGGGGGGATAGGATATAGAGTAGCAATTAGAGAAGATAAGAGAGATGTTGAGTGCCATTAGGGTGACAGAGGGAAGTTGAAAGGAGAGGGGTGACAGCACTGCACAGTTCTGACCTAATCTCACAGGTGTGCTAGCAGTAGCAAAGACACAACCCAATGAATTTAGAGTGCAGGATGTAAATGCATACAGCTAAAAACGATTTTGAAAGGGGGGGCCTGAGGGAGAAGCTCCGGTACTCGGCAAGGCAGCTCGGCTTCGGAATCTATTTTTCCGGCTGTTCATATACCTGCAAAGTGCGCTACCGTTGGCATAACAGCTGCGGCATAAACTAGCGAAGTGCCACCTTGATTGGCCCCCTCCTGAGGCAGCAGTGACCTTCGGAACCATGGCTGACATGATATATTTTATTTGTATTGCGCTCGTACACAAGTGTTTCACAGCGCGACAAGGCAGGGGAGGGGAGGGGAAGAGGGGAGAACACAACAACGATCTTATTAGGCCCAGTGACATTGAGAATGCGCACGTGCATGGGAAAAAGAAAGGGGGAAAGTGCAAGGAAGGGGAAGAGTGGAAAGTGCGGAGCAGAGGAGAACTGATAAATAATAATAAACACAAATAAATAGATAATAAGAGGCAATAAACCGTGGTAGTGCAGACAGCAAGTGACAAGTGGTATGTTTAGGGCAGCAGACTGGGCAAGTCTGATAAGTGCAGAAAAGGAAGAAAATGGGGTGTTGGGGGACTGTGTGGTTACAGATACAGTCCACAGTGCAAGCGCAGTGCAGGAGGGTGGCAGGGTGAGCAGGTACCTGACCCCAGGGGACAGAGGGGGAGCGAAGAGGAAGGTCTTTCTTTTTTTTTTTTTTTTTTAAATTTCTTTATTGGTTTTTCAACACATATAAACAGTGGTTAGACAATGCAACATGTGTGGATCAAAAACAACATGTCTTAACGTACCCAACCTTCCCGCCCCACCCCCCTCCCACCGAGACCGCAGTGAAGTCCTCAGATATCCTTAGGCACGAGCCGGGCCGGGACTGGCAGTGCTGTTCGAGGCGCCGTCCTGCGTTACTGGGTGGAGAAGTGGCACCGTTAGCGCCACCCATCGGAGTAAGTCTGCGCTGGAGTCCAGCCTTTGTGTCTGGATCGCCGTTTCCCAAGCCGCAGTCTCGGCAGCTATCCATCTCTTGAGGTCGTCCCACCAAAGGGCTTCGCTTGGCCCTCCTGCGCTCTTCCAACCCATGGCTATGCGCCTTTTTGCTGTTATGTTTATCAAGTCAGTGAGTCTGTTTAGGGGCTTATTCTTGCTGTTTCGCTTGTAACTCCCCAATATGCAGGCTGCTGGTTCTTGGATCATCACCTCAATTTCAGCAGTCGCTACTTTTTCTTGTACTCGGGCCCAGAACCTCTGGACTACCGGGCAGCTCCAGAACATGTGGGTCATACCCGCCCCTGGCTCGTGGCATTTGGGACAAGTCTGAATCGTGGCTCCCTTGAACTTTGATATGGCTTGGGGCGTGAGGTAGGCTCTGTTGGTGATGTACAATTGAATAAGTTGGAGGCAAGCATTTCTGGAGACTCTTTTATGGTAATGGGTTATTTCCTCCCATGCTTTGTCCTCAAATTCGAGGCCCATTTCACTCTCCCATCTGCTTTTGCATTTCAGTGTGTCCTTTGTCGTGCTCTGCAGCAGGGCTTCATATATTCTGGAGGTTTCATGGCCTCCTTCGGCAGTGTCCAGTAATGATTCGATGGCTTCGTTCTGCGTGAGTTGGTTGACGGCCTCCGGCCATCTCTCCATCAGGGCCTTCATTACTGCTCTGTGGAGCAAGAACTGGCCTGTGGGCAGGCCCGTGGACTCGCTGAGGTCAGTAAACGTCATGAGCTCCTGTTCGTGGGTGAGGTCTCCGAGTACCGCCACCCCATAGGGTTCCCACTGAGTGCGTGTGTCTACATGACCCCATGAAGTTTTCACCATGACGGCCGCAATGGGGATCTGCGGGGAATATGGGTCTGTTACCCCCACTGCCTTGCAGGCTCGCCTCCAGAGCTGAGTTCCAAGTTTGGCTAGGTAAGGGTGTTGTTGTAGAGCCCCTTTCTCGACCCAAAGGAGGTCTCGAAGTAGCAATCGCGGCAGGGCCGGTTGGAGGAGTCGGGTATCAGTGGTGGCTTCATCCGCCATCCAGTGCGTTACGTGCCTCAGTTGACTAGCCAGATAATAGAGTTCGAAATTGGGGACTTTCAATCCCCCCTTCTCATAGGGTCTTTGGAGAATGTCTAGTGCCACTCTGTGCCTGCCCCCCTGCCACAGGAATCCTCTACAGAGCTTGTTTAGGTCTCTAAAAAAAGCGGGGGGGATGTTGAAGGGGACGTTAGTGAAGCAGTGTAGTAGGCGTGGAAGCGCTACCATTTTGAGGAGTCCCGCCTGCCCAGCTACAGAGAGAGGGAGCTTCCCCCAAAATTCCATGGATTTTGCGAGAGCTTCCTTTGCCCTAACCGTGTTAAGAATGTGTTCGGTGCTCGGGTTATGGTGTATGGTAACGCCAAGGTATTTAAAGGATGTTGCTTGCCACTGGAGGTCTAGTGGGGGCAGGGATCCGTACTCCCCGCTATGCAGTGCAGCGAGGGGGTAGAGGCAGGACTTATCCCTATTAATCTGTATGCCTGTGTGTGTGTGGAAGCAATCCAATGTCTCCAGGATGTAGGGCAGACGGAGCTCGGGGTCATGTAGGTAGAGCAGCATGTCGTCTGCATACATGGAGATGAGATGCGACACCCCGTCTAGCTCAATGCCTCCGTCGCCATATTCCTGTCGGAGATATGCGGCCACCGGCTCTACGGCTATGATATAGAGCATGGGGGATAGGGGGCATCCCTGTCATGTGCCTCTGTGAAGGGGCCATTTGTCGGAATAAGTCCTGTTGGTGCGCACCCTGGCAGTGGGATTGGTGTAGATCAATTGAGTCCATTTAAGGAAGACGGGTCCGATCCCCATCTTGGTCATGGTGGCATACAACCATTCCCATCTAACCGAATCGAAGGCCTTGGTGGCGTCAAGTGATGCTACGGCGTATTTCTGGGATTTCCCCTCGGTACTATATATGATGTGGTGTAATCTACGTAGGTTTTCAGTGATAGAACGCCCGGGCACGTAGCCCGTTTGGTCCTGATGGATTAGAAGGGGAATCACTCTGCGTAGTCTATTGGCAAGCAGAGCTGACAGTATTTTGCTGTCTACGTTTAACATAGAGAGAGGTCTATACGACCCGCAATCTGTCCCATCTTTACCAGGCTTTAGTATGGGGATTATTATTGCTTCACTCATGGAGTTCGGGAGAGAGCCTCGCTCGAAAGCCTCGTTATATACTTGTGCAAGCAGGGGGGCGAGGGTCTCCTCATATGTCTTATAGAATTCCCCAGGGAGGCCATCCATGCCCGGCACCTTTCCGGAGGGAAGTGATCTAATTGTTGCCTTCACGTCATCAGGGGTAATCGGTTCGTCGAGGGCTTCGGCCAGCTGTGGGTCTAACCTGGGTAACTTAATGCAGTCTAGGGCGTCGTCGATCCCAGTGTCGGATGAGGGAGGGGTCTGGGAATAGAGGTCACGGTAGAACTCAGAAAAAACTCGGTTAATCTCTGCTTGCGTGTACGCGGTGGTGCCGTCGGGTTTGCGTATGTGGCAAATGGGGGTGCTAAGGGTCTCCCTTTTGTATAGCCAAGCTAAGAGTTTGCCGGGTTTATCTCCCAGGGCGTGTGATCTCTCTCTATGTTTGGCGAAATTTAATTTCCCCAGCGTCTCCCAGTGGGATAAACAGGCTTGTCGCAGTTTAATTATTTCCTGTAGACTCTCGGGGGTCACGTCTACCCTGTTCTCCCGCTCCCCCAGCATCTTTTCTGCGTCCACCAGGGAGTTCACAATGGATCTCAGGGCCCCTCCCCCCGATGCTATCATGTCCCCTCTCATGACCACTTTATATGCCTCCCATGCGGTGCCAATACAATCTACACTGCCTAGATTGTCTTGCCAGTATTCGTCTGTGCTGTCTTGGATGTGATCCCGGAAGGCAGCATCCAGCAGGGCCTCGGCTCGCAGTCTCCACGTGGGGACCGGGGGGTCTGGGCGGATATACCTCCCATGTGACTATCAAGGGGGAATGGTCTGATAGTACTCTAGGTAAATACTGTGCATCACGAAAGGTGGCTTGCTGCTCTTGACTGACCAGCATGTAGTCCAGCCTGGTGTGGACTTTATGCGGTGGGGAGAAGGAGTATTCTCGTCGCTCTGGGTCTAGTTCCCTCCACAGATCACAGAGTGATAGTTGGGTCATTAGTTTGGACAATATCTTGGCTAGGGGGGATGGGCGGGAGTGTCTGGCATCGGATCTGTCTTTGAGAGGGTCAAGGGTGCAGTTGTGGTCGCCGCCCCAAATCACAGCACAATTTACATATGGGCCTAGTCTAGGATAAAGGGAGTGGAAGAAGGGAGTGGCATCGTGATTGGGTGCATAAGTGCTAACCAGGCACAGGTCTTTCCCCTCTATCGTACCTTGCACAACTGCCATCCTGCCCTCGTCATCCGTCTTGGTGCTTGTTATCCTGAAGGGGACAGCCGGGTCGATCCAAATCAGGACCCCTCTTGCGTATGAGGAATAGGCGGATCCGATCATGGTCCCTCGCCACGTTTTGGCTAGCGCCTTCAGTTTCTCCTCCATTAGGTGTGTCTCTTGGAGCATAGCGATTCCGAACTTGCAGCGACGCAGGTATGTGTGGATCCGGCGTTGTTTTACGTAACTGTTCATGCCTCTGACGTTCCACGTCATTATTTTTATCGTTTCAGCCATGAGCGTGGTCGTGCCCAATGTTCCCCCACTGGCTCAATCGGGGTCCTATTAAAGGTGCATCTGTAGCGAGGTCATTCTGAGGTCTCGGTATTTCTTGTTCAAAAGTCCCAACGTGGGTGTAACTCCCCAGTATCTCCCTCCCCCCTGATAAACTTCCCCAACATAGAACTGGTCCAACGGGGGGATCCCCGTCATGACTGTCCCGTTTCCGCTCCTTGGGACCAAGCATGGTCTTCGGGTGCCCTACGGGCGGGTAATTGTACCCTGAGAAGAGAAAGGAAGACTCCTGGGGGTTGAGGGAGCTGTTGCTTCGGTGTTCCGCGTATTAAGATCAATTTAGCTGCTCAAAGGGCTCGATTTATGTTGCTGCGCGCTTGGGGTAAAAGCCATTCCTCTGTAGTCGTGGAGAGTGGTTCAGTGCGGCTTGCGTCTTTTATCTTCGATGTCCGGTAATTGCTGCTCGTCCATCCAGTCCTGAGCCAGCGCCGGGGTGTCAAATAGCAGGGTTCTATTTTTATATATCACCTTCAGCCTAGAGGGGTACAGAAGCATGTACTTCACTCCGGCAGCTTTCAATCTAGCCTTGGTGTGTATGAACTTAGCTCTGTCCATCTGTACCTGGAAGGTATAATCAGGGTAGATCGCTATCTTGGCAGAGTTCCTCAGGATCTGGCCCCCAGAGCGCGAAAATGCTAGAATGATCTCTCGGTCTCTGTAGTTTAGTACTTTAGCTATCATAGGCCTAGGTGGGCCGCCTGGTGGGGGTTTCTTAGCGAGAGATCTATGTGCCCTTTCGATGGAGAAACCCTGTGATAGCTTCTCTGCTCCAATCTCCTGTAGCAGGAGGTTCTCTACGTAGTTGGTGGGGTCTGGGCCCTCGATGCCCTCAGGTACGCCAAGCAGTCGGATGTTATTCCGGCGAGCCCTCCCTTCCGCCTCCTCAGCCCTGTCCTCCAGGTTCTTGACCCTCTGCCGCAGGCCATCCACGTCATGCAGGAGCTGGGTTTTCGCTTCGGTGTTTTCTCGTACCTGGGTCTCAAGTGCCTCGGCCCTGCCCGCCAGGGAGCGGACGTCCTGGCGTAGGAGGCCCAGGTCTATGGCCACCGCATCAATTTGGTTTACCATTGTCGCCTGGAATAACGTGATAGCTTCCAGGAGTTGGGTGTTGCTGGGTTCGGTTGGTGCTCCAGTAGGGTCTGTCCCCCCACCAGCCGCCGCCGTGCCCGGGCACCCGGGGTCAGGGGATTCGTTGGCTGTATAAGCGTCCAGGGTGGTCTGTTGCTGCTTGGACTTAGCTCCTCTTCCCGATGATCTATCCTGGCCAGACATTCCTGTGGTTTGTGGGCTTCAGGCTCCGGGGCAGGTTCCACGGTAGAGGCCTCAGGACGTGGCCCTGGGTGTGGTCTCGGCCTCAATATGTGAGGGGCGATGGGTGCGCCCAGTTCCCGGTTGATGTGCGGTTCTGCACCGCGGGGGGACAATCGCCAGCTCCCCTAGTCTCCTCGGGGCACTTCCAATCCGCCTCAATGCTAGATGTATTGCGCGGGGAGGGGTGCGGTGTTTGGCCTGGCCCAGGGCAGCACTCTGCCACGTGTGGGGGGGGCTTCTTTCCTAATGTCTGGCGATGAGGATATGTCCCAGTCGACCCCCTCCTCCCCGGTCGGCAGCCGCGGTCTCACTCGGGTCACCAGGCAGGTGGAGGGGCCAGGCCCCCAGAAAAGGGGGGGGGATCCCCCTTGGCCAGACCGCTCCCGGTCTCCGGTCGGGCCCGCTCGCCTCCGCCTCCACCCCCGGGCCGCCGGGCGGGTCCTCAGCTCGGAGGGCAGACGGCCCCAGTGGGTCCTTCGATGGGACAAGTCCAGGAGCAGGCGTCTGCACCCAGACCGGTCCTCCACTCTCCTCCCTCTCCTCAGCGGGCGGGGCCAGTCCGGTCTCCAATCTCGCCGGTCACCGCTGCGGGGTCAGCGGATGCCCCCAACTGCTCCGGCCGATGGCACGGGCCCGGCAGGGCAAGCGGCGCCGATGAACCCCTCCGGCGGGGCTAGTCCGGGCGTGGGGCAGCCAGCGCCCGGTCCCCGAACTCCACTGGTCTCCGCTGCGGGCCTCTGCAGCCGTCGGTGCGCCCCAGCGGCGCAGGCAGTGCCTCCGCTGCATCCGCTTCCCGCGGGGCTCCTCAACCGCTCTTCGATACTCCTCCGCTTCAGGCGCTGTGAAGGTTCACCGCCTCCGCGGGCCGCCGGGCCAGCGCAGGCCTCTCTGGGCTCAGCAAGGGGAGGCCGCCATCTTGGCTTCGTGTTACGCGGTTTTTTCGCAGCCTCGTTCAGGTCTCACGGACTGCAACCTTCGTGTGTGGGGGGTCCCGGAGCCTCCTCCAGGCTTCAGCTATACTCGTGATGCCCCGGCGGGCTCGGATGAGGCTTCGGTGTCCCGTATGGCAGCTTATCGATGCTCGTCGAGCGGAGCTCACCGAAGATGCGTCCACTCTACATGGCGGTTAGCCACGCCCCCCGAGGAAGGTCTTTCTTAAGGTGCTTCCGGAACCGGAGATGGTTCTCCTCAAGTTTTAGAGCGGCAGGGAGGCTGTTCCAGAGGGAGGCCCCAGTTGAAGACAGAGATCTACCCCCAGCTTCTTTCTTTGAAAAACGACTGACCCTAAGGGAGTTGGAGGTAGAGGAGCGAAGAGCTCGAGAGGGGAGGTATTTGCGGAGGGATAGCTGAAGGTTTTTAGGACCCAGGCCCCAGAAAGCCTTGTGGACAATGCAGAGGGTTTTGAATTGAATCCTTACATCGACTGGGAGCCAATGGAGAGATATCAGAGCTGGAGAGATACAATCCCAGGGCTTGAGGCCAAGGAAAAGTCTTGCAGTCCTGTTCTGGATTAGTTGCAGAGGACGGAGTAGAGGCAGGTAGATTTAGAAAGAGGCTGTTACAGTAGTCCGACCTAGAGAGAAACAGAGCTTGGTAGACAGTGAGCTTCTGGGGGAAGGAGAGGAAAAGCAGAGTACCTCTGAGGAGGTGCTGTAGGAAGTTTGACTTTAGAGACATCAGAGATGGTTCTACGTGATTTCAACGTGGGTCTTTTCATCGCCACGTTTTCATCGACCAAAACTCAATTTTATTTTTTTTCCTGGGGGGGATCCTCCCCCAGGACCCCCTTAATTAAATAATCATACCCCAACCCCAATCAAACACCCACCAACAAATATTTTTTTAAAAATGAGTTTTGGTCGATGAAGATGTTGGCGATGAAATGTCCCACGTTGAAAAATACTTCGACGAAATGTGTGTATACCTCAGAGATGTGCGCGGAGAAGGAAAGTGTGGTGTCAAAGATGATCCTGAGGTTCTTAGCCTCGCAGGTGGGGGGCAGAGGGGGGCCAAGGGAGGCCGGCCAGAGAGTGAGGGGAAAGGACGATGAAGGTGTGCCGATGAGGAGGATCTCTGTCTTGCAGGCATTCAGACAAAGGTCATTAGTGGAACACCAATCTTGAATGGCAATTAGGCAATCAGAGATGAGAGACGGAGAGGAGGTGGCCGAGGGCAGCCTGAAAATGAGTTGAGTATCGTCTGTGTAGCACTGGAAATTTTAGCAGAAAATGGCAATGCAGTGGGCGAGAGCTGCCAGGTATTTGTTGAAAAGCCAGGGCGAGAGGTTAGACCCCTGGGGAACACCACAGGAAGAGAGATAGATGAAAGGAAGGACCCAAGTTGGACCTGGGAGGGTCGATCAGAGAGGGAAGATGTCAGCCAGGCCAGAGCCTCATCAGTGATCCGCAGGTTATCACAGAGATGGTTGAGCAGAATGGTATGGTTGACTGTATCGAAGGCAGAAGAGAGATCGAGTAGGATGAGGACAGAGGGAATGTTCGAGTCAAGGTTGGAGAGCAGATCTTCATGGATGTTCATCTGGAGGGCAGTTTCCGTGCTTCTGGCCGCTCTGAAGCCAGACTGGTGGTCATCGAGACAGCCAACAAAATCAGAATGAAGGTTAAGCTGAGAGATGGGCAGCTTTTCCAGGAGTTTGCCCAGAAAGGGAGTAATGGAAATTGGGCGATAGTTAGCCGGACAGAAAGGATCAGCTGTGGGTTTCTTGAGGAGAGGATGCACAAGGGAGTGCTTCAGAGGGGAGGGGAAGGATCCTGAGGCAAAGGAGTGGTTGCAAAAATCAGCAAGGGCCAGAGTGAGGGTGTCAATGTGGTCCTTGATTGTTTTAGAGGAACAGGGATGAACCTGTTTTGACGAGGCTTTTATAAATCGGACTTGTCTAGCAACCTCATCAAGGAAGAAAAGAGGAAAGGAAGAGAAGGAGGGTGGGGGGGTATTAAAAGGGGGTCAGCAAGCACAGTCAGAGAGAATAGGAGGGGGAGGGGAGGAGAGGATGGACAGGATGTCCTGGGGTTTTGAGATAAAGTGAGAGGCAAGGGCATTGCAGAGAGCCTGGGAGGCAAGAGGAGGGGTAGAGACTGCAGCAGGATTGGCAAGCTCCTTGCAGATTTTAAAGAGTTCGGCCAATTTGTTTGATGCCGCAGAGATATGGGCTTGAATGTGGGCTCTCGTCTTGGTGTGGACAGAGAGTCGGTATCGCCTTTGGAGCAGGTAACAGGCCAGTTTGTCAGAGGATGAGCAAGAAGCCCTCCATTTCCTCTCAGCCACCCTACACTTACGTTTAAGTGTGGCTAGGTCGGAGTCATACAAGGAATTGCACTTGGCTTTGGACTACAAGCAGATCCTCATGACGGGGGCAAGAGCATCAGGAGTATCAGAAATATAAGAGTAGAGAAGGGACAGGGTTGTGTCCGGGTGTGAGTCGGCCAGAGGAGGAGGAGGGGGGTGGGTGGAGAGAAGGTGGCAGCGAAAGCCTCAACTGACACAGTCTTCATAGGTCGGATGTCCAAGAAGGTAGGTGGCAGTGTTAGGGTGGGTGTGGCTTGGGGGAAGAGTGAGAGATGAGAAGGCAGTGGTCACTCCAGGAGAGAGGAGTGGTCAGAGGGATAGAGAGGGGGAGGCCAGAGGAGATCAAGACATCAGGTGTGTGTCCTGCAGAGTGCATCAGGTCAGAGGGGAGGATGGAGAGGGAGAGGGAATCGCAGAGGTCGCAAAAGAGCAGAGAAGAGGGACAGGGAGAATCGAGGTGGATGTTGAGGTCACCAAGGAGGAGGAGTTGAGTGATTGAGGCCAGAAGGGAGGAGGAGAGGTCAGCCCACACAGAAAGAAAAGAGTTGATTTGCCAAGGGGGCCGGTAGAGGGTAGCAACAGTAAGAGAGGCTAGGAGAGATTGAGAGCCTGCAGACAAGTTATTAGAAAGAGGAGTAAATCTGAGTGGGAATGATAGTGCCAGGGATCCACTCAGGAAAGATCAGGGCTACACTGCCAACATGCCAAGTGGATCTGGGTGCCGAGAGGATCTTGTAGGCATCGGGGAGGAGTGTGTCAAAACTTGTGACAGAGCTGGCCGTGAACCATGTCTCTGTAAGACCAAGGACATCAAGGTTCAGTTCTTCAAGGAGGTGGCAGATGTCAGAGGAGTGTTTGACAGCAGCAAGAGTTTAGAGTGGCAAGATGAAGAAGGTTGCCAGCCTTAAAGACCTTCTGGGGAGGGGTACAAATCAGAGGTACGGCATGCAGAGTTGTAGGGGTAGCCTGAGGAGGGAAGAGTGGGCAAGGTAGACAAGGAATGAGAGGAGGGGGCAGCTGGGGACGAAAGGAAATTGATGAGGTGAGGCAACCGCCTATCGAAGAGGAGGAGATATGCCTGAGGACCTTGGACAATGACAGTGCCATTTAGGTAGACATTGAGGATGACTCCGGAGGAGCCGAAAGAAGCCATGAGGACTTCCCAGCGAGTGCCACCATTAATGGGAGAGGAGGATGGCTAGCACCCAGCGGCCACATGCACAACTCCGTTGTTGCCAAACTCGACCGGAGCTGTGATGCAGCAGCCTCTGTGCCATCGCGGGGGTCCCTACTGTGAGTCCCCGGTGTCCAGCCTGGTGGACTGACACAACAGACATCCTGACTGGAGTCTCCCATGTGGGGCTTAATCTGCCAGTGACTTGGCCGCACAGTGCGGCCTTGACTGCGGAGCCGGCGGGATCGAGTGAAGCTGCTGCGGCCATTGTCCCTGGACGGCGCAACATTGGAGGGGCTTGGGCAAGTCTGGATTCTGGCCTCCGCTTTGGGGGTGAAGTTCCTTGGTGTGATCATGAGTGGCCGGCCCCCCAGCCTGCTCCAATACCTGCTGTCCCGGCTCCTGGGTGGGGGAGGAGCCGGGATAGCCAACGCTACAACGCACCAATGCGGTTGTAGCAGGACCTGCTGGCCCCCCAACCCTGACACTGACATATCCGGGGTGAACCATCTTGCAGCAAAACCTACAAGGTTAGTGCCCCCCTGGATTACGTGGGGGGTTGCAACTTGCACTGCGTGTGCCGGTCAGCCCGGGATATGGCTCCCTCCGTCTCTAAGGCCACATACCGCAAAAAGCCTTCTGGCTCCTGTGACTTGTTGGGCTGTATGCGGCCTGCCTCCCCTACGCATAAGTACTGGACAGGGGGCCCCGCTGGCGCTGCTCTGCCAGGCACATATCGGGAGATGGACTAGGAGGCTTCCCCTGGTCCCAAAAACTGATAATCACTAGCCCCTGTGCCAGGGCTTGGAAGTGACCATTTGCTTGATTTTGGGCTGATACAGGTTAGGCAGTTTGGGTCCCCCATTGGAAGTAACCAGCAGCTGGGAGGCTCTCAATGCCCAGGACATACACATCATACTTGGGCTCCCCTGGACCACCGGGATGATCAGTGTTAAGACGCTGTTCCAGTCAGTCGAAATAGGCCGGACACACAATGTTGTTAGGAGGGGTGGCCCCTCTAGGACGGAGGTGCTTAGAAGCGGGCCCCAGGTTGCACGCAAAGATTGTAGTCACACAGTCATCGAGGTTCCCCCTTCGAGATCCTTGCACCTTGTTCCTCGACTAAGGAACACATTGCCAGATGAAGAGGTAGCACTGGGAGTCACTGATCAGAACCAGGCTGGCCACAGTGATAGCAACTTGGCCTGTAGCACCTTATGCAAGTTGGAGGCCCCCCGGTGCCTATCGTGAGTAATTACAAGTTACTAACTGTAGTGACAAACATACTCTTAGTCCTTAGTCCCCTTTGCTCTATACTGTATGGGCGTCTATTCCTAAGGACGGGAAACAGAACCTTTTTCAACAGAAAAAACCTTCTTCCTCTTCAAATTTAGAGGCGCGCAGGGGTGCGGCCATGAAAGCATGCGCTACCGTGACTCTGCCCACCGGCACCACTCATCAGTCCCTATTGACGCGTCGACAATATTTATGATTGCCTAATGACACCAGTATTAATAGGGGGGAGGATGGTGGGACGTATGGAGGAAATGGGACTAAGGACTAAGAGTATGTTAGTCACTACAGTGAGTAACTTGTAATTACTCTCAAGTCCCGTCCCCTTTCCCTCATACAGTATGGGCGTTTACAACTGGATGTAGCCCCAGGGTGGAGAGGAGACCCTCCTTAAGCAAACAAGTTCCTTAGAACTGCCTGTCCGAAGGCTGTGTCTGACTTGGAGCCGGCTAAAGCTGACAGGGTGCCCCTGGTAGCTGCCCTGCTTATGACCTGCCCCGGAATCTGCCGCTGGAATGCGATGGCTGTGGCCTTGGCCCTGATGGCACGGGCGTGCATGTTGGCTGTCAGTGGCTTGCGCTGCTCCTCATAGGCCTATTTGATGGCTGCAACCACCCACCTTGCTATGGAGGGCTTGGATACCTGATAACCGGGTCTGGTGCCCCCAAAGGTGACAAAAAGTGTGTCCGACTTGCGAAAGCCCTTGGTCCTAGCCAGCTAGAATTTCAGAGCGCGTCTGACATCCAGACAGTGCAAGATTCTCCGAGCCTCGTTCTTGGGGTCAGCAAAGAATGTAGGTAGGACTATTTCCTCGTTTAGATGGAACGCGGAGGGTACATTAGGTAGGAACGCCGGGTGAGTGAGTCCGCAGGCCACCTTATCCGTGTGGAAAGTGGTAGAGGGTTCTGAAGCCACCAGAGCCTGGATTTCACCGACTCTGCAAGCGGATACGAGACCTATTAGCAGAGCTGTCTTAATGGTGACCAGCCTGATGTCCATGGATGCCATTGGCTCCAAAGGTTTGTGCGCCAGGGCCCCCAACACCACATTGAGGTCCCACACAGGGTGTGGCTTCTTGATGGGCGAATAAGGCCTGAACAGGCCCGCCAGATGCTTCTTGACTATCGGGTTGGAAGAGAAGACATCCTCCTCCGAGTTTCTGTAGGCCCCTATGGCTGCGAGATAGGTGCGACATGTGTCCACCTCTACGCCTCAGTGGGCAAGGTGCGCCGAGAACAAAAGCACATCATCCAGCGTGCACGTCAGGGGGTTGATTTCCTTAGAATCTGCCCAGTGACAGAACCTGCTCCATTTGCTCCTGTACCGACTCCTAATGGCCTTGCTCCCAACGCCCTGAATGATTTCCAGGTTAGCCTGAGATAGGATCAAGTGCTTGGGGGTGATCTGTACAGGAACCACGCTGCAAGGGCTAGTTTCTGTGGAGTTGGTGGAGACGCGCTGCCCCCTCTGCTTGGGCAGGAAAGGTGAATGGGTGGTTGGTCTGAGAGGCTGAGCAATTCGAAGAACCATAGTCTCGCCAGCCACCAAGGTGGTATCACTATGATGCCGAGCTGACAAGCCTCCTTTATCTTGCAGACTACCCTGGGGATCAGGTGTGTGGGCGGAAAAGCATATGCTTTCATGCCCTCCCATTGAATCTGCATGGCATCGCCCAGGGAGCTGGGGCCTAGTCCCAGCCACAACACGAACTGATGGCACTTCCTGTTTCTCCAGGAGGCAAATAGATCCACCTGCGGATGGCCCCATGTGTTGAAGACCTCCTGCAGCACCTGGTCGTTCAATTGTCACTCGTAATTGTCCGCACCCAGCCTGCTGAGTCTATCCGCCTCCACGATGTCCTCCACCAGAAGGTGGAAGGCCCTGAGGTAAGTGTTTTCCAGGGCCCACTCCCACATGCTGACTGGTAGGTTGCGGAGCGGACCTGGTACTCCCCTGCTTGTTGACATAGTACATGCTGGTGGAGTTGTTGGTCTGGATCAGTATGGTCCTGCCCCTGAGGAGAGGGAGGAAGGCCCTGCGGGCTAGCCAAAAGGCTCCGAGCTCCAGCCAGTTGCTATGCGACTCCTGCTCCTGCCGGGTTCAAATTTAGTGGAAGCTGAGGCTGTCCAGAGTGGCTCTCTACGGAGGAGTCCGTAGTAATGGTGAGCTGCGGAGTTGGCTGCCGGAAAGGTCTGCCAGTCCGCAGATTGCAGTCCTTGGACCACCACCGCGTGAGGTCCGAGTGGCGAGAAGGCAGTATGCTGACCAGTTACGCTTGGAAGACCCTTTCATGATTCCATGAGGCTGCGAAGTGCAGTAGCAGTCTCCTCATCTGCAGCCTTGTGTGTGGCACAGCCAGGAATACCGCCACCATGATACCCAGCAGGTGCTGGTGCCACCAAGCCGAAGTAACTGGTCTGGTAAGTAAGTGCGTAGTGGCCCTCTTGATGGCCGTAATCTTGTCCTCCGAGGGAAATACCTTCTTGGAGCTCGTATCCCAGATGAGGCCCAGGAAGGTGAGGCTCTGCGTGGGCTGCAGCTGAGACTTCTTGAGGTTGAGGCAAACCCCAGGTCATGGAGCATACTCATAAGCGCGGAGGAGGTGTGGACAACCCCCTCTGGGGATCTCGCTGTGACGAGCCAGTTGTCCAGGTATGTGTAGACATGGTGGCCCTGGGCCCTGAGGAGGGCTACCACTGCATTTATGTGTCTGGTGAATATAATATCCTGGGGGCTGAGTTGAGGCCAAAGTGTAGCTCCTTGTACTGGAAATGACAGCCCATGATCCTGAAGCGTAGGAAGGAGTGATAGGGCTGCCAAATCGGGATGCATAGGTAAGCGTCCTTCAGATCCAGGGAGCCCATCCAATCTCCCTTCTCTAGTGTCTCTGCAATGAGTGCTGGCGTAACCATCTTGAAATTCTGAAGAGGGAGGGAGAGGTTGAGGGTGGAGAGGTCCAACAACTCTCAGGCCAGCCTGGTTCTTTTTTTGTATGTCGAAAATCCAGATCTATGTGATCACTGCGACGGCCGAAAATGCTGTTTTTTTTTTTTTAACTCTTTACACCACATATATATGCGGAGGGAGACCCCCGAAGTCCCCGATATTAATATTATACACTTAACCCCCCCACAAATATATATGGTGTAAGGGAGGGGCTAAAAAGAAAAAGAAAGTCGCATTTTCGGCCGTCGCAGTTCCCAGGTGGACATTTTTGAATGATTCCGAAAATCCTAGAATAGAAGCCTGATCCGCTCTGGGAGGCTGCTACATCTTCCACTGTCTGGCTCTGGACGAGCGACCGAATCTCCGCCAATAGAGTTGCCGTCCCAATCTGTGGGATGGGAGGGGAGGAAGGAGGAGAGGGAGGTAGAGGTAGGCAGTACCCGTGGATACTACTGAGAGGATCCACGGGTCCGCGAAGGTTTGGTGCCAATAAATGCACGCGAGAGGCTAGCCTGTCCCCCACTGGAGACACGTAGACCCGGAGGGACGCATCATGCCTTTTTGCTCTGTGAGGCTTCTGCTGAGGAGGGGGACTGGAAGAAGCCCTTGCTCCCATCCCCCCTTTTTGTTGCTTGAGCCGTTGCTGAATCAGCAAGCGGTCAGGTTGTCTCGACCTCCGTTCTTGGAATCCCCGGAACCCACTGAACGCCGCCCCTTATCGGAGCGTTGATGTGACTAGGTGTAGGCCTTGGCTGTGGCCTTCGTCAGAAAAGATAAAAGATTTCGCAGTTTGCGAGCTGTTGTTCTTCTTATCTAATTCCTCATCAGTGGTAGAGTGGAAGAGGTCACTACCCTCAAACGGAAGGTCCAATATGCGATCCTGGACGTCGGGGTTAAACTTAGTAGCCCAAAGGCAGGCTGTCCTTCTCATGTCCATAGCGATGCAGATGCCTCGGCAAGAGGTATCAATGTGTGCCACTGTGGACTCCATGATGTCCTGCGCTACCAGCCTGCATTCTCCTAGACCCGCCTTGAAGCGTGCCTGGCACTGCACCGGAAGTTCCGGAAGGAAGTCTGCTATTTCCCACCACAACCTCTGGTTAGCGGCTGCCAGCATGGCATCCGTGTTGGCTTGACGGAGGGAGGCGTTGGAGTAAACATTTTTCCCGTACACCTCCAAGATCTTATCCTCCTTGCCTAGCAGAGCTAAAGAAGAGGTGGGCGAGGACAACTGCGGCTTAGAGTAGAGTTACGCCGCAGCGATCACTGACGAGTGCGGCTGGGGGTGCGTTGACAGCCAGAGTGTATCCCCCTCCATCTATCTATATTTGGCATCGAGCCAATCCTTCTTGGCCAGAGCGACGACATCCTTCTGCATTGGGATACCCGTCTTGGTAGGTGGTTTTAGGGAGAAGACCTCTGTCAAGACCCCGTCCTGGGGCTGCTCTACCTCGGGATGAGAAAGGCCCAGATATTCTGCCAAACCTGTAAGCCTGTCGTGAAAGGCCTTCGCTGACGTCGGCGTGTCAGGGTCCTCCTCCTCGTCTGTATCTGCCTGGGTGTCCAGCTGGTCCATCGCAGGAGGAGGAGTGATGGGCGCTGTGAGCTGTGGTGTGGAAACCGAAGCCGGAGGCTGCTGCAGAGATTGGCTCGGAACCGGCTGAGCTGGGAGCGGATTCAACGGAGCGGCAGAGGGGGCTGTGCTGCGGCCTGTGGTGCCGGAGCCATGGGGGGAATGACTATAGGTGTCGTCGGAGTGACCGGAGGGAGCAAGACCCTGACTGCATCCCTTAGGATGGCAACCGTCAGGGGGGTTTGCATCAGCCCCAAAAACTTTTCAAAGAACATGTCTTCGGAGGCCGATGATGAGGCAGGGGATACTGACGGAGTGTCTGGGGGCTGCTGGGGCCGGAGCACACTCAGTCCGGGCTGCAGGGGGAACTTGCCCTTCGCTACTTATGGATACACAGTAGGCCACATACCTGGTTGACACCAGTCGCACCTTGAAACTCGTTCACCCATCTGCTCTGTTCCTAGGAGTGGCATCGGACAAGTGGCCATGTTGTCTGGCGCTTCAGCCATTTTGTCAGGCTGCGTGCCACGTGCCAAAGTCATGGTGCATGGCCCTCCGGACACGGCCTTGCACAAGACTCTTGGTGTTGGCACATGAGGCTCATCCCGCACCTCAGGTCTAGGCCTGGAAGGCGTACCACCCTCAACATTGTCGCTGGTAGTGCTACGTGCAGGCACCCCCTCGGACATGGTGCTGGTACTAGGGCGAAGGTCCTCGGGTGTAGACCCGGTAGAAGAAACTTGCGATCCCTCAGCACTGATACCAGTAGGGTACAGAGACTCCTCGGCCACAAGGCTGGTAGCTGGGTTAGCCTAGGTGCGTGTGGTGGTAACAGAACCCAAGAAGTTCCTCCTGCTTGGGCGTTTCATAAGGAAGGAGTCGCCCTTAGGGGGTACGATGGAAAATAAGGGCCCTTCCTTGGGCCTCGATCTCTGCTGGACAAACTTCTGCAAGTCCTCTGGACGCAACACTTGGAAGAGTTTCCTCCACCTGGCTAGCCTGTTCTTCTGTGCGCGTGGAGTCGCACGCGGTACAACCCTCCCAGCCGTGGTCAGGGCCAAGGCAGCGGAGGCAAAGAGCATGGGGGGGTCAGATGTGGGAAAGAGTCCCTTGCAGGCTGGACACCTGCTGAAACCCCCTGAAGTCGACATGCGCCGGGGAAAAGCGTGATGCCGGAGGATCAAGTACCTAGATGACAAATAAAGACAAAAAGATAAGAATCTGGGGAAGAGACTGGAATTACATGGCGGGGCCAAACCCGGTGTGCTGGTGAAATCAGCCCGTTCCCGTCAACGCCGAAAAGGGGACTGAGGAGTGGCGCGGTGGGCTGAGTCAAGGTAGCGCATGTTCCCATGGCTGCGCCTCTAAATTTAAAGGGGAAGAAGATTTCTCTGGTGAAAAAGGTTCTGTCTCCCATCCATAGGAAGGGACGCCCATACAGTATGGAGGAAAGGGGACGGGACGTAAGAGTAAGGGGTGATATGACTAAGAAGTGGCAACACACTCCCTCTGTGTATGCTCTGCACTAAACTGATGTGAGGAAAAGGAAGTGTCTGCACAGCTTTGTACCACAAAATAACAGCGCTCCATGGGAGGTCTCCCTCCACTACACAGCGACTGAACACCACAGGGCCTGACACAGCATGGTGGCTTTATAAAAAAACACTTCCGGCTTCAACAATACTTGTCACGGCCACTAGCAATGCGAGCGCAATGACGAAGGGAGCCGGGAAGAAACAAAGCTCCATCAACACGTTTGCTAAAACTACACCTAAGGTGATGGAAGGAGTGGAAGGCACGAACAAACCGCCCGCGGATGGCGCGGAACAGCAGGGCCCCAGCAAGCTCCACCACATGATGGAGTACTTGCGGGAGGGGTTCACTACGCTGCACTCCAAATTAGACGACATGTGTGGCACAATCAGTATTAAAGCCCGGATGGACAAAACGGACAGATGCATTACCGAAGTTGAGAACCAAGTGAGCACGACTAAAGATGAAGTGACTGCTATTAAGGCAGATGGCACCGCACTCTCGAAACAAGTCCAGACCATTGGCAAGAAGAATGAGGACCTAGAATCTACATCTCGCCACTACAACCTTAGAATTATCGGCATACCTGAAGACAGTGTGGAGGGACCAATGGAGGACTACGTGGAATGAATACTGATGACTATACTGGACAGTGCAAAGATGTCACTGCACTTTGCCTTCGAGCAAGCCCACTGCACGTTGGCCGCAAAACCCAAACCTGGAGCACCTCTGCACCAGATTACAGCCCATGTGCTGAATTATCGGGATAGAGACATCTTGCTCTGTGCTGCAAGGGCTAAAGGTGAGCTACTACTAGGCTAAAACAGAATCCATCTGTACCCGGACTTCTCGGCATCAGTTCAACAGATCGTAAATCCTTCAGGATAACCAAAGAGACTCAGAGCACAATGTGAAATACGCCATGCTCTTTCCTGCCAAGCTGCGTATCGAATAAAACAAAGTATATTATTTTTACCCTGCCTGAGGAGGCCATGCGCTTTGTGGATGAACACTTGCCTGGGTGACCAGCACAAACAACTATAATTACTCTGAGTTTTCGCTTGCAAACCCTAGTAGGAACACTGAAATGAGCGGCCAAGATCTGGGTGAAGGCACTCCGTCTATCCTATACTGAACAATGGTTATTTGCTGCCCAGACTGCTATACAGCCAGAAGAGTTATATTTGAAATTGGAAAACGTCAAAGCCAGCCCTGCCGAGACGGAATTAGTCAGCATACAGCCCCCCCCCCCCCATGCAGAGTTGCAGATGTAATTGGGGTGTTCACAATGGGGGATTCATGCCTCCAATTGGGAGAGGGATGGGGGCGGAAGTTGGGGTAATGTTATAAAAAATGTGTTTTGCATGTTCATAAGCATTGGTAGCAACAGCAATAAATGCACGGAAAAGGTACGGATGCACCTGATGAGACACAGTGCCATCTAGCAATTACAGTATGAAATGTCCCAATCAGAGCTGACCCGATACACTTTGTGAGTTGGAATGTACTGGGGTTGGTTAACCCGATTAAGAGGTGGCGAATACAGATCCTGTTCCGGCAGGAGACGCAAGCACTGGCACAGTGCTGCGAAGCATTCGACAAAAACTGGGCTCCACAACGCTACTATACTACGCACTCAACCCAATGCAGGGGGGCTAATGACCCTCATTCACAAATCCACACTATATACACATATAAAAGCCCAGGTGGACCCAGCAGGATGGTATGTGTTAACACACAGGAAGATACGAAACCAAGAGGTTTTATTACTTGACACATACGATCGCAACATTGACGACCCTGATTTCTATGTAGAAATCTTAGATCTACAGGCACAATACCCCTTGGTCCCTGTCCTGTGGTGAGGCAATATAACACCATAATTAACCTAAGACTTCATAGATCTAGCTCCAAACCCCGGCAGCCGACCAAACCACTCTATCAGGGTCTTGAGGAGGTAGGACTGGTAAATGCTTAGAGGGCGCTTAATCCGGGGTCAAGACAATATTCATACTATTCAACAGTACATGATTCACACTCCCGAATAGATATGTCTGTATCTGACTCACTGGTTGCTCACCTAAAGGGTGCTGATATATTGGCCAGAACATTCTCTGATAACTCCCCTGTAACGATGCAAATGGCACTTGGTGAGGTACTCAGTGTGAGAAGGGGCTGGAGGCTCAAGCCACATTCACTGTTAGATCCCATATTCAAGGCAGAAATGGCAAAGTGCACTGACAAGTACTTTAATCTGAACACTGGCACTGTTGACACACGTGACCCTTTGGGAAGCCTTTAAGGCATATATCCGAGAGGTAGCCCTTGCAACCGAAGGTGACCCTTTGGGAAGACTTTAAGGCATATATACGAGGGGTAGACCTTGCAACCGAAAGTGGGATACTGAAGGGAATACGAAGAGATATACAAGCAAGTGAGGCCCACCTGCACCGGCTAGAGCAAGCGCACGAGACAAGCCCTGATAGCAACATCCTAGGGGACATAAAAATCGGAACTGGACCAGTTCCAAGCACATGCGGATAGGGAACTGAAATTCCTGGATAGCCCTAATCTGGCAAGGAAGTATGCTGAAAGTGAAGGGCCTGGCAGGCTGCTCGCTAGGATGGTCCGGCCAGCACATCCCTTCCATACTGGATGCATCGGGAACGTTGGTCCACACTACTGTGGGAGTGAGCCAGGAGTTTCACACCTTTTACTCAGAGCTGTATGATAACTCTGATACAGTGACCCCTCCACGAGATACATATCTGGATGGCCGCCCGTTAACGTCGCTTTCAGCAGACACCAAAGCTGCCGTTGATAGCTCTATTACCCCAGAAGAGATGACAGTGTGGTTGGAAGCCTGCCCAATAGAAATACTTCCTCCCACGCTAGGGGAGGCAGTCATTACAGTCCTGCTTAAGCCCGGCAAGCCCCCTGAACAGTGCATCTCTTATCGGCCCCTTTCTCTCATTAACTTGGATATTAAAATCTTTGCCACGATGTTGGCCTTTCGCCTGGCCCCCTACATGAAACATATTATCCACCCGGATCAATCAGGATTCATCCCTGGCCACTCCATGGCACTAAACCTAAGATGCATCTTCAATATTCTGGTGCAAATAGATTCGGAGTTACAGGTGTTTGCCGCAGCCCTGGATATCCAAAAAGTCTTGGACTCCATGTCTTGGCAGTCCATGTGGGCGGTATTAGCAAAATACAACTTTGGGCCGCAGTTTATTTCATGGGTAAAGCTACTATATACACAACCCGCAGCTAGAGTGAATGTGAATGGTGGCCTATCCCCCCGATCAATATATGCGGCGCAACTCAGCAGGGCTGCCCGCTGTCACTCGTGCTGTTTGCCATGGTTATGGAGCCGATGGCAGATGCTATCCGCAGTAAACATGCGCAACGGGGCATTAGATGCACAGGGGAGCCAGAAATCATTTCACTATACGCCGATGATGAGTTGTTATTTATACGTGACCCTGCTAGACATCTGGCGCCAATTATGTACAATGTCCTAAATTTCGAAACTATGTCCAGACTCCAAGTCAGTTGCACAAAGTATGAACTAGTCCCGTTGACTGAGACAACTAAGCCCCCTCCAGACCTAAGAGGGTTTACACAGTCCGGGTAGAAATAAAATACCTCGGAATAACCGTTACACGACACAAGACCTCGCTGTACATCCGAAACCTTGGAGAATACATACTCCAGCTGCAAGCTAAATTGTGCACCTGGGCAAAATTTCCAATCACTATTGCGGGTCGCGTCTCACTTCTCAAAATGTTTATAGTTCCTAAGCTGCTATATTATTTCCTCAACATACCGCTATGGCCCGACACTGTATTCTTTGAGGCACTAGAAAAGGCAATTAACGGCTTTATGTGGCACGCCAGCACGCTATGGCTCAAATGGGATACGCTGGCTAGACCATATGATAGAGGGGGGCCTATCTGCCCCGAACTTTGAGAGGTACTGGGTGGCGTCGCAAGCACACTAGGCAGCCTACTGGTTTGACACGGACACTCAGCATCCTCATTTAAAATTGAAAGGCATGCTGCAGGCAGCCAACATGTGCGCTCGCTTGTGTTGCCACCATACAACAAGGAAGAAACAGATACTGATCCAGTAATTGTAACGGCCCTAGCATGGGATAAAATATGCAAGATATTAAATAACCCTAGACCGTACAATAGAGGCCTGCCTGTCTGGAATTATTTCCTCATCATTTCCCACAATAAACAAGGTTGATGCACGCCCGTGGGCTATGGATGGGTACGTAGTGATCAGTGATGTGTACAGCATGGATTCCTTCATGGAATGTCGCAACTTAGCAACACCCTTGCGTAGGCAGTCCTTACAGTGGCTACAATATGCTGGGCTCTGCAGGGCAATCAAGCACACATGGAACACATTTCTGGTACAACCACCAGATGAACCTCTACTAGATACCATCATGAGGAGTACTTCCAAGGGTGGGGCGATGGCTGGACTGTATGATGTACTGCAAACCCGAGATTGTAAGCCCCTGGATAAGCATAGAGAGTCCTGGTCAAGGTATTTAGGGGAAAGCATCACTGATGAAGGTTGGAGTCCATGTGCCAGCAGACACGTGAAGTATCGTTTAACTTGGGGTTTCAGCTAATACAATTTAAAATATTACACTAGTTTCATTACAGCCCTGCTAGGCTGCACCACTTCTCACATACTAAACCGTCCTCATGCCCAACGTGCCACATGAACGAAGCAAACTATATTCACATGCTCTGGAGTCGTCCGAGGCTGAAAGAATACTGGGCTGGGGTGTGCGATGCTATGTCAATTATATTGAACTGTATGCTGGACCCTACCCCAGCCAACTGTTTATTTCATCAACTTGAACATATACGAGGGGATCTTTGTAAACTGGTGAGCTTATGCATGTTACCGACAGTCCGCTGTATTTTATTGCTGTGGCTCTGCCCAACCTGTCCAACTGTCTCCAGTGGCTAAGAGCAGTCACGTGGGCATCAGATATATAGGAACGTTGGTCCACATTACAGCCAATGAGCTGTAAACCAAAAGACATATGGCCACCATATCGCAGTTACCTAGTGTCTGTTCATCAAATACAAGAGACATTGAAGACTGAACCACCGAAATGTGACTCGTGCAAAATTTCCAATGGCTGTTATTATTCTTTGGTTTACACAAACATGATGTAATATCAACTGTGCCAATACTGCTGTATAATGTTTGTCGATGTCCAATGAAGGAATACACAGCCTGCTATTGATGCTGCTATCTTTTTACTTTTGTTGTAATGTCAAACACACTCTTTAAATAAAGGTTTTAAAAAACAAACGATTTTCATTGGAAGGCCACAAACGCAGTAAATTAGGGTGCAATTCTGGCTTCTCTTCTTGTGCCTGCGCAACAATCTCGTTCCTTTGAGACCCTCTCTTGTCCCCTTCCTGTTCCTTTACTATACTACACCTTGTCCAGAGTTCCTGTGACAGATTGGTCTCTTTTCCACTTCCTATCCATTACATTTGGTCTGGCAGGCATATAGATCTCCTAAAGGCTGTTACCTCTCCGTCTTCATAGGTTTTTTCTATATTAACTCAATAATTACAACAGCACTGCCGCCACAATTACCAATGAGACCCGCTCCACCACCTTTTGACTTGCCAGCATCTCTGCTATCTGACCTATTACCATCTCAAGCAAAACGAAAATGTGATGGCTGTAAGGTTTTGAATAAATCATAACCATGGACACAGCTCTTGGCAACCCTCCAGACCATTGTTTTTCAGCCTGCCAAGCCATTACAGAAGGGGGAAAAACCATATGCAAATCAGGCTTGGTCCTACCCCAAAAGGTGCAGTCCAGCCCAAACTGCTAGGTCACATCCCTTCTGCACGAGACCACAAGCATTCCCAAATGTTTCCGCGTTGTTGGGCATCATCAGTGAAGAGATGCTTGGGTCTCTAGGCCCGGCAAACTCGGGACCCACGTCTGGGCATACCCGTCCCACTCAGGGTGACTTTAGCAAAACGAAAATGTGATGGCTGTAAGGTTTTGAATAAATCATAACCACAGGCACAGCTCTTGGCAACACTCCAGACCATCGTTTTTCAGCCTGCCAAGCCATTTCAGAAGGGGAAAAAACATATGCAATAGGTGACGATTTATCAAGACCGGTCCAACCTTACACTCTCCAGGCGGAGAGACTGCAGGCTCCTCACGAAACGGCTGCAAGAAAAAGGCATTATATACAGATGGGGTACCTCTTCTCTCTGCAATTTGAAGTGGGAGCAGTAGAATATCGCATACCATCAGCAGAGGAGGCGGAGCAAGCCCTGTGTCACCTCACAGCAGACGTAGAGGTTGAAGCGAGGGGATTCAAAGGGCCAACTACGAACAGGGAGAAGACATGATCCAACCCAGGCCCGCAAAGAAGGAGAAGGGGCCAAACGGGAAGGAAGTATATGCGGCTGAATGGACCCTCACCACATAAAATGCCCACAATGCTAAAGCAGCCACAACATAATGATTCTCGTGAAGAGACCGGATGAAGGCTGAAGGAGCAATGGTAATCCCAGGCGGGACGGAAATTTATGAAAGCTAAATGCTGGAGGGAATGGGACAATTCCAATCCATGGTGCCCCTCTATAGTCAAGAGGGTGTCTCAAAGTTGTTCATTGAACTCAGATGAAAGTTTGGAACTGTTAAAATGTTTACTGGGAGTTGACATAATTGGTTAGACCTCAGGGTGTAGGGTTGTCAGGCACGAGATGGATGGATTCCACGACAAGGGCAACATGGTAAGGGAAGAGTCAGCATTCAAAGAGGGAAGAAAAAGGAGGGCGAGAGGAGACAAACAAAATGAGGATGGATGAAACCAGCAGCAGGGGTCTGATTATAGGTACACTAAATGTGAAAGGTTTAAACTCACCTATGAAGAGGACTTTGGTGGTGAGAGAATTTCGTAAATGCCTCACTAGATGTGATTTTTCTACAAGAAACGCGACAAGTGAAGGGGAGAGCGGGCTCTGAGAGGGGCAGGTATAGGACAGGTCCACTGGGCCGACTTAGAAAGGGGGCGTCGGGCTGGTCATGCACAAACAATGCAGACTGCGGGAGTGTGTAGTGAGCAAATGAATGGAGGGAAGTCTTTTGACATTACAGGGCACTCTGGAAGGGGCAAGAGTAGCACTGGCCACGGTGTATGCGCCCAACCAGGGACAAGCAGGATTTATACAGAGAGCACTGGATGAGATACAATGACTAGAAGCAGTGTAATATATTATAGGGGGAGATTTCAACTCCTGGGCGAACGAAGCATGGGATAGAAGAGCAAAGGGAGAGGAAGAAGCCCAGGGCGGAAAGGAGAGACTAGGACATCTAGGGCGCACGATGGTGGCACAGGGCTTAGGCGATGTTTGGAGAATGCAACACCCACAAGAGAGAGGCTACACCTTCTCCGATCCATACACCACGTACACCAGGATTGATTATCTGCTACTGATTAGAGACCAGGGGATGAGGGTAAAGAATTGCGATATCAGACGAGTGGGATGGACCGACCATGACATGGTCCGAATGACCCTAGGTGTGAGAGGGCTGAACAGGCCAGATAGCAGTTGGCGGTGTAGTGAACTACTATGGAAACACCCACTATTCGCTGACCAATTAGCCGAAGCCACAGCAGAATATTTTGAGATAAACGATACAGCGGAGGTACGTCCCAGGATAGTCTGGGATGCGGGGAAACCGACTTGGCGAGGGCTCCTCATAAGAGAAGGTGTGCAACGGAAAAGAGGAAGAAGCTTACCGGAGGAGAGACTCTGAAAAAGAGATAGTGGAGGAGGAGGAAAGTATTCATGCCGGTGGGGGGGTAAGCCAGAAGAGATGAGGGAGGAACTGCTGCCAAAAAGGGCAGAACTGAAAGCACTTAGAATGGAAGAAACTCTGGGGAAGTTGAGATATCTCAAGCAGAGATATTATGAAAAGGGGGACAAAGCAGACGCTCTTTTAGCAGCAAGGTTGCGGGCGGACAGATGGGTATCGACCCTAGAAAATTCTGACGAGGGCCCTAGGTCTACGCACATTGAAATAGCAGAAGGCTCTGCCCTATTCTATGAGAAGCTTTATAAATCAGAAGGCCCAAACACTGCAGTGGACGAATACCTGCGGGATGTGAAAATGACTAGGCTCACAGGCCCAAAGGTGGACAACCTAGAGAGCCCAATAACGGCCCAAGAGGTTCGGGAGGCGATAGCACGCCTCCCGAATAGGAAAGCCCCAAGGGGGGACGGATACCTCACATGGTGAAACTATATATTCACATCCTGGACACGGGTGAGGCGCCAAGCAACCTTTAGCAACAAATTGATAATGGTAACCAACCCAATGCTCATCATATCGTCCTATCTCACTCTTAAACGTGGATGAGAAGATATTCACGCGAATACTAGCAACACGGCTTGAAAGGAAGCTGTCCCTTATAGTCCACCCAGACCAAATGGGATTTTAGAGGGAAGACCGAGCCCAGACGCAATAAGAAAAACCCTGGACCTCATGGAGCATGTCGAAGGTGACCCCGGCTGACTAAGCGCTATTGAGCCTAGACGCAGAAATGTATTTTTTATTCGCAGTACTATGGGAAACAGGGGACAGGGACACAATGTGTCGGGCTATTAGAGCAATCTATTCGAACCCCACAGCAAGAGTGGTTGTAAATGGGAAAAAGTCGGGCACATTAAATTCTATAAAAAAAAGACGCTGCTTCACCAGGTAATGTACCTATATCAGGCGTTGCCAATAGAGCTACCAGACTCTCATTTTGCAGAGTTAAGAAGAAGGATTGGAACATTTCTATGGCAAGGGAAAAAATAGAGGGTATCCTACAGAATACTGACCCAACCCAAAGGAAGGGGGGGCGTTGGCCTTACAGACATGCGCACCTACTACAGGGCAGCCCAGTTTAGGTTCTTAGTCACAGAAAGAGATCCCGAACAAAGTAAAGGCACATAGAATTCTGGGCCCGCACTTGGCACTATGGAGAGTCAAGAAGGGAATGGTAGAAGTCACAACCTGGCCATCCCCAATGAGCCACATATGGGCCCCCCCCCGCCCCAATATGTGAACAGATTCCGGATCACGCCAATGGGTGGGACAAGTTCTTAAGAAGGATGAATTCATAGGAGTGGGGGAACTTGAGGAGAGTATGGGTATAGGTATAGGTAAGATCTCAATAGTTAAGTACCTGCAGCTTAAGGGAGTCTTGACATCGGAAAGTGGAAGGAGGAACTGCAGAGGGAATTGACGGGCACAGAAATGGTACTGAGCTCAATGAGTGGTACAAATGGACTGATATCCAAACTTTACCAAAACCTGTTGGAATCGCAGGGAGGGGAAATCGAAACGTTTAAGAGAAAATGGGAGAAGGATATGGGAATAGGTTTGGATAGTAGCCAGTAGAAAATGCTATGTGAGAACACACACCGAACATCCATCGCATGCCAGTACAAGCTGCATAGGATCAAACTATTACACAGATGGCAGTGGGGCCCAACAAGATTATCTAAGATGCACCCAGGGACAGACCCCCATTGCTGGAGGAAATGTGGCCAAAAAGCAGACTAGTGGCATGTGTGGTGGGCATGTGGGAAGGTACAAGGTTATTGGAAGGAGGTTCTGGGTTGGTTAAAGGACCTGGAATGAGTGGAAAGGAACTTAAGCCCCCTGCCGGTGCTGTTTGGAATGGAGGAGATAGAAGGGGAATGGTTGAATCTTCCGCATATGCCCCACTACTTACTTTTGGTGGTTAGGGCATGTTTGGCAGGGGGATGGAAGAGGGAGAAACTCCTGGGTGAGCAACAATGGGCCCTGAAAGTCATGGACATGTATAGAATGGAGCTGTTAACTGGGCTGATACATGGCTTGGCTCCATCGAGGGAAATGGAGTGGATGACCTTCCTTGAGAGGTATAGCCCGAGGCCGCAGTCAGATGAGAAAAGCCTGGAGTTAATAGACAATGGAAATCCTTGAGGAAAGGGGGCGTGACACAAAGGATAACTAGAGGAGACAAGAAAGAATGAACAATGGGAGGTCAAAGCCAGAGGAACTGGAAAGGAAGTACAGTGTAGGAGATCCATAAATCAGACCGTCAGGAGACGTTTGGAACACTCGGGGGAAAAAGGGGAGCGTGGAAGAAAGACTCTCACCAAAAGGTGGAACCAGAAATAGGACGAACTTGGACAAAAGAATGCGATGAGACTTTTATTAGCGCCATGGTTGACGCCGGAATCCATCATGGTGAATGGCGGAATTACCACCCCCATCACAAGGTTGGAGGGGCGGTAATTCCCCATTCACCATTGGCCCTTCCCCATTCCCATTTTTGCCCCATAGGGCTCAATGGGAATGGGGAAGGCGGTAATTACGGTACCGCAAATTGCGGTACCGCAATTGCCTCCAAGGTCCCTTTGCGGGCCCGTTCCTTAACGCCTGGTAACACCAGCTGTTAAGGTAGGGACCCACAAGGGGACCTCGTAATAAGGCGGTATGGGGTTAACGGCGCCACCACCTTTTACGGCGCCGTTAACTCCTTACCGCCTGGGTCGTAATGAGGCCCAGTATGCTGTCATTCTTTTTACATTTATTTGCATCTTCTTAGTTAAAGACTGTTCCACTTTTGTCTACTGCTCCCAGTGAAATATTTTTTTGATTTACTTTAGAAATCATTTCACATTCTGTTATAGTGGACATGAGACATTGTTTCTTCCCTTGTTTTACTAACTCACTATATACTTGTTCTACAGTTACTTCTTTTCTATATGAAATATTTGTGGTTCTTGTAATGTAATTATTGAACTGTCAGTAACATTGTCAATTCTATATTGTTTATGCATATTACCATATTGAATATCTTTACATTCTCTCATATTATCCTTTAATTCAAATTAACTTAAATGACCCCTTATATTTACATTGACTATGCTTCCACTGGCTTTTGTTTTAATTGTTTTAAAAAAGGTTGTCCATTTACTGTTGTTAACTGTAACAAATTTCCAAATACAATTATATGTTTACCTCAAAATATTTAGTTATAACATTTTGGAATTTCTTGCATAGACACAGATAAAAATGCAAGCATTATATCCAATACCATGTGAACTTCATCAATGATTATTTTTGGAGGGGGTCCCCCCCCCCAAAGCACCCATCCACTTATTTTGTATATGATCCCGAACACCCACACCCCAAATATATATTATTCCAACCCCCCTAAAATATTCGATTTGCTTTTTTTGTTGTTAAATAATTCACAGTAAAAAAACCCTATAAAAAACATCCTGCAATGAAAGGACGTTATACCTTTGTAATTTCCCTTTTGAATGTTTTCTTTGATGCCTTCACGATAATTATTTTAGGATTTCATAGACACAGAAAACATCTAAATGGCCAAATCTATCAGGGTAGTGATAATCAAACATGTTATTTTGATTATATTCTAACCATCTGGGTTATGTGGAGCTAACATCTCTATTTGTGAAGGTTTTAAAACTTTACCCCTGCTTCTGGGTAGCCAAGACTGATCCGCTTAATAGCTACATGTTTACCAAAAAGATGTGTTCCTATCGATCTATCTGCTGCTTTGCATCTACCTCATTCACAGTGTGAGAGATCTTTAACTCCTAAGTTAATTAACTGTGCTGAAAGTGCTTTTTCATTCACAACTCTCTCCCAAAGATCTTGGAGTTTATATGTTTCTGCTTTAGTTATGTATCATGCTATGCAATTACTTACAGCCATAAAACTGTCAGCTACAAATTGAATAACATTGTTTGCATTCCGCATACTTAAAATTACAGGACATTATTAATTTATATTAATGATTTTTGAATCTCTTTAACTCATATGATCTTTTGGGAGTTTTACTTTTAACATGTTGTATAATAGCCGATATATGCCCATTAATTACTATTGCTTCACACTGTTTTCTTCCAAATCTGAATCGACATCTATGGTAAAAGAAATCATTTGATTTGCATGTTATTTTACAATAAGATGTGCATTTGTGATTTTTAAGACGCATTACTTTTTCACGTATATCCGTGCTATCAGAATTTGGAATTGTACAGTTAACAGTTTTCTATAAAGTTGCTTACTGTTTTAGAATTATCGTCTCCAAATCGAGGTGCACTTTCAAACCATAAAACTATATGAGTTGCTCTTCGGGCTTGATATTCTTTCTCCAAAAATGTGTTCCTTTGCCTAATGATGCATGCTGTGTGCTTGAAATAAAGTTTAATATTGCAAGGAATCGATGAGACAATGTCTTGATGCATTTAATGGATTAAGTGCACCAAGTTCATTTGGAGTTAAACTGTTAATATTAGCAAGATGTGCATTTGCTTCTTTTAGAAATTCAAATAGTTCTTCCTGTGCATATTCTGCACAGCTTAAAGTAACAATGTTGGTGGACCAAGGTTTCACAATATGCAGTTTAATTAATAAATTAATAAAGATTTGTGTAATGCAACATTCTAAACCTAAATCTTTAGCTTCTAGTTTTTTTAAAAGTGTTAAAGTGGTCATATTTCAATATTGTTTTTCTGAATGAAGGATCTGGGCAACTCCGTACAGGGTTGCTAATTCACTTTCATAGAACAAGTGAAACATATATTCATGATTTAGACTAAATCTAGGGTCCGTTGAATACATGAGACTTGTTCTATATTTGAAAGCAGATATTTGTACCAGTCTGTCATTCTTCCACCCTCTCCTGTTGGGAACAATTTAGCAAAGCATCTTTCTTCTACGTATTTATCCAACACGCTAATTAATGTGCCCTTTGCAGGTCTCATTTGAAATAATTCTATTGAACCACCTATAACTTCTTTTAAATGCAACGGATGGATAGCATATTCTGCACATAGATTTTCTGTATTTTTTAGTTCAACCTTTTCAAAACGTGACTTGTTATTTTATTACATCTTGAAGGTTTAAATTCATATGTTCATCAAAATATACATGGTCATAACGTTTATTGCTTGCTTATAACCATGTCAAAACATTGGACCACTTTGAGTAAATCCAACAAGTTCTTACCATTTGTTTTTACTTTTTGCTGGCAATCCACTAATTAAAACAAATAGTGTGTTTTGAACAGCATGACCTACACCTGAAACTTCGACATTGTCATGTACATTTAATGTTAAGTATACTATTTGGTCTTTTAATTATTTTGTTAATTCATTACCTGGTATTTCTCCTGACTTTGTAAGCATACAATTGTTTGAAAAGGAAGTATTAATTAAGTAATTATTTGTTCGTACAAGTTTATATTTTCTAAAATTGATAGAATAGGTTGTGGTTTCATATTGTTTACAATTAAACGCACAAGAAGTGTATGTTCATCTGAATATTTACAATATAAGCACATAGTTACATTTTCGAATCTTGGTACATTTTCTTCTAGAAATCAATACACGATAAGTTCAAGCCATATTCTATTGTGCTCATTGGTGGTTTATTCAACTACATCCATAAGTTTGACAGAATTGTTATAGTATGTGAATCTACAACATTTCAAAGTTGTATGTTTGAATTTGTTTATCGTATTACATGAAACGGTGTATCGCATGGGTGTTGTAAATCAACATCCAAGATATTGTTTTCACTAGTTTCTTGTAAATGTTCTATTCCAAAATATTTGTGTTGCACGTCATTGTAAAGGTTTACAAGGTTTAGTACACTTGTAATTCCATACATTGTTGTAATTGTAAAAGTAATTCTGCTGGTTGCTTAGCTACATACATTTTCCAAACAAAATATCTAAAGGCAGCATTATGTGCACCAGGCATGCAAATGTGATGGCATGTACTGTTACATTTATTTCCAAAAGATCAAGAAATGATGTCCTCGTAATCCTGTACATTCTCTTATGTAACAGGAGTCCATTTGTTGCAAAAGTAGAATTTTGCCTTTGTTTCTTCAGCATTACTTTACTGCAAACCTTTAAGTGTACTTCTTGTCGCATACATGTTCATTGCTTTACTTGTGGTCATTGTTTACTTTTATTTGGTCATCTATATTTGTTGTATGACTTTCAACTTCAATTAAATCATAAATCTGTCACGTATGCATTCAAATGCATTACCTTTTGTAGTAAAATCACATGTTCTATCATGACTTACTCCGTAAATTTCTTCAGCAAAATAACTTCAAGGTAGCATATATACATTAGATATTTTTTTCAACATTTTGAACATTGTAATTTCTAACAATTGTGAGACAGGCATGGTATCAAGAGAGACACATACTCGAGTGTTATAGTGCCAAAACCTTTACTGACTACAATTCTGGGGTTGGTGTAATACCTAACTGGCCCTAACTTTAAAGGGATGGTTCCCTCAACTGATATTTCTAGCGACCGTTGATGTCTGAAAATCCAAAACCAAAATCCACCTGTTTCTAAACCTATGCTTAACCCCACTCTCTGATAAAATGTCTTAGGAAGTCTCTTTAAAAGGAAAAGTAGGGATTCTAAAAGAAATATACATCAAGGCTGGTTTCAGATGGTCTTCTCACCAGGTGTGGCTTGGTTAGTATCCAATGTTAAGCACAATCAAAAAGAAGTTCTTCATCAGCTCTTCTCCACAAGGTTCTGATACTCTGTTCAACAATTCCCAATGTCTTTAGTTCCTGGGGATTCCCTTACCTCAAGCTTCACTTCTTCCAAGTTTCAAATCAAACAACAAATATAACACAGTTACTTCCAGATGTCTCAGGGTTCCCTTCCCCAAGCGTATGCCTCCTTATTTCACCAAATAAACATTCACCTTTGGAAGGCCTCTTAGGGGTCCCTACCCCAAGCTCAGGCCCCTTCAGTTTTAAACACAAGTTCAGTTTAACAACATAGTTCGTCTTAGGACTCTCAGGGATCCGGTCCCCACGCTTAGGCCTCTTCAGTTTTAAACAAAAAGTTCAACTTGTCAAAATGTGCCTTTCTCTTGTTTACAGTTCCTTTCACACACAACCTTCTAATGGGGTAATACCAGAGACATTGGAAAATCCTAGGTTCATGGCTCATCCTAAGCACAACCACTCTGATCTTTGGCCCCTCACTGTATTTTATGTACTTGCTTCTCTTCTATCCTTTCCTCTCCTCTCCCAGGAGCTTCCTGCACCCCTTGTTTAACTTCTACTTTGCTGTGCTCACTTCACCTTCATTGTCTTGCTTTTACTCGGTTTACCATGCTCCTAGCACCTTCCCTTTGGGTTCACTTGCTCTTGAATGTGCCTCTAGGACATTCATTTGTTTGCTTTTGTGCACCCTTGCACAGGTCCTTTTCCTTTTCATACCTCTTACACACTGGTTTTGTTCACCAGTGCTCACTTGCACCTTCACTTCACGTTCGGGTCACTTGCATCCTTCTTGTTTACTTCATTTCGCCTTCCGGTGCTCACTTGCACCTTTCCTTCACTTTCGGGCCACTCGCACTCTTCTTTTCACCTTTATGCCTTTCCTTGAAACAATACTGGCTTCCTTTTGGCTGAGGCAATACTTGTGTTTCAAGTATTTCTTCTTCTTTATTACATGGGTCCCAGACCCCTTTAACTTTCTCATATTCATATTTGTAAGTCCCAGACCACTTTAGCTTGTTCATATAACTTGGCTTCTCACTACAAGTCCCACAATGCCCCTCTCCCTATGGACAATAGTGGACTTTAAGTTCACAAAAGGATTCATATGTTTCTTGTCTTTTTTCACTTTCCGCTCTGTGCTGCTTTTCATGAATCTGTCTTTCTCCTCTCCCACTCCAGCTAGTCGCACGCTCCCAAGTTTATCATCACTTTCCCATTTGAAACTCACCAGAAATAGCGTTGCGCTGGCAAGCGGTCCTCTCAGGGCATATGAGATCGTGGTCAGGGTCTCGCTGCCTGCCCCGCATACCCCCTTGGGATGGCACACACCCCAAGGGAACAAGCACTCCTCCACATGCCGCCAGCAGGACATGGGCTGCCTCAATCCGGCTCACTTGAGACACAGCTCCCGAGCCAGGCTGCAGCCCCTCACAGGCACCAGGGCCAGCGTTGCGCCATGCAGCTCCCCTCTGGATCCTCCAGGCTCCTCTCCCTTCAGCTTCCTGCTCCTTGGCTTCGTTCAGGATTCACAGCTCGCTCCACTTTACTTCCAAAATCTGGCTTGGGACTGAGAAGGGATCCCCTGCTGGACTCTGCCACGCAGCCTCCCTTCTGCTCTCTTCCTGCTCTCACAGCAGTCTCCTTTTATACACCTGAGTTGCATCAATGGGCTGCAGGCAGGTGTGTGTGTGTGGTCAGAGCTGGGTTTGCCCGAGTTCCAATATTCCAATTAACAGGACATGCCTGTCCTTTAGTCCTGAAAAGAGAGTCAATACAGGAGTGAGTTGTCAGTGTTAAATGCCTGACCCTGCCTGACTCTATTAATGGGGCAACCTAAAGTAGTAGGTGGCAGTCTTACCTCTGTTTCTCAAGGTGTTTCTCCTAGGTAATCCTCACTACTCTCGGTTACCTCTTTTTATTCCCAGTATTAGTCTGTAATGGGGAGGGGGAGATTAAACGGGATTGGAAATATCCCATGAAGGCTAAGGAAGGGGATTCTGATGGAAAATGGGGAAAGGGGGAATACTATGTCATGTCTCGCCCTTGGGTACTCACCTCCCAATCCCCTGTGACCCTCCACTGAGGGGACCCTTGATCGCTTGTTCACCCCCAGGGTCGGGATCCAAAAGCGGTGACCCTTTGCTGGCCACCTGAATGGAAGATCCCGGGGGAGTAGGTGAGAGTATACCGTCAGGTTTCTCACACAGCTGAAATGTTACATAAACACTTGTGAAGAAAAATTGTTAATTCCTTTTCAGCATTTACAGTGTGCTTAAACAACTTCTTTTGAATGGCTAATACTTAGGGCCTCATCACAAGTTTGTGCTAACCCCAGCGGTATTACCGCCAGGGCTATTAGCCCTTCCGCCAAACCCCCCGGCACTATTAGCGCCCGATCACGGGTTTGGCGGAACAGTAAGTCCCCATTCCCCATTGGGCCCATTCGGGAATTTCCCATTCCCAATTGGGCCCAATGGGGACTGTTCGGCGCTATTACCGCTTGCGGTAATGGCGCTGAAAATCAGCAAAATCCTGCGGATTTGCCCCCAGCTTAGAGCTGGGGGCAAATCCGCCAACCCCCTGATTTGGCAGACCCTTAAATGCGGGGATAATAGCGTTACGCCCACATTTAAGGGTTACAGCCAAAGTCGTGATGAGCCAGTTAGTCTCCATTTCTAATGTCATTCTTTTGCTATGCATCTACATATACCTTTGCGAGTTTGAACTGGTCTTAGTAACCCTGTAATTATTTTAGTTTGTTTAGCAAAAAAAAGGGCTGCCTGTCATGTTGCAGTTAAACGGAAGGCGTGGGATCCTTGTGAAGTCTAGGAGTTATTCCAAACTAATTTGGAAAAGTGGATCAATTCACTGCTGTGGAAGGTTGGGAGAGCATTGTCGTTTCCCGTAGGATCACTTTCAGCGTAGCACGCTCCAGTGAAAACCACTGGCCGACGCGGCAGAGTGCGCAGTCTTTGGCAGTCCTTGGCAAGAGTTGGACACTGGAGATGCCGGGGGTCCGTTCACGGTTGTTTTAAGTAGCCGTTTCTTCTACTGTGTACACTACAACTGTGATGCTATTACATTTGAGGGCGTAGACGTTGGCAGACCAAAGCCTTCACACTTGTGGCGATTGTAACCTTGCCCCGGCTCCTGCAACAATGACAGACTGTACCGTACAATTTGAAAAGCTGTATTGCAAACAAGTTAAACATCCCACTACACGATCTTGTGACAAAAGTAGAATAACTACATATTTTGACAATGCAATTACATCTGGTGAAAAGTAAGTAGTACAACTTGAAAATAGTTTACACTCCAGGGGTGACATCAAAAACTACTTGTATTGACAATAATTCCCTCTCAAATGTGTGCTATTCCCTTCAGACGGAAGCCAACACAATTTCACCCAGGAACACTGAATCACAAATGATATCTGACCCACTGAATAGACCTCAGAACAAATTACCAGGTATAAACACGGATACCAACACTAGCCTCACGGCTATTCCAGAATTGTTTCTGGGCGGCAACTCACTGGACCACATCATCGATGATGTTACGACTACCGTTTCACTTACAACTGACAGCCAGGAACCCATTAACTTTGCATTAAAAATACTGTTGCAATTTAGCAACACATTCTACAAAGAAGTGTTAGCACAAGCCAAGGCACTTAGGCGCATGGAGGACAATATGAGACAAATGTTGACTAACGGGGTGTATCTGCCATGCAAGGTGGTGACGAGTAACAATGGTGTTAGTTTGACCACAGATAATAGCAGACGGGAGGCTATTATAGCCGAACAACCTGTGAAGTATCACACATTCAATGTCCATTATAGACATGGGAACAAAAGAATAAAGAGATTCTTATCTTACTCGTCAGGAACGTAGAAAAATAAAAATAAGTCAGCGCAGCTAATGACAGAAAAGGAAGTAAAAAGAAGCCCAGTTGCTACAGTAGTCCAAGAGCGTGAAATTGACGAAAGGTTGACAGCTGTAATGAAAAAAGGGAGCAAGAAGAAACAAAGACAACAGAAGAGTATGCAGACAATGGTCGACCTTAACGGATGGCTAATTAAACCTAATAAAGATTTCCATCTAAATACAAGCATAATAGAAGTGGCCATCGAGCGTGTCAGCCCAACCAAAACATGGAAGAGGAACTAAATGAGATTGATGGGACTTGCTTGACACGTGCCTATGTGAAAATAGATAACATCAACAATGCTAGCCTGACCAGTACCCCCAGTCTGTACCCATTCAATTGTACCTTACTAACAAAGGTATCAAGAGCGTGAGTCATCCCATACTGGACAAGGCATCATTTACCAACCGTCATCTCTTTCAGGATAAGACCAACGATATCCTGAACAGGGGCTGTACATTACACATTTTATCGGCTTAAACCTTCATTAATGGTGCTAAAGTCAAACAACATATATTATATCAAACTTATTGAGAACACTTGATCCCCCACCACTCGTGTCAATTGTACTTCACCTGTGATTACGCACATGATAAGATCAAATATTCACTGTTTTCTCAGAAAGGGTTAGGACCTAGATAACAGATCAACTGGTAAGAAAAAAGAAAAAAAATGAGCACAGCACCGGCATGACTGAGACGGATAGGAAAATCACATTGCCAGTGAAAGGTTGTAAGGTGGAGAACTATTGCATGAATGATACTGTAAGGAACGTGGATTCTGAACGAGTTAATGAATGGCAATGGCTATCCTCCTTCTTACCTACAATGCCTACACAAAGGCCGAGAGTGCAAGATTTTGACCTGCAACACGCGTGGCCACAAACACTAAACCAGCAGCACAGGGTGGCACCAAATACTCTCAGGAGCAGACTTTATCATCCAAGAAAATTGGCTAATTGACCCACTAATAATGGATGGTTATAAAATCCATCATTAACAGGCAAGCATGGGGCTTAAAGGTCGTCCATCTGGGGGATTGCTACTGGGTATACGATCAACATCAAATCTAGGTTTATTCCTGTAGAGTCAAACAATAACATACTAGTCGTGTATACGTCGATACGCTTGCCAGACAAAACATACAAAGTACTACCGGTGAATCTGTATGAACCTGCCAGGGAGTTGTGAGACTGAAGAAATAATTACAGACATATACAAAATGTTATGTCAGCACTACAAACCTTATGCAATAGACATGCTCACTATCTGGAGGGGGGGGACTTCAACGAACGCTGTGTGGATAAAAATGTGTGCGATGGCACCAAAGTAGTCCGCCCAAAAGCTTTCATGAAGCAAACTAAGTCAGATAGAACGGGTTAGAGAGGGCCAAGTTCATGCATGAATGGGAACTTGTAATGCTTAACGGATGATCTAAAGGGGATTGCCCAGGAAAGCACATATGGAAATCTGTCAAAAGTACTGCCACGTTGGACTATTTCTTCGTCCATCCTGCAACGGTAGAAAATAGTCAAATCTTTCACTATTGCACACAATGACTACAGTGGCCATGCAGTAAATAACTCTATAATTGGGCTCAAAACCTCACGTTATACATAGGGGGATATATATGTATGTATTTGGCATTTATAGAGCGCATATCCACAAAGGAACCAGGCAGAAAATTGCATCTGGGTGCAAGTGGAACAACAGTAAAGAACCAGAAAGCCAGCATTGTCTACACTTTGTTGAAAAGATACGTTTTTCGTTTTTTCCTAAATGCCAATAATGACTCAATTTTCTGGAGATCATACGGTAGAGCATTCCAGGCTCTTGGCCCTGCAAAGGATAAAAGTCTGTCACCCCATGTCACAGAACTTGAGGAAGGAACCACCAATAACAGTTGTCGTGATGACCGAAGGCAGCGCTCCTTGTGATAAACCAAGATTTTTGACACAAGATATCTCGGGGCAGTCCCTTGGATGCACTTAAAAAATCAAACAAAGGGTCTTAAACAACACCCTCTGTTGTATGGGCAACCAATGAAGGTTCTCCTGAAACTGGGAAATGTGTGAGCGACGTGGTAGTGTGAACATCAGCCTAATGGCTGAATTCTGCGCAACCTGCAGACACTGGATTTGCTTCTTTGGGATTCCCATTAAAAGAGCATTACAATAGTCAAGCCGGGAATTAACCAGGGCACAGACAACCAATGGATGATCGTTAAGTGAAATCAACAGTATCAAGGGTTTTACCAGTGTAAGTTGGTAATATACAGATTTTACTATGTCTTTGCTTTTGTAGCAAATGATGTAGAAACCTCAATTAGCTCTGGACAGGGCAAATATGTTAAGGTTTTAGCCTGTTTTTTCTGAGGACCACACAAAAGGACCTCTGTTTTATTTGGGTTGAGCTGGAGCTTGTTGGCTACCATCCAGCTCTAAATTATGCTGGTACATGCTAGCATTCTTTGTGTAGCTTCCATAGATTCATTTAGCCGCACATACATCTGCGTGTCATCAGCATCGGAATGATAGAGTAATCCAAATTCCAAGAAAGTGTCCAGCAGAGGGTGAATGTAAATGTTAAAAAGCAGCAGCGACAATGGCAAACCCTGGGGGATTCCATATTTAACTGATAAAGAATCAGAAATAAAAGTACCCAATTTGACTTGCTGAGAACGGTTATTTAGAAAGGAGGTAAACCATTGTAATAATGTGTTAGAGACCTGGGCCACTGCAGAAAGTCTTGAGATGAGAAGCTCAAAATCTGCTGTATCAAAGGCAGCCGAGAGGTCCAGCATAACTAGCATGCTGGTTTCACCCTCATCGACTGCCTTCAGAATGTAATCCCAAACTGACAAAAGGGGCTACAAACGTGGTAAGAGGCTTCACCGTCAACTGATGGTGCGCGCGCATATTTGTTGTATTAAGGTGTTGAAAAGGTGGTAATTTAAAGGTTATTTTATAAATTTGGTAAGTATTGACAGTCAATTAAGACTTGTCATTATGGGAGAAACGGCTCTGATGCACTTATGTAAGACACTGCGAAAGCGCATGCCCAAGATCAAACAGTATAGAGCGGAAGGGGTGAAAGGCATGGCAGATAAAATGTTCATGCCATGGCCACAAGGGGGATCACTGTCAAAAGCGGTATTGCAATACATGACCAACATACTTGCATGGTGCGTAAACGGGGAAGAAAGTAGAGAAAGTATCAAGAGAAAAAAGAAGAACAGGCTGAACAGCAAAGAAAGTATGACAATAGGCAGAGTGCGATGGGAGATAGGGATAGGAGAGAAAGCAAGAGAGAAGAGGAGGAAGCACAAAAACGAAGGGACAAAAGAATACAGAGACGAAGGGAAGAAGAGGAAAGAAGGGAAAGAGTAAGAAGGGAAGAACGAAGGCAAGAGGAAGACAGAACTAGAAAGGAGGCGAGAAAGCAAAGAGCTAGATGAAGAAATCGGAAAGGAGACAGCAGAGTCTTGATGCCAGTCTCATTCGAAGAGAGCCAGTCGGGCCAAGCCCAGCAATATGATGGGATAAAACAGAAGAGTTTCTTACGATAAAGGAAGCAACGTTAGGGGCATCTAGAGTAATAGTGGAAGAAGAAAACTTTGATGCAGGAAGCATTGGGAAAAGGATCGATAAAGTCTATCAAGAATTAAAGGAAGGTAGCAGCTATGGAAGTCAAGGAAGCAGGGGTCAATCCCTAGCATTTCCATCACAAAGCGAATAAGAAATTAATTTCAGTCACGAACATAGAGCATTGTCCTTAAGTAGACTGAACCTAGACAAAGGTGAAGGGGATGATAGTCTTACTTGTTGGAGACAAGACATGTCAGATGAGGAAAGGGAGTCCATCCTGAGATAGGAGAGGGGAGCGCATGCACCCCTGAAGGAAGCCTACAGTAAGACAAAGTAAGATGGTCGGACCTGGAACAACCTAAGGACAGGACACCAGATCCCATACCATATCCAGAGTATCCCCAAGGACGATCATATAGTGACAAAGGAGAATCGCTGCCATATGTGAGCAGATTAAGGTCACTACAGGCAAGGAGGCAAACAAGGACAATCTTCCCTGCCATGGATAGACTAACGATGGGAACCAACTGTGGGATGGGGTTTACGCAGTTTCCCTTACTGGAAAAAGGGGGAGCAAACCACAGTATATTCCATGGCCATGATGGCTAAGGATAATTTAAGGTGGGAATGGAAGCAAAACCGTGGGCTGAGATACAGGTGACGATAGTGCATCACTGTCGGCTATTGCAGAGGAAAATAGGAAGAAAGAGGAGAGCTGGAAAATCGAGGAAGCCAAGTTTGATCAGAAAAAATGTCAAAATTTGCCACAGAAGGGGCGGTATTGATGAGCGGAGAAGGATTGGGAATGCAGGAAGCAATGGGTACATCGCAGGCGAATAATCAGCGCCCGACGGACCAAGGAGGATATGGGTTTGTGCCACGAGGCAGAGGTACGGGCTACAAAGGAAGAGGGGGATTCCAAAATAAATCAAGGTGTGTTTCAGAATACACATAATAAGAATCAGAGCACCCAGGGAGGGTATAGTCAATGGGGACTTATCAGACGAGCACCCCCAGTATGTTGGACATGTGGTATGACAGGGAACATTGCACACGCATGTGGGAGCCAAGGAAATGTACAGAATGGTCAATTCTCAAGAGGGGGACAGCTTATCCTCCACCATATAGTACACAAACTAGGGAAGGGTATGCCCAAGATCAGATATTGTATCAGACACAAGCACCGCAAGGGCAGCCACAACAAGCCCCCATGCAGACACAGCAGTATGCAAAAACAGGACAGGTGCTGACACCTATAATAGGAGGTGTCACTGTGGTAGGAGGAAATCCTTTCACAGGGACGGGGATGTGCCTGTACCCACAATAGGACAGCTCACAGGGTGACTTGATGTGTTCGGTACCATCTGTGACACCAGACCCCCAAGAGGAACAAAGGGTCGATGTGACGATAGGAGGCAAATCTTTCTCTTTTCTAGTAGTCACTGGGGCTACTCGTTCAAGTGTACGTGAGGGGGGAAAAAGTCCAATGTCTGGAATTGCCATGAATGCTCAAGCGTTCTCTGGAGTTACAAGTCAAGTTCATTTTACTGATGAATTACCAGTGCCTATAGGAGAGTGTGACATGTCTGTTCCTTTGTTGTATTCATGACAGACACCAGTTAATATTTTGGGAAGAGATCTGATGACAAAACTTAACATGACGATTTCATTCACTGATCAAGGGATAGTGTGTTCCACACAAGGAATACACTATTTGAATATTTGCAAATTTATACTGGCGTTCACAGGGCAAGTGGCTCTGCAAGGCGTTCCAGTAGATCCAGAGGTTTTCCTATATGGGGTGAGCATTCTACTGACATGGCTACCTGGCTTAGTGGGAAAAATTGTGAGGATACCCGATGAGTTACTGTTTAGACCACAAATACCTACGGATGAAGAAGGGGACAGACTATCCCTATAGAATTAGAAGCAGCTATAGTACGAAGGGAAATGGCAATGCTTGAAGGAATGTTCAATGAGGGTAGGCCATGGAGGACAGTGATAGATCTCGAGGAAGGATACAAATTGACTGACATAACTGATGATGACATGTTTAGGTAATACCGAACAGGCGGTGAAGTAGCATTCTTTACGAGCATCACATACTGGATAAGAATAGAGAAAAGAGAAGTCCCACAGCGAATGGGGACAATGCGGCAGCGTCCAGCATATTTCCAGGAAGACTTGGAGAACGTACCAAGCCTCCTTTGGACCACAGGCCCTTATGACATAGGTTTACTAAAGGGAATAGGAGAAATTAAAATAAAGCTGAGGCCAGGAGTGATTTTACCTCAAGCAAGACAGTACCACATGTCTCGAGAGGCTGATGAGAAAAGGAATTCTGGTGCCATCGGAATCGTTGTGTAATACTGCGGTGTATCCAATCAAAAAAACTAAAGCAGGGTCCTGGAGAGTTAGTCCTGGAGAGTTATAAAAGATATGAGACAGATTAACCAGATTGTAGAAGCACAGCTTCCTTGAGTTCCTAATTCAGTGACGATACTGTGTAGTAGCCCAGTGGAAGCTCGATATTTCACTTTGATCAATTTGAAAAATGAGTTTCTCTCGATCCCGTTGCACAAGGACTCACAAGACCTGACTTTCTTTACATTCCGCCAAACCCAACTGAAACATACTCATTTGCCCCAGGGGTACTACGATTCCCCATCGATCTTTAACAGAGTCTTACAGATGGATTTAGGAAATATTGATCTTAAAAGTGCAGTGATACAATACGTAGATGATATTTTAATTTGTAGCACCACAGAAGACGAGTACAGGGAAGATTCCATGCAGTTGATGACTATTCTAGCAGATAAGGGATACAAAGTAGACAAAGAGAAGTTACAATACTGCCAAGAAGAGGTGTTACTCAAAAGACAGTTGATCTCATTTGAGGGAAAGAAGGTGACACCTGAAAGAGCTAAGGCGCTTGCGAAAACCACACAGCCAAATACAGTGAAACAGACGCAACAGTTTCTGGGGCTATGCAACTATGTTAGAGCCTGGGTATTTGACTACAGTTCATACACAAGAGCCCTTTAAAGAAAGCACAAGTGGAAAAAGTAAAAATATAATGGACTGAGGAAATGGAGGAAGGGTTTGAGGAGCTGCAAAAAGCAATCTGTACGGCCCCTGTTTTGGTAATCCCCAATTATACAGAGGAATTTTATTTATTTTGCACAAACATGGGTCAGTTATGACAGCAGTGTTTACGCAGTGAACCACACTGGGGGTACAAGCATTTAGCATACTACAGTGAGATTTTAGACCCAGTCATGAGAGGGCACTTTCTTTGCGAACAGTCATCGGCAGCCGCCGCATGCGCAATAGTGTAGTCTACAAATATTGTTATGGACTGCTCTATGACTCTATTCGTGGAGCATGCTCTGTTTGCCATTTCAGAGAAACTCAAAAGGTATATTGACATCCCAAAGAGCTTCAGCATATAAGGTGATGAATTCGAACCTGACAATTAAAATTGTCAGATGTAAAATATTGAATCCTGCCATGCTTATAGCTGAGCCAATAGCAGACGGCGATCATGTGCATGACTGTGCAAATTATGTTGAATTTTATGATGATATACCCTGTGTGAAAGAAAATTCTTTAGCAGAAGGGGAGATTATGATTATTGATGGTTCTTGGAAAATTGATCAGACTAGTGGGGAAAGACATTCTGGCGCAGCAATAGTGAGACACAAATTAAATGGACAATTTGAAGTTGTAGCAAGTGTAAGACTGCCATCTCACTTTTCAGTACAAGCAGGAGAATTGGTAGCGTTTATTGTCGCGCTCGAGAAACACGAAGGGCAGGAAGTGACGCATGTGTGACGTCAACCGTACATGCAGGGCTATCACGTTGGAAAAGGAGGGGCTACCTCTGTGCGAATGGCACTCCAGTGCAGCACGGATCCTTAATGGACAGGCTTATTAAGGCACTACAACTCCCAGTCGCCATAGCGGTCGTTAAGTTTGCAGCTCACACTAAGCGAACAGATTTTATCTCTTGTGGAAACGAAGCAGCAGACGTAGAAGCCTAAAGGGTTGCATATTCTCCAAATATCTTGAGTTTTGATACTCAAGAATACTAAAGAGAAATGAGGTTGAACCATGTTGATACAAGAAGGGTTTAATAAATTATCGATAACCCAATTAGTGGAGATTCAAGGAAGCGCCCCGCAGGACGAGCAGGAATTATGGAAGCTAAGGGGGTGTTCTTTATCCGCAGTGAAGCATTGTGGTGACAAGACAGCACTGGAAAGCCGGTGATGCCAGTAGCATTATTAAAAGTTGCGCTTGAACCCAGTTGCATTACCCAGTGCATGTAACTAGGGAGAGTCTTACTGCAACGATTGCGGAAGACTGGTTTGCTCAGAATTTGTTAGAACACATTTCATTCTTTATGGTGAATTGCTTCGTGTGTCAAAGGTTTACTACTGGGCATACACTGAGAACAATTAGAGGGGTAATACCTCGACTGAATGGCCTGTTTCAGCATTTACATATCGACTATTTCGATATGCTGCAGGTGTGTAATGGGTGCAGGTATCAATTAGTGGTAGTGTGTCCCTTCTCTAGGTGGATCAAGGCAGGTCCATGAATACACCATGATGCCACTTGCGCAGTGAAGTTATTAGTATGTGAAGTCTTTCCAAGGGGGGGGATTGTGTGAAGTGCTGAGATCCGACAATGGGCCACATTTTGTGATTTAAGTATTTGTACAGATAGGGCTCCTATTGAATATCAAACACATGTTTTCTTCTGCTCATCGCCCACAAGCAAACGGAATATGTGAGAGAGTCAACGGCCTCCTTAAAAACGGATTGCCAAGATTAAACTGACATTGAATAAGGGATGGCTGTATTGCCAACCCTTAGCTTTATATGCCCTTTGGAATCAGCCTGGTTCAGACCATTACCTCACCCCTCACGAATCAGTGACAGGATGACAAATGAGAACGCCTCTTACACCTCCGTCTAGGAGTACAAGTGATGCCCAGAGTGTAGCTAAAATTTTAGGTGATTAATTAAATGACTATTTGACATGTATGACCTCTAGCATCTCTCTCATTTCAGATCAACTCATGGTCGGGTGGGGGTCGGTCTCAGATCACAGATGAAGACAATTCAACAGCCAACACAAATGAACTTCTATCGGCACCCAAGCTATATGTTGGTGATTTGATTTTGATAAGGAACTTCACCCGGAAGTTGCACAAACCACATTTTCATGGCCCCTTTTGCATTGAAAATATAACCCTTATAGCTGTAAAAATCCAAGGAAGACGAGCTTGACTTCTCTTGGGCGATGAGGCACACCATCCCACCACTGCCGATCCAGACTCTAGAAAAGAAGAATAATTTCAGCGTGTGCAGACTCGATTGATGACAAAGAAGGACGATAAGGCGACCAGTTGATAATGCAGATTTTGTATTTGGACTGAGATCAAACAGACACTCCTTATAGATATTTTAGTAGGAGTTCAAACCCTTGCTGGGAATCTCAGAAATTTTGGAAAATGAACTTTAGAATCACATTAAAGCATCAAAATTATGCCTAAACATCGGCTCTTGAACAGGAATTGGAAACAAGCTCAGTATCCAGATTCATTTTGTGGTGCATACTTGTTCTAAGTAGTTAGCTCCTATTGTTCTCACTGACAGTGATGTGCATAGGCTTGTGTTTGCGTTTTTTGTTTTTATACTTCAAGCTTATCCTGCTCTTGTCAGAAGAGATGTTGATATTCACACTTTTTTTTACAAGATACTAAAAATGGCCCTGTGATTAGTAGGGCTGCTAATTACGATCAATGAACAGACATTGCAACTGCAAGAGTAAAATAATTCGACAAAAGGGAATAGTTTCTTACCTGTAACTCCATTTCTCCAGCATTGGCCATCACTACTCCAGTCGTGCAGTTACCTCAGGAATATCAAGAATTCCAGGATGTTTTCCAAAAGGAACAGGCAAACTCCCTACCACCTCACAGATCATACGATTGTCAAATCGATCTCATACCCTGTGCACAACCTCCATGTAGTAGGATCTGCGCCCTTACGGAACCCGAAAACCTTCACCTACGACAATACTTGAACCAATACCTTGCTAATGGCTTCATTCGTCCATCCAAGTCCCCTGCATCTTCAGCTTTGTTCTTTGTGCCTAAAAAGGAAGGTGACCTCAGAACCTGCATAGACTACCGCGCATTAAATCAGATCACGGTTAAGAACCGATACCCATTGCCTCTGACCCCCAAATTACTAGACCAAGTTAAGGACGCTTGCATCTACACCAAATTAGATCTCCGAGGGGCATATCATCTGGTACGTGTAAAGAAAGGCGACGAATGGAAGACTGCTATTCGCACTAAGTACGGGTTATTCGAATACCTGGTGATGCCCTTCGGGTTGTGCAATGCACCAGCAGCCTTGCAGTATTTTATGAACCATGTCCTTCGTGAACTCATTGACGTCTGTGTTGTTGTATACATAGACAATATTCTAGTGTACTCCTCTTCAGAATCAGACCATGTGAAGCACGTTCGTGCAGTCCTTGAGAAACTACGCCAGCACAAGTTATATGCAAAATTGGAAAAATGCGTTTTTCATGCTACGGAAGTTGAATTCCTTGGATTTATCCTGACTCCAAAAGGAGTCCGAATGGACTCTCGAAAGGTGGACGCAATCCTCAAGTGGCCATCACCCAGTTCAGTTAAAGGGGTACAAAGGATGCTCGGATTTGCTAATTTCTACCGCAGATTCATTCCGGATTTCTCACATGTTGTAAACCCTATGACAGCACTTTTGCGAAAAACAAATGCTTCTTGTGGACCAAAGAAGCTGAAAAGGCCTTCCAAGAGCTGAAAGCGAAATTCACGTCTGCACCTGTCTTAAAGCATCCACGCCCCGAACATCCATACATAGTTGAAACTGATGCATCCAGTTTCGCCATGGGAGCTGTCCTGTCCCAGAAGGATCCTGAAACCGGTCAACTTCACCCAGTAGCATTTTGGTCCAGAAAGTTCTCGCCACCCGAGTTAAACTATGCGGTTACCGATAAAAAATAATTAGCCATCAAATCCGCCTTCAAGGCTTGGCGGCATTATCTTCTCGGTGCCCGGCATACCATTACGGTAATCACCGATCACCGGAACTTGCAGTATTTAAAAACAGCCCAGGCCCAATTGTCACGTCAACTTCGATGGGCATTGTTTCTTTGCCGAGTTCGATTTCGTGATCACTTATCGACCAGGTTGTAAAATGGCAAGGCAGATGCCTTATCCCGAATAGGGATGGGAGAAGCATATGCGAACCCGGAACCGGTGCCTATAATTTCGGAACAAAGAATTCTTGGCATAACCACTCTACAGACACTAGAGGATATTCAAGTAAAGATCCAACAACTCTTCGATCCAACAGCCCTGCAGGACTGGGTGAAGAAAGGCCCGGACTACTCAGTCATCAATGACCTACCTTATTAACAAGGGCGACTATTTCTACCACACAAGGAACTACAAGAACTAGTCATCTCCAATTATCATGACACCCTGATGGAAGGACACCCAGGTATTGCAAAAACTGAAGTTAAAATTAAGAGACAATTCTGGTGGCCCACATGGCGAAAAGACGTAAAGTCATTTGTAATGTCTTGTGGCATTTGCGCCCAAAACAAAAGTCAGAAGAAAAAACCAGCTGGCCTCTTACAACCTTTGGATATTCCACCTACACCATGGCACACCTTGTTGGTAGACTTTATTACAGATCTACCTCCATGTAATGGATTTAACACCATTCTAGTTATTGTGGATCTTTTTTCCAAGATGGCCCACTTTATTCCTCTAAAGGGATTACCTTCTGCTTCAATTCTGGCCAAGGAGTTCCTCGAAAACATTGTTCGAATACACGGATTTCCTTCCGTATTGGTCTCTGACCGAGGTAGTCAATTCATTTCACATTTTTGGAAGAAATGTTGTCAACTGGCGCAAATCGACGTGATGTTATCAACCAGTCACCATCCCCAGACCGATGGTCAGACGGAGAGGACCAACCAGACCCTTGAACAGTACCTACGTTGAATGCTACACCAGACCTAAAGTAATTGGAAAGATATTTTATGGATTTCCAAGTATGCATACAATAACTCTGTACATTCAGGAACCGGACAAAGCCCCTTTTATACCATATATGCACATCACCCTCGAACCTCAGAACTAGATTCGCCTCAGCATTTAGAAATGCCTGCAGTTAGTCATTTGCATTCTACTATTACACAAGCCTTTAAAGATGCAACAGAACATTTGAAACAAGCAAAAGAGAAATATAAGAAAAAAGCTGAAGAACATCGAAGGGAAACTCCACAATACCAGATTGGGGATCAAGTTTGGCTGGCTACAAAACACATACCTCTGAAGGGAACTCGGACTTTTAACCCTAGATATTTGGGACCTTACACTATTAAGGCCATTATCAACCCGGTAGCCGTCAAATTGGAATTACCCTCTAATATGCGCATTCATCCTGTCTTTCATGTTTCACTTTTAAAACCAGTTCAACCAGGAACAAGATTAACCAAACCACCCGACCCCATCTTGATAGATGGAGAACCTGAATTCGAGGTAAAAAATATCCTGGACTCCAAGATGGTTAAATCAAAACTTTTTTATTTAATCGATTGGAAGGGCTACGGACCACAAGAAAGGCCATGGGAACCTAGTGACCACGTCCATGCACCTAGGTTGGTGAAAAGATTCCATCGGAACTTCCCAGACAAACCAGGGCCCAGGGGAAGAACAACTTTAGGAGAGGCCTTGGTGGGGGGGAGATGGATAGTGCTGTCATGATGCCTACCCCTAGGCATCCGGACCAAGTCCATCAGCCCCGGGAGCAGGCATCTAGACATTTAGTAAAACCTCAGCAGCCCCGGCTAGGGGCTATCTGGGTTCAGTCCTGGCGCCTTATGCGCCAGGCTCATAGTAGGAATCAGTCCTGGCGCCAGGCTCATAGTCATTACTTACCTCAGGCAGACCATGCTGCAAATGACTCCACTTCAACATGAAGGCGTTTGACTCCATTTACTGGGAATGGTTACTAGCCACGCTCAAAGAATTTGGGTTTGGGCCGCCTTTATCAGGTGGGTGAAAATCCTACACGCTAACCCTAAAGCAAGAGTGGAGTCTGGCAGACTCGTGTCGTCACTATGGGACATTCGCAGGGGTACAAGAGAGGGCTGCTCACTGTCCCCTATGTTGTATATACTGGGTCTGGAACCAATTGCAATCTACTTTAGAAAGCAATTCTTTGATGCTGGCATCCGGCTAGGTGGGGAGTATCACATTATATCACTCTACACGGACAATGTATTTCTCTATGTTAGAGACCCTCATCTAAATGTGCCCTGCATGTTGGAGGTGCTGGACAATTTTTCTACTGTCTCGGGTATACGGTTCAGCAGACAAACATCTTGCCTTTTCCCGCTGGCTGGCCTTAGGGGTGTAGATGTGGAGGACCTTCCTGAGGTTGGAGTCCAGGGGCAACCAGCCTCATTCACATACCTAGGCATCACTGTGATGCATTCCCCAGAATTGATGCACCAACACTATACTGGAGCCGCACTGAGGACCTTGCGCAAATCAATAGGCTTCTGGTCTAGGCTTCCCTTGTCAGTGATGGGCAGGGCGTCAATCATCAAGATGATTGTCCTCCCCAGATTTCTTTACCACTTCCATAACGTCTACTATTTCATAGAAACCTCCTTCTTTCGATTACTTGAAACTATTTTCAGGGGCTTTCTGTGGGGGTCCAGTAGGCATAGATTAGCGTTATCCACACTCCCCTTACCTTACAGTGCAGGTGGCATACAACTCCCGGACTTGGAACGGTATTAACTGGCCGCTCAACTAAGCTTTGTGACCCAGTGGTTGTCAGACAACACTACAGCAGAAACTGGACTGCTACAACATCTCATTAGTCCCCTACACCTGAAAGAACTTATCTGGGCTTCACAAACCCACTTCCGTAATGCACCAATGTTGGTGATACTGGGTCGGCAAGTATGGCTCAGAACCAGGGCACTATTAGATCTAAAATACTCATACTCCCCTGAGGTTCAGTTAATCTCGGACCTATGCAAGTCTAGCATGGACTTGGCACAGATTAGACTCTGGGAAAAGAACAGGGTTTACACATGGGGCTACCTGTACGACAAAGGCCACTTCAGGGACTTCACATCGCTCCAGATGACAGATGGCATGCCCAGCAGGCAATTCTTATGGTACCAACGATTCAGGTGGATAGCATGTGAGAAGTGGGGTGAATGGCCCGAAGAGCCTGAGGCGACCTTCTACTGACACTATTGTACAACCTCGGGGACAGCCGGGGACTGATATCCCAGATATATCACATACTCACGGATAGACCTAACCCCTGCAGCGCCGCTCTGAAAGCCAGATGGGAACAAGGTATGGGACAGGAGATCACAGACACAGAATGGGGAAGGGCCTTGGTGTTCCCCAGCGAAGTATCCAGAAACACCAGGTTTAGGCTAATACAACTTAACATGCCATACCGCACATATATGACTCTGCATGGAATGGCCCGGTTCAGCAAACAGGCCCCCCACAATTGCAACTGGTGCAAATCGAACAATGCAGAACTATGGCACATGTTCTGGAGATGCCCCAGGGTAAGCCACCTCTGGGCTACAGTGGAAAAAACATGCATAACAGCCGGCATGGTCAGATACGACTGGTCTCCTAAGGAGTGTCTGTTGGGCACATATCCCCGGCTGGCCAAGATTAAACATGTGACAAAACTCATGGACATGGCCTGCGTGCTAACTAAAAGAACTATTGCAATGGCCTGGAAGCGGACGAATGGCCCACAATACTCAACAGGGCACCGGGAAATGAAACGGTGGGTGGAAGCAGAAACCCGGGCCTGGGAAGAGGGAGTCCTCATGTCCCCGGACGAGGCAAGCACGGCACTGGAAGCTTGGAAAATCCTAACACACGACTTGTTCCACCCATCAGACGATAAGCCGCCTTGAGTAAATGGTCCTGCTGACCGCCAACGCCCGTCCCCGGAACACTCCACTCAGATGGGGCGGCATGAAGACCATTCACGCTTTTCCGCCTGCCCCCTCTTACCCTCCCGTACTCCTTGGTACCCCATCTGCCCCCCACCCTCCTGCCCTGCGCCCACTACACCCACCCAGAGAAACTAAAAACCACACACTGGAGAACACTGCTGTTTATCTGTTCAGTTTAGTTATATGTTTTGTTCAAATGTATTATTGGTAAGATACTCAGACAAAATGATGCGTTTGTAACATTAAGAAATGCCAATAAACAAATTTAAAAATAAAACTAGATGGAAAACAATCAAGTGTTGGCAATGCTAAAACAGTTTGGGATTTTGTGTAGGCATGGGAAAGGTACTTGCCAGGCACTGCCATAGTGGAATAAACTGGACATTGATGTAGAAGGTGCAAAATGGTGCAAGTGCCTGGTCATCTAATAACAGTGCCTGGCAAATACCTAATACGTATACACAAGCCAAAACTGTTGGCTTTGACAATGTTTGTTTTTAACAAGACTTCAGCAAAGGACACACGTAGTGCTTATAAATTGAGTGGTTGAGGGTAGACCTGTATAAGACATTTCTATTATAATATTAGCACGATTTCCAATCCAATTAAGTAATTAACTCTCACAAGACTGCTTTGAAAAAATACTGTTAGGCATTTCAAGTACAAAGTTTGATGGTAAAGCTTGGTTAAAGTAAGCTCAAAGAGTAACCATGAGGAGGTGTTTTGGGCCGGGGGTGGCAGGAACTGGGTGGTCATGGCCACAGGTGTCAGCATGTATATGGGTGGGCAAAAATCACCTACAAGCTTTGTGTCCCTACTCATATGCCATTTCTCCCTATATGTACTCTAATGCAAAAGTTTTGGCTTATAGGTGGTACAAGCACCTCCTGATAACCCAAATTAAAAAGGGGCTGAAATTTATTTTGGTAATCTATGGCCTCGACGGGAAAGCTCTTTGGACGGTGTCAGAATCTTAATTTAACCTTGCTTCTGAACATGCAATCAGGGCAGCAGTGCCCAAGGGCCAGCTACATTGATCGCTAGGCTTTCACTTACACACTGAGCACTTATATTTAGCACATAGAATAAGTAACATGGAGTCTGGAAAGCAAACAAGCTGGAAGAAGCAGTAAATGATATGGGTCATGAACAACACCCCTTAAAAACAGGTCTCAGCAGTCTAGAAAAAAAATGTTTGGATGACGAATAAAATCTTAAGGGAAATATGACGCTTGACAGGATCGGATGCGCTTGTTATGAGCAGAAGGAAAACGTAATCTGGCACGCAGGGCGATTAAGAGAATCTCAATGCACTGAAGTAGTGCTTTACACATTTGTGGTCCAGGGTGCCGTCCACTTTAAAGCGGTTAAGAGAACCTTCTGTTCTCCTGCCCTGTCTAAAGGAGCTCAATGCAGCGATATTATGAAGCCTAATGACAGATTAACAGTTCCATGTGTTAATAACCCTGAAAAAATATCGCCATACAAAAATATCACCTTATTTTTGCTGTGATATTAAGCCATGGAACCTGCGGGGGGCACCCCTGCAACCCTCATGATTTTTTTTAAAGGGGCGGGGACACCCCCACAAGCCCCAGTCTCAATCACCCCCAATTAATTATCCCCACTAATAATATCACCTATGGCCTTACCCCACGACCATATATATGGCGATATTATTGGTGGGGATAATATTACCTGATACCCAGATTAACATGGGATACATTTCAACACATGTAGTTTAGCGTGGCTTCGAATTACATGTGTGCAGTATGTAACAATAAAAGTACTCTTGTGTTCATGAAAGATATAGAAATCTATAAAGGCACCTTGTTTCAATCAAATGTGACACTTTTTTCTTCTTCTTGCCCACACTGTTGAACTGGATTTCTTGGTTGTCCTTCGGTTCTGTGCAGGTCTCCTCCTGCTGCATCAATTTCTTTTTCATCTTCGCTTTGATTTCATTCGCCTCTTCCTCGGATACCTGGAGCTGATATGCTTTAAGAAGCTGTTGTTCATCTTCCTCCAAATCGTTCACATACTGCTTATCTTTTAATGCACTTCTTAACTTCTTCTGAAGACCTTTCGGGGCAAGCATATCTTGCTGCATTTTATTTTTTGACGTTACCTCTTCACCCTCACCGTCCACATCATGGGATACAGTTTGCAACATTCTTTCTTCAGAGTTGATTTCATCCCCTAGTGCTCCTTTCTTTTTTTTCTTGGTGGTCTTGGTTTGCTTTTCTGCTTCTGGGACATGTATTAAATCAGACAGTGGAGATTTTTCTTTCAGCTTTTTCTTTGTATGCCGGTTGCTTTTCTCTTCAGAATCCTTCACACCCTTTTTAACATCCACATTATGTTCTGTCTCCTTTATAGAATAATGGTCATGCTGAAGACTTTCAAGCTAGAAATGAAAAATAAAAAGATTTAGTATGTGCCACAGAAAAATACAAGACACATCGATATTTAGGCACTAAAAGGCCTGCATGAAATATAAAAATTTTACACATGGAAGGTATACTCATTCAAGTCTAATGAGAAGAAGTCTTGCTTAACTTGAGAAGTTAAAATGTCGATTCCTCAAAAAAGCTACCCACAGAGTGTCATCTGAACCTTTTACTTATGCTCGGGCCAGAGTAACAAACTTGAATGAAGATTTGTATGACGCTTTTACTTCAAATATTATTTGATGAATAATGCAGTATCTTGGGCTTCAGTGCAGCAAAGCACCCACACTGAAGGTTTACTTGGAATTGCTTAAGCCTGCCTCATATTTGTTTTTGAAAAGAAACAAGAAAGGAGGCACAATAAGCATTGACAAAGACAGCAGTTTCAGCTTTGCTTAAGGGAACTCTTTTGCTATGAAGGCCTCAACCAAAATCCCAGACATGGGTGCCAGGGAATCAGCCGCCATTGCCAAGGGACCATTGATAAGAAAGTATAGAACCCTTGCAATTACCAGGTGCTGTGTCATGCTGCATCTTTTTTAGCTTCAACATATGTAGCTTCCTCAGTTTGGCACTAAAGCCCAGCTTAGGAGACACAAACTAATGATGGAGCTAAAACGCCACCTATGAGGCACAACTGTGTAGCTCTAGCTATGAACCATTACTAATGGTGCAGCGAAAGTACCACAAACGAGCAAAAACAAATGATGGTACTAAAGTGCAACCTACGAGGAACAAAATATGTGGCCCAAGGACTACAGAAGTAGCTTTCTATCCAACAACAGCCTCCATGCATTTATAAACCCTATACCAATATTATTCCCTCGCTAGATAGTGCTGAAGTTTCACATTACTGGGGCTCAAGACTTAATAATTTAGGAACCATTGCTGAAAGAATAGCATTCAAATCCCAAATGGGATGGGACCTCAAAGTAGGTAGACCCCACATAAAAGGTCACATCCACTTCAATTTGAAGAAAAAAAAAAACAGAACTTGTCTTATATCTGCATTTGGGTATTGCAAAGGACCTGATCTACAGGGCCCCTACTGAATGGCAGAACTGGCCACATGTGACAAATGAGTTAAACAGACTGGTTCAGCACTCATTGGCTTTATCGTGTTCAGAATCAAGTAACCAAAACACAGCAACTTGGTCTCATACCATTGCCTAATGATGTATTTGCTACCTATACAATAGCCGATTTTCCTCAGACATGCCCAGGTGGTTTAAGCAAGAATGTCAAGAACCAAAAAGGTACAGCTCAGTAGTACAAAGGCCAGAACAAGATGGCAACCTATGCCTACACAACGGACAATTGACTAATGCAGGAGTGGAACCGGTTACTCTATTGAATGTCACAGACGATATAAAAACCAGAACCAGTTTGACCCCATTAGAGAAATGATTTAAAATAGGGGCCTTTGCTAACACTTGCAGGACCAGTGCTAACACTTGCGGATCATCTTGGGAATAAACTGTTGGTGGAAGAGGCAGAGGCGTATACCCAGCCCATTCAGCAGAAAAACACTGTCTAGTCAGAAGCGGCTCCTTCCGGCTTTCCAAGAAGCAAACCGGTCACATCTATTTTCCTCCATAGTCAAGATGTCAATGGGAAGGGTCCAGTGCTGAAAGGCTCTACCACACAGTGCTCCAGAGAAGATTTTGAAGTGGGAGTACAGAGATTTTTTAGAGTGTATTCCCAATGGGAGTATTTTAGAAGCGAGTAAGATTTTTTTTTACTCAAACAGAAATGTTTTAGTAATAAAAATGTCTCCCCCTCCCGTTATTCGTACACTTTAAAAGATAAACATCTTTAGATCACGCAGTAATAAGAGTAGTTTCTTCCTTGGCACTGTGTGCCCATTTTTGGGGAGTAAATGTGGCCGATACACCCTTTATCTGTAGGGCTGCTACCACATCCACTTCAAGTACTCAACAATGAGGGACAACAGCCTGCTAACACCAATACTTGTAGGTTCTGCCAGAAGAGTAGCAAAGAGGAATATGTCCTCACGCAGTTTCCACAATCACATCTTCATCACACAGCAGCATTGTGAAAGGCAATGGGTCCTTCCTTGTGAAACAAGAACATGTTCTTTCCCATAAATATATACATATTAAAACATATATGAAGCCCAACAGACACTCGCAAGGTTATCGTAAGAGGCCGATGCCCGGCCCCGAAGCGCAGGAATAAAAGAAGTAGACGCAGAGGGTACACCCAGCTGGAGCAGCGGAGAAGTCGGGAGCAAGAATGGAGCAGCGCTTCCCCTTTGTCGTTTGAACAGGCTCCAAGTGGACGGCAGGGTCTGAGGAAGCCGTGAGAACAGGAGGTAGACTCCCAGCCCGGAGCAGAGAGAGCCGCGACAGCTCCTGAGACTGGAGCAGGAGGAGCAAGACCCAACGGGAGATGCCCGCGACGCGCTTCCAGCCCTTGGCTAAATCTGAAGCCGACAGCAGGGTAAAACGAACAGGGAGAGGAGGAGCGCAAACTCACTGAGGCAAATTCATTGAGGACAGAGGCAGGTGCACCCATACCCGAGATCCAACAGTAAGAATCACGGTCAGTACAGGGCCAGAACACGGTAAGACCACGCCAAGGAGCGGCTACACAAGTACTACTAGGTAGGAGAAGAAAGTGACTCCACCCCAGGGAAGGAAAATGGGTGGAGGGCCTGCAACGAGTCTATTGGGGGAAGACCCTCAGAGGAGCACTAGAGAGCCCAAGGCCCCCTACACAGTGAAGCGAGCAGCCAGGGAGCCAGGGAGGCATGGGGAGGGCCCCGAGTATAAGAAACGTTTTGGCCAAGGTCGAGCCCAGGGAGAAAGGCTTTGGCCTAACGAGAAGAAGCAATAGCCATTGTGAGGGATAAGCAAAAAGAGAGAGGCCTACCCCAGGCCTATAAAATCTGAGAGCACAGACTACACTCCAGGCACTACAATATACAGCTGTAGAGGGCCACAGCTAGACACACTGTAAATCAGGCAGCGAGGAGTGACAGCTGTTTACTTTGAGGGGGACAAGCGGCACAACTAAACATCAGAAAGCCCTGAGGGACAATAGCACCGACAGATAAGTTGAGGTAAAGGCCACGTGATGCATCCAATTGGGTAAGCAGGACCTCAACGACGCACAGAGCTCTCGGACCTGCCAGGCAGGATAAAGCGCATATAATTCGCAGTAAGAAGGAGCCAGGGAGTAGTCCACACCAGCCAGGCCTCAAGTAAGAGGCCAGGCCCACATGAAGGAGGGCGAGAAGTAAAAATGTCCAAATCCAGAGGGAAAGACCCCCCGCTAACTTCAACGGGCCTCAGGAAACCCCCTGAGAGTAAACTGCAGAGAACGTGGAGCAGAGAGGTGAGCTCCGCCCAGGGTACTCAAGGGTCCCGGGAGCAGGAGGCACAGGCATACCTCCAAACTGAAGAAATCCATGACAACCCAGTGACGCAGTCACTCCTTAAGCAGTACTTTAAAGACTTGGGGAAAAAATAACTGAGGCAGTGCAAAAACAAATGACCAGAATGAGGGAAGATCTGGCGGCAGCACTCCAGGAGATTAAACAGTATGTTCTTAAAATGGAGGAAAGAGTCAACACAAACGAGAAAGCCATACAAGAAATGACAGAGGACTCGAGGAAAATGGAAACCTGGGTGTAACAATTGGCAACGTCGACTCCAGGCGGAGGACCTCGAGACCAGGACGAGGAGGGCAAACATTCGGATCAAGAATTTGCCTGAAGAGGTTCTAGACAAGGACTTTGAAGTGGTGGTGAAAGCGATATTTGAAGACCTACTAGAAACGGAGGAGAAACCAGAGGTGAAATTCAATAGAATTCGTAGAGTTGGCCCTCATAGATCGGAACCAGGGGTTCGGCCTAGAGATGTACTGGCAGCGCTACAGGACTATAGAACCAAGGAGCAGATGCTACAATCTTCAAGGAAAGCCAAACATATAACATACAATGGGTCAGACCTGATGCTGTTGCAAGATTTATCCCCGAAAACTCTGGCCAAAAGCAGAAAAATTGCACTGGTCGTCCGGGCACTTAGAGATAAGGGTATTTGATATAGGTGGATGTTTCCATTTGGCTTAGTGTTTGACTGGCAATGCAGGCAATAGCGGATCTGTTCCCACGAAGAAAGACTGCAGATCTTAGGCCTCGAGGAAGAGGATCAAGAGACAAGGCCCCTCCAGCCAGTGGCTCACAGTGGGCTTAAGAGCTGGGAATGGTCTATAGTGGTAAAACCAAAAAGGAACAAAAAAGGGGATACCAACCCCTACTGAAAGGCCCGGCCGTTTAACAGAAGTGAGGGAGCCGGCAGCAGAGAAGAAAAGACCAACTTGAAATAGTCAATAAGGTACTAAGGGCGAACCAATAAGCACCCCTGGGGAGGGTGAGCAAGGGGTAGTGCATAGGAGGTCCCGAGGAGATGGGGGTTGGAATTCAGAATGGGTTGGGGGAACCCACTGGAGAGCAGGCTGAGAGACGTATGGGGCTCAACACCCGAGGGGGAGATTCGGGGGGGGGCTAGAGACTGGTTGAGCCCTATTGGCCAGAGGGGGGGAGGAGGGAGGGAGGGAGAGGGGTGGGGAAATGGAGGGGTGGTAAGGGGGAGTCCAATGAATAGCATTAAAAGCTGGGTATTATCTCCCTGAATAACAAGGGGCTAAACTCCCCCCTAAAGAGGAAAAATCTGGAAAGATACATGCGTAGGGAGAGCCCCGACATAATAGGAGACCCATGTACAAACCCGGGACAGGGAACGCTTGAGACTACAGGGTTCTACCAACCTCTATCAGTTCACTGAAAAGAAGTGTTGATAGCCAGTCGGAAAAAGTTGGATCTTAATGTGACTAAGACGGACAGAGACTCCCAGGGGAGATATTTAGCTATGAGGAAAGAGTTGAGTGGCAAGATATGGCTCTTCTTTGAAGAAAATAATAAGGAGGATACATCAATGCTAATGAGGTGGGATGCTTTCAAGGCCACAATCAGGGGGAAAATAATTGCAATTAAGGTCCGCAGAGAGAGAGCTGAGGTTGTTAGAAAGCGACTTGGAGGAGCAATTAAAGAGAATGATGTCCAGTATGGGAGTGGGAGTGAGTGGGGAAACAAGGAAGGAGTACAGAGCTATATATAGAAGGCCAATTGGAGCTCATACAGGCAAAGGCAGTAGAAAAATCATTGTTCTAAATAAAGCAGAAATACTATATCAGGGCTAATAAGTCGGATAGACCCCTGGACAGAATGCTGAGAAAGGAGGAAAAGGCAAAAACTATTATAAAAAATAAAGGTGGAACTGGGGGGTACTCGTACAGAGACCAAGGATATAGTACGGAGTTTTCAAGATTCTACGTAGAGCTATACACCTCTGCAAATACATTAGAGCAATCTCTTCGAGAATATGCAGGAGCAAGAGACTTGGCACAAATAATGACCCAAGAAAGAGAAACCTTGGAAGGGGAGATTACGCAAGACGAGGTGAAGAGGGTCATTATGAACCTACCTACTAATAAGTCCCCTGGCCGAGATGGCTTTAGTGCAGAATTGTACAGATCTTTTAGAGAATTATTGATCCCACACTTGGTCCCTCTCCTTAACGAGATGGGGAATAAACAGAGTATTACAGAAACTATGGAAGAAGCGAAAGTTGTCCTCCTCCCCAGGGGGGTGTAGTTGGCCCTGTGGAGCTCTTCCACTGTTCTTGTTAATTTTATTCCTAGTTAGGTTATGGATTTCCTCCTCCCCAAAGAAAGCAAAGACCCGATGGCATGGAGATCATATAGACCGATAGCCTTAATTAACGCAGACGCCAAGATTTTTACAAAGGTTCTGGCCAACCCCCTGGATCAAATCTTTCCAAATATAATTAGCGCAGATCAATCAGGGTTCATTAGGGGCAGGCAGATGAGTGACAACACGAGAAGGGTAAATCATCTCATAGAAAAGGTGAACAAAAAAAAGAATCCCAATAATCTTAATTGGTCTAGATGCAGAAAAGGCCTTTGGTATGGTGCAGTGGTTGTTTCTGTTTACTGTAATAAAGCGAATGGGGTTTGAAGCGAAGTTCCTAACAAAAATCAAGGCTAACCATCCATGGTTTGCTGTGCTTTGGGCTGATTGCAGTAGGTAGCCACTGTATTTGCATGTCCCAAAATAGCGGACAAACTCTTTGCCGAAAGTGTAAGCGCCTTTCCTGGATCAGCTCTTCTTCAGTTGACAAACAGAGAAAATATGTTCCTTCAAATGGCAGCACAGAGACCTTTTCCTGCACATCTGCCAAAAGCTTTGTGCTCTTGAGCCAGGCACTACTGAACAGATTTACACCCAGGCACATACCTCTGGCCGTTGCCACTACATGCCCCACATCTGCTTTCCAACTTATCTCGTACCACCACCTTGGCATCATTTAGACCAGCCAGAAACTCTTCTTTCCTCTCACCCGTCAGGTCTTGTGTGAATTCTACCTTTTCCCACCATAGCTTGTTATTACAGCCATAGAGTAGGGCCTTGCTGTTAGCCTGCCTCATGTGCAGGGCCCTATTGGTGTGGATCATTTTGACCAGCGTAACAAATGCCCTTTCCAACTCACCAGAGGGAGTCACTGCACTCAGTGAGGCCCCTGAGGGTGACTTTCCTTGTGCCAAAGCCGCTGAGACTACTGCAGAGTCGGCTGTTGCTTTGGATAACATGACCCTTCTAGTTGTGCGTGGGGTGCCTGACTTTCCGGTCTAGTTTTAGGGGCATGACCCCTCCAGTGTCGCCCTAGTCTCGTGGGGGGACTTGACTGTAAGGTTTTTTGCCCTGTGGACTAAAGGGGCTGCCCATAGGGCACAGGAACTCATGAGCAAACAGAGGGAAGAGATACTTAAATTACAAAATTAATTGAATGATCGGAAAAACAGAGCATGCTGCGAGGAGACAGGAATGAGAGATGGACACAGAGAACTCATAATTGTGTCACAAACTTTTATTCAAAGTAAAAGGGGGCTGGGAAATGCTTCACTATCCCTTCTCTAGGAGGCATTTTCTTACCGCAGCCAAAACTAAGTCTGTCCTGTGTCAAGATGTCCAAAGCAAAAATATCCTGTGTCTGAAATCCTATTCAAGCCCTCACATTCTAAAAGTAATTCTAGGGTGTTCAGGGTAATATCTTTGGAAGTGCACACATGTTCAGGCTCAAAAGAAAAGTATAACTCCAACACAAAAGTTCCCAACGGATAGTATCCACAGTTCCAGGGACTGGACCCCTTCCCCAGGTTTCTCTTCACCAATAAGATAGATCAACAGGACAATCAAAGTTCCTTATAGCCCAAGATGATATCTCCTTCCTCTTGGTGTTGCAATCCACTTCTAGGAAGAATGTCTCCCTTCCCCAGGTCTTTTCAAACATTCACTATCCTAAGGGTATGAGTCTTCCTTCGGATTCTTTATTCAGCAAAACAACTCGAAAGCAAAACAACTTGGACGCAGGCTCGATTCTGGCAGGACACCTGGTATACTCCCCTGCGAGGGTCTTTCCACACTTAATGCGATTTGACTCACAAATGTATCTTTTCCTGGTATACTTTTGTTGCCAGGCCTTTTCTATGTGGTTCACTATTTACATTTGCAAACTTGACTTTGTCTGGTATACTCTCCTGCCAGGGTTTTCTAGCACAGTTCACTTTATACAGTTGCAATCTTGACTTTGCCGGGTATACTCTCCTTTTTCAAATATTGGATCTCAAATCCCTTTCATTCACTTTGCTTGCTCTTTCCTTTCCTTAATAGTGTTGACGAAGTGCCCCAGTGTCCCAGCTTCCCTTCCTAAAACTCACCAGCTTTTTTGTGGCCCTCTTTAGGCCTTTTGCAGTAAACATGAAGAAGCTCTCCGGCATCCCATCTCCACTTCACAGGCTCACCGGTTTCAGCTAGCGGCTTCCACGTCCTTCGCGGCTCCCATTTTGCTGTTGAGGACCTCTCCGTGTTCGGGCGGCGTTGAAACTGCCTTCTGGTTCCCGTGGCCGCCAGGAAGACTTTGCTTTGCTTCCCACAACGGTCCCAGCACGGCAAACCTGCTTCTGCAGTTCTCCTTCTGCCGACTTCCTGAGCCTTCTAGCTCCAAGGTCTCCTCTGCAGCTCAGCAGTCCCTCGGTCAGAACAGAGAGGATGAGGCTCCTTCCAACAGCATCCCTCTGCTTCATGTTGGTCTGGAGTTTTACATTTACCGGCACCTATTATGCGCTCGAAACCACTAGAGCGTGTCCTGGTCTTCTCTGCTTCCTTGATCTTCATTACTCTGTTTAGCCTTCTTGTCCCAGTATTTCCATACAGATGGGAATAATAGGCAGTTTTTGGTATTCCATTCCCAGAATACTGAAAGATACCATTAGCAGAGTTTATGGTTGATTGAAGGGGTCCACCATGGTCTACCACAGTATGCCATAAACGTATGAGGCATTGAGGGGATGTTAGATTCTTGTTTGACTTTACAATATGTTACATACTATTGTGGAATTACTGGGGAGTTATGTATTTCATAAATACATCCTTTTCCGATTTTACCACAGAACCTAGAGGGTAGGGATGTTGTATCTAGGTTTTTTTCAACTTGATGTGGGGAATACCAGGTCTCATCTGGCAAATCACCCTTCCATGAGATTCACCTCCCCCTCTTTAATCTTCCCCCAAATAGCCACCCACAGGGTTAGGATCTGAAAGCGTCTGCCTCACCCTGGCCACATGAAGGGAGGTTCCCCACATGCAGCCACCCCCAGAGTTAGGATCAGAAAGCGTCTGCCTCACCCTGGCCACATGAAGGGAGGTTCCCCACATGCAAGCAGTAACGATATTGCCAGATTCATCACAATGCCCTTTACCCAGTTCTCACACTCAATAGTGCAGTGCCTAGCAATGATAACAACCTTCCCACCAGATATATTATCCTGCATCGGCACAATGTGAGCCCCCCCACCTCCATCAGCCGCACTTCAATTCCTACCACCTACATTATCACCCCAAATGCAGGTCGTGTTGAATAGGAATAGATCCGGACCCTCTCTGGTAATAGACAGGTGAAAATGTGTTCTGCCCCCAGTCCAACATTGAAAAGGTCAGAAGCATTGACTATTGAGGCAGCCAGGCTGCCCTTACTATAGGCAGGTACATTAGAAAATAGGTGACACTGCAAACATTTATTTAGGACATGCATCAAACAAAGACATGCGCACAAAATAATTAACACAATATAGATTTCTGATATAGAATACAGGTCAGTAAAAGGCAGTCATTGCATTACAGATGGCTACAGGTCTCAAGGCCCCATGAAGATTTAAAGTGTCGAGCCAACAGAAAATATAGTGCTGTGTGCAAAAAGGGAGTGCATTGGGCAGGAGCCAGTAGGTAGTGGTTACGCAGTTTAAATGATAGGACTATACAGTTTCTAACAGTGGTGTTCAAAGTTTTTTTTTTTATAAACATAAAATTTGGCAGTGGGCTGAAGCAGATAAGCAAGGTGAGATGACCTTGGACAGAATGAGCTGGAAGTCTGGAAACATGCATCATCGCAAAAACCTGCTTTTTCCAGTTTTAAGGTTGTGAAATATATCTCGTGGTTTAGTGAAATTTGGAAAACACCTCGTCATGATGATTAGCACAAATTAGGTAATTGTGATAGGAAATGATCATGTGTTTCAGGAAGTGTTTACATCCAATGAAAAGGGTCTGTGCACTTTGTTTGAAGACATGTGACCAATTGCATCATAAGGCTCATATCAGAACAGAACTGATGAAATATTTTAAAATGTATAAAGCCAGGATGGATGCAGAAATACAAATAGAGAAACTCAATTTACCTGAAGCCACCTTAGATGACTACCTTATAAAAATTAACAATAGATTTAAAATATAAAAAAACGAAGAATTCATCAGAGACCAAATTGACTATTAAAACAGAATAATCTCCATCTTTCAAAAAAAATATGACCAAAGAGGAACTGGTGCTCCAAAAACCAAGAAAATCTTCAAAATGCAACCAGAAACATCATCACCCTTCTCCTCAGAAACAGATACAGCAAGTACTAGTGATGCAGATTAGGAGGTCACTGCACAGACTAGCACTCACAACACTGCCTCTGATATAGAATGGACTTTTTTAGAGGAGCTTCGTAGGCACAATAACATCACCCGAATGGCTACACAACAACAAATGCCTCCAACATATACAAAAACACCTTGCCAAACCCAAATACATTGAGCTCTACAAAAGCCACAAGAGAAGCAAGGGAGGCGGCAGCAAAAAACATAAACCTAGACCAATTAGGAATGCAAACAAGATTGCAGCTCAAAACAAACATACGCCACAAGCAGACCTAGTTATGAACCTCTCATCTTTAACCATCAATAATTATCTTAAATGTGCCCTCAACAAAGTCCTATCTTTCAGTCCGACTAATCAATTTGACAATTTCCCCGACATTGAGGCATACCTACAAGGCAGCACAGCTACGAATAATGGTCGACCACTTGGACCTCAGAACGCGAACGCATGGGTCCATATGGACAACATGGTTCTGGCACTGATAACATTGGGTGAATGGCTGTGGGTCCCAAAAAAGGAGATACCCAAGCGAGTGCTGATGTACCCTAACCTGAAAGTATTCTGGTCAGTGTGGAAGGAGGGCAATGCTACGCGATGGCTCACGTCGTGGCCTTTGCCACTAAGCTGTATTTGGGCTACCCCCCCCCCACCGAGGAATCGGATTAATGAACACGGTTAGTTTCAACTCTGGTATGAGGGTGGCCTGACTTGGGCTGGGCAGATTTGTGCGGACAGAAACTACCTACCCCTGGAACGTCTGGAGGAATGCCTCCATGTAGGCAAACTCTCAGTATTTCATTACCTAGAGCTTAAAGGGGTGCTGACAGAAAGGGGAGGTGGGGAAACAATTTGAGGCGTGAACTCACGTCCTTTGAGACAGCATTACTGCAGGGGACTGATACAAAGAGGCACATTGCGAGGCTTTATGAGGAGCTTAGGCTCAATTATGGGGTTGGAGTTCTGCCGGTGAGAGCCAGGTGGGCGATGGTTGTGGGCAGGGAAATTTCGGATCAACTATGCACCACAATATTTAGAGGAGTTGTCCACAGTGTCATTACAGTATAGGATGCAAGCTTTCAAACTCATCCATCGCTGGCACTATGCACCAAACGCACTAGGAAAGATGTACCCGGGGGCAGACTCACGCTGTTGGAAATGCAAACATCCATGTAGTACCTACTATCACATGTGGTGGGAATGTCCCAACATACAGCAGTATTGGAAATCAGTGTTGGCATGGCTTGAAGGGATAGACGGGATAAAGAGGAAGCTGTCCCTCCTTCTGCTATTATTCAGGGTAGACGAAGAATGTGCGGGAGAGGGCGAGGGGCACATGGTACGACCTCTGATGGTTGCAGCCAGAAGCTGCATTGCCCAGGGTTGGAAAAGAGGCACAGCTCCCACGGAAAAGGAATGGGTCTTAAAAGCCCGGGCCATATACAAAATGGAATACCCAACACATCTGACGGTTGGCTCACGTTTTTTAGAAGTACAGACACTGAATAACCTCGAGAGACTTACCATTGTATATAAGCAGAGGAAACCAGAAGTGGACCCACATTGCACTTGAACAGGAATGCGTGAGGGGGTGTGTGGGGGGATGAATAAGCTACATATATCACTGAAGGCATGGTTATTTTGTTATTCACTTAAAGTGTACTATGAGAAAATGATAATAAAATTCAATTTTGGAAAGAAAAGAAACAGCCCAGGAAGATGGAAAATATGAACTGCTCTATCCTTGTTTAAGGGGATAGTGAATGGGAGGAATGGAATTTATGAGGACCCTAACAATCACAAAATCCCAATCGACATGAATAAAATCCCCCCTACCAATACCACTCGCACCCCTTTCACGCACACTCAAAACCTCAGTACCACTCTCTCCCACCAACCAATATCATATCTCGTACACTCCTTCTGGTTCCTTTGCCCAATTGCTGGCTCTTGTTTGCCTCGGGTGGTTATGAAAACAAGCAAAGATTCAAAAGGAGTTGCAAGCTCTGTCCCCCTTCCATCCACAGGACTGCCGGTCTTCAGTAATGGTAGACTGCAACAATGAATGTCCCAGTTCATGCAAGGGTCTCCCAGCCGCTGGAGCATGCACGATTGGTGAGGGTGCTTTCCCCTGCACCCACCTCCCCCAACCTTGCAGGTAAGCATATTATACGTGTTAGTAAAATTCTTGCTGGGCATTCTGCACCCTGGCTTGTGCTGGCATTCTGCTGACACAGGTTCTCTACTGGTGGGCGGATTCTGTAGTTCTCCACGGTCTGGTTTGCTACGTTGTTTCCCCAGGAGCAGGGTCGCATAGCGGCATACTCTGTCCATGTTGCTGTGCAGTTCTTTCAGACTCTTGTCTACTCATCTGGGTTTCTCACCAGGCACTCTTTGACTAGTTCATTGCTACTGTTGAGGTGACATGCACTACAAGCCAAATAGAAAGATACTGCCCAGAATGGTGCTGTGCAGGCATGTCATGATAGAGTGGCACTGCTGTCATGCAACCAGCCACAAGGGGAAAGTGCATCAACGCAGACCCTCTCAACTGCCACACTGCGCCTTTGAGAAAGGACTGGCTCCGGCATCAACCGTGATAGGCCTCACAACCCAGGCTGAGAGGAGTCCATATGCCCAACTGTGGCGCTGTTATACCTTCTTGAAATGACAACACTTGCAGTCGCGGTTCGCCATCCCCCTCGGTGCATGTGTCTCTGATTTTGTCCCTAGTTTTGCTGGGATGAGCCCATTTGTTCTGGTTTGGTGTTCCCAGAGGAGTCTCTTGTGGCCTTTAGCTCGAGCCGAAAATAGATGGAACAAAACTGGAACAGAGGACAACCTGCTGCTGCCCCTGCCTGCCCTCTTAAAAGCATGGTCCGACATGTCGTGCCTGGTGGCGAGACTTACCTAGATAAAATATACCCTTATTCTTTTTTGATCATTCTTGGGATTGTGATCTTATACTTGGCCGACTAGGTCTCTGGATGTTCTGGCGAGGTTGGTTCAGAGTATACAAAGCATTTTGATGGGGACATGTAAATCCCTGGGTGGCCTTGTTTACTGGATCTTGACATTCCAAAAATTCAACAGAACCTTATGAATTATAGCAGAAAGACCTAATCATCTCTTTGCGGTAGAATATCACGGGGGACTCATAGTGGTGGCAGTGCTACTTCTAGGTAGACAATTAATTGTTGATTACAAGGTCGCACCACCCTTGCTCCTTCCATGTCTCCCTCCCTTGTTTCTTGTTTTTAAGTCACGGAAACTATCTGTGGTTCGATACTATATGCACTCCCCGAAGGCCAAGAAATATCACTGTATGCTCACCTCAGCTGGGGGGTTACATCACATCGCGTTACTATGAGTCGAGTTGAGTTGAGTTATAAATCATGAATGCAAATAATGGCAAAAAGGTGTCCAACTTGCACAGAACCACTTGACTAGACTGGCCCTTTGGCTACATATAAAGTTATTCAAATACTGAAAATCTGAATGTTACACTTTAGATTGCTCCTAATTAAAAGCCTATATCCTTTGAAGGTGCTTAAGTAACATTCAACCAAATATCTCATTAATAGTCCTTGTGGCCGTGTCCTGTTCTTATGAAGTATGCATCAATTTATTACAGTAGGTGCTCTCCTGTGTATACTCAATGACTGGACCATATCAAAATATACCCGTGGTGCTCCCTATGAATACTGTCGTTCTTACATATAAATTATTGATATTAGTTAGGTGGGTAGATCTCGTTTAGTCAGATGAATTTAATGGTGTCTGCTTGCTCCCACTTGCATCTGAAAAGTGTCCAAAACTACCTTTGTATAGAGAGCCTGTTATGATTAACTCCCCTCACTGATTTAACATGCAGCTAGCGGTAGAGCTAGCGGTTGGGAGTGATGAGATTCATGTATTATTTACTGTTAACTTACATTGAACCTCTGCATTATCTTCTTATAGTTAATACAAATAATTCATATTAGCCAGGCATAACAAGACACTGACCCCCTCAGTTTGTCACACGCACAAAGCACACAATGCCTTACTCGCCAAGAGTCCATTAGAAATCACCTATGGCTAGTGGCAAGGGCAAGGTTTGAGGGAAAGGAATGAAGCAATGTTCAGACCGTGGTGGCAGGAACATGGTGTTCAGGGTAACATTTCAAAATAAAGCAGCTGGATCAGGTAGCTAGTTCTCCAAAATCCCCACTTCTGCCTAGCCCCCTTGTGGACTATTCATCCCTTCTCCCCAGGAGGGAGTCACCCCCTTTGAGGTTAGGCAGGAGAGCCCACCAAGTAAGAGCCTCCATAGGGGGCTGAGCAAGTGGACCCTCACTGGGAGCGCCTGCCCTCTCCCATTCCTACAAGGAACTCCCTATTGGAAAAACACTGTCCGCCTATTGGGAATTGAAAAGCCTGACATTACTGCTAGATTACCTTCCATGAACAGTGATATTGTTTCCATCTTGTTGGCTTCAGGTAATGCTGAATTTCCCTCAAAGACCAAAGGAGGAATGATACGTCCCTTTGAAACCAGGCGCAAACGTAACATTTCGAGGAACCGTGAAGGAGGAGGAGAGAATCATACGCAGATGCAAGCCTCTGAGGGAAGAATGTCCTGGAGGGGTGGAGCCGTGCATACTGCGGAGTCAGCAGTGGGGTGGAGCTGAGCGTGCAGAGGACGACACCGGAATGCCGGCAACGAGAGTGGCGGAGTAACCACTTCATAGATGGGGATGGAGGAGCCGTCCTGCCTAGTGGCGTGACCATGCTGCAGCCTGGGGCCCTAGAGCAAACTCAGAGACCAGAGAAAAATGGAGGAACAGGTCCTCTGATCCGCATCGAGACAGGGTGACAGCTGAGAGGGGCAGACAGGGAAAGGAGAGCCCTCCCAACTGATGGCATGACCACGAAACTGGGACAATGGAAACATGGAGGAACAAATCCTCCACTATAGAGAGAAGGCAAGACGCCAACCCTGGGAGGAACATACAAGAGGAGAGAAGACAACCGGGTTGCCTAGGGAAGAGGGAGGCACGAGAAAGAATTGTATCTGAATTAGTGTACAATGCAGAGTAAAAGGAATGGGACACTTGGTTCACTTCTGGAGTGGTGTAGACCAGCGTCCCGGTTGTGTTTTGAACAAACAGGATATGGTGGCTGCCCTTTGCCTGCTGGATCATCCTAGCTAGTAATCTGCCCTCAGCGCACCTTCTCGCTAGGCCTGGGTTGTCCAGGAATCTCAATTCCCTGTCAGCATACGTTTGGAACCCATCAAGCTCTGTTTTAATGTCTCCTAAGGTGGAATTGTCGGGTTCGGACGCATTTGTCTGCTCTAGGTGGCGTAGGTTGGTTTAGCTAGTTTGTATATCCCTCTATTTTACATTAATTAGTCCTGTTTCCCTTACCAGAGCTACGCCGTGCATGTACGCCTTAAAGGCTTCCCAAAGGGTTGCATGCTTATCTACTGTGCCAGTGTTTATTTCAAAGTATTTGTCAACACGTTTCTGCGTTTCAATCCTGAATATAGGGTCTAGTAACGACTGTGGCTTGAATCTCCATTCCATTCTTGTTTTCAGTGCCTCTCCCAGTGACAACCTCATTGTGACGGAGGGGTGGACAGAAAAAGTCCTGGATAATATTCTGGTTTCGCTAAGGTGACTTACTAGCGTGGCCGACACATACCACATGTCTATGCAGGAAAGGGAGTCATGAACTATAGAATAGCATGAATATATCAGTGTTGTCGGGTTAAGTGCCCTCCAAGCGTCGACCAGCCACATTTTGCTTAGGCCCCTTTGTAACAGATGGGCGGCTTTGGTCGGTCCCCGGGGCTTGGTTCCAGATCTGTCAAGGCTCGAGTCTATTATAGTATTAAAGTCCCCTCCCCACAGGAAGGGCACCAAGGGATATAGTGCTAGTAGGTCCATTACCTCTGTATAGAATTTGGGGTTGTCAGTGTTGGGCCCATACATATTTAGCAGAATTATTTCCTGACCCCGTATAATGCCACATAATCGTGCATAGCGCCCCATTGGGTCCAGGTGTGCCTTTATGGGTATAGTGTATGGATTCGTGGATTAAGGTCATAACCCCTCTGTATTGGGTCGAGTACGAGGTGTAGTAGCGCTGTGGGACCCAACGTTTGGCAAAGGCCTTGCTGCCCTTGGCCAATGCGTGCATCTCTTGTACGGATAAGATTTGTACTTTGTGCTGTTCTGTGTATAGCTGTAGGTGCTGCATTGTTACCTGATTGCCCGACCCTCGCACATTCTAGTTCATAAAGTGGCTCAGTTCCCATTGGATTGCTTTGTAGAATAGTTATTGAATTCCATCATGGCAATTATTAAACATTTAAGCAAAGTCACTGCCCAGTAATGTTGCTTGGTATCAGTGGTTACGAACAAGTCAAAAACATTTTGCATAACTGTCCCACAACTTCCCACCCCCTCCCCCATCCCTCTCCCGATCAGAGGAATGAAGTCCCCATATTTAACAACCCAACCACCTTTGAAACTCTGCATGGGGGGGGCTGTTAGCCGACTGCACCCGGCCTCAACACAGCTTGACATTACATCTTTCTAATAGGTTATAGGCGAAGAAATAAATGGGTGAACATTTTCCAGTTACATAATAATCAAAGCGGTAGGTGGTAATCGGACTACATAGCAAAGGCAGAGTGCCACGACACAAGCATCCGCTACCTTCTTCAGTTTTTCTATTAGGATTCGTAGACAAGAATTTTGAAGGGTTACATGCATATGATTGGGTTCACCCTAGGAAGTGTTTGTCTATGAATCTCATGGCTTCCTCAGGCATGGTGAAAAAGGTACACCTTATTGTCATGCTCAATGCGCAACTTGGCAGGGTAAAGCATGGCGTATTTCACATTGTGGTCACTGAGCCTCTTCTTTGTTGCTATAAAGGACTTACGATCTTGGAGAAGAACAAGTTACTTCTTACCTTGTAACGTTCTTTCGATGGGATGTTCCTCCGACGTATTCCTTATCTTAGATAGATATCCCTTTCCAGCTTTGCTGGCCCCGGAAATTTTTTCTCTCTAGAGGGCGCTGCGCGTCGACGACCGCCGAGTCGAAGTCCCTCGACAGCCGCTGTATCGACGTCATCCTGCCTATAAAGGCCGCGCGCAGCGTCCATTGCTCAGTTCCGTTTTGAAGCCCACAATAATTCTTTCTGGACTAGACTAATCACCCTGAAGGAGCGTAAGCTGCAACAACAAGGGAAGTAGTACTGCGGGGATGGATGGGAAGGTCGATAAGGAATACGTCGGAGGAACATCCCATCGAAAGAACGTTACAAGGTAAGAAGTAACTTGTTCTTCGAAGGGATTGTGTCCTCCGACGTATTCCTTATCTTAGATAGGCTCCCATAGCAGTATCCTGTTAATGGAGGTGGGAGTACTGACTTCATGCTTCCTCTTATTGATGAATAGAGTGCAATACTTTCCTTCCAAACCTAGTTTCCTGACTGGAGGAGGAATCCAAGTTGTAAAACCGTGTAAAGGTATGGACGGACGACCATGTGGCAGCCGCACATATGTCTCTAACCGGCACTCCTCTTTTGAGGGCCGATGAAGCTGCGATACCTCTAGTCGAATGAGCCCCAAGATTTTGAGGGGGCTCTTTTCCTGCCAGTTTATAACATTCCAAAATGGCTAAAATGATCCATCTGGAAATGGTCTGCTTAGTTATCGGTAACCCCAGCTTGTGACCTGCGTAGCCTACAAACAGCTGGTCTGCTTGTCTTATCTTAGCCAGTCTACTAATGTAAAAACTTAAAGCCCTTCTTGGGTCCAGCCCCTGTAACCTCTCTTTCTCTTTCCTCGGATGGGGAGGAGGATAGAAAGATGGAAGGGTAATCTTCTGTGTGATATGAAATTCAGAAACCACCTTTGGGAGGAAATTAGGCTTCACTTGCAGAACAACTTTGTCTTTGTGAAAGATTGTATGAGGGGGTTTACAAGAAAGAGCTTGTAACTCGCTCACCCTTCTAGCAGATCTAAGTGCTACTAATAAAACAGTCGTAAGGGTAAGAAATCTTAACGAACAAGAGTGGAGTGGTTCGAAAGGTGTGCCCATCAGGAAAGTTAGGACTAAATTTAAATCCCATAGGGGAACCTGGAATGGTCTTTGGGGGGATAAACGTTAGTTAACCAGTTTAGAAACTGTATTAGCAAGGGTAACTTGAAATAGGATGGATCTTCCGCAGTGCGCTTAAACATGGATAGCGCTGCGAGATAGCTCTTGATGGTGCCAACTTGAAGGCCTGAATTCGCTAAATAAAGTAGGAAGTACAAAATCATTGGTGTACCATATGAAAAGGGATCGATATTCTTTTCCCTACACCAGCTGCAAAATCTGTTGCAACGGCAGCGGTATAAAGATTTTGTTGCTGGCCTTCTTGCCGAAAGCAACACCTCCATAACGTCATCAGGGAGGTCCCAATCCTTGTACCACAGCCTTTCAGAAGCCAAGCGTGAAGGTTGAGGGTTTTGATGTCTGGATGGAGAACCTGACCTCCCTTCTGTGAGAGCAGATTCTCTCTGAGTGGAAGTCGAATTGGAGGGCAGATGGACAAGTCTAGAAGGTCCGTGTACCATTTTCTCCTGGCCCAATCCGGGGCAGTTAGGATCATGGTTTTCCGAAATCTTCTCAACCTCCTGATCATTTGAGGAATGACAGGGACCGGTGGAAACGCGTACAGGAGCGGAAACTCCCAGTCCACTATGAACTCGTCTCCCATAGCTCCTCTCGGGGGAAATTCCCTTGAACAGAACAGATCGCACTTCCTGTTGACACTGGTGGCGAACAGATCCACCTGAGGGGTTCCCCAAAGGGCAAAGATCTCTTGAAGGACTTCCTGAGCTAGTTCCCACTCGTGGGAGACTGTGCTCTGCCTGCTCAGAGTGTCCGCTGTCAAGTTCTTCTCTCCGACTAGGTGAACTGCCGATAGAGAGATTCCTGCTTGGATTGCCCAACACCAGAGCTGCATCGCCTCTCTGCACAGAGGTAGTGATCCTACGCCTCCTCATTTGTTGAGGTAATGCATGGCCACTGTGTTGTCTGTCATTATCAGGACATTCTTTCCTTGTACAGATGGCAGAAAAGCCTTCAGCGCAAGTCTGATGGCCCTCAGCTCTAACAGGTTGATATGTAGTCTGGACTCCGATGGAGACCAACGACCGCTGATGGTCAAGTCGTTTGCTCCCCACCCCGTGAGTTAGGCATCCGTGACTACTGTTATCTCCGGCCAGGGTTGCCAAAACTGCTCTCCTTATAGAATGTTCTCCTGACAGGCCCACCACTGAAGGTCTCGAGCCACCCTGTTGGGAACCTGAAGAAGATCTGTCATTTTCCCTGAGAATTGTGACCACTGAGTTCAGTGCCCACTGGAGGGATCTCATTCTCAGGCGAGCCTCTGGCACTAGGAAAATGCAGGATGCCATGAGGCCTAGCAACCTCAAAAAGTCGAAGGCTGGGAGACGTTGGGCATTTTGAAACTTGGTGACCATCTGTAGAATATCTTGAGCCCTCACCTCTGGTGGCGAGGCTTTTCCCAGGGAAGTGTCCAGGATCGCTCCGATGAACTGGAGTTTCTGCGATGGTATCATTTGTGACTTCTTTAAATTGAGGGAGAAGCCCAGTCTGTGGAGGGAGTGGCAAACATGATCTAGCTGGATCTGAGCTTGTTCTGAAGATACAGCTCTGATCAACCAATCGTCCAGGTAGGGGTAGATGTGAATCCCTTCCCTCCTTAGACTTGCAGCCACTACCGACATTAACTTGGTGAAGACCCTCGGGGCGGAGGTCAGCCCAAATGGCAGCACTCGAAATTGATAATGAGAGTTGCTAATTGCGAACCTCAGGTATTTCCTGTGTTTGAGATGGATTGGCACATGGAAATAAGCGTCCTGAAGGTCCAGAGATACCAACCAGTCCTGGAACTAAAGGGCCTGATGGATCTAAGAAAGAGTTACCATCTTGAATTTGTCTTTCCTGAGGAATTTGTTCAATTCTCGCAAGTCCAAGATGGGTCTCAGTCCTCCGTCTTTCTTTGGAATGAGAAAGTAAGGGGAGTACCAGCCCTTGTTCCTCTCCGCTACAGGTACCGGTTCTATGGCACTTTTCTCTAGCAGGTCTAAAATTTCCTGCAAGAGGAGCGGATCTGGAGCTTTTTGAGAGCTGATCCCCGGTGGATGACTCTGAGGTATGCGTAGGAGAGGCAGGCAGTAACCTTGTGCAACTGTCTCCAATGCCCAAGCATCTGACGTGATAGCCTGCCATTCCGCCAGATGTTGAGTTAACCTGCCTCCTACAGGTGTCTTGTGAGGGAAGTCCTCAGAGTGGTTTTGGGGCGGCTGATGCAGATGCCGATGGTAAAGAGGCACCTGCTGTTGCTGCGGCTTTTGAATATCTACCCCGTCCACCTCGGGTAGTTCTTCTTTGTCCCCTTTGAGCCGGTCGTCCTCTACCTCTTCCGAATGCGGAGTCGAAGCGAAAGGACTTGCCTCTCGCAGAGGTTCCTGTGGGACAAAAAGGTGTCTGACGGATTGCAGCGCCTAGGGATTTTGCTGCTGCCTTTGATGTTTGCAGTTTTTCTAAACTGTCATCCGCCTTTTTTCCCAAACAAAGAAGAGCCATCAAATGGCATGTTCAAGAGCCTGGCTTGCACATCTGGGGCAAAACCAGACTTTCTCAACCAAGCAAATCTCCTGGTTATTGTACTTGCCGCCATTGCTCTGCTGATACGGTCAGCCGAATCAATGCCCGTCTGGAGGGATTCGCACATAGCGTCTTTACCGTCCTTTATGATATTTAGGAATGCCTCCCTTTCTTCTCCCTCCGGGATGCAGTCAGCCGCTGTAGAAGCACACTCCCAAAGTGTATGGCTAAATCTAGCAAGGGTGCAAGTAGCATTAATAGATTTTAACGCCATGCTACATGCCGAAAAGACTTTCTTAGCAATAGCTTCGTATTTTTTATCGTCCCTGTGCTGTGGGACAGTAGGGTAAGCAGTCTCGATGTCAGTAGAAGATGCTGCCTGTACCACCAGACTTTCTGGGGATGGGTGTTTGGACAAAAACTCTGGGTCTGCAGAAGATACCCTGTATTTAGTAGACAGTTTTTTATTTACTGCCGGGACGACATCTGGGGTTTCCCAGTTCGTCATGATTTTTCTTTGAAGAGCTTTATGAAAAGGTACTACAGGATCCTCCTGTGGACCTTTATCAAGAATATCCGTGAGGTCATCCTGTTGGAAAGCCTGTGAAGGTGTTGACCACCCCATAAATTCTGTGATCCTGGCCATTAAGGCTCTATAAGGGGTTTCAGCATGCTCCCCCGGGTCTGGCCTAGCGAACTCCACCTCTGGGGAAGTGTCTAAACCACTTGCCTCATGTAAGGAATCATGGAGTTCCTTTAATCTGCGTTCCTCTGAGGATAACTCCTCTTGAACTGGGGTTGGAGATTCCTGCAACTCAAATGTCTCTTCTTGGTCAGATAGTTCACCCTCTTCCATAATTGAGGACATTGTTCTCAATTGGTCTGAACTCACAAAGGGTGTGAAACCCATCTCCAAGGCAGAGGGTGCCAAACTTGTTGTAATCGGCCTCGAAAACGTCGATGTCGTCGACGCCGACGTCAAAGGCTTCGAATGTGCGTCGAAAACAAAGGTCGAGGCCTCGAGGACCTCGATAGAATTGGAATTCTGCTTGAGGATGTTGACAATCTCAACGACATCGTCATCGAAGACCTGGGAATAGCCACTGGGTGCGCCGCAACCGTGACTTTCCTTGGCGTCGACGCCGGTGTTGAGGATGGCGTTGAGTCGACAGACCCGTGTGTCGAAGGTCCCTTCGACAACGGCGTCGAAGACACCGACCTCGGCGTCAACGGAACCTTCGAAGAAGGATTCGACGTCTTAGCTTTACTCGATGGTTCGTGACGCACTCGAGAAGCTTCCTTTGCCGGGTACTGCGACTCGCAGCGTTTTGGACCTTCGGGTCTTTCGACCACAGCATCGCTCTCGGCAGTCTTCGAGGGAGTCGAGGCCACTTTCTCGAAGAAACTCATCATATTTTTTCGGAATTCCTCCCATTCAGCCCGGGAACTATGTTTCGTGGGGCCTCTCTTAGGTGAAACAGAGGAAGAGGAGGACGAAGAAGGGGATCTTCGATCTTAAGGAGTGATGGGACCCGCTTTGAGACCTGGAGCGCGAATGGTGACGAGGAGACGAATGTCTCGACTTCGTCGAGGAAGAAGAAGCTTTAGAAGACGTCTTACCTTTTTCCAGCTTCCCCCTACGCTCCTTCAGGGCCTTAGCTGTCATGGACATACAGTCCTCGCACTCCCAACAATGGTGTTCAGCTCCCAAACACCACAGACAGACCCTGTGACGGTCAGTCAGCGACATCTTTTTTCCACAGTCTCGGCATTTTTTAAAGCCGGACCGAGGGGTCGTCGGTTCAGACGAGGAAGCCATTGAGTATGGATCGAATATCTCGAGGAAATTGGAATAATTCTCTACGAAAACTGAGCAACGATATTCCGAGGCACTGAGTAAGCGCAGAAAAACGGAACTGAGAAACGGACGCTGCGCGCGGCCTTTATAGGCAGGATGACAGGATGACGTCGATACGGCGGCTGTTGAGGGACAGCGCCCTCTAGAGAGAAAAATATTCCGAGGCCAGCAAAGCTGGAAAGAGATATCTAAGATAAGGAATACGTCGGAGGACACAATCCCTTCGAAGTCTGGATATAGGTGAATCAGTCTAGTAGTAATTCGACCTTGGCTCTTGCGGCACGGTGCAGCATGTCTCTGTCGCGATAATTTAGCACACAGGTTATTATCGGGTATGGGCGGCTCCGGGCTTGAGTTTGGGAACCGGTGTGTGATGGGCCCATTGTATATCAAAATGTGGTGACATCTTTGGGGTATCTAGCAATGACAGCAGGGTATGTTCCACAGTCTTCCATTGACCCTTCGATGTTGTCTTCTGGTATGCCGGTTATTTGCAAGTTATTGTGGCGCAATCTGGATTCAAGGTCCTCGTCCTTTTTGCCAATGGTCAGAACTTGCTTTGAGAGTGAGGCAACATCTGCTCTGAAGGCAACCACCTTGTCATATGTCATGCCCAGTCTGTTCTCCACTTCCGTGATGCGAGCATCAGTATTATCCATTCAGGATTTTATTGAGCAGATCATGCCGCTCATGTCACCTAATTTGGAGTGTTTAGTGGTGTACCCTTCCTGCATGTACTCCATCATGCAATGAGCTCGCTGGAGTCCTGCTTGTTGGTCCCACCACCCGCAGAGTTGCCGGCACCCTCCACTCCCTCTGCCATCTTGGGCGCGGGCTTAGCAAACATATTGATGGAGCTTTGTTTTTTCTCGGCTCCCTTAGTCATTATGCTTTAGCGGTCTGTGGCTGAGGTGCAGCATACTAATAATATAGAGAGGAGGGTCATTATGCAATTATTGCGGTGCTCTAATCGGTAGTGTATAGGATCAGTGGAGTACTTGCAGCTGGTTGTTGCAATGCTTCCTTGCAGAGTTGTGGTTACTGCCCCTGTGTCTTGCCAGCCAAACAATGCAGGGTGTAAGCAAGGAGATGGTGCTGCTGCACACTTAACAAATGTTGTGTTGCATTTGAACAACCGTGCTATGTGTTGATTAGGACGTGGCTGCAGCATAGCACAGTGTACACCTGGGGATGTGGGACAGCCGTGTTTCACTGGAGAAGAGAGATACTCTAATCGGTGCGAGGCAGTGACAGCCAGTTATTGCGGCAAGATGGCCAGAGTCGGGCTGACGGCACCCCGGTACAGCAAGCTCGGATCCAGCAGGTGCGTCACTACGTTAGGAATTTGAGGGAGTTGGCCTCCGCCTGTGCGCAGGGATCCTGACGGGCTGTTATGCAATTATTGTGGTGCCCCAGTCGGCAGTGTATAGGCTCAATGGGGTAGTTGCAGCACGTTGTTGCGATGTTGCTTTGCAGAGTTGTGGTTGATGCCCCCGTGTCTCACCAGCCAAACGGTGCAGGGTGTATGCAAGGAGAGGGTGCTGCCATACACTCGACAAACATTGTGCTGCCTTTAAACAACCATGGTATGGGTTGATTTGGACGTGGTGGCAGCACAGCGCAGTGTGCACCTGGGGATGCGGAATGACCATTTTTCGTTAGAGAAGAGAGATCTTCTAATCGATACGTGGCGGTGGCAACCAACCAGTTATTACAGAAAGTTTGCCCGAGTCGGACCGACAGCGCCCCGGTACAGCAAGCTCGGACCAAGCCGGTGCATCACTGTGTTAGGGAGTTCGAGGGATTTGGCCCCCGCTTGTTCGCAGAGAACCTAAAGGCTGCTGACGGATAAGGAGTGTTAAGGGGCATCTGGTCAGTGGCGTGATAATGGATGGGGACCTCAACTACAATTAGGGTGATATTTCCTGTGGTCAATCCCAATAATTATGAAGCCGGGCAGCAGCGGAGTAGAATGAGTGATTTCAGCCTGCAGTGTGTGGCCTCACTCACTGTGGTCGGCTTGGGTGCAATTCACAGCAGTGTTGAGGCTTCAGCGAGCCGCGGAGATCTCGCAGGACACCGCAGGAGAAGACTCTGCGTCGGGAGAGTCAAGGAGCAGCGTGGCGAGGGTGACCATACGGGGCTGGCAGGGGAACCTCGTTGGCAGACTTTGGTGTCGGTCGTCTCGGCAGCTTTCCTGAGCTCATACGTGACCGCGGCGGAACTGGCGGTTGAACGCCGGAGTGGGAGGGCGGGATTCAAACCAGGGCAGGGAGTCCCGCATATGCAGGGCCAGCAGGTCCGGAAGCCACAGAAGCGCCTTATATGGATTGGTGATGGTGAGATTCAGCTAATTAGTAGAGCAAGTATTCCGCCAGCTAAGGAGCTTTCATTTGTTGTGTTATGCGGTGAGGAAAATAGGATATACGTGGTGTCAAGTTGCACAGCTACTCTCTCAGGTGGCCATCTTTGTCGTGTGCAACAGCGCCCCCCACCCCCTGCTCATTGAGAAGTTAGGGTCTTCCAAATACATTTCCACACTTGACTTGACCAAAGGATATTGGCAGGTGACCTTAAATCCAGCTGATAGGGAAAAGACAGCCTTTTCTACACTAAAAGGGCTTTTTCAATTTAAGGTGCTTCCCTTTGGCCTGCTCAGAGCTCCTGCTACTTTCCAAAACTTATGGACAAAATCTTAACACCCTGATCTAATTTCTCTGGAGCATACGTGGAGGACATTGGAATCCATAGTAAGGCCTGGTCTGAACACATGCACAACTGTTTAATTTTACCTGCCCTGCGGGGAGCTGGGTTAAGGGCGAACCAGAAGAAATTCCATCTGGCCCAGGAGGCTGCAAAGTATCTGGGTTACGTTGTGGGAAAAGGACTAATTAAGCCTCAAGTTGAAAAAGTCACGGCGGTGCAACAAAAGTTGGTAGTGAAAAGAAAAGGGACTTTCAAGCTTTCCCCAAGATGTGTCCCCAATTAGTCCACTCTAGCCGCCAATCTTATGGATAAATTGCACTCTCAACCCAAGAAACTTGTTTGGAAAAAAGAAGGTCAACAAAGCTTTGATGGGGTTAAGCAAATATTGTGCAAGAACCAGTCTTAAAAAATCCAGATTTCAACAATGAATTCTTCCTTAAGACAGATGCTTCTAAAGACGAATTGGGGGCAGTATTAACCCAAGAATACAACGGGATGGACCCCCCCCCCCTTATACTATTTACCTGCCGAAAACTGTTTCCATGAGAACAATCCTATGCAACAGTGGAATTAGAAGCCATGGCCATCAAATGGGTGATATTGAACCTGAGTTACTATCTGATGGGGTGAACTTTCCGGCTTGTGACCGACCACTCACCCCTAACCTGGAGGAATCTTGGTTAAGATTCTAGCACTCGAGTCATAAAATGGTTTCCGGACTTGCAATCCTTTTGTTTTTCGGTAGAACAGAGAAAAGGCCAAGAACAAGGAAAGTGGATTTCCTAAGTCGCTCACTTCTTAACAACGAAGGGGGAGACACTCGCTTAACGGGAGGGGTATGTGACGAATCTGGACTATTCCTCCCTTCTCCCCGAGGGTGAGCCACCCCTTTTGAGGCTAGGGAGGTGGGCCTGCTAAGCAAGACTCTGCTAGGGATCTGGGCAAGTGGAACCTCACTGGCAGCGACTCCCCTCTCGGGGACAAGGACTCCCATTAACACATGGAACTCCCTAATGGCAAAACACTGTTTGCCTATATGGGAAATGAAAATCCTGCTGGTACGGCTGGATTACCTACCATGAACTGAGACATTGTTTCCATCTCTTTGGCCTTAAATAATGCTGGATTTCCCTCAAGGACCAAAGAAGAATGACAAAACCCTTTGGAACATGTCAGCTAACTTAAAATGATGACGAACCCTGAAGGAGGAGGTGAGAATCATATGCAGAGCCTCTGACGGAAGAATGTCCTGGTGGGACTGAGCTGTGCCGTACCGCAGAGCCAGTTGTGGGGTGGAGCTGAGCGAGCAGAGAAGGACATCAACGAGAGTGGTGGAGTAACCGTGACAGAGACTGGGACGGAAGAACCATCCCGCCTGGTGACGTGACCACACTGCAGCCCTGAAACGATCGCCAAGACCAGAGCAATTCGGAGGAACAGTGGCAGACACAGTGACAGGGACGTAAGAGCCATCCCACCTGTTGGCACGACCACAAAACAGCCGTGGTGGCCCAGGAGTCCTCAAACAAACACTGGGACCACAGCAACACAGGGGAACAAATCCTCTGCTGCAGAGAGAGAAGCCGAAATGCCAATGCTGGGAGGCACATCCAAGAGGAGAGAAGGTATCCGGGTTGCCCAGGCAAGAGGGAGGCATGAGAAAGCACTAGAGTTGGAACACAAACCGTGTATCGAGAGCCCAAGAAAGGTGAACATTAAATATTGGCAATGGACAGGGATACACACAAAAGAAGATAATTACCAGGACCTGGATGGTCTTATAAAAGCAATGGATATTGCAAACCACATAAATATAATCTTCAGCCAAGTTAATCCTAAATTACAGGAAGTGCAAACAAGTTGGTGGGAGAGGAATAAAGGAAGAACTCCCCCCTGTAAAAAGACTAAGACCTTGACCTTACAAGAAGAACTTCAACTATTATTGAGTAATGTTTTGGGGAAAGTGAACACTTCTTTCTGGTGATCTTTTATGGACCCTTTTCTTTTTGAAACCAGAATAACTAGTTAGAGAGCTATCCAAGTGACTTTGGCCCAGGTAAAGCCTAAGCCTGATGCACAAGGTGCTGGTTAAACTTTCTGTTGTTCTCTGAAAGTGGTAGGGCTAGGTAGTAAGCAGGTTTTGGACAGAGGACAGACATTTGTTTTGGATGATGGTCGAGCACCCTTAGTTTAGTTTGATAGACAGGGAATTCCCCCTTTGAGATAGAGATAGATATGCATTTGTCCATTTACTTTTGAATAAACACCCTTGAGATGTCCTCTATGAGTCCAACTCCTCCTTCTGGTCCGCCACATAGCATAAAGTGCGAAGTAATAATTAAGAGAGGCTTGGTTATATGAAAAGGGCAACTGGTGTTGAAGATAGCATGGATAGGCTGCATTCGGGCTTTGACTTTTCATGCTCATCAATAAAAACAATTGAAATAGAAAATGGAGAACCTATGTCAGGGGTTGCTTGTGACTACACGCAGAAGGGAAGTGACATAGAGCTTGGGTTAGACAGCCTTTTTTAGGGTGGGAACAAGACTGATTTTCATATAGTTTTTCCCCTTCTGCAACGGTGCAGCGAGCAAAAAAAACACTAAATGGAAAACTGAGCTATTGATAGTATTTATTATTAGGGTAATGTTAGGGAGACTTATTTTATAAGGCTAATTTCCGAAACCTAGTGAGTCCCCCAGCAGCTTTGCTGGATTTTTGGGGTTTGTTTTTTTTCTCCTGCTAAGAGTGAGACTCTTTTCCTCGCACTCTTAGGCATGATTTGAAGTAGGTCTTTTTTTTAAAAAACCTTTATTTTTGGTTTTTGTATTATTCTATAAAGACATAAGAACAAATACACACCCACATTAGGGTGGACTTAACTCTGCGCCGTGTCCCCCCACCCATCCTTCCCTCCCCCTCTCCCCTCCCCCGGCTCGGCCCATAGTTCAACTGTTTGTGCCGTCCTGATTCCAGGTCGATGTAGCATGGAAATGGTGCTGTTAGTTCTGTGCCTTCACTGTGACCTTTCTCCTCTGTCTGAGGCATCTGGTTGGCTGGTAGAGTCCTCCTCTGATTCTTTTAGCAAGAATGTTATCAGCGGACCCCAGATGTCTGGAGGCCGGGCATGTAGGGGAAGTTGTTTGACAAAGTCTGTTTCTACATCCTGGCAATAAAGGATGTCTTTGCGCCAGGCGATAAACGATGGGGGGGGGGGCCTCGGCCCCAGGACATTGCCACTCTCCTCCGGGCCAGTGTCAGCAGAAGTCCTGTCAGTTTCCTTGTCGGGGCAGAGAGCAGCCTAGTCATACCCAACAAGGCCGCTGTCCGGCTTGGTTGTATCGCCTCTCCCACTATTGCTGCCGTTGTCTCCAAGACATGATTCCAGAACGGTGTTATTTCGGGGCAGTCCCATGCCAAATGGACGAAGTCTGCTGAATGTTCTCCACATCTTTCACATTTTGCAGCTGTTTCAGGGTGATGCTTGTTTGCTTTCGCAGGTGTGTAATAGGTCTGGTGTAGAAAGTTAAAATGGATTAGTTTAAAGCGTGAGTTGAGAGCGATTTTTTGAGTCTGCTTCAGGATGTAGGTCCAGTCCTCCTCTGATATTGTACTGTGCAGGGACCTTTCCCATCTGATCTTTGCTTGGTAGAGTTTAGGTGATGTATCAGTAATAATAGCTTTGTAGATTTGTGACACCAGCTTGCCTTCACCTTGTGCTTGAATGGCTTTGTGTAGTAATTGCCAGGTCTGTGGCTGACGTGGGAAGTCTGGCAGGAGCGCTTGAAACGTGTATCGGGTCCTAAAATAGAGGAATACATCGAGTGCGGTGTTGCCGCCTTTCGATTTTGCTTGTTGCGGCGTTATAAAGCCGTCCTCTGTGAAGAGATCCCCCAGAGTCTCAATTTTCAGTTTTTTCGGCCCACTGATGAAATACTTTTTCAGACGTAAGCGGAACTCCTGGAATGAATTTAACGGGCAAAAGGGGAGAGTATCTCGTTTTTACCCCGTACCTTTGGGCCAATCTCAGCCAAACTCTATATGTTGACAGCATTACGTTCATGGTGGCGTTGGGAACGGGAATTTGACTAAAGATGACTGCGGTTAACTGGTTCGGTGTTGCTAGCGCCCGTTCCACCTGAACGTGAGGTCTGATTGTGTGGGAGGCATACCAGTGACTGAGAAATTGCGCTTGCGCTGCCCAAAAGTACTTTTCCAGGTCTGGGAGGGCGAGGCCACCGCTCGCCACTGAAGTGTTAGTGTTTCATATGCCACTCTGGCCGGTTTGTCTGCCCATAGTAGTTCGAGGACCATGCTTTTTAGTCTCTTCAGATAAGTTTGAGGAAGGACTATTGGAATATTGGTAAACAGGTAGAGTAATTTTGGTAGGATCACCATCTTGACCAGGGAAGCTCTTCCCCAGAGCGTTAGTGGTAGGGTCTTCCATCTTGTCACTTTTTCCTGGAGGAACTTGGTCGCCTCTTCGTAATTGTCGCGGAACACCTCATGGTAGTTCAGGGACATTTGGATTCCCAGGTATCGGACATTGGACGTTTTCCATGTGAATTGGAAGTCATCTTCGAAGGGTTTGGTGGCTGGGGTCAGCGGGAATATGATGGACTTTGATTGATTGATTTTCAGGCCGGAGGCTGTCCCAAATTTGATTACTTCCCTCATGACTGGGTTCAGGTTCTCTTCGGGATCGCGAACGAACAGGACCACGTCGTCCGCGTAGAGGGATATGATGAGCTTGTGTGGTCCAATAACGAGTCCTCTTCGTTGCCGATGTTCTCTTAGGATGGAGGCCAGCGGTTCCATCACCAGGGCGAAGATCAATGCTGAGAGTGGACAGCCTTGTCTGGTGCCTCGCTGGAGTATCACTGGAGCCGATTTTGCCGTACCTATGATGATGTTGGAGCGCGGCTCGTTGTACAATAACGATACTAGTTTGATAAAGCGGGCTCCCAGACCCATTCTGGTGAGCACAGCGAACATAAACGCCATTCCACCGAGTCGAATGCCTTTTCGGCGTCGAAGAGGACCGCTATTGCTCGAGTTGAGGGGTCTAGTGCTTCAATGACGCTGAACAGCCTCCTGATGCCGAAGGTCGTGTTGCGGCCTGGGATGAAGCCTGCCTGATCTGCCAGGACGAGGGTGGGCATCAATGGTAGTAGCCTGTTGGTAAGCACCTTTGCGAGTATTTTGTTGTTGAGATTGAGGAGGGAAATGGGCCTGTACGATGCACAGTCCTCTGGTGGCTTGCCTGGTTTATGCAGGAGGATGACGTTGGCTTCACGGGAGGAGTGGGGGAGTGTCGCTTTTTCTAGTGCCTCAGCGTATACTGCCGCCAGAAGGGGGGCGAGGGTGGTGGCGAAAGCTTTGTAAAATTCCCCCGTTAGGCCATCTGGGCCAGGAGCTTTTGAGCTAGGGAGGGTTTTGATAGCTTCTGTGATCTCCTCTTGAGTGATTAGGTCGTTCAGTGGTTCCCGCAGAGAGTGCTCGACCCAGTACAATTCTGCATCTTCGAGGTACTCCAACGCGACTTGTGGGTCGCTTTTGTGACTGCTGCTGTATAGGTCCTGATAGAAGAGCCTGAATTCCTCCGCTATGTCTTCGTCAGTGTGGACGAAGTGTCCTTGCCAGGACCGAATCCTTTCTAATGGCGATTGATTGTTGTGTGCCTTGACCAGGTTTGCCAGGAGGGCACTCAGTCTTTGACCTTCGCCGTATTGTCTGACTAGACTGTTGCGATTTAGAAATTTCACTTCCCGATCCGCTGCGTTACTGAATTTTTGTAGCTCTTCCCTCAGGGCGACTGGTATGTCCGGGTTGGTTGTGTTGGAGCGCTGGAGTTCAAGTTGTTTTAGTTTCTCTTCACAAGTTGTCAGCTCCCGCCGTATGAGTTTCAATATGCCATTTTCTTTGGCGTGGCAGACCCCTCTGACGAAACACTTTAGAGTTTCCCACAGTGTGCTGGGTGAGGCCACAGATCCTGTGTTGACTTCGAGGAACAACGCGATCTCTTCTCTTAGTTCGGCAGCGAATACCTCATCACGCATTGAGCCGGTTTTGAAACGCCACCGTTGTAGGGGGGGTTTGGGGTGTGCTGGGTTTAGAACGAGAGTTACCGGGGAGTGGTCTGAGAGAGTTCTTGGATGGATATCGCATGGGCCGCTGATCCATGGGCCGTTCATGGAGGTGAACAGATAGTCGATCCTGGAACTCGAGTTGTGTACGGCGGAGTGGAAAGTGTATTCACGCAGCTCCCCTTTAGACGTTCTCCAGGCATCCATCAGATTGAATGCCTTGCAGATTTCTTTTATTTGGAGGCTGGCTTTGGATGGAGGTTGTGGGGTTGCTCTTGGATCTGTCTCTCACCGGGTCCAGCACTGTATTCATGTCTCCGCCCCAGATTATGGTCGCAGGTTCTTGGGATGATAGACGGGATAGTACCCAGCTGAAGTTGTCGGGCCGTCTATGTTTGGTGCGTATGAGTTAACAAAGGTGATTTTCTGGCCTGCTATAATGCCGCTCACAAGAAGAGTTCTCCCTACGTTGTCTTTTGTGGTGTGGACAAGCCGGAAGCTGATCCTCTTGTGTATTAAGATCGCGACTCCTCTGGAGTAAGATGAGTACGAGGAGAAGTATCTATGGCAACCCCAGCTCTTGGCCCACTGATGATCCTTCCCTGGGAGTAAGTGAGTTTCTTGAAGCATGGCAACGTCGACTTCGTGTCTTCTAAGGTACTGGAAGATTGTCCTGGTTTCAGATGGGATGTTGCCTCCTCTTATGTTCTAGGTTATGATTCTGAATGGAACGGGTCAGGGTCTATATTGATTCGTTTTTTGTTCCCTATGGTCTTGCCAGGCGGTTCGGTGGATGGACGGTGAGGTAGAGGTGGTGGTGAGTGGAGGGGATGCAGGGTCAGAGGACGGCGTGGAACTGGTGGCGCACAACTTGGCCGCTCCTCACGGCTAAACGAAGGTGAGGATGCGCACCTCAACTTGAGGTGGTGTGGCAACTGCGACTTCTCTCCCGCGCGCGGGTAACCCCCAACTGACCTGCGAGGTTCCCTCTTCATAACTAAACTATAAGGGTTGCTGTGCTTGGGGCACTTGTGCCTCCTGAGAGGGGCGGGTGGATCTCCAACGCACTGGGAGTGAGTCTCTGCGGTATTAGGTTTATGCATTGGTGCCGGGGGTATGAATCCTGTTCCCTTGGGTGCCTGGGTCGAACATTATGGCGGTTCTCTGCGTCTTTGGTGTTCCCGCTGCGGTCTGGGGTTATTAGCGGCGGATCTGCAGCCGGCGTGATCAAGGTAGTCGCTGGCTTCCTCAGGTGTGTGGAAGAAGAGGGCTTTCCCTTCGTGTTGGATGCAAAGCTTTGCTGGGTAGAGCATTGAGTAAAGTATCTGGTTGTCTTGCAGCCTTCTCTTAACTGTCGTGAAGGAACGCCTCAGTGTTTGAACGGTAGGGGAGAAATCTGGGAAGAACTGGATTGGGTCTCCGTCATATTGCAGTTTCCCTTTTTCTCTGGCTGCCTTGAGTATCGCTTCTCTATCTTTATAGTTTAATAGTTTTGCAATAATCGGCCGTGGATTTGCGCCTGGGATTGGTCTGGTGTTCGGAATTCTGTGGGCTCGTTCAACTACAAACAGTTTGGAGAGAAGCTCTTTCCCGAAGAGGTCTATGCAGATCTGTTTGACATGGTCCTCCATTGTCGTTCGGAGTTGTTGTTCTCTGATTCCGATGATTCTGATGTTATTCCTTCGTGAGCGACCCTCTAAGTCTTCATTCTTGGCGCAGACTGCTTTCACCTGGGACTCGAGGGCGGTGACTCTTGTGGTAAGGCCTGTTGCGCCATCATCCAGGTCGGATACTCGTTGCTGCACTGTATCTAACCTATCGGCGTGCTTGTCGAGGCGATGTTGGAGCAGGTCTACTTTAGATGATAGGTTGTCGAGTTTACTGCCTAAGTCGCCAATTCCAGCTTTGAGGTCCATCAGAATTTCCCGGATATCGAAACTTGGTAATTGCTCTTCTGGCAGGGACATAGAGGGTGTTGGTGACGCTGCTCCGCTCGCTTCGGAATGCGGTTTGCTGGTGGAGCCAGACCCAAAGTTCAGTTTCTTTTGGGATTTGTCTAATTTCCCCATTTTAAACTATCTTCTGCTTCCAAGCACTCGTAAATGGAACAGGCGGATAACTGGTGGTCAAAGACTGGTGATCGAGTGACGCCTATTGCTTTCGTTAAGGTGGCTACGTTAGGGTAGTAGCTGCGTCGGCGTTGGGCTGCTATTTGGGGGAGGTTTGGAGTGAATTCCTGGTGAGGCAGCTTTTTTCCCCTTGATTTGCAGAGCAGGCTCTAGCAGTCTACTCCCTTTACTGCAGAGGCACTTGAGTATGTGGTTAGCTCGGGGGTTAGGAGCGTCTGCTCTACTAGAGGGTTTGTAGCGCCGGGTTGCGGAGGCGTCCTCTGAGGTTCTCAGACAGGGTCGTTGTGCTCCTCAGGCTGCAGGTATTCTGGTTGTGAGCTGCCGGGCTTTTTCCGGGCCTCGGTGTGAGGAGTTGTGTCGCCGATCGGCGTGATCCGTATGGCCAAACCCCTAGAAGTGATACCGTTAGTCCGGGTCTCCTATGCCTGCCGTTCTGTTGTATGCTATGGGGTGCTGAGGGTCTCTGATCTGGGCACTGTTTCTCAGCGGCCGTGGGGTTTGACAGTGTTGGCCTCGGCCAAATGGGCTGATCGCTGTGGCTTTCGCTGTGGCTGCGGGGAATGATGGTGATATCCCCCTGTCGCTGCGTGTTCCGCTCCGCCTTGGGTCGGGTGCGGCCCTCGTACGGAGGGGAGGCAGCCGGCTGGGCGTTGGGGACGGTTGCTGGTGAGGCGTATCCTGCTGTGCCTCCCTCGTTCACCGATGATTTGACGGAAGCGCAGGGCGTCCGTAGACAGACGGATCAGGGAGGCAGCTTGCGCACGCTGGGGGGAGCTCCTACCTGGGTGCTCGGCGAGAGCACCGCTGCTCGTCGCACTTCTTTTTGAGCTTCGGCCGGGCTGTTGCAGGGACGAAGTCTGTGTGTCTCTTGGCGCCACCGGCGCGCACGTCTACCCGCTGCTTGACGCGGCCCAGCTCTACACTCCCCACGGGTCTCCGCTGGCTCTGGGTGTCGGGTGTTACACCGACGCCGCCGCTCGAGCTTTGATGGGGAGCTCTAGCACCTCTCTCTCGATCCCCTCCTCCGTCCGAGGCTCACCGCCGGCGTGAACGGCAGGCCTTGCTGGCCAGGCCGGGACTCGGCCGCTGCTCTGCCGCCAAAGACGATTTTGGGCTTAAAATGTTCGTCGGCGCCTCCTGAATGCCTGGCTGTAGTTGTGGGAGAAACGGACACCGCAGAGGGAAGGATGTCGCAGGATTAATTGAAGTAGGTCTTTGACTTTTTCTGTGCTTATGGGCTGTGGGGTCTTTTACTCCATAGGGTATCATCTGTTTTAGTGTATGTGTTACACAGCACCCTCAGTCCAGTAGCCCATGGTTTCATAATGACTCCCAAACATAGACTCCATACGCTGGGACTGACTACTGTCTCCCAGGGCATGTAAAGTCACCATTGGCTTTACTAGTCCAAAATTGTGAACAGAACCAGTACAAACCATCATATTGTGGAAGTACTGGAAGGGGTAATTAGATTTCCCCTGGGTCGGTTTCCAAGGGGGCACTGTCCAGTCCCCCCTTGTCGAGTTTCTGGCTGGTGGCAGTGGTTAACACGCAAAATATTCCACCAGAATATTTCCTATGGGATTTTCATCGGTTGGGTCTTTTCGCCAGAACTCTTTTCCAAAATGGCGTTTGTGTCTGTCTCTCTAACTCCAACTAAGGTTGGGCCCTTTGTTGCACTTTTTGGAGGGCTTCTCCACAGAAGCCTTCCAAATGGTGCCACTCTGTCTGGGTTCCACAGGATGTGTGGGTGGGGGAATTGGCACCCTGGACTGCGTTGCCTTAGCAACTCAAGTGGCACTCTGTTCTGATTGGCCCAGTGGTGAGCCGCCTGGCTCACCACTTAGCATGTATGAGTGACAGCTAGGCTGTTGAATGGGGGGGGTTTTCTACATAAAAGCAGGGCTTTTGGGACTGGAACTTCAGAAGTCACCACAGAACCTAAGTAATCCGAAGAGGGGAGAAGCTGAGCCATCTGCAACGACGACACCACCGGTGCAGCCCTGCTGCAACAACCTCACCACTTTCCTGACGACAAGAGAAGATCTTCTGCTGAAAGAGTCTTCTCCCTTTGAGCTGGTGGGGACAACCAGTTCGCCATTCGCCTTCGAGGACGTCCCTTGGTCGAATCGCCCGTGCCAAGCACCCCGGCGGCCGGATAGCCAAGCTTCACCACTGTGACCATGAATAAAAGGAACGCACCTTTTAACTGACGAACTCCGCGGCTGGTCTCTTCCCTTGGCAGTGCAATGACTCCAAGTTTCCTCCTCGACGAGATCTTCTCTTCCCCTGGTCGAAACCACAAACTGCACCCGCTGACAGGAACAACTGCCTCCGCTGGAGCTTCCTCACTCTTTAAGCTACTGTGTTCCGCCTGGCCTCCCTTTCTGCGGATTGCTAAAGGTGACTCCTAAATCCTTGGCTTTCCAACTGGGTTGGCCCCAGACTTTCTAACTATCTTTCGCATCAAACCAACCTCCTTTGAACATTTCTGCAAAGACCTAAGTGCTTTTTAAACTGTGTGATTGTTAAGCAGAAACCTGTGCTGTTCCCTCTGGGACCACTGCAAAAGATTTAGGACTACAGGTGTTTGACAGTAAACCCACTTGGTAGCAGTCTGTACCACACAGATTCACTGGGTAGCTGTGGCTGAGCAGTCAGACTTCCCTCAAGAAGAGTTAGGCAGTATACAGGGTATTCACAATAGGTCAAGCAAACACAGTAGAACAAGTAAACACTGACCAGGGCTTGGTGTAAAAGAGATATTATTTATTTTAAAACCACATCTAGAAAAACACACATTCACTAATAGCAAGCAATTCAAAAACACAGTCACTAAAAGTTATACACTCCCTTAAAAGAATAATTAGACAAGTCTTAAGTAAAGAGCCACTTATTTTCAGACAGCGGTGAGCGCTTAACGTAGATGGCACTCTAATAGTTTGTTTTAAAAAGGGAGAGAAGAGCAGAGAACAAGTTGAAACAGATCCCAACACTTTTCTCAGAACATAACAAGAGAGGAAGGCAAAGGAAAACCGTGAAGTTAGAGTTCAAGAGGCCGGATCCACTTCAGAGGATCCAAATGAAATGTGTCCAGGGTCACACGGTTTGCAGTGCACAAAAGTCTTGTAAAGGTTCAAAAAGGAGTTGGACCAAAGAAAGGGACCAGTTAGAGGGTCAAGGCGGCAGCCCAGTCCAGAAGGTTAAGGGGTTATTATTACCTTGTAGCAATCTTTAGAAAGGGAGGCCTGGCGGACACGGTACCTTAGAGTGGTGAGAACGCTCCAGCGGGGGCAGTTGTTCCTTGCAGCGGGTGCAAGTCGGTGCTTCGTCCGGGGGAAGAGAGGATCTCGTTGTGGAGGAAGACAGGAGGCCGTTGCACTGCCACGGAAGAAACCAGCCGCAGAGTTTCTCTGGTACAAGGAGCGGTCCGGTGATTCGCGGTTCAGTGGTGAGTGGCTATCCGGTTGCCGGGGTGCTTGGCACAGGCAGTTTGACCACAAACCGGGCTGGGGTGCGAAGAAAGAAAGGTAAACTGGTTGTGCCCACCAGTCAGGGGAAGAAGCCTCTCCCGCCGGGAGATCTTCTCTGTCGCCGGGAAGTGGTGAGTCGGTTCTGCAGGGCTCCACCTGTGGTGTCGTCGTGGTAGGTCGGCTCAGCTTCTCCCTCGTCGGATTCTCAGGTCCTGTGGCGACTTCTGAAGTTCCAGTTCCCAAAGCCCTGCTTTCATGCAGAAAACCCCCATCCACTCAGCCTAGCTGTCACTCAAACATGCTAAGTGGTGAGCCGGCCGGCTCACCACTTGGGCCAATCACACAAGAGTGCGACCTGAGTTACCAAGGTAACTCGGTCCAGGGTGCCTAAACCCCCTCCCACACCCCCCGTGGTACCCAGACAGAGTGGCACCACATTTGGAGGCTTCTGTGGAGAAGCCAGCCAAAAAGTGGAACAAAGGGCTCGACTTGGGTTGGAGTCACAGAAGAGAACACAAACGCCATTTTAGAATTGAGTCTTGGCAAAAAATACCAACCGGAGAATTAATATTAATTAAATAAACTGGCGGTATGTTCGAGGCTATGAGAATTAAATAATTAAAGTTGGTAGCCTCGAACAACGGGAAAATCCCATAGGAAAATATTCGCGGTCGAATATAAAAAGTAGTTTCCACTGCCACCAGCCAAAACTCGATCAGGGGGGACGGAGACGTGCCCCCTTGACTAACAGACCCCGGGCAATCAAATTGCCCCGACCAGTACGTCCACAATATGATGGTTTGTACTGGTTTCTGTTAATAATTTGGGACAAGTAAAGCCAATGGTGACTTTACATGCCCTGGGAGACAGTGGTCAGTCCCAGGATATAGAGTCTATGGTGGGGTGTCACTATGACACCCCTGTGTTACTGCACGGAGGGTGCTGTGTAACACACATAGGAAAAACATATGAGACCATATGGAGTAAAGGACCCCATAGCCCATAAAACACATTACCAGTCAAAGGAATATCATAAATTATGTTCAAGAGTGGGAGAAAAAAAAGAGTCTCACTCTTGGCAGGAGGAAAAAAACAAACTCCAGAAATCCAGCAAAGCTGCTGGGGCACTCACTAGGTTAGGAAATTCAGCTTAAAGAGAGAATTCTCCCAAACAGTGATCTTGGGCACATTTCGCCTTGCTCCATTTAAAGTGGGCCTGGCTTATGAACTTTGGCTCTACAGTAGACTCTGCCTTCACTAACTTGCTGTGGTCTTATAAAAGTGTTGGGAACCGTTTTATTTTCATGACCTGCCTTTTTCTCTCCCTTTAACTTAATTATTGGAGTGCCATCTAAGTTACACGCTCACATCTATTTTTACAAATAGTGGTGATTTGACCTAGACTTGTCTAATAATTATTGAGGGTGTGTATACTTTATCTGAATGTGTTTGAACTTGCTTTGATTTAGAGTGCTTAGTGTATTTCTTAAAGTGTGTTTTAAATAAATAATTATATACTTTTGATACCAGGCTCTGGTCAGTGTTTGCTTGCTCTACTGTGTTTTAGCCCTATTGTGTATTCTCTGTATACTGCCCTACTCATCTTGAGAGAAGTCTGACTGCTCAGCCACAGCTACCAGGTAAATCTGGGTGGTACAGACTGCTACCAATTGGGTTTACTGCTTACTCCTGTAGTCTTAATCCTTTGCAGTGTTCCCCAAGGGAACTGCACAGGATTCTGCCTAACACTGGTGTACAGCAGTGGGATTTGTATTGAGTATACATTGTTGAGTGCTTCTGATACTTTGGTGCAACTAACCACAAAGCTTAGCACTAAAAAGCTCATTTTCTAACAAGTCAACTATGGGAAGTTACAGCCAGGAGTCCCTTTCTGCAAAGACAGCTGATTATTTAAGAGCCCTTTGTAGACATAAGAATATTCCTGTAAAAGGCAAGAAAATAGAATTGATTGAAAGATTGTTAGAAAACCAAAGTTTGGGTAGTGGCTCAGAGGAGCCTACCACCCCAGCAAATGTAGCCAACAGTAATGAGAATGATATGAATCAAAGTGTTGATAGTATTGATGTAGATCCAGAAGAGGAAGGTGAGGCCAATGTAACTGTCCCCACTGGCCCTCTGCCTGCTCTACCACGTCAAGCTGTGTCTACTGGACCTTTGTCAGGTCCCACATTAGTTCTGCATTTATTGAACTAGAAAAAATTAGGCTTGAATTAGGGTTCAAAAGAATTAGTGCCCAATCTGAACAAAAGCACCAAGAACTAAGGCTCAGAGAAATGGAGCTCAAACATGAGCTAGAGATGGAGAAATTGTCTGTGGAAAATGCTTCTCTCACCGGATCCTCTAGGAGTTCCAGTCCCAAAAGACCCTGGATGCCTAAAGAGATTGTGGGTATGTATGAACCTAAGTTGGATGTGTTGGATTGGTTGGCTATGTTCGAGTATAATCATTGGCTCCAGGACATCACAGGGAATCAGTTGCTTCCTTGGTTGTTCTCTAGGCTCCCCCCTGTTGCATCTGATGTGGTAATGGAGTTGGGGGAGGTGGATAGGATGGACTATGAATTTGTGAAGCTAGCTTTAATAGCTAGATTTGGGAAGACCCCTTCCCAGTACCTTAAGAGGTTTAGAACCCTCAAAAAGCATGATGGTATCCCTTGGGCTACCTGGGTGAGTGAAAGTTTGAATAACTTAGAGGGCTGGATTAAGGGTTACAGAGTGAACACTTATGAAGGAATGAAAAATCTTGTTATGTTGTAGTCAATTTATGCCTGCTCTCCTGAGCTCAGACAGCACTTGGCTGATTCAAAGGAAATGCATTCCAAGAAGCTAGCTAAGGCTGCTGACTTGTGGGTTGCCAACAGGGCTACTCACAAGGATTCTGGGGTAACTCGGAAGAAGGATGCAGGGAAACAGCCTAAAAAGGACTACAAAGAGAATTCCAATAATTCCCATTCCAAAGAGGGTCCCAAACAGAACCATAAGGGTAAGCCACATGGGAAACCAAATCAGACTAGTGTACCTTCTGGTCCCAAACCAGAAGGAGGTCAGAACAAGTCACCGTTCGTGAAGGCATTTGGGAAATGCTATGTTTGTGGCTCTACTGACCATGTGAAATCCCAGATGTAAGGGTAAACCTTCAGGGGTCCACACTGTCTCTTTAGCCTTCGCTCCAGAGGAGGAAGTACAAATGGCAAGTGGAAACCTTCTACCACTGGCTGATGATCCCATAGGAGTCTCAGCTAGTGTTTCTTTAGTGTCCCTGGGGATGTGGGAACAACAGAATTTAGATGTATATAATTCTATCCCAGATAATACTAAAGAGTATTATAAGGACAGTGTCCAAGTGAATGGTCAGGAGACTCTTGCCATTAGGGACACTGGGGCCAGCATAACTGTGGTGGACAAATCTTTTTTCAAGGCAGAGGATGTTTCTAGGGCACCCAAACGCCTCACCAAGTTAGCTGGAGGGCCTGGGCAGATTCTTCCCCAGTTACCGGTTCTCATCCAGTGCAATGATATGACTGTGAAGATACCTGTCAGTGTACAATGTGAGGTACCAGGAAGGGTTCTGTTGGGAAATGACCTGAAAACTCTTGGAGTAGTATCACATACCCCCAGACCTCCTAGTAAAAGGTTACAGGAGCTAAGCAGACTGCAAGGGAGAAAACCCTGAGAGGTTCTCCTAAGGAGATGATGGAAAAAGAAATCACTCCTACTCCACTTGAGCCAATTACTGCAATATTTGAGCCACAGGAAGCAAAGGGGAAACCCAAGACTTCTAGAAGGAAACCAGCAGCAAGCACTCCAGTGCTTCCAACTAGGATTTCCCCTAGGTTGTCCAAAGTTACACCTGTAACTCCACCTCCAGCCGAGGCTGAGAGGGAGGTACAACCCTGTGTGGTTGAACTAGACTCTGAAGAGACAGAGCTAGTAGAAGGCCTAGGACTTATTGGAGATCTGGATCCTGTTGACCATCCGGAGCTGCAGTCTTTACTGGCAGAAGGTGGACCCAACAGGGCAGACTTCAGTAAGGGAAAAAGAGAATGTCCAACTCTGGAAGGTCTTCGCCAACAGGCAGCTTCTCAGGCTGATGGGCGAGAACCTGGGAAGTATAGGTTGCACTGGGAAGATGGCCTCTTCTACAGTGAACCGACTGAGTCTGCACCTGGAGACTACAAGCAACTTGTAGTGCCTCAAGAAAACAGACTCCAGTTCTTGCAACTAGCCCATGATATTCCTTTGGCTGGTCACTTGAGTTTCAAGAAGACCAAGGAAAGGCTCTCTCTCTACTTTTATTGGCCAAAAATGGGGGCTGAGGTAGATAAGTTCTGCAAGAGCTGCCACACCTGCCAAACTTCTGGTAAGAGTGGTTCCAAGAATGTGGCACCTTTAGTCCCTCTCCCAGTAGTCGGAGTCCCATTTGGGAGGGTAGAAATCAACATTGTTGGTCACCCTGATCCTCCAACCTCCTCAGGCAACAGGTTTATCCTTGTTGTAGTAGACCATGCTACGAGGTACCCTGAGCCAATTCCTATGAGGACTGTTAAAGCACATGCTGTGGCTAAGGCCCTCCTTGGTATTTTGTACCAGGGTTGGGTTTCCTAAGGAGGTAATCTCTGATAGGGGGTCAAATTTTATGTCCCACTACATGAAGGCCATGTGGAAAAACTGTGGAGTTACCCTCAAGTTCTCGACCGCATACCATGCTCAGACAAATGGATTGGTTGAAAGGTTTAATAGGACCATGAAGAGCATGATAGGTGCTTTAGAGGAACCCCTTAAGAGAAAGTGGGATTTTCTACTGCCATGCCTTCTCTTTGCTTATAGAAAAGTCCCTCAGGAGGGAGTAGGTTTTAGTCCCTTTGAGCTTCTTTATGGCCATACAGTCAGACCCTATTGGCCCCGATTAAGGAGGGGTTTGAGAGTGCTCCTTCCCCCAAGCCAGTCAGAGCGACTGACTACGTGATAGGACTCCGGAGAAGAATGTCACAGATGATGGCCCAAGCTAGTGATAACCTGAAGGCTGGTCAAAATTTGGTCAAGCATTGGCATGATCAAAAGGCTAAAATGGTTGAGTTCGCTCAAGACCAGTTAGTTCTCGTTATGATACCAACAAGGCAGAGGGCCTTGCAGGACAAATGGATGGGACCCTTCAAGGTTGTGGGAAAACTTCTAGAGGTGAACTATCTGGTGGACTTGGGCAATCCCAAGGAGGATCCCATAGTCTTCCACACCAACAGACTGAAGGCTTATGTCTCTAGACCTGAAGTAGGAGCTTTGCTTCTAGCTTCAGCAGAAGAGGAAGAAGAGAGTGAACCTCTTCCTGATCTCCTCACAGGCTTACCTTTGGATGAAAAGATTGAAGGAGTTAATCTCTCTTCAAGTCTGACACCTGAGCAAGAAGAGGAGTGCAAATCTATGTTAAATCAGTTTGCCTCCCTGTTCTCACTTTCACCAGGCTTGACCCCCTTTGGGGCCAGCATGATATACTCACTGGTGACTGTCTGCCTGTGAGGGTACAGAAAGGCAGAGAATGTAATAACCCACATCAAAGGGGAGGTCAGCAAGATGCTTGACCTCGGGGTAATAGAGCCCTCTACTAGTCCATGGTCTAGCCCAGTTGTGTTAGTACCAAAGGCAGGATCCAAAGAGTTGAGATTCTGTGTTGACTATAGAGCTCTTAATGCAGTCACCAAGACTGATGCCCACTCTTTGCCAAGGACAGATGAGTTGGTGGATAGACTTCGCTCAGCCAAGTACCTCAGCACATTTGATCTGACGTCAGGCTATTGGCAAATAGCCCTGACTGACCATGCCAAGGAGAAAACTGCATTTTCTACCCGAGTTAGCTTATACCAATTTAAGGTTATGCCTTTTGGACTGAAGAATGCACCTGCTACATTCCAAAGGATGGTAAATCAGGTTCTGACGGGGATGGAGGATTTCTGCATGGCATACTTGGATGACATTGCAGTGTTCAGCCACACCTGGGAAGAGCATGTTGACCACCTAGGACATGTTTTGCAGGCTCTTGAGAAGGCCAATCTGACCATAAAGGCAAGTAAATGCCAAATTGGACAGAGTAGAGTGGTCTACCTTGGACATGAGGTAGGAGGTGGAGAAATAAGGCCTTTGCCCAGTAAGATTGAAGCTGTGCAAAATTGAACAACACCTACTACTCAGACTCAGGTGAGAGCCTTCTGAGGTCTCACTGGGTACTACAGGCATTTCATAGAGAACTATGGGACCATAGCTTCTCCACTGAATGTGATCTTCTCTCCTAAGTTCCCTAAAAAGGTCAGATGGAATGAGGAGTGCAATCAGGCCTTTGAAAACCTGAAGACAGCCCTTTGTCAAGCTCCAGTGCTAAGAGCTCCTGACTACCACCAAACTTTCATTGTACAGACAGATGCTTCAAATGCAGGTATAGGTGCAGTCCTTAGTCAACTGGATGGGAAAGGTAGGGAGCACCCCATTTGCTTCATCAGTAGAAAACTGAAGGAAGAAATTTAGGCCATACTTGTATGGTTCTACTTTTGTTATTCAGACTGACCACCAACCCTTGAGATGGTTGATGCAAATGAAAGGGGAGAACCCAAAACTATTGAGATGGTCTATCGGCCTCCAGGGGTTTGATTTCACCATTGAGCACAGGTCAGGGTGTCACCAAAAAATGTTGATGGTCTCTCTAGGATGTTTGTAACCGACTAGAGGTATGAGATTCATCCAGGAGGGAATTCAATCCTCTTGTCCCTTAGTCTGGGGGCGAGTGTTAGGGAGAATTCTCTTATAAGGCTAATTTCCCAAACCTAGTGAGTCCCCCAGCAGCTTTGCTGAATTTTTGGGGTTTGTTTTTTTCTCCTGCTAAGAGTGAGACTCTTTTCCTCCCATTCTTAGGCATGATTTGAGGTAAGTCTTTGACTTATTGTGTGCTATGGGCTATGGGGTCTTTTACTCCATAGGGTATCATCTGTTTTAGTGTATGTGTTACACAGCACCCTCAGTGCAGTAACACAGGGGTGTCATAGTGACCCGAAACATAGACTCCATCCCCTGGGACTGACTACTGTCTCCCAGGGCATGTAAAGTCACCATTGGCTTTACTAGTCCAAAATTGTGAACAGAACCAGTACAAACCATCATATTGTGGAAGTACTGGAAGGGGTAATTATATTTCCCCTTGGTCTGTTTCCAAGGGGGCATTGTCCAGTCCCCCCCCCCCTTGTCGAGTTTCTGGCTGGTGGCAGTGGTTACCACGCAAATTATTCCACCAGAATATTTCCTATGGGATTTTCCCATTGGTTTTAAACGCACCACTTTTTGGTGCAATGTTAAAGATACTGCTGGTTTATTTATTTAATATAAAATCACTGGTTGGTCTTTTCGCCAGAACTCTTTTCCAAAATGGCGTTTGTGTCTGTCTCTGTAACTCCAACCAAGGTCGGGCCCTTTGTTCCACTTTTTGGCGGGCTTCTTCACAGAAGCCCTCCAAATGGTGCCACTCTGTCTGGGTTCCACAGGATGTGTGGGCGGGGGAATTGGCACCCTGGACTGCGTTGCCTTAGCAACTCAAGTCGCACTCTGTTCTGAGTGGACCAGTGGTGAACTGCCTAGCTCACCACCTAGCATGTATGAGTGACAGCTAGGCTGTTGAATGGGGGTTTTTCTGCATAAAAGCAGGGCTTTTGGGACTGGAACTTCGGAAGTCGCCACAGGACCTACGAAATCCAAAGAGGGGAGAAGCTGAGCCATCTGCAACGACGACACCACCGGTGGAGCCCTGCTGCAATGACCTCACCACTTTCCCGACGACAAGAGAAGATCTTCTGCTGAGTCTTCCCCCTTTGAGCTGGTGGGGACAACCAGTTCGCCATTCGTCTTCCAGGACATCCCTTGGTCGAATCGCCCGTGCCAAGCACCCCAGAGACCGGATAGCCAAGCTTCACCACTGTGACCGCGAATAAAAGGAACACACCTTTTAACCGACAAACTCCACGGCTGGTCTCTTCCCTGGGCAGTGCAACGACTCCAAGTTTCCTCCTCGATGAGATCTTCTCTTCCCCTGGTCGAAACCACAAACCACCCGGTGCCAGGAACAACTGCCCCCACTGGAGCTTCCTCACTCTTTAAGGTACTGTGTTCCGCCTGGCCTCCCTTTCTACGGATTGCTAAAGGTGACCCTTAAATCCTTGGCTTTCCAACTGGGTTGGCCACAGACCTAAGTTTCTTTCGCATCAAACCAACCTCCTTTGAACATTTCTGCAAAAACTGGAGTGCTTTTTAAACTGAGCGATCTTGGGCACATTTCGCCTTGCTCCATTTAAAGTGGGCCTGGCCTATGAACTTTGGCTCTACAGTAGACTCTGCCTTCACTAACTTGCTGTGGTCTTATAAAAGTGTTGGGAACTGTTTTCTTTTCATGACCTGCCTTTTTCTCTCCCTTTAACTTAATTATTGGAGAGCCATTTAGGTTACGCGCTCACATCTGTTTTTACAAATAGTGGTGATTTGACCTAGGCTCAGTAGTTTGGTGCGCATCAGGGGGCTCAAGGCCAATGAGGCTTCTGCACAGTAAATATCGTCACACCATTCTCATGTCCAAAAGTAGGGTAAAAACTCCTTCAGTGACAAAGAAAAACTTGCAGAGGAGCTCATACAATAGTATCAAAATGCAGTGGACCCCAGACTTCACTGTTCCACTGGGGAGGCAGAACAGAGTACGAAGCAGAAGATCAACATTGAGGCCGGCAACATGGCAATGCGGAAGGAAGATTACCAGCAGTGCTTAAAGGAATTTCAGGAACAATTTATGGATACATTTCAATTTATGTTATTAAAAACAGAGCTGAAAGAATCACTTCAGGAAGTGAGGGTAGAGGTCGCTGAATTGGAGGAAAGGGTGGACACATCGGAAAGAGCACTACAGGATTTAGCAGATGACTCCAAAAAGAAAAACGTTTGACCAACTCTCCCGTACAACTCATAACTTTGAACTACAATGTGAGGATTTGGAGCACTGTTCCTGTAGATCCAACATTCGGATTAAAAACGTACCGGATACTATTGATGATAAAACCCTGAAAGCGACGGCACATCATTTATTTGCAGACCTCGTCTCCAGGGAAGATGAGGAAGACATTGTTATAAATCAAATCCACAGGGTTGGTTCAAGACGAACGGAACCAGGGGTACGCCCTATAGATGTGTTAGCGGCAATCGCATCCTATGCTCAAAAGGATCCGATACTGAGAGCAGCAAGAACCTCGGACCCAATGAAAATGGCTCAGACGTGCAGCTATTCCAGGATTTTGCTCAATCAACATTACTAAAGAGGAGAGAAATTGGCCCGGTAGGAAGATTCCTGGCACAACAACAAGTAAGATGTAAATGGACGTTCCCCTTTTGATTGCTGTTTTAATGGGAGGATCAGCAACATCGAATAACGACTTGCGACGAAGGAATACAGATTCTACGGCTGCAAGATAAAGAAAGCAGGGCTTCGTTACTGCCAGTAAGATGGTCAGGCCGGAAAGAAGGGATAGAAAACCATGGGAATGGAGCAAGTCGGCTAAAAGAGGCAATGGGAAATGAATAAGGGGCTGGTGACTATGACATCCCCAAGACAAAGCTGATTATTATTCACCACCAGACACAAGGGGTTGGAGGATTGTGACTGACGGGGGAACGTCAAATTTACTCCAAGACACCTCGAAGATTACAGATGGAGATAACACGCAAATCAAGTAAGATGCTGCCCCAGGAGGACACATGATAGTGGACGGCTACTTGGAATCTTCGAGTGGGGATTAGGACTCTTCACAACTTTGCTTTGGGTAATTTCAGGGGCTAATGGCATCGGGAACTTCGCCTCGGCTATCATAGGAACCTTGGTCCCCCTCAGAGAATTAGGGCAAAGTTGAGAGACGAAAGAGGGGGTTCTAGTTCAGACATGTTAATTTGGGGGTGAATGAGGGAGGGTTAGGGGGGTGGGTTAGTATTGTACTACCAGAGAGAATAATGCTTCGGGCATCAACATGGGAAAGGGCTAGAAAGGTGAAGAGGATACAGCAAGACTTGGAACTAAAATTAGGGGCATCAATGTTTTTTGCATAATATAAGAGCCATGAATGTCCCAGTTAAAAAGAAGATTGAAGGTTACCTGAAAGGGGAGAAGCCGGATATAAGAGACACATATTAGCAAGAAGGATAAGGGGAAGTTAAGAACGAGGGGTTACTCCCTTTTGTTCCAAGCCAATGCCGTAGATAAAACGGCCAGGTTACTTATTTGCTTAAAAGACAGATTGGCAATTCAGGACCTTGACAATAAAATAGATCCGTGTGGGCGTTTTCTTTTTCTAAATGTCATTCTGGGGTCCCATACGTACACATTAGCAACACTACATGCTCCTAATACGGGACAGGACACCTTTTTGAGGGGTGTATTATCACAACTGGAGAACTTTGCTAAGGGTTGTATTATCCTTGCGGGGGACTTCAACATGGCATGGGTTCCTCAAGTAGATCGGAGCACTCGTGCCTCACTTCACATGCTAGCGCCATCCAAGTCGCTGAAACAGAAAGTCTCTATGTTCGCTCTCCATGATGTATGGTGAGCAATGAACGGGCAGGCCAAGTGGTATACGCGTTATTCCCACGTACATTCTTCCTTTTCAAGGATTGACTATATCTGAGTCTCCACGCATTTAGTGGGAAGGATTAGGGAGGTAAAATAGTGTGCTATTTCCCTCTCCGATCACGCCCCACTAGTTATGCAGGTTGAGAGAGGGGGAGCCTTGGAACGTACTTGGTAATGGCATTTCTCGTTGGACCTATTACGGGATCCGATTCTGGCTAAGGCTATTAAGGACAGGATAGATACCTACTGTGTTGAGAACGATACCCGTGACATGGCCCCGGAAACAGTATGGGATGCTTTTAAGGCAGTCCTGAGAGGACATTTGATAGCAATGAAGGTAGAAAGTGATCGGCAAAGGCGGTTGGGTGAAGAGGAACTAGAAAATAAATTAAAAGGAAACTGTAAAAAACCGGAGGGGATTTTCACAGCAAGACCTCGAGAATCCCTTATTCAGTTGGCCAGGGAAGGGCTGGCGCTCTCAGATCCCAACCCACCCCAGGTGGACGTTGGAGGATCACCTGGGTAGGGAAGACTGGGGTTATGCTTGGGGGAATGCCCAAAGGGAGAAGCGGTATTATACCGAGGAGGAAGGTGAGGGGGATGAAGTCCCTGAGGTTTACCTTGGCTATTCCACTTCAACGTCCCTTCCACCCAAAAAAGCTCCCTTAAAAAAATCCAATCACCCCTACACCTCTGGTAAATCAACTAGGATCCCAAACTCTTCATAAGTACTTGTGAGCATTTTATTAAAAAAAATAACGTGGCAAATTTTTACAATTGGGGCATTTTTTGCCTTTAAAACAGCACTTCACAATTGTGCTCCTGAACAGCTTTTGCTAAATTGTGTCCGCTGCCCTGCCCCCTTGAAAGCTGGGATTTTGTTTCCATTGCCTGCATAACTTTGCACCATGCGGTGCTTCCAACATGGCCGCCCATGCCTTTGCTTCATGTTTGGCAGTGTTGTTCCTGCCATCTGACTCCATCCAGGGAAGTGATTGGTGGGGGGGGGGTGGGAAGTCTGACTTGAGCACCAAGGCCCCTGTCAGCTTCCCTGTCCGCTTACAGGCTGCTACATGAGACTTCTGCCACAGCCCAACCCTCCCTGAGGCTGCCACCCCTGGACTATCGGACTACCATGACTCTCTTACCACATTTTGCATGGGTTAGTTCACTCCTGATTTCCCTGTACTTCTTTTCTCGGCCGGTACTCTCGGCTCTCCCTATTATGTACTCAATTGAAGTTGTTTCTGTACTCACCTTTACCATTTGACTCCCACTTCGATTCCTTAACTACTGGGCCTTCATTTAACTTGTAAGTCAAACTTGGGTGTAATTTGCATTTAACTTGAAAGTCGAACTTGGGTGTATTTTGCATTTAACTTGAAAGTCGAACTTGGGTGTATTTTGCATTTAACTTGATTGTCAAACTTGGGTGTATTTTGCATTTAAATTGAAAGTCAAACTTCAGTGTATTTTGCATTTAACTTTGCCCATTGATTGTAACCTGCTAGCCCAGTGACTGTTTCATTCCGCTGTACTTGCATACTCCTCCCTCTGCCTCCTCGCTCTTTCCACACATGGCGCTTTCTGTTTCTCCCATCTATACCAACTGCTTCTCTATCATCTATCCTTCCCTTCTCACTAAGTCCGGAAAAAAGAAGTTTGAAAAGGATATCTTGGCCTCCAACCCAGGTCTCCCCATCACCGATAACTATTCCAGCGCGTCTTCGAGACAGACCCTCACTGACATTCTCTTTGTCATCCCTTCGCCGGATCTATGGACCCTGCGCATATGATCTCTCTGCTCTTTCCTGTCTCATCCTCTCCCATTAATGGTGGCACTCGCTGGGAAGTCCTCATGGATTCCTTCAACACCTCCAGAGTCATCCTTAATGTCTACCTAAATGGCACGGTCATGGTCCAAGGTCCTCAGGCCAATCTCCTCTTCTTCGATAGGCGGTTCCCTCACCTCATCAACTTCCTATCATCTCCGGCTGTCCCCTCCTGCCACTCCTTGGCTACCTTGCCCACGCTTCCCTAATCCTCTGCCGCACTTCTGGATCCCTCTACACCTCCACAGGGTGTACCTCTGATTTGTACCCCTCCCCGGAAGGTCTTTAAGGCTGGCAACCTTCTTCATCTTGCCACTCTCTACTCTCGCTCTGCTGTCAAACACTCCTCTAACATAAACCACCATCTTGAAGAACTGGACCTTGATGTCCTCGGTTTTACGGAGACATGGTTCACAGCCAGTTCTGTCACAAGCTTTGACACACTCCTCCCTGATGGCTACAAGATCCTCTCCGCACCCAGATCCACCCGGCCCGGAGGGGGGTGTAGCCCCGATCTTTCCTGAGTGGATTCCTGCCACTATCATTCCCACTCAAATTTACTCCTCCTTCAAATGCCTTGTATTCAGGCTCTCAATCTCTCCTAGCCAATCTCTTACTGTTGCTACTCTCTACCGGCCCCCTGGTCAAATCACCTCTTTTCTCTCCGAGTGGGCTGATCTCTCCTCCCTCCTGGCCTCAACCACTCAACTCCTCCTCCTTGGTGACCTCAACATTCACCTCGACTCCCCCTGTCCCTCATCTTTGCTCTTTCGCTACCTCTGCAATTCCCACTCCCTCTCTATCCTCCCCTCTGGCCCAACACTCTGCAGGGCACACACTTGATGTCTTCATCTCCTCTGGCCTCCCCCTCTTTATCCCTCTGTCCACTCCTCTCTGCTGGAGTGACCACTGCCTCCTCTCCTCTCATCTCATCTCTCTGTCTCGCTCGCTCTTCCAAGCCAAGCCTACCCTAACACTGCCACCTACCTTCTTGGACATCCGGCCCATGAAGCGTGTGCCAGTTTAGGCTTTCACTGCCATCTTCTCTCCCCCCTATCCTCTGGCTAACTCACACCCTGACACAGCCTTGTCTTTTCTCTACTATTCTATTTCAGATACTCTTGATATTCTTGCCCCTGTCATGAGGATCCACTTGAAGTCCACAGCCAAGTGCAATTCGTGGTATGACTCCGACCTAACTACACTTAAACATAAGTGTAGGGCGCCTGAGAGAAAATGGAGGGATTCCTGTTCATCCGCTGACAAACTGGGCCTGTCGCCTACTCCAAAGGCAATACCGACTATCTGTCCGTACCAAGAAGAGAGTCCACATTCAAGCCTGTGTCTCTGCGGTATCTAACAACTCAGCAGAACTCTTTAAAATCTGCATGGAGCTGGCCAGACCTGCTGCAGTCTCTACACCTCCTCTTGCCTCCCAGGTTCTTTGCAATACCCTTGCCTCTCACTTTATCTCAAAAACCCAGGACATCCTGTCCACTGTCTCCTCCACTCCCTCTCCTCTCTCCATCTGTACTTGCTGACCCTCCTTCAGCCATCCCCCACCCTTCTTCTCGTCCTTTCCTCTTTTCTCCCCTGATGAGGTCGCTAGACAAGTCCGATCTATGAAAGCCTCGTCAGAACAGGTCCACCTCTGTTCCTCTAAAACTATCAAGGGCCACATTGATACCATTGCTCCGGCCCTTACCGATTTTTGCAACCACTCCGTTGCCTCAGGACCCTTCCCCTCTCCTCTTAAGCACCCCTTGTGCATCCTCTTCTCAAGAAACCAACAGTTGATCCTTCTTATCCGGCCAACTATTGCCCAATATCCATTACTACCTTTCTGGGCAAACTCCTGGAAAAGCTGGCCATCTCTCAGCTAAACCTTCATTCCGATTCTGTTGGCTGTCTCCATGACCATCAGTCTGGCTTCAGAGCTGGCAGAAGCACAGAAACTGCTCTCCTGAACATCCGTGAGGATCTGCTCTCCAATCTTGACTCTAGCATTCCCTCTGTAGTCATCCTACTCTATCTCTCCTCTGCCTTCGACACGGTCAACCATACCATCCTGCTCAACTCCCTCCGTGATAACCTGGGTATCGCTGATCATGCTGTGGCCTGGCTGACCTCTTTCCTCTCTGATCGACCCTCCCAAGTCCAACTTGGGTCCTTCCTATCATCTATCTTCCTCTCCACATGTGGTGTTCCCCAGGGGTCGAACCTCTCGCCCTGGCTTTTCAATCAATACCTGGCTACCTGGCAACTCTCGCCCTCTGCATTGCCATTTTCTGCTCAAACGTCCAGTGCTATGCGGACGACAACTCATTTTCAGGCTGCCCTCGCCCACCTCCTCTACCTCTCTCATCTCCGATTGCCTAACTGCCATTCAAAATTGGTGAGCCGCCAACTATCTTTGTCTGAATGCCAGCAAGACGGAGATCTTCCTCATCGGCACACCATCACCATCCTTTCTCCTCACTCTCTGGCCAGCCTCCCTTGGCCCTCCTCCTATCCCCACCCAAGAACCTTGAGGTCACCTTTGATTCCACACTTTCCTTCTCTGCCCACATCGCTGATGTCTCAAAAATGCCAAACTTCCTACTGCACCTCCTCAGAGGTACTCTGCCTTTCCTCTCCTTGCCCCAGGAGCTCACTGACTCCCAAGCTCTGGTTCTCTCTAGGTTGGACTATTGCAACTGCCTCTTTCTAAATCTACCTGTCTCTACCCTGCACCCTTCGTAACTTATCCAGAATAGGACTGCGAGACTGGTCCTTGGCCGCAAACCATGGGATCATATCTCTCCAACTCTGAAATCTCTCCATTGGCTCACAGTAGATTCAAGGATTACATTCAAAACCCTCTGCATTGTCAACAAGGTTTTCTGGGGCCTGGGTCCCACATACCTTCAGCTATTCCTCCGCAAATACCTCCCCTCTCAAGCTCTCTGCTCCTCTACCTCTAACTCCCTCAGTTGTTTTTCAAAGAAACAAGCTTGGGGTAGATCTCTGTCTTCAGCTGGGGCCTCCACCTGGAACAGCCTCCCTGCCACTCAAAAACTTAAGGAGAACCATCTCCGGTTCCGGAAGCACCTCAAGACCTTCCTCTTTGTTTCTGCCTTCACCCCCCCCCCATCCCCTGCAGATTTCTGTTCTCCCTCAGCACCGTGCACCTGGCCACCCTCTGTCCTCCGGGCCCAGGTACCTGCTCACCCTGCCACCCTCCCACCACGGCCACCCCTTGGACTGGGGTCTATATCTGTACCCATACAGTTCCTCCCCACCCACTTTTCTTCCTGCACTTATCGGACCTAGCCAGTCTGCTGCCTTAAACCAAGCACTTGCCACTTTCTGGCTGCACTACCATTGTTTGTTGCCTTTATTATTTATTAATTTATGATTGATTATTTATCTGTTTCTCCTTGCTGCACACTCTCCTTTCTCCCCCCTTCCTTACACTTTTCACCCTCACACTCTCCCATGCACTTGCCCGTTCTCAATTTCACTGGGCCTAGTAAGATCGCTGTTTTGTTCTCCCCTGTTCCCCTTCCCTTGCCGCACTCTGAAACACTTCTGTATGAGCGCGATAGAAATAAAATATCAATTCAATCATTCTTCTCCACGTCCCTCTGATAATTCACTCCCGAGCACCCAGTCTACCTTGATAAAACACTACCGTTCCCACAATCCACTCTGTTCATTTCACAATCCCAGCTACTCCCATTTGCCTCAAAAACCCTCCAAAACTCACCCTTCCGAGATCACCAAAAACCCCTCTAATCCGAGGGTCAACATTCCATATAACACCTCTCTCCCATCCTACCACACAGAAACTCTATCTCTCCCCTTTTCAGACACGAACATTTTCTCCCAACATGAAAGACAACTGACTCATATGCAACCTGTTTACCTGACATGTCCCAACCCAATGGTCAGGCAAAGTCAGGCAAATTACCACAATCGTACACCCTTTCCTTTGCAGGCAGGGATAAAAGGTGGAGCAAAAGAGCAAAGTACAAGCTAGGCAGACCGCACAATGAGACAGCTAATCTACCCCGGCAGTTCAAGAGAAGGAGAAAGGCAGCGAGAATCGGGGTGACAAGGAGAGAAGCAAGCTTGCCCTTTTCAACCCAAACCCGCGAAACCTTCAAGGAAGAAAACATAAGCCCGAGGACAAGACAATAGCTATATAGTCCTGCACCAGGTGTCAATGGTACACGGGGCATTCCTACACCGATCAGCCGGAGCGAGGGAGACTCCTGCTACCGTGGTACCGGCCTGGAGTCCAGATAGAAGGAAAGCCAAGCGGTTCATCACAGCCGGTGAGTCGAGGGGAGAACCGATAAGAACCAGGCTGTGTTGAATGAACGTCGCAAAGTAGCATAAAAGAACTGTACAATTGATAAAGAAAGACCAGCTGCAGAGGAGCCTGGCACCACGTGGGTGCTGTCTCGAGAAACCCTGGTCTATCCCGTATTGATGAACCTACAGATACCAGAAGGCCATAGGAGAGCCGCCAAGACAGGTAAAATGGTCATACAGGAGGTCGAGCAAAATCCCTATACAGTCATCTATGACCGATAAACTGTTGAGAAAGCAAGGGAAGTGAGTCCTGCATCGAGAGAAAACAAGGGAAGCGAATCCCGCAGAAATTAAAAGCAAAAGGAATTGTGAATAGTAAGCGTGAACCCGACAAAGGGTTATCCGTAAAAGGAGGAAAAGTCTACAAGTCCCAAGAAACAGTATGCTGACAAAAATGATGCGGCGGAGGGACGTCCACAGCAAACTGTTTAAAAAAACATTAAGATTTGTGTGTACGAGAAAAGCCATAGTGAACACAGTGGAGGGAGGCTGAGAATTGAGAGGGGTCTGCACGCAGAACAGGGGGACGCAGGGTTGAAGAAACATCATCCCAAATATGAGTTGAAAGGAACTTTTTAGTTTGGTGTTTTGAGTACATCAGATCCTCAAAAGCAGGAGAGACAATCTCTGAAGATACTGATATTGATAAAGAACTATTTGAGGGGTCAGCGCCCAGAAGAGGGGGACCAAGGGGTGAAACCCTCACCCAAAGTAGAGAACCAAAAGTCCTGATATTGCTAAAGATTTTTACTGATTTAAGTCCAGCAGAAGGGGATTCAAGGGTTGAAGGCCATCGCCCTATGGTGGTAAAGGAAAACTATAGTGAACCCAGCTGAAGGACGCGAAGATTCGAGAGGGGTCAGCGCCCAGAAGAGGGGGACCCAGGGGTGAAGAATTCTCATTCTAAAACCCATAAGAAACCGAACTATCATTTGTTAAAGGAACTTTTGTTTTGGTTGTCGTGAACACATCAGGTCCTCGAAGGCAAGAGACTTTCATGGGAAACTAGATTTGGCCATTGACTGCCTGATAGGTGAAAGCGGAACTGCCGTCTCGTGCTGGGGGACGCTCGAGAGTGTACTGTGCTCCAAGATCCTACCTTACCCCGTGCTCAAAACGTGGGCAAGGGAGAGCCAAGCTACCGCATCCTGACATATTATTTGTGAACACTTCTTTCTTTTCTTGAAAACTATCCCACACCCTTGTTGTATTAGTTGTAAGGATTGGCAATAGGTTTTTCTTAGTATAGGCCCTTTTATTTGACACAATGCCACTAGGACTGCCTTATTTTTCATTTGAGCGTCAACGCTTGCTCCCATTTTAGATTTAGGTTTAGATTAGGCGTTTTTCCAACCTGCATACAATTTAATAAACACCCTTGAACTGTGATCACTTGTGTCTGTCTTTACTCTTGCCACCATGGGTTCCTTACAAAACCCAGTTGGATTTGGCTAAAGGCCCTACTAGGAAATTGTCGAGGGCAATGAAACACTCAGGGCCAACTAGAAACGCTTCGCACAAAAAATGCAGTAAAGGCATTACTATTTTTAAAACAACATTACTATGTGAAAGCCAATAAAGCTGACCGGCTATTCGCTAGGCAACTAAAAGAAAGACTGAGGGCCCGGACAATCCTGAAACTAAAGAATAAAGATGGGAGAGTTGATGTAACGCTCACCTGACTCCCACGGAGGCGCTGGCCTGTTTGGATTGCTGTGGCCTCTTCTAGGGTGATGCGCAGGACTCAGAAGATGGAATGAACCGGACCCCCAAACCTGGCTTGTCTGGCTCGTAGAAATATCCTTCTGTGTGTGAAAAGGGAGTATTAACAATCTGCGGGATAATGCGTAGGCCTTCCACTCCCCTTCTCACCCTCCACAAAACCCTTCTGCGATTCCCCGTGAAGTCTCACCGTAGGGTCTAAAAGGACGAGCTCTCCATCCTGCTTCTGATGCAGGGGCGCGTTGTTAACCAGTTACTTCACTGGATCTCGGATTGGTGAGAGTTCAAGTTCGCTTGACTTTTCTGGTAAGGTATCGTAAGAATTCTGTTGCAAGTTCAAGCTTAAAATAACCATTGTCTGTTTTCTCTATTTCAGGTGCTGAATGAAGATTCCGAGTTAGGGAATGGAACCGTCGAAGGAAAATTCTGGTGAGTTTTTGATGAGTGGTTCCTCTAGTTTTCTTGCATTAATGCACTAATGCTTGTGTCTTTTTCCCCTTAGGGGCCGGGGTTCGGAAATGCCGAAGATACGGCGCCGACCCGAAGTGAGAAGAGATGTCCCAATAAATATCAGGTAAGTCTTTGATGAGCGTTCCGCTAATGTCCTTGCATTCGCTCACTAATGCTAATGTCTTTTTCCCCTTAGGGGCCGGGGTTCGGAAATGCCGAAGAAACGGCGCCGACCCGAAGTGAAGAGGGATTGACCCAACAGGTAAGTCTTATGGTGGAAATTAAGCCTTTCTTATTCTCTTCCCTAGCTCACCTTTGTTCTTGTCTTTTTCTCCTTTAGGCGCTGAAATGCGGCGGAAGATCCAGATGGTCGCAGATGGGCAAGAAGGCACCTAGTAAAGGTGAGTGGAATGCTGCGCTGCAGCGAGCTATGCGATGTGCTTTTAAAAATGAATGTCTTCCCTTTAGGATCGTCGGCGAGATGACTCTGGAATGCGGATTAAGCAGGTAATGTCTCTTCTTTCTCCTGTTCTCCTCTCTCTCTTCTCCCTTTACAGGTGTTCCAGGATGCTGTCGGGCGTGGCTGGAGTCCGGATGCAGGAGCAGACACGGTGAGCGTCCAGCTGCTAGGTGCAGAACAATGCGAAGTGTGAGTTGCTGCTTGGCGTGGCTACGAGAGCCATGTAGGAGGACGCGTTCCAGCGGAGCTCCCGAGATCCTGAACAGATCCGGGCAAATCAGTGCAGTACGACTGCTTATTGAATACCGACGAGATGCATGCCAGCGTGTGAAGGTGCTACCGAAGTACTGTGAACTTTTGGAGGTCATAGCAGCTACGACGGCTAAGATCGGAGAAGAAAAGTCGAGAGACGCTGAGAACAAAGGGCGACTCAAAATGGCCGACATAGGCCCGAGACGGGATTGAAAAGAGTTGCGGGAAGACCTAACCAGGTCAGCGTGTAGTGCGCCCACTCACCATTCGGTAGACCTGCACATCCTCAGAACCATGTCCAGTAAGGCAGTGCGACCTAAGGCGAAACAGCCCACGCTGGACGACTTCACCAAAACGTCCCCGGGCCCGGACGCCACCAAGAATAAGGATGCACCGGCCGTGGGTGGCGCGACGACTTCGAGCTCTAACCAAGAAATCCTGGCAGCGATTGCGGACCTGAGAGCGGCCTGGGAGTCGAAATTAGAACTGGCTGTCTCTGAATTAAAAACGGCATTGGACCTCAAAGTTGGGGAGGTCCAGGAGGACGTCAATCTACTGAGACAAGACGTTAGGGTTCTGGCGGAGCGCACAGAGTCCCTGGAAAAAGAAGTTGGCCCGAATACGGCGGACTGTGCCACCCACAAGGCAAAACTGCACGCCCTAATCCAAAGGGTGGGCAACTTGGAAAATAGAGTGGAGGAGGCGGAAGGACGGGCCCGTCGCAACAATATCCGCATTGTGGGCCTACCGGAAGGGACGGAGGGCCGTGACCCTACTGACTTTGTTGAGACCATGTTGCTGCAAGAGATACCCGGAGGGGCCTTATCGCAGGGCTTCGCAGTGGAGAGAGCACATAGAGCCCTGACGAGGAGGCCGCCTCCTGGAAACCCGCCCAGACCCATCATTGCCAAAATTCTTAACTATCGTGATCGGGAAAGAATATTAGAACATTTTTCGAAAAGGAGGCACGATCAAGAAAGGAGCAGCAAACATCACGGCGTATCCGGATTACACCCTAGCTGTGCAGCGGAGCCGCATGAACTTTGGGACTGTGAAACGGAGGCTGAGGGAGGCAGGTTACAAATATATGTTGCTTTACCCTGCAAAACTGAAGGTCATACAGGCGCATAAAACTTTATTTTTCGAGACCCCAGAGGACGCCATGGAGTGGCTCGACGCACAGGGGTGCCCTCAAGAATCGGCGGACCGGCCCCAGAAGGACTCGGAGGAGCTGCGGAGGACGTAAAATGGCATCGCAAGATGGCGCGACTCATGGACCCTGAGACTTGATTATAGTCGGTTCGGAACCTTCGGTATGGAAGGTCAGTTGGTTGTACTGTTTGTCACAAACATTGAGATTATCATTGAGCGGGAGCCCCATGGAGCGATACTCTCTCCCCACAATAGCTTAGGTTAGGTGGCCATTAGGGCGACCTCACCCTACTGGGCTCCGTGCACGGACTGGTGTTTGCGGAACCAGATGTGGGGGTGCCTGAGCTCTTTTGTTGAAGCTGGGCAACAGTTGGGGTGTGTGGTGTTGGGGGGAGGGTGGGAGAGGGAGGGGAAAGGGAGTTGGAGTTTGGTTGTGTGTGTGGTTAGTTTGGGAATGAGCTTATTCGCGGAATGGCTGCAGTGGGACGCCTTCTGTGTCATGAGAACCGCTGGAGGTTCCCGTAAGTGGGGTGGGAAGACACATAGCTGCCATGGGTGACCTCAAGATTGCCACCTGGAACGTCCGAGGCCTCAATAATTACCTGAAAAGAAATAAAGTCATGTTGTATCTTAAACAACAGAAGATCGACATTGCCCTACTACAAGAAACGCACCTGGCCCAACATAAACTAGACCTTGTAAAGAAAAAATGGGGTGGTACAGTGGTGGGCTCCCCGTACTCGGCCTATGCCAGAGGTGTGCTGATCTGGGTGGCCCCGCATGTCCCACTCAGAATTGTACGAGAGGAGGTAGACACGGAGGGTAGGCTGGTAATACTGAGGGTACTGATTGAGAACAGAGGACTGAGTATTATTAATACATATGCCCCCAATCAGAATACTGCTGTATACTTCAGGACTCTATGTACACGCCTGGGCCCGTGCGCAGGGGAACCGATCATCTGGGGGGGGGGACTTTAACTGTGTTCTTGACCCCAAGATAGATAGGTCCGACAGTAAAGTAGACAGGCCCACCCCAGCGGCCAGGGCTCTACGGGTACTATTAGACGACTATGGACTAGAAGATGTCTGGAGATTGAAACACCCCACGGCCTTACAGTACTCTCATTATTCGGCCCCTCAACAGTTGCACATGAGACTAGATTACTTCTTTGCTACGCCAGAAGTGGCGATAACAACTACACAGGTTGAATACAGAGCGAGGGTCCTGTCGGACCATTCGCCCTTGGTGATGGCCTGGCAATATGGCCGCCCCAGAGGGCGGATTCCAACATGGCGCCTTCGGGCGGAGGCGCTCAGAGACCCGGTCTTTAGAGAAGATATTAGAGAGACGATTACAAGGTATTTTGAGGAGAACACGGGCAGTGTGGATTCGGCTGGTACACTTTGGGAGGCCTTCAAGGTGGTAGTGAGGGGCGACGCTATTTCTAAATCAAAGGGCCTTCAGGGGGGGGGTTTTAGCTGAGCTGGAGAAAGTGGAGAAAGAATTGGAGCGTGAATGTACCAGAGGGGGAGGGGACACAGACCTAGTACTCGAATTACAACGATGCTCAGAGCTTTGGGAGCGGCTTTGTGACCTCAATTACAGGAAATACGTGGAGAGGCAACATGCAGGAGGTGACAAAACTGGTCGCCTACTGGCATGGCTTTATAAGAGGGAAACCCCCAGGGCCCCGGTCATGATGATAGAAAGGGAAGACGGAGAGGAGGCTCACACTCAGGAAGAGGTTAATGCTGCTTTCTTAGATTATTATAAAGCGCTGTATGAGGACAAAGGGGAAGACAATTTGGATAAAATCAGGGACACACTGGAAGATATAGAACTGCCCAGGATTAGTGCAGAGGAAAGGGAGGAGTTAGATGGCCCCATTACGCTAGATGAACTGGAAGAGGTGGTGAAACGGCTGCCTACTTGCAAGACCCCGGGCACTGATGGACTCCCGAGTGAGTTCTTCAAAACGTATAGCGCAGAGATACTCCCCCCTATGCTGGAGATGTATAACGAATCATTCGAGGGAGGCCGATTGCCAGACACGCTCAGAGAAGCGCTGATCGTACCACTACCCAAGCCTAACAAGCCGAGACAACACTGTGGATCGTACAGACCGCTGTCGATGTTGAACCAAGGCAGTAAGATCCTGACAGCGGTCTTGGCGGACAGGCTGCGCAAGGTCATCGGCAGACTGATACACTCGGATCAGACAGGTTATGTCCCTGGCAGGAATATAACTCATAATCACAGGCGGCTCCACCGAGTGATAGAAGAAGGGAACAGAAGAGGTGAGGAAATGGCAGTGATCTCCCTAGACGCAGTTAAGGCGTTTGATTCGGTGAGGTGGCCGTGGCTGTTTGCGGTCCTGAGGGAATATGGGTTTGGGCCAGGCTATATCAGATGGGCGAGACTACTGTATAGCCAGCCAACGGCTAGAGTGCGTACGGGATCAGTGATATCCGATAAGTGGCACCTAAGTAGGGGTACTAGGCAGGGATGTCCTTGGTCCCCGATGTTATACATATTGGCCTTGGAACCCTTAGCGGTATATCTTAGACAGCAATATGACCTGGTGGGCATCGAGGTGGGAGGAAAGAGCCATTTGATATCCTTATATGCCGATGACTTGCTGCTATACCTAAAGTATCCGGAAGAGAACCTCCAGTATGTTTTGGAGGTCATGCAGAAGTATGTTGAATTGTCCGGCATAGCGGTTAATCCCGGCAAGTCGAGCATGTTCCCCCTAGGGTACTATTCGAGGGTCCCCACGGAACGCTTACCGGTATTGCCCGTGCCTTGGGCAGCCGAGTCCTTCCGATACCTCGGAATAGACATATATCACACTGTGGGAAACGAACATCTGCATAACACCCAGGTTGCTGTGGATAAAATCCGTGCGTCTATGCGATTTTGGGAAAAGCTGCCGCTAGCGATGATAGGGCGAGGGGCGTTGCTTAAAATGGTTGTCTTGCCTAGACTGCTGCATTTCTTCAACAACATACCATACTTAATAGCTAGGAAGTTCTTTACCAAACTCGACAGTATGTGCAGGGACTTCCTATGGCACGGCACTCGCAACCGAGTGGCGCTGTGGAAGCTACAAAACTTCTACGATAAAGGAGGGATTAAATTACCACATTTTGAGGCCTATTATGTAGCGAGCCAATTGCAATATGTTACACAGTGGCTCTCTGATGAGGAATCTCCCGAGTCCAGGTTGGTTGGGACAGATTGCACCCCGTTTTATTTGAAGGAGATCATCTGGGTCCCTAGAGAAGACTTAAATCTTCGCCCTGGTATGCTGTTACTTGGGTGGAAAATGTGGCGTAGAGCATGCCGGCTACTGGAAAGCCCGGATCCGTGTTCGCCGCAGGTGCCACTGGTTGCCTTGACTGCGGGGGATGGTCAACTTAGAAAAACGATCAGAATGTACTGGGAATCGGTTGGGTTGGCCACGTTAGGAGATATATGGCAAGATGGGGCCATCAAGGATTTTGCAGACCTAGAAGAAGAGTCTGGGTTACATGGGGGCCAATACGTTACATACCTCAGGTTGGTACGGATTATCCGAAAATCTTGGCCTGAGACGGTGTTAGCGGAGGATCCGGACGCCCTGATTGATACAATATATGACATATCAGAGGGCGGACACGAGATCTCCAGATTGTATGAGGTGGTGATGTCCCGAGTGGGGAAGGACTTGACAGACTTGAGACTAGAATGGGAAATGGAGGTGGGGATTCAGATGACTGATGGGATGTGGGAACGGGCTCTGGGATATCATAAAAAAGTGTCCAGAAATGCTAGATTACAGCAAATCCAACTATATATCACACACAGAGCGTATATGACCCCCAAGAGAATAGCTAAGTTTGCGAACTCGGGCAGGCAGGCATGCCCGAAATGTAACGAGGAGGACGCGGACATGACGCATATGTTCTGGTCCTGCCCAGTAATCGAAGTCTTCTGGAGAGAAGTGTCACAGAAGTTGGCTGACAAAGGGGTCCCGATAAGCATTGACACGACCTGGGCTTGCCTTCTAGGGGGGTTCCCCAGACCGAAGAACACCAGACATCTGGGGAAACTGAGAGACCTAGCGTATATACTCGCTAAGAGGAGGATAGCTATGAACTGGAAGCAATGCCACAAACCTAGGATAGAGATGTGGTGGAGGGATCTCCAAAAATGGGCGGAATCCGAAACCATGGTCTGGCAAGAGGCATGCAGTAAATGCGGGGAGGAGGATGTGGGCAACCTAGTAGCCTGGAGGTCATTAGTCACTGGTCTGTTTGGGGTACGAGGAGAACCTACTGCCTCGGAGGAGGAAGTCACCCGGCCACACCAGGTCGATACAGAACTACCCTGTGGATGAGCTCTTGGGGGGGAGGGGGGAGAGTGTAGTGTTGTGTTTTGTTAAGTGTTTATTGTCTTACTGTATATAATGTCACAAGTTTGTTTATACTGTTTTCACTTAAAACAAAATAAAAATATATTTAAAAAAAAAAAAGTGTGAGTTGCTGCTTGGGCGTGGCTTAAATAGCCTTCAAAGTAGTTCCAGGTATGTATTCTTCCTCTAAGGTATGTATTCTTCCTCCAGCCACACCCGTGTGGTAAAGTAGTCCCATAGGTAAAATAGTCCCATTCAGGCCTCTAGGTGGCCTGGATGTTCCAGCACGGTCTGCATCAGCTAAGTTCACACCAAGCACTTCTTAACACAAAGTCATTCTTTATGAGCCTGGCGCCTATGGCGCCTGGACTGTTGTCCAACATGAGCCTGGCGCCATAGGCGCCAGGACTGAGTCCAAAGGGCCCCTACCTGGGGCTGCTGGGACTTCCCTTGGGAACATGATGTCTGCCTCTGGGGTTGCTGGGCCCGGTCTGGCTCCTTGGGGGTATGCATCATGACAGTACCCCCTCCCAAGGCCCCTCCCAAGGTTGTTCTCTCCGGAGGTTTCGGTTTGTTTGGGAATTTCCGGTGGAATTTCTGTATTAACCAAGGTGCATGTACCTGGTCGCTTGGTTCCCAAGACCTTTCCTGAGGCCCATATCCTTTCCAATCAATTAAATAGAAGAGTTTTGACTTTGACACCTTGGAATCTAATATATCTTTAACTTCGAATTCCAGCTCCCCATCTACTTGAATTGGTTCTGGTGGTTTAATTAGTCTGGTTCCAGGTTGTACTGGTTTCAACAGTGATACGTGAAAAACGGGATGGATTCGCATGTTAGCTGGTAGATCGAGTTTGAAGGCCACCAGGTTGATTATACCTTTGATTGGGTAGGGCCCTACATATCTTGGATTGAAAGTTTGCAGTCCTTTGAGTGGTAAATCTCTAGTCGCTAGCCACACTTGGTCCCCTATTTGGTACGGAGGTGCTTCACTACGATGTAAATCAGCATTTTCTTTGTACTTTTTCTTGGCTTGCTGTAAATGAGTCGTTGCTTCTTTGAAGGCTCGAGTTATCGTGGAATGCAAATGATCTACAGCGGGCATTTCAAGACTTTGAGGGGAGTCAAGGTCAGAGGTTCGGGGGTGACGGCCATATAAGGTATAAAAAGGGGTTTGTCCCGTTCCAGAATGTACAGAATTGTTATATGCATATTCTGCGATCCAAAGAATGTCTTTCAATTACATTCAGATTGGTGCAACATACACCGAAGATACTGTTCAAGGGTCTGGTGTGTTCTCTCGGTTTGACCATCGGTCTGGGGGTGGTGACTAGTGGATAGTCGTACATCGATTTGTGCCAGTTGACAACACTTTCTCCAAAAATGGGAAATAAATTGGCTTCCTCAATCAGAGACCAGTATGGATGGAAAACCATGTAAACGAACGACATTCTCAAGAAATTCCTTGGCCAGGATGGAGGCTGAAGGTAACCCCTTTAATGGGATAAAATGGGCCATTTTGGAGAAGAGTTCCACAATCACCAGGATAGTGTTGTATCCATAGCAAGGAGGCAGGTCTGTAATAAAGTCCAGCGACAAGGTGTGCCAAGGTGCCGGTGGGATGTCCAAGGGTTGTAAAAGGCCGGCTGGTCTTTTCTTTTGACCTTTATTTTGGGCGCAAACTCTGCAGGACATCACAAAGGATTTTATATCCTTTCGCCAGGAGGGCCACCAGAATTGTCTTTTGATCTTTTCTTCAGTTTTAGCAATACCAGGATGTCCTTCCATTAATGTATCATGATAATGGGCAATAACGAGTTCTTGCAATTCCTTATGAGGCAGAAATAAATCGCCCCTGGAGGTAGGGTAGATCATTATTGACGGAAAAGTGTGAACCCTTTTGACTCCATTCTTGCAAGGCTGTAGGGTCTAAAAGTTGTTTAACTCTAGTTTGAATGTCCTCAATAGTTTGTAAAGAGGTCAACCCCAAAATTCTCTGTTCAGGTATAATCGGTACTGGTTCTAAGCTTGAATTTGTTTCTCCCATCCCAATCTGGGATAAAGCGTCCGCTTTGCCATTCTTGCAGCCAGGGCGGTATGCGATTACAAAATCACACCGCAAAGAATAAAGCCCATCGGAGTTGACGTGATGATTGAGCTTTGGCCGTTTTTAAATATTGCAAATTTCTGTGATCTGTAATCACTGTGATGGTGTGTCTTGCGCCGAGAAGGTAATGACGCCAAGCCTTGAAGGCGGACTTAATAGCTAATAACTCCTTGTCGGTGATTGCATAATTAACTTCAGGAGCTGAGAATTTTCTGGACCAAAAGGCTACAGGGTGCAACTGGTTAGTTACAGGATCCCTTTGAGACAGGATAGCTCCCATGGCTAAGCTGGATGCGTCGGTTTCAACAATGTAAGGGAGATCTGGGCGCGGATGTTTCAGTACAGGTGCGGAGGTGAATTTAGTTTTTAGTTCTTGAAAGGCCTGTTCTGCCTCATTAGTCCATTCGAAGCGTTTATTTTTCCGTAAGAGTGCAGTGATGGGTTGAACCACCCGAGAAAATTCTGGGATAAATCTTCGATAAAAATTGGCAAAACCAAGCATGCTCTGAACACCCTTCACAGAGCTAGGAGATGGCCATTTGAGGATGGCGTCCACTTTTCGTGAGTCCATTCAGACTCCCTTTGGTGTCGGGATGAATCCAAGAAAGTCGACTTCTGTGGCATGAAAAACACATTTTTCGAGTTTTGCAAACAGTTTGTGCTGGCGCAATTTCTCAAGAACTGCCTTGACATGTTTTCTGTGATCGGATTCCGAAGAGGAGTACACCAGAATGTCGTCGATATATACGATGACACAAACATTGATAAGTTCCCGAAGAACATCATTCATAAATTATTGAAAGGCAACAGGTGCGTTGCACAATCCGAAAGGCATCACCTGGTATTCGAAGAGTCCATATTTGGTGCGGAAAGCAGTCTTCCATTCGTCGCCTTCTTTTACACGCATCAGGTGATAAGCTCCCCGAAGATCTAACTTGGTGTATATACAAGCATCTTTTACTTGGTCGAGAAGTTCAGGGATCAGGGGCAGAGGATAACGATTCTTAATCGTTATTTGATTTAGGGCGCTGTAGTCTATACAAGTTCTAAGGTCGCCTTCTTTTTTCGGCACGAAGAACAGAGCTGAGGAAACAGGAGACTTTAACGGGTGAATAAAACTATTGGCAAGGTACTGATCTAAATAAAGATTCTCAGGTTCAGTAAGGGCATAGATCCTACTACAAGGCAGTTGAGCATTGGGTACCAGATCGATTTGACAATCGTACGACCGGTGGGGAGGTAACGTGTTGGCCTGCTCTTTTTGGAAAACGTCTTGGAATTCTTGGTACTCAGGCGGCAGTTGTATTGTGACGGAGGTTAGTGTGGCCAGGCCCATGTTTGGATTTCTTGGATAGCAAGTTTGTGTACAATCAGGAAAGGTTATTCTCTTTGCTCGCCAGTCAATTCGAGGATTATGTGTCTCTAACCAAGGAATTCCTAGAATGACTTGAAACTGTGGGGCCTTGATTACCTCAAACACAATAGCTTCCTGATGTCCATCCTGACCGACTAGTGTCATTTCTGTAGTAGAATGTGTTACCGGCCCTGAGGCAATTTCGGTTCCATCAACTGTGGTAATGACATCCTTGTTCGTTTTTGGACGGAGAGGGAGATTAATCCTGGAGGCCAATTCACGATCAACATAGTTTCCGATAGCTCCACTGTCGATGTATGCCTTTATAGCATGCAACCGCCGAGGCTGTCTCGGATCCACAAGGACCATTGGCATGATGAAATGCGAGGTCAAAGAGTTTGTTTTCAAGCTCGGCAAGCGGACCTCTACGCTTGTCGGGCTTGGTCGTTTTCTGGAACGCTCACCTGACTCCCACGGAGGCGCTGGCCTGGTTTGGATTGCTGTAGCCTCTTCTAGGGTGATGCGCAGGACTCGGAAGATGGAATGGACCGGACCCCCAAATCTGGCGTGTCTGGCTCGTAGAAATATCCTTCTGTGTGTGAAAAGGGAGTATTAACAATCTGTGGGATAATGCGTAGGCCTCCCACTCCCCTTCTCACCCTCCACAAAACCCTTCTGCGATTCCCCGTGAAGTCTCACCTTAGGGTCTAAAAGGACGAGCTCTCCATCCTGCTTCTGATGCAGGGGCGCGTTGTTATCCAGTTACTTCACTGGATCTCGGATTGGTGAGAGTTCAAGTTCGCTTGACTTTTCCGGTAAGGTATCGTAAGAATTCTGTTGCAAGTTCAAGCTTTAAATAACCATTGTCTGTTTTCTCTATTTCAGGTGCTGAATGAACATTCCGAGTTAGGGAATGGAACCGTTGAAGGAAAATTCTGGTGAGTTTTTGATGAGTGGTTCCTCTAGTGTTCTTGCATTAATGCACTAATGCTTGTGTCTTTTTCCCCTTAGGGGCCGGGGTTCGGAAATGCTGAAGATGCGGCGCCGACCCGAAGTGAGAAGAGATGTCCCAATAAATATCAGGTAAGTCTTTGATGAGCGTTCCGCTAATGTCCTTGCATTCGCTCACTAATGCTAATGTCTTTTTCACCTTAGGGGCCGGGGTTCGGAAATGCGAAGAAACGGCGCCGACCTGAAGTGAAGAGGGACTGACCCAACAGGTAAGTCTTATGGTGGAAATTAAGCCTTTCTTATTCTCTTCCCTAGCTCACCTTTGTTCTTGTCTTTTTCTCCTTTAGGCGCTGAAATGCGGCGGAAGATCCAGATGGTCGCTGATGAGCAAGAAGGCGCCTAGTAAAGGTGAGTGGAATGCTGCGCTGCAGCGAGCTATGCGATGTGCTTTTAAAAATGAATGTCTTCCCTTTAGGATCGTCGGCGAGATGACTCTGGAATGCGGTAAATCAGGTAATGTCTCTTCTTTCTCCTGATCTCCTCTCTTCTCCCTTTACAGGTGTTCCAGGAAGCTGTCGGGCGTGGCTGGAGTCCGGATGCAGGAGCAGACACAGTGAGCGTCCAGCTGCTAGGTGCAGAACAACGCGAAGCGCGAGTTGCTGCTTAGGCGTGACTTAAATAGCCTTCAAAGTAGTTCCAGGTATGTATTCTTCCTCTAAGGTATGTATTCTTCCTCGGGCCACACCCGTGTGGTAAAGTAGTCCCATAGGTAAAATAGTCCCATTCAGGCCTCTAGGTGGCCTGGATGTTGCAGCACGGTCTGCATCAGGTAAGTTCACACCAAGCACTTCTTAACACAAAGTCATTCTTTATGAGCCTGGCGCCTATGGCGCCTGGACTGTTGTCCAACATGAGCCTGGCGCCATAGGCGCCAGGACTGAGTCCAAAGGGCCCCTACCTGGGGCCGCTGGGACTTCCCTTGTGAACATGATGTCTGCCTCTGGGGTTGCTGGGCCCGGTCTGGCTCCTTGGGGGTAGGCATCATGACAGTTGAAACCTCCAATGAAGGAATTCTCCCGGACTTTTACACTACCCTACGTGCTTCTGAGAAACCTGAAGGTAAAAGGCAAACAGAATATTTGGGGAGGGTCGCCCTACCACACATTACTCAGGAAGACAAGGAAATGTTAGAGGGGGAAATCTAGGAGGGAGAAGTGGTAAGAGTGATTCAAGCGTTAGCCAACAATAAGGCTCTGGGCCCGGATGGCTATCCGTTTAACTTTTACAAACAATACCAAGATACCCTAACGCCTCGCCTAACAAAGCTTTTCAATACTTTTAGAGACAAAAGTACGGTCACGAACTCGATGAACGAAGCAAAGTTGGTAGTGTTCCCCAAGGCAGGTAAAGCCCCAACGTTCCCAGGTTCATACCGTCCCATAGCCCTAATCAATACAGATGCCAAAATATACACCAAAACCTTGGCAAACCGATTAATAGAGGTTTCACCGAAATTAATAGGCTTGGATCAGTTGGGTTTTGTCCAACAGAGGCAGACCCATGATAACATCCGTAGAGTTTGCCATATATTGAGAAAAAACGCTATAACAGCGTTGCTGGTATCGCTAGACGCCAAAACGTCTTTCGATAAGAGTTGAATGATCCTTTTTGTTCAAAACTATGGAGCGTATGGATATGGGATTGGGGTATCTTCAGATGGTTCGTGGTATCTACCATTCCCCGCAAATTAGAGTGACAATAAATGGAGTTCTTTCTAGTAGTATAGCCTTTAAAGGGGTACCAAACAGAGAAGCTCCTTATCCCCCCCCTATTGTTTGCCATATATTTAGAACCTCTATTGGTCCAACTTCGGGATTCAGAGCAGGTACGAGGCATTGAAATGGCACGTGAGGAACATAAAATAATGGCGTTCGCTGATGACATGCTTATAGCGTTTGCAGAGCCAGAGAGGTCCCTTCCCAATTTGATGGCGGAATTAGACGATTTTGGTGCTGTCTCAGGGTTGAAAATAAATAGGTCTAAATCAGAAATACTAAACGTGTCCATTAATCCCAAGACTTTGGAACTCCTGCGTCCCCCAACCCAGCTGTCCCTAGCTGAGAATGGTATTACTTATTTGGGGGTGGTTCTAACAAAAACCCCAGAACAACAGTTTTGGGGCAAATTTCCCACAGCTACTTGCTGGGGTGAAAAAAGACCAACAAAGAATGAACCCGCTTGCGACTTAGTTAGGGAGATTGACAGTTGTTAAGATAGTGCTTCTACACAGAATTCGACACCAATTTCAAGCACTTCCGCTTTGTGTACCTAAATCCTTTTTTAGCTCACTTACGGGACTGACCACGGCATACATATGTCAAAATAAAATCACACAGAATAGCAATGTCCACTTGCACGGCTACAAAGCATAAGGGAGGCTTGCATTTCCCACAATTTACAGGTATTATGAAGGTGCACAACTGTTAGACATAAAGGAATGGTCACCAGAGGCGGACAGCAAGATAGGGCGGTCGCTGACACTCCCCTTTCAGGTCTAATTTGGCTAGGTCGGAAACATAGACCCCCGAAGTGAAGCACAGTAAAATAGCGGCTTTGGAAGTTGGGGTTTGAGACTCAGAAATTAAAGAGGGGGTATTGCCTATGTCCCCTTCCCTGTTTCTTCTGATTTTATGGATGTAGAACTCAGTGCCTTCAGGACCTGGATGGAGGCGTGTTATTCGAAAATAGGTGATATGTTTCTGGGCGAGAACCTTAGGACCTTTGAGGAGTGTTGGAGGGATTTCGGGGTCGGAGAGGAGGACAGGTTCAGCTACACTCAACATCGTCATTTGCTAACAAGTCTGAAGATTATAGCAGCAGCTACGAGACAACTGACACCTTTCGAGACATGTTATCACAACCTATACAGGCTCGACAAAACGAATATTGAACCTGTATAAATTGTTAAATAAAAAAGGTACGACATTGGTTCATTGGAACTACATTCAAAAGTGGGAGGACATACTGGGTAGCAGCATACCAAGAAAACAGTGGGAACACATATGGGGAATAATTCTGAAACTTACCCGTTCCATCCAGACAAGGGAAAGGTGGTACAAAATGAGGTTTCAATGGCACTATATCCCCGAGTGGCTCCACACCATGTACTCGATTACATCAGATTTATGCTGGAGGGGTTGTAAATCTAAGGGGGACTGGAGACATATCTGATGGGACTGCCCGGTTATTAGACCATACTGGGACGAGGATCAAAGACAAATGGCTGGAATGTTCCCAGATATTGGTTCAATAGCAATAGGGGTGTGGCTGTGTGGGTTGTGGCTTCCAAAACAGAAAACATTTTCTAACAGACAGAAACGCAGGTTTATGGCTTTTCTTATTGGTTAGTAGTGGCGGAAAAGTGGAAATTATGGCAGGCGCCAACTAACCTAGACTGGCTGCAGAAAGTACGGTCATTTATCTCTTTGAAATGGGCAACCTACATAATTCAAAGGGATCAACCCACTTTCAAGAGGAACTTGGAGGATATCTTCAAAAAGTCTATATGCTTCAATGGTGCACGCATAGATTACGGATTTTGGACATTATGTGACGTAATCGAAGAGAATAAAGCTATAGGTTGCCCTGTGCAATCCCTCTGGTAGGGGTGGGAGGGATAGGGGGGAGTTGGGGATTTGCTTACATTCTTGTTATTTTTTATTGGAAACCAATAAATATATTTTTTAAAAGAACACATTTAAGATGAATCCACAACAGAAGATACAAGTTGTAAGTGTTAAGGTACATGGGCAACTATGAACATAACTTTGGGTCATGCGACGTGAACCGGTATGAAACCTTTTGATCAAGAATAGAGTGTACCAGAGAGGAAAGGGTAATGTTTGCCAATGGTTATTTCACACTATGCAAGAGAGGGTGGTAGACACAAGGTTTGGAGAGCCTCTCTGATGGAAGTGTGTTTATGAAACATACACGTCTGTCCTTTAGGGAAGAACAGACAAGGATCTCTAGTGAAATTAGACTTATAAAACATGTCTATTCAGGCCCATGAGTTTGGAGGGCAGATATTTAAAGCTTTAGATGTGTGTCCTTGGCAAAGGAAAATTAAATGATTGTAGTGTAGGAACAGATATGCAAAACCAAATGAAGCATTCTGCAGCTATTATATGAAAGATTACTCCGTTTTGTGTATTTTTAATGAAGCCGTGAACTCAATATAAACTGACCTGCAGGGGCGTGGCCAAGATGGCGGGCTGAGTGGACGTGCCATGGTAGAGCTCTGTCCCAGCCCGATATATTAAGGAAGATAACCAACATCAGGTATGTCTTTAAGTGTGAAATGAAATGGTGGGATCGGCAGCTGAACAGGCGAAAACCATAAAGGAGGAGAAATGGAGACCGAAACCAGAGAGGGAGAAGATAGGAGCGGGCCAGCAGATCAGTAGAAGAGGCCCGGAGGAAAGAAAATGGCGTGCAGCCCCAGCCAACGCCGGGACATTGCAGCGGTCCGGAACTGAAGGCGAGGGCGCACAGGGACGGAGAGAGCACAGCACCGTCCCAGTGCTGATCAGGCTGTGCTGAAATCTGCTCTGATCGGGAAGACCCCGAAGAGACGAGAAGCAGTGGAAGGCAAGCAACACGGCTGCAAGGCGGGAGAGCCGAGCGGGAGGAAGATCCGAAGCGTTGCCTGACGTGGGAGGGGGGAGGCAGCGTGGAAACTGAGCAGCGCTCCTCGGATTAGCTGGAGAGGAGCAGAGCTATTGGAGCCCAGTGGGAGAGTGAAGGCGGTGATCCCCACGTCGCAGAAGCGAAGAGGCAGGTGACCAGGTGTGGCAGACGATGGAGCCCCCAGACATGGAGCTGAAGCCCATGACCAGGAGAGGTGAGAAGAGAGACGGTGAACCATAGTGAGGAGGAGCTGGCCGGTCCCACGGGGTGCCACCAGTCCCACTGCTGGATCATTGGAAGCAGGGAGAGGAGGAGCAAGGAGAAGGGACCAAGCGCCGTGGACGGGAGGACCAGCGGAAAGGGCAGGAATCACTGTGGCGACCCGGGAAACACAGCACTGGCTAAGGAGTAGCAAAAGAGGAGTGCAGCAGAGAGCAAAAATCACTGCAGCGGCCCGGGAGACCCAGCCCCTGCTGGGAAGTAGCAGCAGAGGAACAGTGAAATGTGCAGCTGCTGACAGGGATTGGTATTGGCTGTCCAATACAACAGAGCCAGGAGAGGTCACTGGAAAGACTGGTAAGGCTGCAGAAGGAGAGATATAGCACTGCAGTAAAGCACCTGGTGGGGCCCTGATTGGATACCCACCTAAGAGTGCAACTGGGACAAGCAGACCCCGGGAGGACATGGGGGTGGGGGTGGGGAAAGCCCTGACTCAAACAAGGCACTGAGCAATAGAGGCGGAAATAACACACCGCCCCAAGCGACGGGCGCTGAACTGACCAACACACCCGGGGGAGCTGTGCCAACAGCCTCAAATGGACCAATTGGGGCTTCCAACAACAGCGTGCCGGCTCAGGAGACCTGAAGTGTGGTAAGGCCGGGGGCAAAGTAGGTGGAGGAGCCAGGGAGGGGGTGGGGGGAGAAGGACCCTCTGGATATAAGGGGAGAAGTGAAGGAGGAGAGGTCCTGCGCCCCATAACAATAAAGAGGCGAGTCAGAGAGTATCATGGAAAAGGCTGGAGGAACACCAGAGAAGCAACTTGGAAGCGCACAAAGGAGGATACCTCGCCGGAGAAGACTGGAGGCAGGAGCGGCGAGGACAGAGCAGTACAAAACGGTGCAACGGGTCGGACAATTAAAGCAAGTGGAGAACGCCAGATAAGTGAACGAACGACAAAACAGGAGATACTGGGGAGCAGCGGACAGATCTGTACGGTGATGGGAAAGTAGAAGCCGATGGGACCAACCCTGGAGAGCAGGAACAGGACAGACACAACAAGGGACAGTTTCATACAAAACTTCCCTTTGGAAACTCAGTAAGCCAGATCGACAGAGGAATGGCGCTCACTAAGGAGGACTTGCTTGCAGCACTTTCCAAGTTCAAGGGATAGCTCACCAAGACAGTTAAGGTGGAAGGAGCAAGTATCAGAGAAGAGCTCTCGCAGGCCATTGATCATTATTTTGATATAAACTACCAAACAGACTCATCTCTCTATTTTTGAACAAGTATTATACATTTTGGATACCCGAGTATACTGCTTTGAACTTTAAACAATTACGTGCCCAGGTTGGGCCCAAATGAGAGCGGCTGTGTGACCCAGTACTGTTACTTGGTCTCTAGCTTTTGTCACATTTGTTAGAACTGCCTTCTTTAGATTGATTCTCCATTCGAACTGTGTGGTGCACCCCTTTCTTATAAATACCCTTTCCTTCCCATTGCTAAACCTTGTGAAATGCCATTTTGCTCAGCTTTCATTTAAGTATATGCTATACTGATGCACTGTCTGATTTATACTGGTGCACAAACTTATGGGAAGTGTGGATAGGGTGTGCAAGAAGCTATTTCTATATAAATTGTGCTTTCCCTCCCTTGTGAGAAATTGATAGAGGATCCCTTGTGTGTAGTTTTCACTGTGCCGTTTTGCTCAGTTTTCACTCTGGTTCACTTGGTCTACAATTTAAATAGGGAGTGTGTGTATAGTTTTCCTTGACTTATTTTAACTTGCTTGATGACTGTGATAAATGTGCTTTAATAGAAGTGTATAAAATACATATATATATATATATACTTTTTAATACAAAGCTTTGGTTAGTGTTTCCTTGTACCATAGTCTTGTGGGCCTATTCTGTAAACCCTGAATACTGCTCATCTCCCTCTTGAGATAGGTCTGACTGCTCAGCCACAGCTACAAACTAAATCTTTGTGGTACAGACTGATACCAAAGGGGATTTATTGCTCTCAACTGTGGTCCTAATCTTCTGTAGTGCTCCCTAAGGGAACTGCACAGGATTCTGCCTAACACCGATGAGCAAAGGGATCCACTAGAAGAGCCCATAACATGTGAGGAGGTGCAAAGGGCAATATCCAGATTGCAAGTGAACAAAAGCCCGGGGGCGGATGGGCTAACAGCGACGTTTTATGTGCCAGGGGTATTTACTAATTTGCGAGAACAGGGGGAGATCACGAAATCTATGAACATGGCCCATGTCACCCTCATACCGAAGCCGGGAAAGAATCTGCACATGTGCTCCTCATACTGCCCTATAGCACTAATCAATGTGTATGCTAAACTGTATACAAAAATATTGGCGTCGAGACTCGAGGGGATCTTACCGGAGCTAGCGAGCTAGGACCAAACAAGGTAGGAACACGTTTGAGAACATTAGAAGGGAACTACACATAACTGACGGAACGAGGAGGGGGATCTAAGCCCACATGTCTGATGATGCTAGATGCCGAGAAGGCATTTGACTGTGTCAACTAGGCCTTTATGGAACGAACACTTAGGAAGGTGGGTATAGGACCGAACCTTCTAAAAATTATACAGGCTAGCTATCGGCATCCCCGTGCTAAAGTAACAGTAAATGGGGGTCTGACTGAACCATTCCCAATAAGGAGGTAAACAAAGCAGGAATGCCTGCCCTCCCCACTCCTTTTTGCTCTGGTAATGGAGCCATTCGCGCATCGGATACGGGAGAACAGGGAGATCCAAGGGGTTAGGTGGGCGAAGACAGACTACAAGATAGACCTATTTGCCAGCAATATGATCATGATCACTGAACCGGAGAGATCATTCCCAGCAATAATGGAGGAGATAAAGGCCTTTTCTGTAGTGTTGGGGTTCAAAGTGAACTTTGGGAAATCAGAAATCTTAAATCTATTGGTGGGGAAGAGGGAAAGGGAGCAGCTGGAAAATAACACATTCAGGTGGGCATCGGTGCAAGTCAGATATCTCGGGGGCGGGGGGTGTCCTGTCAAAGGATCGACTCTAAAGGGTCGAGTCAAAATGACCGAAAACAAAAGGGTCGAATATATTTTTAAAATGTATATTTTTTTGTTGTTGCTTTAGTATAGGTAAAAAAAAGCTGTTTTTACACCAAAAACGGGGGTTTGGGTGGGGGAACCCCCATAAAAAAAAACAAAAAACAAAACAAATTCGACCCTTTTTTTCGGTCATTTTGGCTCGACCCTTTTGTCATTCGACCCTTTTGATTCAAACATTTGGCCTATAACCATCTCGGGGTAAATCTAACATCCTCCATAAAACAGATAGTGGGGGCAAACTACTTGCCGCTGCTGAAACAAATCAAGGCAGATCTAGCAAGATGGAGAGGGATGTACTTTCAGGCACTTCCATTAGTAGTCTCGGGAATGCTGATGAAGGACATCCAGGAAAGCATTATGGGTTTTATCTAGGCAGGGTAAAAACTGAGGCTAGGGAGGAAAACTCTCTTTAGGAGCAAGGTGCAGGGGGGGTGGCCTGCCCCAATATAATGAAATACTACCAAGCGGTACAGCTGAGGGCACTAGCAGAGTGGGGAAGGATGGGGAATCAGAAACAGAGGGTGGGAATGGAGCAAGCGGTAGCGGGGGAACACCTCTGGAAGATGGCAGGGATGAGGAAGTAAGACAGGCCAGCAGGGTTATTGGAGAATCCAATTACAAGAAACACTATCAGAATCTGGGAGCAGCTGAACAAGAGGTTTAAACGATCTCCCTGGCCATTCCCCCACACTCCCATTTTTAGGAACTCCGCCTTCCCACCAGGCAAGGAATATAGTAGATTCAAGCAGTGGGTGAAGGGAGGAATAAGGAGGCTCAGTGATTTCTATGCGGGGACGCAGTTCAGGTCATTTGCGGATTGTAGAAGGGAACTGGGCTTAAAAGAAGGTGACAGGTTTGGATACGAGCAAGTGAGAACCCCCGCAATGATGGAAGGAGCTACAAGGGATTATACGAAGTGGGAGAAATTAATGGCGTCGGCAGAGACCAACTGGGGACTTCTATCTGCAATATATAAGATCTTGCTAAGGGAGGAGAGAGAAAGGGAAGGGACACTGAGGCACAAATGGGAAAAGGTAAGAGGGAAAGAGATCACCGACAAGGAGTGGGACAGGGCGTTAAACAATTGCCATGCCTCATACACAGCGGTGCAACATAGGGAACTACAATCCAAGCTTCTATATCAAATGGCACTACATCCAGGAGAGGCTCCAAAAAATGTTCCCGACAATGTCAGTAGAATGTTAGAGGGGGTGGGGGAAAACAGGAACAATGGAACATATTTGGTGAGGATGCCAAAGGTTAAAGGACTTCTGGCAGGAGGTGAAATCTACAGTAATTGAGTAACTGGGAATAGAAGTAGAATCTGGGGGAGCGGATATTTATATAGGTATAAGACCTGATGGACATGGAATCCTGAGAGGAGACATGGGGAAGTTATGGGCAAACTTAACGATGGCCGCAAAGAGATGCATAGTCAGGCAATGGAAACAGAAGGAGACGCCATCCATTATGGTACTATACAATATGGGATACAGTTGATGTAGAAAAGATGACTGCAATAATCTGAGGAACGCTGCGGAAATTCAATAAAGTTTGGTCAACCTTCATAAAACAAGCTACCAAAGATGCTAGACCCCTATATGCCCCACAGAGAATAAAGGCACTAGGAATTATAGAGGAAGAAGAGGACTGAGCCACAGACAGTTAAAAGGACCTAAGGGAATGCCTGTAGGACTGGTGTGGGGGGTGGGTGTGGGGGGAAGTGAGAGGGGAGAGATTAATATTACGACGTTACATGTTGACAGGAAACGTGTTATGTTTGGAAATGCTTGAAGAATCACAGCTAATTGCATGTGCATAAAGAATTGAGCAATAAAGTTTTGGTTGAAAAAAAACGGATCTGCAACTGATAGAACTTGTCACAGGTTATTTTATTTTTTTCTCTCCTGAAAAATGTCATTTTAAATTACACCATAAGCCATCACAAGTGTAAATAAACTAACCTCGATATTCTCTGGCAGCGGCCTGCTTTTCTTTTTGTGTTTCTTTCCACTGGATGTTAGCTCTGCATAACTTCTAAACACTTCTTCAAAGCGAGCCTTCGTTTTTGCCTTTGTCTCACTCTCTTCTGCAGAATAAGTAAGCAGAGCAATTAAGTGATTGCTAGTGTTATTTTTTGAAAAGCTTCAAAAAAGACCCGTACAAACAACTTCCCAAGATCATAGGAAGATAGAACCAAAACTGGCATCTTGTCATGAGTACACTCAAACGTAATCATAGGCGGGCAGAAATCGGGCAAAACAGCAAAATGTTTATTGATGCAGCACTCCTATGTGAAAGATAACAGAACGCAAATCATCACAGATACACAGATGAAATGAGAACACATTGTTTACATGGCAAACACAGCCACAAGTCCGTACTTTATCAGTTGCCATTGCATGCAACACTGGCACAAGGGAAAATGCTTTTTTTTCTCAATCACCTAAATGCCTGCAGACGTGGAGAGCATTTTAGTTATTTATTTAGAAAATGAGTACTTGTACCATAATTACTGCACCTAAAGCATGTTACTGTTAGAACATCCAATTTCTGGGAGCTTCACCAAGGATCATTGCATGTTGGTGTAATATAAATAAAGAAGATCAGATATTGAAACAGGAGCCTGAACATTACAGCATACATCCATTAGTTACACAACATACAGTTATGTGCTATTATGTAGACATCAGAGGGAGAAAGGGACCAGACATCTGAAGAGGACTACTGAAGCAAACCCCAAGAGGAGTGGACGTGAAGCTCAAATTCAGCCATACTCGTTGGAAACGAAAAGGAGAGATGGGTATAGGTGAAAGCGAATGATAAATCCATAGCTTAGCTCGTGAGAGGTCGAGCAAAAACAGGCCAAGCTTAAGGTACACAAGACTACCCCATCCGAGGAGAACACACCTGGGCCACAGAAACCAATTGCAATCCACCGGAGGAGCATCATCACAACATTGCTGCTGTAGCGTGAAGACTGACGTCTCAGGGAAATGCAAAGACACCATCAAGGCCAACCTAATACGTGAAGGCAAACAAGAGCGGATCAGATCCCAGAGGCTGGAGTGTGTGCCATCCAGGAAAAATAATAGGCTATCAAGTTCATCCTGCCACCCGACTAAAGAGAAACTACCACAGGAGGATGCACAGCTATTAACCTGAACCCTGTGGTTAACAAAGGACAGGCAAACGTGGAGAGCCTTCTTGTCCAGCTGGTGCAGAGTCAGGCAGCTACCAAAAGAAGGCATAGAGAGAGTCTAGTAGAACTAAAGAATATCTTTAAACCCTGATTATGAACATCAAGTGTTATGCCACAAGAACGCAGCCAAAAATATTTAGGTCTGCAAAGAATTCAAGGTCTGGGTGTGTGCTATTGGAAATCCAGGAAAGCCTGGATCTAGGGGATGTCCCTTGGAAATCTATAACATTCCTGCAATGACGATAGTCCTAGGAAATGGATCCACAACATGCAGCAGCACTGATCAGAGAGAAAGATGAACCTGGGATCACCAAGAGAACCGAAGCGCTTAGGGAAGTGGCAGCCCAAATTAGAGGAACGGAAGTAAAAAGAAGGCCAAGACCCAACTTCGACAGGAAGCTTTGCGCCCTATCCCAGAACGAGTAGGGGCCTATATCCCCAAAGAGGCGATCAGCGAGCCTGAAGAAACCAAGCCCTCAACCAAGGACATCGGCTGTCAATAAGCAGCCAAACATCGCAGCAAGAGGAAACAATTCATGCAGAAACTACTGTGTAAGAATTAACTCATGACCAAGAGAAGACTACCGGAGGAAGAACCACAGGTTCATCTCCATGGGATACATGGTGCGTGAAGCTGCCCTGGGTCTGAGGAGAGCACCTGGATAGCGAAAAAAGGGGGAAAAGATAGAAAGAGCCTCAGCCTCCCTGATAAAAAATACAACAAAGCAAGGTGAGTTCCATGAAGAGATGGCCCTTCTGAGGACGGTTGTCTGTTACAGGGTGCAGTTAAAAAAACAAAACAATGGGGAGCCCCATGGCACCAGTGGAAAGTTATTGGCCTCCCACATCGCTGATCTCTTCAACCGGTCCTTTGACTATGGTTGCTTTCCCTCTATATTCAAAACGGCCACAGTCATCCCTCACCTAAAAACAACTCAAGGGTTGACCCGAACCTGTCGGGAGACTTTCACCCTTTGTCTCTCCTTCTGTACTACTCTAAAGTGCTGGAAAGGTTAGTGTTCAACAGTCTTGCCAATTTCCTAGACAGCCACAACCTTCAAAACACCCCCTACAAGCAGGTTTCCGCTCCCATCACACCACAGAAATTGCTCCCATTAATGTCTCCAACTTCATAGCCGCTGCTAAGCACTCCAACCTATTCTCCATCCTAATCCTCCTTAACCTGCCGATTACTCTGATCTTCTTAATACTCTCTCTCTTCTCTTGGGATTCACAATAGAGCCCTTGCCTGGATTCAATCCTACCTAGCACCTAAGCAATTCTGTCTCCTGAAATAACCACTCTCAACTCACTCCTCTAACTGCTGGTCTTCGGCAAGGCTCTGTCTTGGGTCCTCTCTTTTTTACACTCTGCATCTCTGCTCTTGTGGCACTAATCCCCATTGGGTTCTCGTATCAACTATTTGTGGATGGTACCCCCAAATCTTCTTTTCATTTCCTGAACTCTCATCCGATCACTCGATCAATATTTTCAAATGTCTCCATGCCATTAAATATTGCAAGGCTTCACACTCTCTGCAAGGTGCTCTTCTTCCCTGATAAATATTTTCTCTCTCACTCTCACAGCCTCCCCTGCCTAGTCCCTACCTGACACACCTCCCCCCCTAATCCTCTTTAGCTCAAAACCTTGGTGCCATCTATGACTCTTCTCACTCTTTCTCTGCTTCCATCTCCAAAACTGCAAAGGCGGATTGCCTCAACCTCACAAATATTAGGCACCTCCTTCCTTTCAACACCGTCATGAATCTCTTAACCACTATTGTATTCTCTAAACTAGACTACTGTCCCAGCATCCTCTTTGGTCTCCCCAACTATGCTTTCTGTCCTCTCGACATGAGCATTAACTTCGCTAGCAGAACTCTCTTTGAACGCCATCACTTCACAACTACTTCTTCTTACTGTCACCAGGTTGGATGGATGATTATGCAAAACAGGGCCAGATTTAAAGTCATTCTCCTGGTTCACACATTGATCTACGGTAAGGCACCACTGTATCTATTCTCCTCTATCCAACTCCACAAGCCTTCTTGCCTCCTTGATTACCCTTGTGGCACCTTGCCCTTCCCTGTGCTTCCTCTCGCTTCCGCTCCTTCTCTCTTTTTGCTCTACTTGCATGCAATTCTCTTCCCCAGACATTCAAGAAACAGTGTACACAGATTTGTTGAAAGCTAAATTGAAAGCCTACCTCCTAGTTAACCTCTTAACCTACCTTTCATCTGCCTTCATGCAAACATTTTTCCCTTGCCTATAATCGGTCTCTGACCCTCACTTTCTCTAGCTCCACTCAGAACACTTCATCCATCATTGTCACATCCCTAACATAGCTGGGGGTACCACCTACCTACGTTAGGGAATCCTGAGGACCCTCCCACCAAAACTCTACCTAAGGTCTCCTCCAAGGTGGCCAGGACAGGGCAGACGCTTCCTGATCACAATCCGGGGGGTGGTGTACTGCAGGAGGATCACCTGGGTGGAGACAAGCCCCAGGGTAGTGGGGAGATTCTGCAGGGTGATTGTCATGCACTCACTATCCCAGAATACATCTAACCTCCTCCTGACACACCAGAACACGCCCAATCACAGGTTTCGCTCCCCCACATTGCAGCAGCAGGGGTATGTTCCGTCGGCTCCTCTTCAAACAGGCCTGCGCACACTAAGGCCTCAACAGGGTACACCATGTTCTGGGCGGCTGCGGCCGCTTCTGGGATGGCAATCGCCTTGGCATCTGTCAACACGCCCGTCGAGAGATCGCGTTTCCATGGTACCACGGCTCCCTGCACGTCACGTGATACGGAAGTTACGATCATGTGTCTTGGGTTCCATGACAACACAAACAGCTGCTGTTTGCGCCATACTGCGCTTCTCAGCTGTTTCTTCAGCGTTTGGCATTTCGTTTTTGGACCTCGTCTTGCTCCCTGGATTTCTGACCTTGGACTACGAATACCTGTATTTCCTTATGCCTCGCCCTTTTATCTCATCGTTTGTTCTGCTGGCTCATTTGGAACTGCCTTGACTTCGGCTTCTGATTAACGGACTGCTCTGGATTCTGCCCTTTTCGTACCGTGCTTCTGATTGCTTACCCGGTATCCACGAACCTGCTTTTTGTACTCTGGACTTCTTGGTGTCTGCTCTCCGCTTACGTAGTGGACATTCATTTGACAGGAGCTTGCTTGCCCTTTCCCTGTCACTTGGGTGCATCCAGTGAGTGTCTCATTTTGCTCGATTTGCTGCCACGGACGCCTCCTGCTGCTGCAACCGCACTCCCTGAGGGTACAGTGTACACCGTCCTTGGGGGAAACCTGAAGCAGCATTCCTGTTTCTCTGGTCTTTCTTTGATATAGTCTCCATCCATTACCCGGGTAGGTGCCATTATTGTTAACATTGCCCTGTTGTTACATTGCCACCTAAGTCCTGCTGTATAACTTGCCTAATTGCCTTTTTCCTTTGCAGCCACTCGGGGGACCCGGTGTTTCTGTTCCTGCCACCTGTGGCCCTAATAGCTTAACAGCGAGTGTTTGGTGTCTCTCTGTTCGGTGCTTAGGGATGGAGGTAAACCTAATCTACGCGACTCCCGAGTCTTGACAGTGATACACATTATTTCTCATCTAAGAGGGATACTCTTGCCACTGGGTTAAAGGAGGAACTGTCTTATTGTCACTTGATATATCTCGACCTCTTAGTAAGGATGAAAGAATAAACTCCAAAGGCGTAACCCAACAAAGTGTTGCGGGTCAAGTGGCACAGCGAGTAGAGCGCTTGCTTTGACATCTGTGCAGAGCCTGCTAACGCAGGTTCAAATCCCAGCAGGCCAAACTCAGCCTTTCATCCTTCCAAGGTTGATAAATGAGTACCACACACCGTGGGTAATAATAAGCAGCGCTCAGATACCTGAGGGTTTGTAGCGCTATATAAATGCCAAATTATTATTATTGAATCAAAAGAACAGGTCTTTTCTATCCATAAAATTAAATATCCTCCCCAATGCCTGAGGGATACCAAAAGGAATGACATAAATTTGACCTTTTCTATACCATTTGTTTCCAATAAGATTAAACCCTATATAATCTCTCTTCTAAAAGTGCCAAAGGAATTAAAACCACCCTTAAATGTGGAATAGATGCAGAAAAACCTAATTGCCTTAAAATGAACTACATGTCCCAGAATCCTTCAGGCACTGTGATGAAGAAGAGGTTTGAGGGGGCATGCAAAAGTAAAGGACAGGTAGGCAGGCCCAACAGCCTTTGCCAAGGTCAGGCAATTAACACCAAGGGCCTGCACCTGAAAACAATTGCCTTACCTGAGAAGCATAAAAGGCTTCAGCAGGAAGGAGCAGTAGGCAGGAACTGGAGCAGGAGCTGTAATATTGGAAGTAGTAGCAGAAGAAGAAGCAGAGCACAGGGCTGTCAGTTTACAAGAAAGTGTGACCACTTAAGGGACAACAGAAGAACAGATTTCATCTGCAAGTCCCGAGTTGGTCCTGTGTTAACAAACTCAGTTGGGCTGTGGCTGCAATGGAAGAAACTTGGAGAACTCAATGATTTCCCTGAAGTTGAGCAGCTACCCAAGGCCTGTGTGCAGAAGCAAGCTGAGGGAAGTAGGAGATAAGAAAACTCTTTGTGGTCGAAGCCGGATCGGAGACACCCATACTGCAGATGGGTGTGGGTCCCAAGAGTCCCTGAAGTAGTAGTCGTGCAAGAAGAAAAGTCGGGAAGTTTAAGCTGCCTGCAACAGCAGTGATTTTGGAGCCAGTGAGTGAAGCTCTGTCCTCTCCAATTCACAAAAACTCCTTGCCGATAACTATAACCAGCTCAAATTAACACTTGTGTAGAAGTGGGAGCGTGTCTGTTGCTGTGGGAAGTCTTCAAAACAAAGGAAAAGTATCCAGAACATGTTTAGCACAAGTTAAAGTGCTTGCATGGAAGGAAAGCTTTTATTTTCCATTGTTGTATTTAAAAACCTTTACTCGAGTGGGCGCTTTCCTCCAATTAAGAGGGAGAACGTTGTTGGTAATCACTCGAGAGGTAGCAACTGACTTTCCTGAACTGTTATAAGAATACTTACATCAAAGACAAGTTGCGTTTAAGTGATTGTGATTCCAGATCAACGTTACAGCAGCAGCCTGCATGAAATAAAAGGGAACACAAGTCTTTAAGTTGAAATTCTCCAAAGAGTGGTTGTGTGTACCTAATTGTGTTTCTCTAGTGAAACCTATCTCTTGTAATATTCAGAACAAATAGGTTGTAGTTGTAGAAGTTGCTGAAGTCATGAGAACAAGGATTACCCAAGCCAGTATACCGATCCTTTTTAAGGAGAAACCAGCCCTATTAAGATCCAACCACCAATGTTTTGAATTTGTTGAAATTGCTACAAACCCATTGACCTCTGACACAAGGGTGACAAGGTTATCCAAGGCTGGAAGAGTGGCAATACAGCTTTGGGGTAACTACTGGAATCAAGAAGGTGTGTATAAAACAGGGAAAGGGAATTGGGTGCTTGTTAAAAAGACTGATTTACAATCTGTGAAGGATAATGGTTGGGTGAGCTTACAGTTGTTGGTGCGCCGTAAGGTGATGTAATGAAAACGTCTTAAACAAATTGCTTGAAATTCTTTTAATTAGAGATTTTCAGTGTTATAGCCTTATTGGATGACACGTGTTTCGGCAGAGAAAAATTGCCTTTTTCAAATCCACGCCATATTCATTTTCACAGATATCAGCATAATGCGAAGAGATTGTCAGTCATGGGTTCAATTCCACTCTTGCACTGCTTGCGGGGCTGGCTACTGGTTCTGCCGATCTGACAGGGGCTAGTGCTCAGCTCCACTACGAAAAATATGGTTACAATATCACTATAATGTGAAACAGTTTATAAAAGAATGGATCACCATATGCATCATTAAGATCAATGTGTATAGGCCCACATTACTGTGGATGCAAGCAGACCTCTGTGATCAAATGATAATGATGTGTTATTATATAGCACTTACGCTTAAGCGCTTTCTATAGAACAAATATACATACAATATCACCCAATCTGTGTTGGTACGCATTTATCGACTTTGGAAGAATGAAAGGCTGAGATGAGGTGTTTAAGAACAGACTAAATCAGTGATTCAGCCCCTGAAGTGTGCCTGAAATAAACCTTTAATGAGTTTAGCAATTTTTGTATAGAATTCCAGAAAGACAAATGATTTGTTATTCCTATACTTTCTTCTTTAGGGTCACTGCTGAAAGTGTTAAACTTGTGAAACCCCTGTTTGTTTTGTTCTTTTAAGAGGCCTGCAAAAGAAAGCCAGCCACTCCAGAAACAAAGAGCCACATGGTGCAGGCCACAGCCCAGGAGGTTGCATTTTTTTTTTTTTTTTTTTAGGGGTAGCAAAGGAGACCCCAGGGCTAGCAAGGGAGACCTCAGGGGGTCACTGTTGCGACTCCCAAATGACGTCCCTGCGCAAGGAAAATGTGGAGGCTGGGAAAGGGGTGGAGCTAGAGGTCCTGATGAAGACTTCAAGGTGACATCCCAGTTCTCAAGAGGATATCTCAGGCAGTGATTGCCCAGGGAGCCAGCTAACTGGAGCAGCCAAATGGAGCAAAGGGAAGCTTTTGGGAAGGGCTAGAAAAAGCCCAGCAAAGTCTGTTGACAGTGAGAGGCATACAGGTGAAGTCAGAGAGCAGGTGAGGAGGACCAAAAGACCAAAGATGAGGGTGTAGCAGCTGGAGGTCTTAGAGGAGACTTGTGTGTTGGAGGTAAGGTGTTGTGGTGACAAGGGAGTTTACCAATTGGGTGAGAGTGAGAGTGGTTGGAGGTCATTTTAAAGAGAGATCAGAAGGTGATTTAAGTATAAGTGAGAGAGTAGTTGAAGGTAATTTTGGAGAGAGAGTATGAACCAGGTTGAGAACAGGACTGAGAGAAGAAGGAAGCGAGAGGCACGAGGGTGAAGTAGAGGCAAGGCAGGGTATTGCTGGGAGGAGTGACCTTTGGAGAGATCAGGAGGAAGTTATAAGGCAGATAGGGGAGACGGGAGCAAGAGAGACAGATAGGGTCAGGAGACAGAGAAGAGAGAGTGAAGAGTCTCTCTTCACTCTGTCTCTGAAGCGTGAGAGAGAGGGAGAGGGACATAAAAAGATACCCACTGTAGTGTCTAACGTACCTCTAGTACAGATTCCCAATGTCTCCAAATTTATGGGATATTCTGTCCATCGGAACGAGACCAGAGCACTTTTAGTGTAGCACCAAAACATTTCATTTTTTATTTTTACTCGAAGGCCAGCAGGGTCCAGCTCTACCTCGCCTTCTTGAGCGCCGCCCCGTGCCTTGCTCTTCAGTGCTTTTCAATCGCCATGATCGGTAGACAGTTTTTAGAAACTAAAGGATACTTTTTGAGGGTACTTATGGGAGATTTCCAAGAACCGGAGACCCATTATTGGGTGGATGGATAAATGTTCCTTTATTAAAAAGGTTTCTGAAAACCACTGACCAAACAGAGCATCAGCTCTAGAGCCAAGATCGTGCCAGTAGTGTGTACAAAAAGTCGAACGAGAGGCCCACTTAGCTAGTTTTGCAATGGATTCCCATGGAACATATTTCTGGAAAGACACATAAGCTGCCTTCCATGCACCAGATGAGCATGAAGACCTTTTGGTGCTGGTAGGCCTTACACAGTAAGAGCATGAATGCTTGAGGAAGTCCTAAAGTTGTCCTATCCAGGTAGAACTGAAGTGCTCTCCTTGCATCCAAATTATGCAGAACCATTTCTGCATCAGATGAAGGGTTAGTAAAGAAAACTGGTAAGGCAATTCGCTTAGTCAGTGGAGGTGATGGTGACTAGGAAAGCTACCTTAAAATTAAGTTATTTTTTTAGAGCAATGATGACCATGGGCTCATGGCATAAAGAATGTATAACTATACTAAGATCCCATTTAGTATGAGGAGTCTTAATGGGCAGGTACAGATGGAAGAGTGTCAAAATGGTGTTTCACCACTGGGTTTATCAAGGTGAAAATTATTATTATAAAGAACAAAAATTGGAACTCAAATACGCGCCAATGGCAGAGAGGTAAGTCTTACATGAGTTTATCTGAATCCTGTGACAGTCGGGTTGGAGATGAAGGAAAGAACATGGTCTATAGACTCTAAAAATGGCACGTCCAGGCAACAGTGACAAAAAAGGGGCTGCTGACTCCTACATTGGGCTCACGTAGCTTGTTTATTTGCTGTCTCTATGATGCAAAGATTGTCTTCTGAAAGGTCCAGATGAGTTAACGACCTGATCTCAGGAACCAGGATGCCAAGGTCATCGATTCTGGGGAGGGGTTCCACACCATCTATTTTGCTGATGTAGGAGATTCGGAATCCCCAGCAGATGAATTTGAGGACCGACAGAGGCTTGTCAGGTCCAAGAACCAGAATCTGGCTGGTCACCATGCTACTATAAACACAAACAAACAATTCTTCACCTCTCTGAGCTTCAGAAGAGCTTGATGAATTAGAGGCAGCATTGGAAAGTCTAGCGCCAACATGTTGATACAGAATATTACTAGAGCATCTCTCCCTGAAAGGCTGGACCCAGATCTTCCTGGGAGGGGTACAATGGGAGCTTCTTGTTGATGAGTAGGTCTATTGCAGGAGTTTCCCCATTTGCAAAAAATCTGGCTGAGGACGTTGTTGTTTAGTTACCACTTGTGATTCGCTGGTCGCTAAGCGACTGAGGAAGTCTCCTGCCAAATTCTCCTGACCCGGAATATGGATCGCTTGCAGCCATATCACCCCTGAATCGCCCATTATCACAACTTTAATGACAGCAGGATTAGCGGTTAAGATTTGGTGCCTATCTGTTTGTTCACGTAGAACATTGAAACAGCATTGTCTGTTCTGATGCAAAACTACCTTGTTAAAAATACTTGAATGAAAAGCCTTCCGGGCCAAGAAAATGGCTGACCACTCCAAAAAAGGTTGAATACTTCCATGTTGTCCAATGTCGCCCTTAAACCAGTAAGGATTCGTCAGTGGTAACCTGAGGCGCTGGATCCAAAAAGGGGGCCCCTTGCAATGGTGCAATGGGTTGAACTGGTTGGACCACCACGGGAGATCGTCCCTCATTTTTGGTGCTACTGGGACCAAGCGAGGCTGGGGGTCCGTTGCCTGGCACCAAGCTTCTCTCAACGCCAACTTGGTGCGTCTCATCTTGAGCCTTACCAATGAAACTGCAACAACGCAGGAAGCCATCAAGCCCAACAGTCCCTTAAATCACCATGCGGTCATACAGGTCAAATTTAAGAATAGGGCACAGGTTTGAAAAAGATATGGTATTTGTGCCTCCGTTACAAAAGCCCTTGCTACTGTTGAGTTCCAGCTAAATCCGATGAAATTCAGGTCTTGAGTGACCATGAGAGAGGATTTCCTCCAGTTCACCGAAAAGCCAAGGCGGTACGGGAGACAAAGTAGTGCTTGCAGTACGGTACTCTCCCTTAGTGGAAAATGGGGCCAGAGGAGCTCATAGTTCAAATATGGATACATACTTTTACTCCACGCAGCCTATGAAGGCCGTAATCGCCAACATCCTTTTGGCAAACACTCTCGGGACCACGCTCATACCGAAAGGAAGGACTCTGTACTCAAGTGATTGTTCCCAATAGAGACACCGAGAAAGTTCTAGTGCTGGGGCCATACCGGAACATGAAGATATGCATCTTTTAGATCCACTGCAGAGAGTCAATCTTCCTGTTGCAGAGAAGAACAGACCTGTGTAGGGGAAATCTTCTTGAATCTCTCCTGGGGGTGGGGGGAGGTTGAATTCGGACAGATATAGGATGGTGCGCAGAATCTCCTGTAAGGAACTCATGGTGGCAACAGTAAAGACAGACACAAGTGATCACAGTTCAAGGGTGTTTATTAAACTGTATGCAGGTTGGAAAAACGGCTAATCTACACCTAAATCAAAGATGGGAGCAAGCGTCGACCATCAAATGAAAATAAGGCAGTCCTAGTGGCATTGTGTCAAATAATAAAGGGCCTATACTAAGAAACCTATTGCTAAACCTTACAACTAATACAAACAGGGGTGTGGGATGGTTTTCAATTAAATAAAGAATTGTTCAAAAATAATATGTCAGGATGCAGTAACTTGGGTCTCCCTTCCCCATGTTTTGAGCACAGAGTAAAGTGGGATCTTGAAGCACAGTACACTCACGAGCTTCCCCAGCACGAGACAACAGTTCCACTTGCAGCTACCAGGGCCGTCGATGGCCAAGTCTCGTTTCTCTTGAAAGTCTCTTGCCTTCGAGGGCCTGACTTATTCAATAACAAAAGTTCCTTCAACAAAAATGAAAGTGAGTTTCCTGGTTTTACTTCGGGTGAGGATCCTTCACCCCTGGGTCTCCCTCTTCCTGGCGCTGACCCCTCTTTACTTTCAGCCTCCCTCCTCCGGGTTCAATATGGCTTGTCCTTTATTCATTAACCTTAATCTCTTAAAACAGTTCCTGTGGACCTCCCTCTGCAGGGTTCACCTTCGTCAACACAGTTTCTCTGGACTTTAGACTTTGCCCCTCTTTGTCAGCACCCCTCTACCGGGTTCACGCTTGCCAATATCACCTTCACATTTACTTTCAATTTTTACAAGATTCACTTCCCTTGCTTTCTTTATAGTTCTTAGGTCAAAGGATTTCGACTGTACAGGGATTTTGCTTGACCTCCTGTATGACCACTTTGGCCTATCTTGGCAGCACTCCTCCGGCCTTCTGGTATCTGTAGTTTTACTCAGATGGGGATCGACCAGAGTTTCTCAGAGCAGCACCCATGTGGTGCCGGTCCGCTTCTGCAGCTGGTCTCACCTTTAAAATCTTACAGTTCTTTGAAATTCTCTCACTTTGCGACTTTCATTCACCACAGGACAGTTCTCATCGGTTCTACCTTCGACTAACTGGATGTGATGAAGCGCTTGTCAAGGCCGGTACCACGGTAGCTGGAGTCTCCCTTGATCCGGCTTATCAGTGTTGATACGCTGCATATTTACTTCCGTCTGTATCCCGCTTTCGGGTCTAAAACCAGACGTGGGCTAACCTTATTAGGCAAGACAAAACTACAACTACCAGACTGTCTGATAGTTCTCGTGCCGTATTTTTTTGCATTTCAGGCGCGAGAACGCCAGCGCAAGGACACCAAGCGGTCTGTGGTGAATATAAATAGACCCCTTGCAGTACGTTCCTTTTAGCAGCTTTTCAGTAGTAGTAGAACTTGTGTTTTAATATTATTGCTTTTACCTTTTAAGATCGTATTTTTTTGTATTGATTTTATTTGTCCTGCTTCTGCCAAGTGTAACGTGTTGCTGTAACTGATTGTTTCCTGGGGCTTTGAAGGCAGCCTTTACTATATTTGTTCTAATACTTTCATATTTACTTCCGTCTGTATCCCGCTTTTGGGTCTAAAAGCAGATGTGTGCTTACCTTATTAGGCAAGACAAAACTACAACTCCCAGACCGCATGATAGTTCTAGCGCCGTATTTTTTGCATTTCTGGCGTGAGAGCGCTGGCGCGGGATCTCCAAGCGGTCTGAGGCAGTCCGTGAAGGCCCGGAAGACAGGAAGCGCCTGTGGTTTTCGCCTTCCCTACTGCATGGGCATTGTGGAAGTTCTGGCTGCCATTGCTGCAGCCAGAACCATTTTTGATCATCGTACTTTGTTGTTGGACTCACGAAATATGGTAAGTCCTATTGCAGAGAATAAGCTATGCGCCCCTCAGGATCATGGTTTCCCCATATCGCCTTGTAATCATGTACAGGAACCCAGAATTGACTTGCCTCAGATACGTGGCAATTTTGTTACCTCGGCATTGTCTCTGTCCCCCACTCTAGCAATAGAGGAGCCAGTGACTAATTTGGACTGCACTAATAATATGGAAGGTGCTTCGAACCTAGAACCACAAGACTGTTTAATCTTTGATCAGATTGACGCACCTTTACTATGTGAATTGTCTGCCGCTCAGAAGGAGGGTGGTGTGCCTCAGGATGAGGGCGCTGGGAAACCCCCCCATTCCCCAGAGCCATGATTACCCCAGTTCTAGACCTTAAATTAATGTTGTTGAACACCAGGTCCTTGGGGAAACATGCAGTGGAAATAGCCCCCTATATTTGTGAAAAGGATATTTAAATTTGCGCTATCACCGAGACATGGGCCCACAATGCAGCTGGCCCTTCACTGAGCTTAGCTATTCCAGAGAGCTATCGCATGTTACGACATGACAGGACTGATGGGAGAGGGCCGGGGGGGGGGGGGAGGTGGGGTTCCGTTGATATTCAAATCTGACCTCATAGTATGGGAAGTTAAAGTGCAACCTGTCCAAGGGATTGAGTCCATACTAGTCAAAATAGGACTCCATGCAGAATCTACTGTCAATGTTCTTCTGTTATATAGACCTCCAGCAGCTGTGGATGATTTTGACAATATTTTATCCAACTACCTTCTCCCTTTTTTTTTTTAAATTAAGGGATTTTAATCTTTGGCTAGGGCAGGATGATAATTCAGCTTTAGAGCTGCAGACAGCACTATCTAATATAGGCTTTGAACAGATGATATATGTTCCTACTCACTGTAAGGGCCATACCCTTGATTGGGTTTCTACTCTCAACACGGTCATAAAAAACTTTGCAATTTCGGCCTGTCGCCGGTCAGATCATTTTTTTGTGCACTTTATGGTTTGTTTAGAATTTCCTGTGAAAAATAAGGGAATACATACTCGGGTATCTTCAGTTAGAAACTTGAAGAACCTAACGATGGAGCCCATTGAATCATTGCTGGGTCCAGTTGTTGCTAACTTCTCTAATTTAGAATCAGTGGAAGAGATTTTGAATCTTCTCCTATCTACTTTTGATAGTTTATCCGAAACGTTGGCACCTCTAAAAAAGAGATTTCGTAAGGAAGTATCAAACAGCAAACTCTTGGTTCTCCCCGGAACTTAAGATTCTTGAAGCATCTAGTGTTAAGCTCTTCTATGAGTGGAAAGTTTACAAGTCCCCGTCGACCTTGGCTGCATACAAAGGAGCGGCCAAAGCATATGAATCAGCTATTGACGAGGCAAAAAAAAATACCTTCAAATAGAAGAATTCAGACGGCCCAATCTGACGTGAAGGAGCTTTTTAAAATCCTGAAAGAACAAGAAATGCCTCACAAACAGGATTCTGGCACTGTTGTTAAGGATGCCGGCAGGTGTTCAGCCGTCCAGGAAGCCATGCAGGGTAAATTCTGCAATATTAAGGCAGATATTCAATCTAAGGTATCAGTTGATGAAGCAAAGTAGACTTCGTCAGATGCCCTTCCATTCCAGAATTTAGTTTTACGGATATTACAACTCAAGAACTCAATTAAAAACTACTAAATGCAAAGGAGATCCGTGCTCGGCTGTTATTGTTAAAGCCTGCTCCTCTATTTTGTTGGATGCCATTTGGAATTTTGTTAATGCCTCCTTTTGTGGGAACGTAGGGCCTCAGGGATAAAAAAAAAATGCATGGATTACTCCCATTCTCAAAAAGCCAGGTCTTGCTGTGGATATGCCCCTAAACTACAGACCTATTTCAAATACCCTGTTCATACTAAACATTTTGGATCGGGTGGCGTATGTCCAGACTTAGGCACATCTTAATAAGTACCCCATTCTTAATAATCAATCAGGGTTCAGGCCAGGATTTGGGACTGAAGCCGCACTGCTTGAACTTAAGGATAGACTGCTGGCACGTGTGGACAACAGAGCGGCATCCATCTTGATGCTCTTGGACTTGTCTGCAGCCTTCTACCTGGGGGATCATTCCATCATGCTCACCAGGCTGAGGGATGTTGCCAAATTCTCGTGTGCAGCGTCTCAATGGGTTGCATCGCTTCCAAGTAATCGGGACTGTAGAGTTTACTGTGAGGAGGCAGAGGCCTTGCCTATCACCTTGAAATTTGGTGTCCCTCGGGGTTCATGTATTTCACCCTGCCTCTACAACATATTTACAGTACCCTTCTTTGCTCTTTTAGAGCAAAGTGGGGTAGTGTTTACGAATTATGCAGATGATACGCAGTGCATCATCCCAATCACTGGTATACATGATGTTGATAAAGGGCTGTTGAATAAAATATACTCTCTTATAGAGGGCTGGATGGTTCAAAATTCCCTGGCTCTGTAAAGAGATAAAACCTTTCTCTTGGTCATTGGCACTCCCAACCTGGTTAGGAAGCTGGGTCCAGCGTATGAGAGTTTTCTAATTGAGGATACAAGAATTGTGGCCCTAAAGAAGGTTAAGACGCTGGGCGTCATCTTTGACCAACACCTAAATATGAAGGCTCATGTGGGTAGCCTGGTGTCTCCCTCGGCTTATTATATCAGGCTGTTGGCCCATATTCGTCCTTTTATTTCTCAGGTGAATGCTGAGACCATCTCCCAGGCTATTGTTGGTGCTAAAATTGATTAATTGTAGTAGTTTACTGTTTGGCATCAATAAAGCCAATATTAACCGGCTGCAGGTGATACAGAACAGTGTAGTGCGCGTTGTATTGGGAATTTCCTGGAGAGACCATGTGTCTGAGTGTAGACGCTCTCTCACTGGTTTCCTGTAGAGTCAAGGGTTTTGTTCCGTATTTTGGTAATTGTACAGAAGTGTTGACTGCGCAGGATTCCCACTTTTTTTCAGGACCTGCTTAAAGAAAAAAGCCATATCAGAACACGGATCCAGCATTACGGTTCAGTTGACTCTTCCGAGATGTAGGACTATCAAAGCCATCAAGGGTGCATTTCATTATGCGGCCCCTAGAGCATGGAATAGCCTGCCCCCTGAACTTAGGAGCATAAAGTCTATGGAAGTTTTTAAAAAGAAACTTAAAACTCTTCTTTTTGTTTAATCATTTGGAGTGATCATTATCTGGCTTTTTTACTTAGGATTCTGATTTGTTGTTGGTCTTTCTCGGTTGTTGCGCCACCAAGCCTACGGGTCCATGGTTTGCGCAATATACATTTTAAAAGTAAAAAGTGGACCATTGACATCTGCTGCAACTCACTTGGGCTATTGCCCTCAGTCTTACGATTCCTTCTGCGGAGGTTTCGCAGGGTTTTGTCTAAAAGGGCAAGGTTGTGTCTCTCCTTGTCAACCTCTCTATGTTTGCCGCCTTTCTCCTCCTTTTGAACTGCCGGGTCTGGATACCTGTCTCGTCATGCGGTCTGCCTTGCTTGTACTGTGCTCTCTTGCTCCATCTTTTATCCCTGTGGGGAAGGGAAAGGGCCGTCAGGTGCGTGTGTGATTCTGATCAATTGCCTGACTTTACATAACCCTTGTATTGGGACAAGTCAGGTAAATAGCCCTAGTGTTAGTCCATTCTATTGTGTGTCATGCAAAAGTGTTGTGTCGGAAAAGGGGGGGAGGGAGGCAGTGGTTTTACATTTTTAATGTCCCATGTGGTAGGATGAGGAAAAGGTGTTGAAAGAAGGGGATACCGCGTCTCACCCATCAGTGTCCCACTCCCACTGCCCGAAGACCCCCCCTTCCAGGTGATCCTCCCTCACTGGCCCACCCCCAGGAACTAGATCCAATAGCGATGGCCGTGTCCTGGCCTCCTGGATGACAGATCCCTGGATCTAGCCAGGGAGACACCTTCAGGTTTCTCACACTTCTCAACACCTTCTGTGCTAGAGGGGGATACGATGGGTGAACAGGTGGGAAGAGGAAGGGGATAGGTGCTGGAGGACATCAACAGGTCCCAACCATCTATGTTCCTCTAAGCCTCAATCACTTGATGCTCTTATCAGAGGAAGCAGAAGTGGCTCTCGAAGCAGATGAAGCAGAGTGGGAGAAAATTCTCTGGCCTGCTGTTCTTTGTTATTTGCGGCAGGTCTCACTGGGGAAGTGGTCTGGTTGGCAAGACTTCCAATCCTGAAAACCACGAAATCCAGCAAAAGGATTTAGAGCGAAAATCCAATCTTTGTGGAAAAGAAGACTTTGGAGGAGAAGGTCTTTTTAAGAACAGAGAGCGACTTTGAAGTGAAGGTACTAACTTTTGTCTTAGTCAGCTTCTCGTCCATGGCGCTATGAAAAAGCACTTTGCCTTCCAAAAGGGTTGTCCTTCGTGAAGCTGGTTGCATGGAGTTGTGCCTGTCCAATTGTGAGGCCTCTAGCTGATGTACTGATATGATGGGTCGCAGATTCTAGCAAGTCTTTACCCATCACCCTGGCATCTGACAGTCCTGTCGTGAAGTGGTCAAGCTTATCCTGCGGAATGTACTGTTCTTTCCAGTTTCCAATTGGCGGCAGCCAGAAGAGCTTATGCGTTGGCCTGTCTCAGCTGGTAAACAATCTTTACCAACCCTCTCCAAAATCTTATCCTCCTTTTAGAGGAGTTGAGAGACCACATAAGTGGATGAGCAGATTTTGAATATAGAGTTGCTGCAGCTATGATTGTAGAAGATGGTTGAGGGCAAGTGCTTAAGAGGATCTCCTCCGAAGAGCGAAGTCTGTATCTTTCATCTATGTTCTTGTTCATGTGCGGACCCACGTGTGGTTTTTGCCTATGCCCTTCTAGCCCCTGCTAAAACAACCTTTTGCAGGAGGCCGGAATGATCTGGAGCTTGAAAGGTTAGGACGCAGACTTCAGATGGAGGAGATTCTGGTGTTGGAAGGTCTAAGTAAGACATTAAATCCCAAACTTGGTCATAAAAAGCCTGAACTGATGAAGATGGCATCTCTTCTTTCTGTAAATCAGCCGCCACACCCTTATCTGTAGGGACCCTTATCAGGTCCTCCGGACACGGTATTAGCAGCAAAGGATTAGTCTTCTTTGGTATCGAAGGGTGTTCCAACTGAGTCTTTGGAGGGGGGGGAGGGGCCTACAGTGGCTGTGGAATTTCCTGATGCTGCAGAAAGACTTCCCTAAAAAGGCCTTTAAAATAGTTTCTTGTTGGCTCTGAATGCATTCGATTTTGAAATCTACCAAAGAAAGCGCCCTCAGATGATTGCCTCGGCTGATGTGCTGGAACTGGCCTGTTAGAGGCAAAAGGTACTTGCCTCTAAGATTCTGTGGAAACAAGCTGCCAAGAAGAACCCCCCCCTTAACTTCCCCAACCACAAGTCAAAGTACCGTAACAGGGACGAGGTGGGAGAAAGAGAGACTGTTGACGGCAAGGACATTCTCGTGTGGGGTTTCCAATCCACCCTAGGGCTAAACTGGTCTTTTCCCAAAGACGCACTAAGCATCAATCTGGGCCTTGTGTCAACTGAAGTAGTGGCTGAATGAGTTGCCTAAATGGCCATCAATATCACAGAATGAGGTGCCACCATTTTGAGTTCTTCTGGGGAAATGTGCTCGACAGACTTTTCTGAGGCAACAAAAGGTTTGGCTGATAATTTAGGAGCCTTCCATAATTCTTTAGCCCTTCCAGAGGGATCCTCAGTAATGCCTGTTGGGGGTTGGTCGGGACCCCCCAGCGCCTTCCGTAAGCCCCCAAACCCCAAAGGACTCAGACAGAGGCATCCGCTCGGTTAGGGCTTCCCGGTCGCTCTGCCGCGGCCGGGAACGCCCCGTTTATTTATGTTGCTTGCGGCGGCATGCAAGGTCACGCCGCCGCGTGCGCGCCCATTCATCAGGCAGCGCCACACTCCTCCTTTTTCCAGGAGAACAATAACAATACTAATACTAGACACTGCAAACCAAACCAAAATGAATACTTAACATTTCACGAAACCCCATGGTCAAAACACCCCTTTATTGACATCCACCCGGGTCCCCTTACTTAACAGTTCTCATCCTCAGGACAAGCAGCCAGGTGACCCAACACGTAATCGCTGAGGTGAGCAGGTTTCCCTTGCCCAGCCCTCTGGGGGTACCTCCTGCTCACCTCCAGCATGGGTGATCTGTCCAGGAGCATGCCCCGGGTCGGGTACTCAGGCAGACAGGGTGTTTCCCCTTCGTCCTCAGGGATCTCTCCTGGGTCTGGATCAGGAGGTGGATCAGTTCTTGGATCCCGCAGTTTCTTGAAGAAACTCACATTGCGAGTTACCGCCGACCGTCCGTCCGTCCGATGCAGTCACCATGGATCCCCAGACCGCGACGACATCCAGCGGTTCCGGTTCATACGGTAGGGAGAGCTTCCCATGGGGATGCCTATTCCGAATGAGGACCTCATCGCCAGGCTCCAGCCGCTGCGGGCGAAGCCCTCTCAGAGCGTTCTCTTGCTCGATCCTCAGCCACCGGTCCATCTCGACCTGTTGGTCATTGATCACCCCAGGTTCTTTCTCTCCTACCTCCGGTAGCAAACCCTGAGGACACCGCTTGAAAAATGCCTCAGCCGGGGCCACTCCAGTGGATGCATGTGGCGTGGAGCGGTACACCCTCAGAAACTGGTACAGGGCTCTGTGGAGTGACTGCCCCTGCCCCTGAGCAATTCTAAAGGTCTTATTTAGAGTCCTCATGAGCCGTTCTGCTTCGCCATTGGCCCGGGGCCAGAAGGGCATGATCTTCCTGTGCACCACCCCATAGCTCTCATCAGCTCCGAGAAGCGTTCGCTCTGGAATGGCGCCCCATTGTCGGAGCACAGCGTGCGTGGGAAACCATGGGCCGCAAACACCTTTTCCACGGCCACCACAACGTGCTCAAACGCGTCCACAAACTCCACCTCGGGGTATCTAGAGTACTCGTCGACCAGAACTAGGAAATGGGTGCCCATGGTGGTGGATCCAAAGTCCGCATGAATGATTTCCCAAGGGCGCGTCCCCCTATGCATTGTCTATTGCAGGTTCCCGCTGCAGGGGAGATGCCGCCTGGCACCAAACACAGGCCGCCACGAAGTCATCCACCTTGCGCTCTAGCTCAGGGAACCACACCTTCAGCCGTAGGCGTGCCTTGCTCTTGGCGGCACCCTGATGACCACGATGAGCCAAGGCGATCACCTCGTCCACCTTCGATTGGGGCACCACAATCCGATCTCCGAGGAGCAGAAGGCCAGATGTTGAGAACGATAATTCCTCCCGGACTTTCCATAGTTGCTCAAGTCCAGTTCTGGCCTCCTAGGTGCGCCCCGCCAGAGCCTCCAGCACTGACTTCCAGGAGCCCTGTTGCATCGAGTGCCTTAGGATCTGGAAGTACTCATGCGCTGCAGCTGCCTCCAGCTCCTGGAGAGGCATGGCATTTGGAGTGGCTGCCTCCACCACCACCCGAACGTGCTCTTCTGCTTCTTCTGCACAGGCGTCCTGGACTTCGCCTGCGGACGCCCCAGGGTGTCTGGAGAGATAGTCTGCAGCGTTGTTCGCCCCTGGCCGGTATACCAAGGTGACTCCATACTCCAAAAGGGCGAGCATCCACCTCTCAATGCGTGCCGGTGGCTTGGATGACGACCCTGCAAGGATGGGAAGCAGTGGCTTGTGGTCTGTCACCACCGTCACCGGGCGTCCAAGGACGTAGAGCTGGAAGTGCCGGCATCCCCACAGTACTGCCAGCGCTTCACGCTCGATCTGCGAGTACCGCTGCTCCGCATCGGACAGGGCCTTACTGGCATATGCCACCGGGCGGACGCCCCCACCACTGTCAATTTGTGTTAGCACAGCGCCCAGGCCGAATGGGATGGCGTCGACGATTATCTCTGCTGGCAACGCTGGATCGAAGAACGACATGGTGTCCTTCAGCCGCCAGGGAACCCTTTATTTCATCAAAAGCCGCCTGTTCTAGCGGGCCCCAGTTCCAGATGACGTCCTTCCTGGTCAGTGCCCTGAGCGGTTCCGATCTGGAGGCCAGATTTTTAATGAACCGTCCCCAGTATGTAACCATGCCTAGGAAACTTCGCACCTCAGACACGGACTCCGGAGGCTGCGCCTTCTTTATGTCCTGCACCTTCCGGGGATCAGGAGACACCCCCCCTTCTTTGAATACAAAACCAAAGAATTCTATCGATGGTCGGAGAAATTCACACTTCTCTTTGTGGAGGGTGAGTCCCAAGGATTGTAGTCTTCCGAACGTCTTCGCCAACCGCCTCAGATGGTCTACCT